>NC_064433.1:20093713-20713400 GCF_023343835.1 Lagopus muta | reverse complement strand
CAGGTTGCAGGAGAAATAGAACCCTTTCCTATCCCAAAAGACAGTGCACAGTTTTATCCACAGAGGGCAGCATCTTGAGCTTTTTCTTCAATGGGGAACTGACTTGTCACCACTCTGTGGACTGCTGTTTTGACTCCAGCTCATAGCGTGACACTATGTCTTGTCACCAGTAATGATGTGACCCAGCAAACTGCCATCTTCAATCATATTGGTTCAACAGATCCTGACAAACTTGCATACAGAGTTCTTTATGTTCTCAATCGAGCCTTCACGGGACTCACCTAGCTCAAACTTTGCAATATTGCAACACTGTAACCATTGTTTTCAGAGCACTGAAGCCAATATTCAGCTCTGTAGGCAGTTCCCTGGTCATAATCCAACAATTCACACATTTGAGCTGACTGAGACACTCTTCATTTCGTGGTGTGACAGTTGTGCATGGCTATCCAGAATGTGGCTTGGCTATCACTTCGTTGTCAGTGTTGCTGAAACACATCCCCACCTCACTGTGTTCACAGCCAGTGTTTGGTCTCCGTAAACATTCAGAAAACACTGATGAATGTCAGTGGGTGCAATTTTTGCCACAAGGAGGAATTTAATGCCACGCCTTTGCTTCACACACACTTCCACATCAGATGCCATTTTTTCAGATTGCTCCTCTGCTGCCATCTGTCACACAGCAACAACATACAATGGAATACAATAGGCAGGAAGGTTCAACTTCTACTGCCATACCACCAGCATCTGGCTCTGACATCATTACTTTTAGAGTAGCCCTTTATATACCCAAGTTGAAATAAACTATAATTCTGGTCACATTGTTTTTTGTTTTGTTTTTTGTGAGTGGGTACTTTTTGTTCTTAGAGCTGTGTGAAGTTCACAAGAATGTTTTCAAACAACAAAATGAAGCTGCATTGCTCATTTCTCTGCACTGAGTCTCTAACAATAATTTGAATATTCTTACCACAGTGAAAAACTTTCCCTTTTTTACTTAGTGTTTTTGCTTAGTTGTAGTTCCTTGAAACACTGTATAAAAAGTTGGAGAGTGCAGACATTCAGAACTCTCAAACATTTAAGATTTTAGTTTACTACATCTGACAGTGGCAATACTGTGTAAAATACTGTCTTGTTGATCCGAGATTTGCTTTGATGTGTATATTTCACTAAGAAGCACTGACAGCAATCACATAATGATTAGACATTATTGGATGTGGTTTCCATAAATCTAGGTAAGAGCCATGCCTCACATGTTAATCAAAAGATGCACAAAAAATACAGTGGGATAAATAATCTCTATTTCAGGTATATCAGTACTAAGTATTAATGGAACTGCCTCTGTTGGAATATATGATTTAGTGTGGACAAAACTCAAAGTTACATATAACATTTCAAAAAGTTCAATGTCTGTATTATCAACAGACTGCAGCTTTTAAACTGCAGGCAGAGAATTATCAATGCTATTGGAAGAAGATATTTGCCCTCCAAAAAATTGTGGTCTGGCAGACCTCCATTCATTTGTACTGGTTCTGACTGCAATACATCTGACAACATAAAAGCACATACCTTTTCCAGTAATACAGGGAAAAAAAAACACTGCAGGAGTTTGAATAAAAAAGAGAATTCCAGTATTGAGAAATTAATACATCTGACTTTATAGTAGGTCCTATTAGATTTTCCCCAGATTTTATGCCTGGAGAGTAAACCACTGTCAAATTTAGCAAAACTATTTGTCATTTGTTCCCCTATATTCAGCACTAGTGAGGCCGCACCTCGAGTACTGTGTCCAGTTTTGGGCCCCTCACTGCAAGAAAGACACTGAGGCCCTGGAACGTGTTCAAAGGAGGGCAACAAAGATGGTGAGGGGTCTGGAACACAGGCCATATGAGGAGAGGCTGAAGGAGCCGGGAATGTTCAGCCTGGAGAAGAGGAGGCTCAGGGGAGACCTCATTGCTCTCTACAACTTCCTGAAGGGAGGTTGTAGTGAGCTGGGGGTCGGCCTCTTCTCTCGTGTCATCAGTGATAGGACCAGAGGGAATGGTTTCAAGCTACGGCAGGGGAGATTCAGGCTGGACATTAGGAAGTATTACTTTTCAGAAAGGGTGGTCAGGCACTGGAATGGACTGCCCAGGGAGGTGGTGGAATCACCGAGCCTGGGGGTGTTCAAGGAAAGGCTGGATGTTGTGTTGGGACATGGTTTAGTGGGAGCTATTGGAAATAGGCGAACGGTTGGACTGGATGATCTTTTAGGTCTTTTCCAACCTTGGTGATTCTATGATTCTATGATTCATTCGTTCAATGTATATAACGGAGAAATTTGTCATGATTAATCTGGCGTGACACTGGAACAGGTTGCCTAGAGAAGCTGTGGATGACTCATTACTGGAGGTGTTCGAAGTCAGTTTAGATGGGGCTTTAGGCAACCTGACATAGTGAAAGAGGACCCTGACCACAGAAGAAGGGTTGGAGTAGATGATATTTAACAGATCCTTCCAAATCAAACCATTATAATTCCACAATTTTGCAGGTTTTATAGATATTTACACAATCAGCTGCAAATGTAAAACCATGAGCTAACTACCATTCCATAAATTCTACAAAAAAAAAAAAAATATATATATATATGTATATATAAATATACAAAAAAAAATTCAGCCACAAAAGTTATCAGTTGCATCTGTAAATGAGAAATCTTATTTGCTTGGTTTTTGATCAAATCAAAATTGTACAGGAAAAAATCCATTAACTTAGATCATAAAAAGAAGTGTTTGTCATAATTAAAGCAGGTCAACCTTTTCATTTGACCTTTCTGAACAGAATAACAGGAAAATGAAGGAGAAAACTTGCTTGTTATTTGCTAATGCAGAGATCTAAGAACTACCTGATCAAAGATGATATATTTTAAATGTTATTCAGACCTTAAGTCTCAAAGTCAGCTCAAACTTTTTGACTCTACTTTGAATTTCTTTGCCCATAAATATAAGTGTTTTCACTAATAATAACAATTAAAAGAACACAATAACATTTGTTACTGGAAGCATTTGTGGAACCATTTTTCAGTCCTCATCCTACCTCTATAAAGTCTATAAAAATTTGCCATTGTTTTCTATCCTTTTCATTTGATAACTTCTCAGCAACTAAGTCATACACTTTGGTAGCCTAGGAAACTCCTCCAGGCATTTACAACCTACTAAGCAAAAATCTAACATTTTGGAGAAATTATGAATTTATTTATCTTTCAAAATAGGGTCAGTATACCAGTGAGGTTTGGTATGACCAGTCAACAAAATATTTTGCTAAATTTCTCTAGTTTAAAAAAAAAATAAAACCATCATTTCAAATCTGGAGGTGAGCATGCAGAAAGAGCCTACATTTTCTAACATAGATTATCCATGAGAATTTCAAACTATGGGGAAGCAATTGCTGGTGTACTAGTCAATGCACATATCTGGAAATAACTGATATCACTCTAAAACCCCAAAGGATGTGAGAACTTCTAATGCAGACTTCAGTGTATAACTACAAAGCCTACAGCAATGGCTATCAGGTTCAGAAAAGCTTCAGTACAAGCAACTGAATTTATTCATTGTCTGTCAGTATTTAATCTCAGAAGACCTTAGGTGCATAGCAACCGTACGTATAAAAATTTTTCCTCTGCTTATTGACTGTGAGAGCTTTTAAGTTTAAGCTTCAGACTAGAAACTCTAGGGACTTTTGTCCTCAGGATTATTATTTTTAGTTACAAACTTGATTGAGACCTTGGTAGGGAATGGCCTTTCTTGTAATTGGAAACCATTTGCTGGAAGTATAAACAGAGGCATCCAAGCACACAGATTTCTTAAGTATTTATGGTTATTTGATAGGAGTCTTTTCAGGAGAAAAAAAAAAAAAAAAAAAAAAAAGAATTAAGTTACAAGATTTGGCCCAAAAAATTGTAACATATGAACTACTTATTTTAATGACTATTGACTGGAGTTAGTTCAAGAGTTTTCCTTCAGTTTGATGAGAAATTCCACGAAAGCAAACTAATGCAGGCTGCAAAGAGTTCATAGTCAGTTATTTAACAAAGAAAGACTATCAGTTTGAGATGTTATTATTCTATTTTCATCACCCATTAATACTTGTTACTAATCCTTCCACAGGAATTTAAGACTTTCTCAGCTCAGTTAATGGACAGGGCTTTATGTAGGAGTCTCTCCTATGATTACTGGAAACCTGAGCTGAATGATCTGCTCCTGCATCAAATAAGGACTATGTGTGATGGTGTGGCATGAAGTTTCCAAGCCAAGGGGTAGTAACATTCTGTCAGGGCCATTTCTGAAATAAATATTTGATAGCTTGAGTATGTAGAAAATTTAAATATATATTTGCAACGCATGGTAGATGTCCACTTCAACTAAATGCTCCAATGTAATGATTTCACAGCAATTACCAGGTAATTTTTGGTGTTCCTTTGCCACTGGTTGCTTAGGGTAGGATGTATCTCACGCAGTTTTAGGGGTCTAGCATTTAGTAGTCTCACCTAATGAAAGCCTTTTCGCTGTCAAGAGTTAGGGGTTTTCTAACTCATAATTCATAATTTTTTAAACTCAATCAAAAGGAAAGGAAAGGAACAGGTGAAAATCTGCATTTGAAATTTGTAATTTACTCATCGTTCTAATTAATGATGTTTTTCAGGTCCTGCTAAAAATAAAAGCACCATAAATTAGAAGTAAGCAACTAGTTAATGGACTGCTTGATGCCATGTATGGCACATACGAAATTGGCTTCTGGAAGGGGATTTCAGGCTACAACAGGAAGACACTTTACCTGCCAACGCTACACTCCCATTGCTAGTTCTTTAATCACAAACTAATTAGAACTGATAGGCTTCACTGTTAAATTAGGGACATTAGGGGTTTTGCTCCAGCACTCTTACAGTTACACATATCCTGTCCTCACCAGGGCAAAACTGACAATCACAGTCTTGAAGTTCCCTGGTACATACCGCGAACCATTTCAGATACAGAGTATCAATTGCCTCCTTAGGGGCTAAAACACCACTAATTATAACGTAATAAACATATTAACTACTGTCTAAGCATCACCTTTTTCTTAATGGAATGTACTCAAATTGTCACACTTTACATACTTCCATCAGCAAAACCCCTATTGTTATTTGTTATGAGCATGAGTCTTCAGATTTGCAATTCACTGTATTCACAATGTTATAACAGTATTCTGATTCTGAAGCTTCATTTTTTTTCAGTTAATATTGACAATACACATCCAAAAAAGTACATCTTCAGTATATTATACCCATCACTGTAATTGCAAGACAGTGAGCATCTGTTTGATTGTTCTCTGGCTCTCTGAAGTAAAATGAGAAAGGAGAGAGCTTTGTAGATATTCTGATTCCTGTGCTGAAAGAGAATACCACTACTCATAGCCATCATAATATCATAAGCCTATTACAGTAACCTAAAGCTGGTAAAAAATGATTTTCCCCCTGATCTTGAACAAAATTGCACTGCTCCCACCTACTTCCTTACAATACATTTTACAATTGTAGGTATCGTTTTTGAAGAAATCAGAACTCCTCCATAAAATGTCACAATCACGTGCAGTTCATGTTCCAATTTACCAAGCACAGTTTGATCTCATGTTACCAAAGCCGTTTCATTTCTTCTTATTTTCATAACTTGTATCATAAACTTTAGCTTATAGACTGAAGACAAATCCTCAAAATCATTTCAGTGTTTCACCAGTCCATTAGACATATAAATACATTTTAAGTCCCTCTATGTAAGAAATGCATCAACAATCTGGAGAAGACTTGGCAGAGAGAAAAAAAAGAGATCTAGAAGGCTTGAGACCTTGCCCTGTGAGGAGAGGCTGGGGGAGATGGCTTTGTCCAGCCTTGAGAACATACAGCTTCAGTGTTGACCTGGCTGAGGAGCAGCTCCCAGTGCCTACAAGGAGATGGGCCCATGTTCTACACAATGGTGCATGGTGCGAGGACAAGAAATAATTGGCATAAATTGAAATGAGAAGTTTAGATCAGAAGAACCATTTTTCTTATGATAATGGTCAGGCAGCAGAACAGCCTCCCAAGAGATGACGTGCAGTCTCTCTATCCAGCTATCAGTCTCACCACTGTGCCTTCCTCCTAGAAGCATTGCTAAGGCACAAGGAAGGCAAGGACGGGTGATACAGGAGAACAAGCATGGCTTCACCAAGGGAAAATCTTACTGACCAATCTAGTGGCCTTCTATGATGGTGTCACTGCATCAATTGGCAAGGGCAGAGCCACTGATGTCATCTATCTTGACTTCAGTAAGGCCTTTGACATGGTACTCTACAACATCCTTCTCTCCAATTTGGAAAGATGGTTTTGATGGGTGGATTCTCCAATGGATGAGAACTGGCTGCAGGATCAAGTCCAGAGACTGATGGTCAATGGCGTAATGTCTGGATGGAGATTGGTGGCAAGTGGTGTCTCCCAGGGGTCAGTCATGGACTAATACTCTTTAATATCTTCATCAGTAACATCAACAATGGGGTCAAGTGCCCCCTCAGCAAGTTTGCTGGTGACACCAAGCTGTGGGGTGTGGTTGTCACACCAGAGGGACACAATGCCATCCAGAGGGACCTAGACAGGCTTGAGCAGTGGGCCCAGGTGAACCTCATGAGGTTCAACAAATCCAAATGCAAGGTCTTGCACCTGGGTCAAGGCAACATCCATTACCAATAAAAGCTAGGGAATGAAAGGATTGAGCAAAGCCCTGACAAAAAATACCACAGGGTTGCTGGTGGATGGAAAGCTGGACATGAGCCAGCAACGTGCCCTCACAGCCCAGAAAGCCAACTGTGTCCTGGACTGACTCAAAAGAAGTATAGCCAGCAGGGTGAGGGAGGTGATCCATCTCCTCTACTCAGTGCTTGCAAGGCCTCACCTGGAGTACTGTGTCCAGGTGTGGAGTCCTCACTACAGGAGAGATATGGACCTGCTGGAGAAAATCCAGAGGAGGGCCACAAAAATGATCCACAGAATGGAACACCTCTCCTACAAGGACAGGCTAGGAGTGCTGGGGCTGTTCAGCCTAGAGAAAAGGCTCCAAGGTGACCTTACTGTGGCCTTTCAGTATTTAAAGGAGAGCTAAAGGAAAGAAGGGGACAGACTCTTTAGCAGAGTCTGCTACGATAGAGCAAGGGGAAATGGCTTCAAGCTCAAAGAGAGTAAAAATCTTTTACAGTGAGAGTGCTGAGGCACTGGAATAGGTTGCCAAGTGATGCCAAGAACTATTTCCCTGCCTCGTCTTGTCTCGGACACAACAGGCAGGTTTGGATAGCAAGGCTTCTTGCTATCCAAACAGGTCTTTCGTTGATTTCTTTCTGAGTTCCTGGATAATTAAGAACAGGTCAAGGCAAAAAGAAAATGACTTGCATGGAAAATACCTGTAGATTTGATCTTGTGTTAAATGTCTCCATCTTTAAGGACACATGACATACAGAATTAAAATACACTTAATGTTGCCAAGTTGGGTGCATTTTATTGTTAGTACTGTATTGTTTACTGTCAGAATAGTATAACCAGTCATTTTCACTCTTTCCCATGAGGCTGGAGTTTTTTGACAAAAAACAGAAAGAAAAGCCAAAATGTATTTTGCCAAGATCAGTTTTAAGCCAGCTGTTGGCACTGACCTAATCTGCTAAACTAAGTTCAAAAGGAAGTCAATTTATACAGCCCCTCCAATTTTACTTCAAAATCTGTGGTGTTACAAGAATGTCAGAGGAGTAATGACAAGAATTTTACTTTAAGACAAACTGCACTATTTTCTGTTACAGTACACTGATTCTTTCCTTTCAGTAGACTCGCTCTGACATTCTCTATTTTCATTTAGTTGAAGAGAGAGCACCTGAAGATACAGAAATTCATACACAAGCTAAGTCATATAACTCAGAGAATCTGTAGTCTGCCTCTCATTTTAACATTCTCCAATCTTACAGATATGCATCCTTTGTTAAACTAAATTACTTAGTAATATATAATAGCCAATATGTAATTTACAATATGATCATCACTGTAAAAAATCTAAACACTATTTTTAAATTTCTTTTTCCCAAATGCTTATTAAAATCTAAAACAGATCTGATAATGTTCAAAAAGAGAAAAAGAAAGGGATGGTACTGAAACACAGCAATGCAGTAATTACTATTCAGGATGGAGAACAACAGAGACTTTTTCTAGCTGTAATCAGTGTATAATTATGACCACACAAACAAGGCAAAACATAAAGAAGAAATGAGAAACCAGCATCTTGTTCCACACTATAAATCTGTGGTCTCTTCCACCTTTTTATCTTCATTGCTCTTATGTACAACTGGAAAGATGCATTTTTCAGTCTGCAGTTCTCTTCATCAGTAGCATCAGTAGCATCAGTAGCATCAACCAGAGATACAAGTTAATGCCTCTAGAGAAGCTAGGTCATTTTTCGAAAGTGCCATGGACGATGACAAATTCTTATTTTTTCATTCATTTATTTCAAATAAAGCAAATCAAGAGGATAAAGTGGTTACCTGTTTTGTGCATGAGAAATTCAATAGCAAATTTTTTTTTTTCCAAAATTAAATAATGAATCTACATTACAGTCTTTTGGATGCAACCATTTATCTAAAGGGGCATCTGGTTATCTTATGCTGTCATTTAAATTTTTTGATTTTTTGACTTCAAGAGAGACTTGCCAAACTAAGTAATACATGGATTTCACCTCTGGCTTTTATACTAACAGAATTTTTTCAGAATTTTATTTTCCCTTTTGATATCTACATATTATTTGGTTAGAATCACAGAATCACAGAATGGCCAGGGTTGGAAGGGACCTCAAGGATCATGAATCTCCAACCCCCCTGCCACATGCAGGGCCACCAACCTCCCCATTTAATACTAGACCAGGCTGCCCAGTGCCCCATCCAATCTGGCCTTGAACACCTCAGGGACGGGGCATCCACAACCTCTCTGGGCAGCCTGTTCCAGCACCTCACCACTCTCTCTGTAAAGAATTTCCCCCTGACATCCAACCTAAATCTCCCCTCCCTCAGCTTAAAACCATTTCCCCTTGTCCTGCAGTTATCTACCCTTTCAAAGAGTTGATTCCCCTCCTGTTTGTAGACTCCCTTTAGGTACTGAAGGACATTGAAGAAAAAAAGTCAGATCTTAGTGAGGGCTATGTGTGTGCCATCCCACACTGATTGGCAAAGATCTGGCCAATAATAATTGGTAGCAGTTTTTTATTTTTTACTGGGGGGGAATAAACCAATTAATTTATCCTTGTTAGATACTGTCTAATAACATCTAATATCATTATTCATGGAAAAATTAAAAAGTGAACAAAATGTATTCCACATAAATAATGTTAAAACTGTATACTTTGGTAATTGGTTATGCAGGGTGAAATTGGTTTTATTATACATTTTCCCATTGCTGTAAAAATCTTATTTTAGACATGGAAATATATAAAAATATAAATGGCACTACACTGTTATAGTAGAGCAATTCCTCCTTAAAAGTACTTTCAGAAGATTAAAATTAAATGCTCATGACATATTTGCAAACACCAAATGAATAATACATATTGAACTTTTTTTTTCCCTCTTTTCTTGCCTGGGAGGAATATACACTTTATTACAGCTTCAGACACTGTGACCAATACTTTTACTCTGCATTCTTATTGGGAACTATTTTATAAGCTTGATCAGCTGTCTTGTATGGAATCTCCAACAAATCAATGAAGTAGCTTTGCATAGGAAGGAACTGAAGAATTCAGTCTATATTTCATATTATTTTTTCCGGAGCTTAATGGAAATAAGGCTTGATTTGATATTTGCTCAAAATAAATGAAAGTATAGCTAAAAGGGCTGCTCCAAAAGCAATGCCTTTTACTTTAACATGTTGGCCCATGACATCACAGGTAGATGTTGGTGGTATGGCAGTAGAAGTGGAACATTCCTGTCAATATTCCATTACGTTCTGTTGCTGTGCAATGAATGGTAGCAGAGGGGCAGTCTGACAAAATGGCTCTGACATGGAAGTGTGTATGAAGTAAGAGAAGGAAAGACAGAAATCTTGCAGAGTCCTGAAAAAATTAGCCTTGTTCTTAATATTTGCACCAGGAGATGGAAAGGACAGGAAAAGCATTTACTACAATAAAAAAGTAACTTCATCCACTTTTTAGCTGAAGTCATTGTTTCTTGTCACTCACATTGGAGCTGGCAGCAACCAGCTTGGCTCTCCAAGTTTCTGGGCAGCAGGAACATGCAGAGTCATTTACAAAAAGCAGCTAAATAGGAACGCTTAAAATATATTCCCACTATGATTTGTGATAACTGCAGGTGTACTTCTAGAAGTGGTCAGGTTTCAGTGAAATAGTAATAAAAGTGTAAGTGATATAAAAACATACTGCACAGGGAATTCTATTTAGTCAGGCAACAGTCTCCCTGAATGCTATCAACAAACAACTTCTGATAAATGGGAACAACATGCCAGTAATGGAGCACTATGGAGACCTTCTTTGAAGGCCTACAGACAATGTATAGATGGGAGCTATGACAAAAGGATCAATGTGTCATAGTTTCCACCTATAACTCCCCAGTAACATAACTGCATAAAACTGCCTTTCCATCACCCTTGCCTTCATGGGACTGAAATAAGCCTACTTACCCAGGTCAGAGTTCTTCTCAATTCCTAACTCAAAAGATTCCTGATGTCACTAGAATACTGGTAACATTTAATTTCAACACCACTCACAATCTCCTTTAGCAACATCACATACACAATGAATAAAATGAATTACAATATTCTTTTTTTTTTTTTTTTAGATTCCATAACTGAGAGCTCTTGCTGAAACAATGCAGTACTTAAGACAGGAAACAGGATATGGATTTTTTTAATTATTTCTATTCTCCCTGTTAGTGGAATTTTATTTTTCTCTGTTCTCGACTCTCCTTAAAGATCTGTAATCTTGAGGACCCGAATTTTTTATTCTTCTATATAAACTTTTGTTGCAATTTCAAGACAGACTCGCTCTGGTACACAATTGTAATAACTGTAAATCTAATGTGTTTGTCCTTCTGATGCTAGGAAGGCATCACATTAAAGAAAGTTATCTCTTCTGCTAACAGGAGAGTACACAATTGAATACACAAACACTTCATGAAGGAAAAGTTTGGGAACATCCCTCTGCTCTACTGCTGTTTAACTGCATTAAGTTCATAGACAAACACTGTTCTGATTTGAGCCTTTATAATTCATCAGAGCACAGACACTCAAAAGAGAAAGTCTGTTTAGTCTATCTCTATCATCATAATGACAGCAGAAACCCAAGATAGCCTGTGGCTCCAGCAGAGTTAATAATCTCCTTTTTTTTTTTTTTCCTAGGACATTGTGTTGAAGTACTAACACATTAACCTTGTAGACTGTTCTCTTAGACCTTCTGCACAGTATGAGATTACTACTAGTCTCAACTGGTTAGTGTCAATTTTCCTGCTCTCCAGGGTTACTCAGGTTACTTCTCAGTGCCTGGAAGATTAATTTTCCTCCTAGGGACAGGATAAGTTAAAGGATACAAACACTTCAATTAAATGATGGAACATCATCTGAATAGAGAAAAAACTAACCATGACAAATCTACTGTTTGTCCCATTGAAACCGAAATACAAGTGAACAAGATCTATTTTTTTTCCATTAGAATATTTCTTTGTACATAGTCTTAAACTTATTTAAAATACTAGTTTCAATGAAAATGACTAGGACTCTCCAACAATAGACTTTAGTTTGCCAGTATGATAAAAATTGTACAACTTCACAGAATCACAGAATCATAGGGGTTGGAAGTCCTGTTCTGAGATTATCTAGACCAATATATTTGCTTCAGCAGGTTTCCTACAGTATAGGAAAGCATCCATAAGGTCTTGAATATCTCCAGAGAAGGAGACTCCATAACCTCTCTGGGCAGCCTGCTGCAGTGCTCCATCACTGTCACAGCAAAGTTCTTCCTTGTGTTGTGTATGGAACTGGTGAATGGAACTTCCTGTGTTCTGGTTTCTGCCCACTGTTCCTTGTTCTATTGCTGTACACCACCAGAAAGAGTCCACCCCAATGAACTTGACTCAAGTCCAACTCCTATCTCCACAGAGGATTATCGAAAATTCAAACCATGTATCCTAAGAGTATACTCCAAATGCCTTGAACTCCAGGAGGCTTGGTACTATGACCACTTCCCTGAGGAGTGTGTTTCAGTGCCCAACCACCTTTCTGATGAATCTTTTGCTAACAACCACTCTGACTCTCCCCTGACAAGGCTCTATGCCATTCCATCAATGCTGCCCCTCTGTTCCCCGTGAGGAGTTGCAGCTGCCATGAAGCCACCCCTCAGGCTCCTCTGCTCTGGGGTGAACAAACCCAAGGGACTCACCTACTGCTCACATATCTTGCCCTCTAGACAGACCATTTACCAACTTCCCAACAACTCATCCCCTTGCCCAGTGCCAGTGCAGTGCCTGGTGCACCCCAAAGTACAGTTGGCCACTTGGGCTGTCAGGACTCACTGCTGACTCAGATTCAATTTGCCATAAACTAGAACCCACAGATCCCTTTCTGTACGGCCGCTCTACAGCCTCTTGTTCCCCAGGCTCTATGTATATTCTGCGCCTTGTAACAGGTGCAGAATACAGCACTTGCTCTTGTTATACAACATGCAGTTGATTGTCCAGCTCTTCAATTTCCTGAGATCTTTCTACAAGGCCTCTCAACCTTTGAGAGAGTCAAGAGCTCCTCCCACTTTAGAGTCTTTCACAAAGTCACTTAATCCTTCAAGTCCTGCATCCAAGTCATTGATGAAAACATTAAAGAGAACGGGCTCTAAGAAGATATAATCCTAAGGGATTAAATAACAGACCTTGTAATGCAATGATTAAGCAAACTCTATCAAATTCATTAACGACAATACAGAGACTAAAATGATAGATGTATAATTTGCCATTTGACTGCACCTTGTCATTTAAGCTTTTACTCTTCTCTGCCTTGGACAATGAAAATGAATTCAACAAATTTACATTTTGCTTATTCGTATAAATACTACACTTGTGAAAGCACTATTAATTCAACTCATTTGGAGCTGTTACCACATGGTTTCATTGGAAGATGAACTTTTTTTTTTTTTTCAATTCTGAAGAATTGCTTCACTTTGGATTTTAGTTGCTATTTACTGGTAAAATTCCTGTTAATTAAACTGAAACTTCTGTGAGAAAGATATAACCTATTATAGACGAATGGTAGATCCTGTCTGACAAACCTGACTTCATTCTATGACAAGATGACCCACTTAGTGGATGAGGGTCAGGGTGTCGATGTGGTCCACCTGGACTTCAGTAAGGCCTTTGACACTGTCCCCCATAATATTCTTGTGGAGAAGATGGCTGCCCACGGTCTGAATGGGTGTACGCTCCGCTGGGTGAAGCACTGGGTGGATGGCCGGGCCCAAAGATTCATGGTCAATGGAGTTGGATCTAGTTGGCGGCCGGTCATGAGCAGTGTCCCCCAAGACTCAGTACCGGGGCTGCCTCTGTTTAACATCTTCATTGATGATCTTGATGAGGGGATTGATTGCACCCTCAGTAAGTTTGCAGACAACACCAAGCTGGGAGGAAGTGTTGATCTGCCAGAAGGGAGAAGGGCACTGCAGAGGGACCTGGACAGACTGGATCAATGGGCTGAGGTTAACGGCATGAGTTTCAATAGGGCCAAGTGTTCGGTCCTGCATTTTGGTCACAACAACCCCAGACAACCCTACAGGCTTGGGAAGGTGTGGCTGGAAAGCTGCCTGATGGAAAGGGACCTTGATGTTCTGATGGACAGTTGGCTGGACATGAGCCAGCAGTGTGCCCTGCTGACCAAGAAGACCAATGGCATCCTGGCTTGTATCAGGAATGGTGTGGTGAGCAGGACTAGGGAAGTAATCCTGCCCCTGTACTCGGCATTGGTGAGGCCTCACGTCGAGTACTGTGTTCAGTTTTGGGCACCTCAGTACAGAAAGGACATGGAGGTACTGGAGCAGGTCCAGAGAAGGGCAATGAGGCTGGTGAAGGGCTTGGAAAATCAGCCCTATGAGGAGAGGCTGAGGGAGCTGGGGCCGTTTAGTCTGGGGAAGAAGCGGACGAGGGGAGACCTTATTACTCTCTTCCAGCACCTGAAAGGTGCTTACAGTGAGAGTAGGGTTTGTCTCTTCTCACTGGTGACAGGATGAGGGGAAATGGCCTCAAGTTGTGCCATGGTAAGTTTAGGTTGGAGGTTAGGAAACACTTCTTTACAGAAAGGGTGGTTAAACATTGGAGTAGGTTCCCCATGGAGGTGTCTGAGTCACCATCCTTGGATGTGTTTAAGAGCCATTTGGATGTGGTGCTCGGAGATATGATTTAGCAGAAGGTTGTCAGAGTTAGGATACTACGCTTAGGCTGCAGTTGGACTTGATGATCCTTGAGGTCCCTTCCAACCTGAGTAATTCTGTGATTCTATGATCCTATTACTGCCATTAAATTAGTATCCTTTATGAGCAAAACCGTGCACACAGTTTCACTCCTTATTTCTCTTTTGAATCTAAAAGGATATTTCTTGATACCAATGTGAAAATCATTGATAATCAATAAATTGATAAATTGATAAATCATTATCTGGGGAGGAATAATTCCATGCACCAGTACAGGTTGGGGGATGACCAGCTGGAGGGGAGCTCTGCGGAAAGGGACCTGGGTGTCCTGGTGGACGACAGGTTGGCCATGAGCCAGCAGTGTGCCCTTGTGGCCAAAAAGGCCAATGGCTTACTGGGGTGCATTAAAAAGAGCGTGGCCAGCAGGTCAAAGGAGGTGATCCTCCCCCTCTACTCTGCCCTGGTAAGACCTCATCTGGAGTACTGCGTCCAGTTCTGGGCTCCCCAGTACAAAAAAGACAGGGATCTCTTGGAAAGAGTCCAGCGGAGGGCCACGAAGATGGTGAAGGGCCTGGAGCATCTCTCCTATGAGGAAAGGCTGAGTGAACTGGGTCTGTTCAGCCTTGAGAAAAGGAGACTGAGAGGGGACCTGATCCAGGTCTATAAATATCTAAGGTGTGGGGGGCAGAATGGCGAGGCCAGACTCTTTTCAGTGGTACGTGGAGACAGGACAAGGGGAAATGGCCAGAAACTGGAGCATAGGAAGTTCCGCACAAACATGCGCAAGAACTTCTTTACAGTGAGGTGACGGAGCACTGGAACAGGCTGCCCAGGGAGGTGGTGGAGTCTCCTTCTCTGGAGATGTTCAAGACCTGCCTGGATGCCTACCTGTGCGACCTGCTGTAGGGAACCTGCTTTGGCAGGGGGGTTGGACTCGATGATCTCTGGAGGTCCCTTCCAACCCCTACAATTCTGTGATTCTGTGATTCTGTGATAACTGAGTAGTATTTGAGGTAAATACTTTCAGATCGCTACACAGTCTACAGAATACCATCCTTCATCAAAAGCCATCAGCTTTGTGAATCTGTCATAGAAATATTTCTTCAGAACATCTGACCTTAAAGCTCAAAACAAGTAGGTGATAAATGACTGAAGGACATGGATCAGAAATTTCATCTGGAGGAAAGAATTCAACACTTAGGAGATGTGCTATGTTTTTCTATAACAATGTATTGTTAAGAACTTCAATTTTCTCTCATGGATTCCTGGTTGAGATGCTGATTTCACCTGCACAAATTTTGAATGTAAAATAGGACAACTGAAGTACATTTCTTCTACATTCATACTGTAAACAAAGCAGGGCTGGGTTTCTTGCCTAAGCACTAGTACAGTTATCTGTACTGCTGAATTTTTAACCTGGGTTGACAATGTCTGGTCATGTTGTTACTATATGCTGTTGGGATGAAGCCATTTCCATGTGAGAAGGTGACAAAGTTAAGCTGCAATGGACACGCTGCTCCATATTGGCAGTCTGAAACCTATTTCTTTAAGTCCTGCCCATGGTTCATTTCGGCTTAGCTCCTGCCTTAAGTATGCTAATAGGAGTCTGTGGATCAAGTCTGGTAACAACACTTCCAGGACTGACTTTGGATAGAACAAGTGTGCATGATGATTGCTGGCTGAATGGAACCTGCTTCTGTTTTCCCTACCTGGGAGATGGGGGATGGCTACAGTACAGCACCTGCCTCTTCCAAACAACTGGTACCAGGTAGATCCCTAGCAGTTTTCTGAAACAAATATCATCCTTACTTCTAGGAGAAATGGAAAAATAAAAAATACCGACTGTCCTGCTATTTGTTTTACATCATCTAAATAACTCTTCACTAAAGAAAAACTGACTTTCAGAAACCAGCCATATGGAAAGAGCAACAATATCATTTCTTCTCTTTATGCTGCCTGTACTCACAGATTTTAACTAACGTACATTTCAGAAAGAATGACTGCATCAGTACTAGAATTCCTGAGCATTACTGGTTTACCAGCTATGCCTTACCTAGCATTTGAATGACACGCTTTGAACATCTGCAGTAAAATAAACCTCAAGTTCATTTACATTCTTTATTGCCATTAATCCATTCAGTTAGAAGTTAGTTCAGCTACTATTGCAGAAATTCCTTCAGCCTTAATTCTTCTAAAACTTTTGATGATATTATGAGGAGATATTATTTCTCTAATCATGAAGAAAAAGATAAAAGAGAAATATTTCTATTCTCTTAGCAAAATTTCTAATTACCAAGTGCTCAGGGAAGTACTAATAAAATACACTGGCAGGACTCTGTTATTTTTCACTCCATTCTAAAGTAAAATCTTTCACTCATCAAAAAGCAAGGAGGACCTTTCTACATCCTCTAAGTCAACTTATTGGTCATAAAATAAGTCGAGTTCAAAAATAATGAGCTACTGATGTAGGATTAATGCTTGATTATCCTTGTGCAGCTGATAATAGTGACTCTAACAGATTTGCCAGAATTAATGGGCCATACAGAACTGATATAGAAAGGGCAGCTATTGCTCAATTATTTTCATTAGAATTTTTTTAATGCTGGTGTTCCTAGTGGAAAGTATCATGTCTTTCAAAAGAACATCTTTCTAAGGTGCTACTCTTCATTTACTGTTCGTAGTTGAAAAATATTACTGTTAAAGAAAGAATTTTGTTTATTTTGCATTTGTATTATGTGTATTAGTATTAGTATTTACCTACTTGAAAATCATATATTTGAGAGCTTGTGATGGTACATGTATGTAAAAGGATTTGGAATTAAAAGAGAGAAGCTGATATTATTGTACAAACTGCACAGAGCAGTATAAATTAGTGTTTTCTGTAGCTTGCTTATGAATCAAAGCTTCAACATAGGTAAACCAGTATTTGGCTTTGTAAGACTAGAATGAGCCAAAAATGTAGTACAGATTAATTCTGCTGTCATTTATTAAGCATATGCTCCACTCTTTTTATATAATTTGATTTGAAGAGAATATTACATGGCAAGCATTGCTTTAAACTTACAACTTCTTGGATCTCCTTCCAACGTTAATTGCAATCCCATGCAATGAAGATACCCATTTAAAACAAACTCCCTTGCAGGCTATGCCTCTGATGCATCAATCACTGGGAGCATGGTGTCATTCTGCTGCTTCTCCAACAGGAGTGGTCTTCCTGCAATGGTTGCCATCAGCAACTGATTTGGACTCAATGATCCTTATGGGTCTCTTCTAGCTTGGGATATTCTATGATTCTATGATAGATGTCAATAGCACAGGGCTAAGTATATCTATCCTATGCCATCAGGAGGCATAAAACAGCTCTTTAGCATCTCTGGGTGCTTTAAGTTCACCTTTCTTTACTCAACAAGACTATTATCACTGGATTTGATTCATCTCAAGAGAAGATACTTAAGGAAAGTAACCACAGCTTTCCCTATTTTACTACCTCCATAGATTCAGATAGACTTAAAGGTAATACAAAAAGCAGTGAAGTGAAGATCAGGAAAAACAAACTATTCTGACTTACAGACGCATCAGTCACCATAAATTCTTCATGGTACCTGGCATATCCTCTATGGTTTCTGGCCTACCTCCCTCAGTATCAAATTTCTTTCCAATTCAGGGGGCTAGGTTAATTCAGCTACAGCACTCTGAAAGTTGTAATAAATATACAAATATATGCATACATTTGAATTCTACTTCCCCTTGAACTCTTCCAGAGAAATAAGGCCTCTTAGGAGGGAGGATGATCTCATTAACCTGCCTTATTATAAAGGGATTCTCTGTGAAGACTCCAGTCATGGGAAAGTCAATACAACTGTTACAAATGGCTTGAGTGCTAAATGCAAGGCTTTCTCCTGCACTGACCTACTGAATATTTTCATTCTTTTCAACCTTATATTTCCATCTTGCATAAATTATTCAGGCTGACAAAATTACTGCACAATTATTTTGTTTTATAAAATGTTAGATATATTTAAGTAGTAAATGTATTTAAGTTAGATGTATTTAAGTAGTCTCATAAACCAGTATGGCTGTCCTGCCTGGCCTTCAAGAAATACTGGTCTGATGAAATTAAGAAGTTCCTGCTGTTTTCTAGACATTTTGGTAATTGGAGAATCAGAACTATCCTGATTACACTTCCTCTTCTTCCTACAATTTAAGGTACAATTAATACAATGGCATCCTAAGGATTCTGTAGAATAAGCCCACAAGCAGCCAGTCAAGCTGAATTTATAAATTCTTTGTACCACAGAGCAATGATGGAGCCTGAAGGAGATTAAGTTCTTGCAAAAATCTCTAGTGCCATCTATTTAGTTTTGGTAGAGAAAGAAAGAAGCTCAGCTATGCTTAACTAAATTACATTGAATGTGGATACGTGATTATGGTGTCAGAGTTAAATATTATCTCCAAATAGCACATCATTTATTTTTCATTCCAAAGAGCCAGAGATAATCAAAACAATTAACTAAGCTATTAGCCATACTGAACATACCAACTAGTATTGCTTATTGCTCTTCACAAAATAATTTCTTATTTTTCTATGATGAAGGAAGAAAGAATACATTATCTAAGTGTGGTAAGTGGAAATTATGATGATCCGAAAACTGTTTCTAAGGTATGTGTAGGAGAGCTAATAGTAAAGAAATTATAGACAGTAGATATGTTGGTACCAAATATGTCAGCCTTATACCACTCAAGGGGGTGGCCTGTATTGCTGCTCTGGATTTAGTTCTTTTGAACTTGTAATAATATAATTTCTAATCCTAATTCTTCAGAAAAATGTTAAACAAAAGTGCTTATCTCCTCATATATCACCTCTGATTAAAAGACTGAAAATATAATATGGTAGCTCTTGTCTTGACTCACTCTAAGAGGTTCACCTAAAGGACATTATTTCTACTGAATGCCTCTGATCATCATCAATTACATACTTATTACATTTCTGTACAGACCTTCAAATTCTTTAATAAATATGCAGCAATTAAGTTTTGTAAATTACAGACTCACCTGGATGTCAACACATTTATTTTTAAATGACCTTTTATGTGTGCACAATGTTTTGAAGCTATCTAGAGTTTGTCTACCACGCCTTTTGAATACTTACATCCCTGCCAAATCCAGATTGCATCCAACATTAATTCCTAAAGAGAAGGACATTTATGTATTTACTATTTAGGTGTCGTTTTGTTGTTGTTTTCTCTTTTTTTGTTTTTAAATCTAATGCAAAACTGACTTTTTTAACTCAGTGCCTCTCCTTTAGGAATGATTCAATTTCAATTTTATTTTTACTGTAGTTGCGGTATAATGCTGTAACATGACATTGTGCTGATAGATAAAAAACAAAAAACAAACAAAAAAAACATATCCTGGCAACGTATTAGTGTAATTTCAAGCACCTTCCAAATTTGTGTGTAGCCTCAAGTCAGCAACCCCAGTCCTCTGTGCCTTTTCTTTTCTCTTTTTTATCAAAATAAACATCAAATAAAGATGCTTCTTCGGTGATTGTGATTTGTAATCACTTCATCAGTCACCAAAGTCCAAAGGTAAGGACTAGAGGAAAAAAGTGAAATCATCCCCACAGTGGTATCTGTTCAAGAATATCATCAACCTCCTCTGAGACTTCGGTGTGATAACTGAGTTTTACCATTCATATAGTCATGCATCTGTAAAACTATATATAGTTTAACAGAAGCCTCACAACTTGTCATTCTACTGGGAACAGGATAATCAAAGATCAAGACAGCTCCAAAAATTTTAGCCATCAACTACAGAGCTATCAAGGTAAGATTTTACATTTGTCTGTTCTGCCTTCATAAAGAATGGAAATTGTAGGCTCTGCAACAACATATGGCAATAAATGTTGAAAAGACTGAGTCATAACAAAGCAGTTGAACTACTCTGTATTTTTTTTATAAATATGACAAAAGGAAAGGAATCTTGATAGCTTATATCATGAATGTAGGCTGCTTCTCTGAGCATTAGGCTCTACCTGTCATTTCAGTGACAGAGGCACAATATGCAATCCATTGTGTCACCTTTTACATTACTATGTATCTATCATAACCATCAATCATCAAAGTAAAAGGAATCAAAAAGGAAAAAAATATGAGGTCCAAGAAATAATGGCAATTTAAAAAAACAAGTCTGAAGAAAAAGATGGCTTTGGTTAAATACTGAAAGTTGCAGTGCCTGAAAGTCAAACTAGTTAAACTGTCAAAGATGCTTTTAACACTGGGTAATAAGAGCACTAATAGCAAAATAATTCACATTTAGGAATGCAAAATGATAAGATTTCATCTTTAAGAAAAAAGAATAGTAGGAGATACAGTTCTCCTGACAGTAGGAGAAATGCAGGAATGAACCAGAGCTGCTGATTGGCACCTTCCATTTTGGCTCATCCTAACTTGAAGGCTGCATCTTCTAAAACTGTTCTTTTGTTGCAACACCTGGTGGTGGTGCTGTTGCTCCTTTCTACACAGTAGCTTCACCGTCCAGGTCTTACCTGGGATGCGGAAAAACCCGACTTCATTACCCAGCACACACCATCATCGCAGCGTTGTTACATTCTCTCAAGTTCACCGTGGGCTGATAGCTCAGGTGTCTCTGCCCACTTACAGCACTTCATGGGTGTAAAGAAATTTAAACCACTGTGCTAAATACTTTAAAATTCTGTTGAACAAAAAAAAGGCAGTCCTTGTTCTGTAGAAAATAGAGCTTAAGTAAGGAAAGATAGAATAAAAGTGCAGAAGAAAGTCAGTACACTGAGTAGAAGTGCTGGAGATAGAAAAAGAAAGCAAATCTCCTGAATCTGGGGCAGCTTCATATCTGTTTGTTCAGGCAGTCTTTCAGAGGGAGGAATTCAACAGATACTACTAGTAGTTCTAGTTAGTACAGAGGAGCAATCTTGTCCATACATTCAACCATAGAGATCATGGAAATCATGGTATACCTGTAAGTATCCCCCTACCTGCTGTATGTGTGTTTATAACAGCAACTTTCTACAGGAAGACAGGTGGTTACTAATCTTAAAACTCTTGCCAGTCTTAAGCACAGCACAGTTTCTGTTTAACTTTACCAATCCGATTTCCAAGCATTTTAGAAGACAGCCAAATTCTAAGGAAAGGAGCCTGTTCCTTTGATGTATTGTTTATGATTAGTATCAGGTACACATCACAGTAGATGAAAAGCTTGCTTCAAACGTAAAAACAAATGGTGCAGGCTGAAAAGAGTCAAGTCATAGCAACAAGAAAATTTAAAATGAAAAAGTGCAAAGCTATGTAAATTTGTCAGGATCTTCTTAATTATTCACTCTTATTTTAAAACAACAACAATAAAGTTATGATGAGTCATCTAATTTAAAAGTTCTCGTATTTATGAGCTAAAGGGGAGATAATTAAAACAAAAAAATGAATTAAGGACTAATAAGGAATTTTTCAAGGTTTGCAGATCATCCACATGTCAAAATAGAGTTATCCTGTCAAGAAAAAGTGAGCAGAAAAGACAAATATGTGACTAAATCAAGAAGGACCAGATTAATGTTTATGCACTATAGGTCTGAGATATGGGCACCAGCTTTTGGAGTAAGACAAGATCAGAATCTCAAATTTCAATAAAAATCATGTTTCTCAGCCCAGCAAAGGACAGGAGAAAGGAGTACAGAGAGAGCTTAAAAACAGAAATGAAAGGTCTGCAGACAGTTTCACTGGATGCAAAGTGACCAAATCACTGTGCACTGAAGTGAGCCATCACAGAAAGGAAGAGCTGAATCATACTCAAGACAAAAGAGACAAACAAAGGTGGAGCTCTATTATTTACAGCACTGGATTCTGTTCTGTGATTGTCACTCACTGACTTATGTACTGCACAGCACATCACACCTCCATGTTTCTGAACAACAGATGCACTTAGAAATACCATATTTAGTGATCTTGCTCTTCAAGAACCTTTTTCCCTCCTCTCTGCTCTTTTTTCTTCTCCAGTGCATGTATATGTAAACTATATTCACAAACTGTGAAGTCTTTACATTTCCTTAAACTCAAGGAAAAGGAATGCCACTTCAGGAAGGGTGAAAGGGAAACAAACAAACAAAAAACAAAAAAAACAAACAAACAAAAAAAAAAGAAACAAAACAACTTGGGAGTAGGGGAGAGAAAAACGTCCATACAGCTAAAGCAAAGCAAATCAAAAGTATAATGACTAGCAAAAAAGAAAAAAAGTAATTATCATAGCTTTCAGATTGCTCAATGTCAAGAGAAAAGAGCAAGCAGCAGATGGGAGAGTTTCATCAGCAGAAAGGACAGACACAGTGGTGAGCTGAATGGAGTAGCCAGGTACCTGCGCTGCTGCATCTATGTTACCCAAACACAAATGCAGGAGTTGGATTTGGGAGCATTTGCAGGAAGAAAGGAACTGCATCCCTGCTGTTACTCACACTCATAAATCCAGGCTTGTGCAGTGACATCCTTCCTTGTTCTGAACATCAAGCATGGAAAAGCCTTCATCTGCCATTCCAATAACTGTATGTCTGTGTCAGGGCAATTCCTTACTATACCAAGCTGGACAGAAACATCTCTCCCCTGCTACGGCAATAGCACAACTTGTACTATCATTTCATACTTTTTTTTTTTTCTTTTTCACCAAAGTGCCTAAAATCGAATGAGAAAACATAAATAGGAATATAATAACTGTAAATGCCCTCCCCAATAACTTGTTGTTGGTCATCAAAATAAATGTATTTTTAATGACAAAAATTTCACAGGCAATCTGTTCTTAAATTTCAAAAATGAGAAAATAATTAAGTTTTGCCCATTCCTAAAGTTTGCTTTGTTGTTTTTGGGACTTTTTTTTTTTTTTCTTTCATGCACTTGACTGTAATTATTATGACTAGGATTACCACCTGGATGCAGATACCTAAATACCTTGAACTCAGATGTTTCCATACAAGTGAGCTATCTTGCTTCTTTGAGGACACGAAAGTTCTGGACAATCAGGTAAATGCAATGGAGCTTAATAAACCTCCCAGCTCATCCTACAAAAAAGATGCCTTCATTCACTGAACTGAATAACACTCTAGATTTTTTATTAGCTCTGTTAGCTATGGAGAATATCTAACTTTACATGTATGAATCAGGAAATTAATCTACTTCTGAGTCTCAATTCAGTGGCACCCACACAGGAATAGTTGCTTTAGCTGTCACTCCAGGCAGTTGTGTTACAGATACATGGACACTGAGTATCTCAAATGACCTGTGTACGCATAACTTCACTGATTGACTCAGGTGCAAAAAGAAACAACCGTTCTACCTGATTTTGCAAGAATTTACAAAGCACATGGATTTAACTCCATAAGTTTGTTTTGAGATTTCAGATCTAACCATACATCCTTGGTCTATTAGGCTGTTACATAAATATAGATCTTGATATCACTGACCTCATCGTGGTATCTCTTGAAAAGGTATACAGGATTGTCAAAGAAACTCTCGCTCTGACATAGCTGGGATGTGAAGAAGTTACTACATGAATGTAATCCTTGCAGACTCCCTAAACAGTATTTTGCTGTTAAGAGAGTTGCGAATTGTAGGGATTATTCAACTTTCTATTCAGAAATACTTCCTATGAAACTTCCTAGGATCACATTCGTCTTTTTCGAAGCCTGACCACATTAGTAATTCACAATCATTCTTCAACAGAACAACAAATCCAGCCTTCCATCTCGGCTTCTTCCATTAAATGAATTCTTGCACTGGAATATACATGCTTGCTAGTTTTTTTAATTAGCAGTTCCTATTAATTCACATTCCAGCTCTATTTCCCTGTTTCTCACAAACATTTGAGGTGCCAATCTTCCTACAGATTGGTAGTACCTCATAGTTCATTACTTGATTTCCTTGACAAAATCTTCATATCTGTGATCTGGTTAAGGTTAACATAAGATGAATCATAGGGTCAATGTCTGAAATATTCTGTTAGTCATTTATCTTGACATTATTTTGAGTAAGACTCCTTCCTCTCCCTTAGCCAGTTACATCAGATTTATAATACACTTACATTTGAGAGTTTGAATTTTTATAGCTCTTATTAATACCCATATTCTCTATTTTAAAGTCATTATTCATCCTCTATCATTGTGTTAAAACCTATACTGATATCCATAAAGACAAGATTAACCACAATTTCTTTATTGGGGGTAGGGGAAAAAAAAAAAAGGAATAAAAGGAAAGAAAACACTTCAACAATCTATACAACTGCAATCTAAGAAAGAAGTATGAAATCACTTGAGAGTATTTGTTCACTTGGTACTTAACTGGATTTTGTGAATCATTCTAGGCAAATACTAGAAAGGAAGAAAAGGTCTAGAACAAAGAACACACTTTAAGTGTTAAAACATAAGTAAGTATCTACCAAATGCTGCACATTGCCATGCTAACAGATTAGAAAGAAATCACATACTAGAAGAGAATAGAAATTAAGTCCCTCTGATGTCAGAAATTTTGGCTGAAAGTAATCAACTGGCAAGCATTTCACAGATTATGACACTTTTTTTCTTTTAATATACAATTAGTATATCAAACCAACAAATTTAACGATAAGAAAATAGTATTTATTCTCAAAATTATTAATCTTGAAACAAGTGACATATTAAGCAAAGGAGTATTATTAGAAGTTTTCTAGAATATTGTAACGCGATGGAAAGTACAGTAATAACAGCAGAACAGCAAGGTCCTAGGCTGCAACAAGTGAGGACATGATCAAATTCAACAACTGTTAGCACAGAAATTAAGGAAAGAAGCTACTTAGCTTCAGAAGACTTCGTGTACACAGAGATGTCCAGAAAGACAGCCTTGCCTCCACTGCCAACTCTTATATGAGTTCTGGGAAGGGGTGGATCCTGGCTGCACCCCTTCCATTACTCAGATGCAGTGCATGCACCTGAGCTCCCTTGGGTTGGCTCCACCTTCCCACCAGGTGCTCAATCACTGGTTCAAGCATTTCCACTACAAATCTCACTCTCAAAATTTTATATACTTATTTTTCCTGTCTCTTAGGTCATAATGCAAACAGTAAAACATGAGAAAGAGAAAGACTTCTACTTGGTACAAACAGATATATAAACACTGAAACAACCAAAGCCAAATCAATCTTTTTTTGGATAGCATTTCTGCTAATTGCTAGTCTTATATATGTTAGAGAAAGAAACAAAAATTGCAATATCAAAGGATATCTGGTTTGAGTTTTTTGCAGAGCTGTCTTTTGGAGAAAATATGTTTTAATCTGTCAGGTTGGTTCCTCTGCCGAACAGGTCACTCACACTAATGAAAGAAACCATATTACCTGGGACAAAACTAAAGGAATGATACAACTATAGGAGAAGTTCAAAAAATTATCTTTGAGCTGTTTCTAAATAATGTAATACATCACAATTCTATTCCTCATCTTTCAGGACTTGATTTCACAAAGGGGAATTAATGCTTGACAAATCTTGATAGCATCCTAAGATAAAATGACTGGTTAGTACGCAAGGAGAGAGCCACAGATATTGTCCACACATACTTCAGTAAGGCTTTCAACGCTGTCTCCCATTAGATCCTCATAGAGAAGCTATTAAGTATGGCTGGAGCAGACAGTGAAACAGACTAAAATCTGCCTGAATGGCTCAGACAGCAGCAATCTGTGGTGTGAAGTCTATTTGCAAGCCAGCAACTTGTGGTGCACCCTTGCAGTCAATATTGGATCCAACACTCTTCAAGTTTTTCATTAATGAACTAGATAATGGGGCAGAAAGTACCCTGAGCAAGTTCACTGATGACACAAGACTCAGAGCAGTGACTGATAGCCAAAGGGTTGTGCTGCCATCCAGAGGGAGCTTGATAGGCTGTCAGGAACCTACTTAGGGAAAAGGAAATGCAAAGTCCTTCAGCTACAGAGGAACAATCCTATGCAACAGGAAGTACATGAGCCAGGAGTAAAATGAAAGGCAGAAGACTGAAAAAATGTTTCTTTTCGTTATGGAGAGTTGGATTTGGAACATTCCAGCCTTCCCTTCATCCAAATCAGGCAAAAAAGAATGAGAGAAAAAATATTACAGTTGGAAAAAAACCATAACATTATTTCTCAATTATACTCTGTGATCTAAGTGCCTGCATTTACAGGGAACTTAAGCCATTGACCCATGAGTCCTCTTCCAGATCTTTTCTCATACACAGCTATTTTTTCTGATTGTTGTGAGCAATGGAGGGCAACTGAACAGGAACTACCAAGGATATAGAGAGAAGAATCATGGAATCATAGAATGGCCTGGGTTGAAAAGGACCTCAAAGGCCATCTAGTCTCAACCCCCTTGCTATGTGCAGAGTCACCAACCACCAGACCAGGCTGCCCAGAGCCACATCCAGCCTGGCCTTGAAGGCCTCCAATAATACGGCATCCACAACTTCCTTGGGCAACCTGTTCCAGTGTGTCACCACCCTCTGTGTGAAAAGTTTTCTCCTAAAATTCTTCTAAATTTTTTTTAAAACTCTTTGGACATTGATCATGCACTCTGAACTGAATGAATAAACATCTCCCACTCACTGGAATGGCAGAGGAGTGCTCAGAAAAGCAAGGCAGTAACAAGAACCTGGAAGGGCATCTCAGCATCCTCAATACTAATACTGAGTAAGATACATTCTTCTATCAGTACAAATGAAAGGGAGCAACAAGCACTTAGAAATGCATTCCCACGGGGAAGTGAAAACCAGCTTCAAAGCACAATAGTTCCTAATTATAATGCAATATCACTTTTTTGTCAGACTCCTAGTTAACGCTGCTCTGGGTATTTTGGTGATTGGAGCAACACTAGTGTGCGGTACCCATTCACATCTGCCTGTCCTCTCCCTCTCTGTGTAAGTATCTCTGAGCAAGAGCTGGGACGCTGCTTGAAGACAGAGCTGGGGTCTGGCAACACCCTAGAGCTAGTTTTTCTCACATAACACTGTGTCATGAATGTTAGGTCTACCCCTTGCAGGATAAGTTGTCATACTGACTATTGTCAACGGTTGCATCAGAAAAGGCAAGTGATCGCACTCTACCAAAAAAAATTATTTCAAACATGTTGCTAAATGATTTTTGGTAAAACCAAGGTGATGAACTATTGAACACTCAGTCCATTAGCTGTCATCTTGCTTGACATTTTCATCATTCAAGCAGTATTGCAGAAAATCAAGGATACTCAGTCTGCACTTCAAAAGCTGCAAAGGTAGCTATACCATCTTTACGAAAAGGGACTATGAAGGATATTGCTAATGGAATGTGGGAGACTACCTCTACCAGCTTAGTAGACAAAAAGTGTTTGAAAATGATTACTTCTCATGCCCTATAGACACTCTGTTCCAAAATAAACTAACATTAACAAGAGCATAATAACAGACCTTAATAATAGATTAAGAACATAATATACTGGAAAAAGAATAAGAAAATTGATACAAATGACTGACATTACACAGTGGTTCTTTTTAAAGCCTTCCAATGCAAATGTGGCTCTCTATACTTGTGTGAAAGACAGAGTTCCACCATGTAGAAAATAAGCAAGACCGAAAGACTCCTTATTAACTGAGCATTTTCATGGCAAGATTCTCATACTAATATATATGCAAAGAAAATAATTAGTATTCTGTAGTGCATACTATATTTTACATTGTAATTATTCTTTAATTTGGTATGGTGAACCAAAAGAACGTCATGGCAAGAGGTTTTTTTTCTTATCGGATTTTTTCCTCCTCTTACTACGTATTAAAATTTCTAGATAAGGCTAGTAATAAGTTCACAAACAAATGAAGAAAATATTCTTAAAGCCATCTGATATTTCAATCACCTTTTGCAAAGTTTTATTAATTGTATTCCTCACTTATACACCCTCTTTAAAAACTGAGGACAAATGACTGTCTCATTTTCTGTTTTTCTCCCGTCCTTTCAGTTGAACAAATTAAATATAAAGAAAACTACTTTTTTATTTTCTATTGTTATTTGTCTCCTTCAAGATTTATTTCTACTCCACTCTTGCACTTTTTATTCATATATTGTAAAATTAATACTTTCTTGGCCTATTTAGACAACACAAGACCTAAAATGCACTACTGCCCCTGTACTTGGCATCTGCTGAGGCCTCACCTCAAGTACTGTGTTCAGTTTTGGGTACCTCAGTACAGAAAGGACATTGTGGTGCTGGAGCAGGTCCAAAGAAGGGCAACAGGGCTTGTGAAGGGCTTGGAGAATATGGCCTATGAGGAGAGACTGAAGGAACTGGGGCTGTTTAGTCCGGGGAAAATGAGGCTGAGGAGAGACCTTATTGTTCTCTGCAAATATCTGAAAGGTGCTTACAGCAAGAGTGGGGCTGATTTCACTGATGACATGTGACAGGACAAGGGGAAATGGCCTTAAGTTACACCAGGGTAAGTTTAGGTTGGATATGAGGAAAAACTTCTTTACAGAAGGGGTGTTAAGCACTGGAATAGGCTCCTGCGGTTGAGTCACCATCCCTGGATGTGTTTATAAGCCGTTTGGATGTGGTGCTCAGGGACATGATTTAGCTAAGAGTTGTTAGAGTTAGGGTAGGTCATGGTTAGGTCATGGTTGGACTCGATGATCTTTAAGGTCTTTTCCAACCGGAGCAATTCTATGACTCTGTGTTCTATGTTCACATTTTTTTAAACTTTTCCAGAAAGCAGGTACACAAGGTTTGTCAGGATCTGCTTTCTTAAGTGTTAAATCCATCTGTTTCTTCCAGTCATCCTTTCTTCCCCAGTCCTTTTGACAGCCAATTGCCATTTATAAATGTCATGACAAGGATGACAAAGATATCAATTTACTGAAAGAAATTTAGGATATCTGTGATTTACTCCCTGGAGTGGAAATTGCCTTACTGTGTGTGCTGTTTATACTGATTCAAACCCACTCAAGGCAACTCCTCTCTGTTGGTATTAATAAAATTCAAACTGACTCGCACAGCTTTGTAGAAAAATAATCCCCAGCACCTGACACTCTTCAGAAACCATGTCTAGAGCAAGTGTGTACTCTGCTGCACACCTAACTTGTGTTGCTTCTGAAGCATTAAAGTGCTCAGTTTTAAAGGTCATTTCTGTAACTAGCTAATGCTAAGCTTTAATTTAGCAGAGGAAGATGTTAAATGTTTGATTAAGAATAGGAAATTAAGTTTTAAAAATAGTAAATAAAGCACATTTTAAATAAAGTATTTGCACTACTTCACAGACAGCTGACTTAGTTTTGTTACTAGTTAATATGTGGTGCATCCTTCTTAGTGGGAACAATTCTAACACCTACTTCTGAACACCACATGCCACACTGAACTAATCTCCTTCTTTGAACACTGTACAATCCTTATGGGCAGTTAAACCTTCCCTGTTCAGCCCAGGCTGGCTCAGAAGAGGAGCAGGAACACTCTCCTTCTGTCTTTCAACCCTCTTAGATTTTTTATTAGCAGAACAAGCAATCAAGACTTTTACCAAAAGTGAAGGAGAAGGCTTGGTGAAATCTCCTCTATCTACATTAAGTGCCTAATCACTACCTTCAGTTTATATGAACCAACTCTCCTACCACTAGCATCTGAGCTACCTATACTCTTCTCAGTGTGAAGGTCTGATTCAGCATCTCAAGTATCAGAACTACCTAGTTCAGGTATCTTAACTAATATTCACAGGGTATTCATATAGAAATACACTTCATTAAGAGATTATGAAACTTTGGCATTTATTTAAAGAATACTAATTTGCTAAGCAATTAATACTGTATAGTATAGTTAACTGCATATATTGAGTGGAAATAGTCTCATTGTCTCTCCTTCTGTTTAGAGGTGGCTCACAAAAATGCAGCTTAAATAAGTACAGCATTCCTCTATCTTAGACTTTGGAGGAAGTCTCTGCTTTTTTTTTTTTTGTAAGTAACTTTGAATTTATCTATCTACTACATAAGTTTAAATGTACTGTTTCATACTTCTTTGAAAGATGCATCATTTTCTGTATAGTAGGGCCAAATGATTTGCCTGTTATTAGATTCATACATTTGAATCCACTGCGACATCCTCAAAGAATATGCACATGAAACACTAGCAAAATAAATGACAGATTTGGGACCCAGCATTTTTTTCACTTGCTCAAATTCTGTGAATACTGTAGGGTCTGGACTGAAATTTCAAGAGTTGGCATATTTGTTTTAAAGTAACTTACTTTTGAATATCATCATTGATGCATCTGTGACCTAAAGCACATTTGTAGGTTTTTTGCAGGGATGACAGGTCAGTGATTTCTTCTTGCACTAAAATGTGGCCATTATCTTTTACAGTTCAGTCATTTTCATTCAGAGGTGGCTTTCATCTGATTCAAAGCTCAGGCACACATCAGTGAGAATCTCTACACATTTCTGCATTTCTGCAACGATCTCCTTATGTGACTTTGCATACAGTTAAGTTTATTTTTATCCATATGAAAGCCTGATAGTTATATTTCTTCACAATAAGATGCAAATAAATACTTGGAGTCATAAAGAGATCCTTTATTTCTTTAGGCAGTGCACTAAAGTGGTACAGGAGAGGCTAATAGGTTTTGCAAAGCCATTGCTTTTTGCCCTTCTGCAAGTGAGCAGGACAGGATAGAGAGTGACTGGAAAATTATTGTGACAGGGTCTCATCTGGCTGTAACTCTGAAGTTGGAACTACTGTACTCTTCCCTGAAAAGTGATCAGACTAAAAAGGTTTGTAACTTAGTGATTTATTAAAACATGCACTAAAACAAGCAACTTTTACATGCTCAGTTAAATGTAACATGGTAAGGAAGAGTAAAATAAAAGGGTTGCAAACAAATCCTTCCCTTATTCACTGTGCCTTGCTGGGCAGGTCCTTCCCTTCTCGTTTTCTAGTTCAGTAGTTCTGAACAGTGTCTAGCACTCCAACAAAGTCCACACAATCTATCTGGGGTCCTCAGCAGTATCCTTTTTTCTGCAAGGAAGGTTTCCATGAACCCCCTTGAAGATTTTATGCCAGCTCTGTGCTCTCAGAAGACTCCCAGCCAGCATTCCCGCACAGCAGCATCTCTACTTGTGGCTCTGCCAGTCTTCATCTGTCTTACCCTCCATGCCAGAATCCTCTTCCCTATGCCCATGTTCTGTTGTTCCCAGGGAAAGAGCAATTTCCCCTCTCTCCTGCTGGCACCACAATACCAGCACTGAAGCAGTCTGAGCATAGCCAACAGGCAGCCTTTCTGCCTGCTGCTCAGCTGTATCTTCTTTAAATGGTATGCGCACACACACATACATGGTACAAAAGGTTTCACTTGTCACAGCTATGTACAGTGATTGATATGGTCTTTGTGCAAATATCACATATTTGCACAAGTTCCTATTCTCATTATTTTAAAATTTAGAATATCATTGATTTCTTTAGGGGTGGAGAAAGGGGACAGCCACATTAATATTGACTGCAGAGTCTCAGCAGCAGTTGTGCCCAAAAAACAACCAAATGTTCTTTTTAGGTTCCTAAGGATACTATAGGACAAAACAGGCTGGAAATCTGTATTTCTTACAGGCAAGGAGGACACTGTTTTCAGCTGATTTGATCAAAATTTTCCTGTAGCAGGAGAATGTTGGCCAACCATGGCCTCTGGTGGGAACAGCATATCATTTTTGCAAGAACATAAGATTTACTTTGTGCAAACAGAATGGCCTTGTTTTCACTAACAGAGAACTGTACCCTCATGAAGAGGCAAGGTGCTATCAATCATCAGTATCTTCACACCAAAGGAAGTAGGGCTTCTCTTGACTCAGAAACACATGAAGGTACTGTGGGAGACGGGGGCTGTCACTTGAAGCACTTTTTATATCAACACATAAAAATACTAGACTATCTACTCTATACTTAGACTAATTAGATTTTACCCGTTCCAAAGTAGCAAAAAGTAAGCAAAGTAGATCATGACCTACCATGTCCTTCCTTCTCCCTGACTGCACCAGAGCGTCCCAAGAGCATGCAGTCCGTTACTGCAGGCTGACATAAGAGCTAATGACAACAGTGCTGGACTGATACAACACAATTAGTTGCTTTTATTTTCTTCACAAATCAACTGATATTTTATGCTGGAGATAACTTTGCTGGACATTATTTTAAGGCTTTGACTGAGTCTTTGAATTTAAATATTTATTTTATGATGAGACTATTTTATTATTTAAAAAACTAGCTTTTCTTGCTTTTTTCAGCCCAGCATCACTTTTTTCCCTGTTAAGTTGCTTGGCTCTTTTGTACTTTTATACAGCTCTAAAGAGAAGTATGTTATTATTTTTAGAAATGTTGCTTTTTATATTCTTTCTTTATTACTTCCCCTAGTGTCTTAATCTTTTTGGAATATGTTTGGGTGTTCTTTTCATCTGGAGGTTTATTTATTCTTTCTCCTTGTACAGTATGTTCTGTACTTCCAGATCTGCTAGATACAAATTTTACTTAATTATCTCTCCTGAAAAGTTCCCCCTCTTTAAATTATTCCTCCTTAAAATTTGGTACTGTATGCTGCAAGATCTAGGCTTTTCACAAAATACATTCATCACAGTCTCATTTTCTTTCTCATCATTAAATTACCCTTAAAAAAGGAAAAATAAGAGTTATTATTTCATTCATAAATGGGAGTGAAAATTTTTATTTAATTGTAATAATGTAAAAAAAACCCACCTTTTTACATTGTAGATGGAATTGTGAATCTTATTTATGTATTTGTTGTCAGATTAACTAAGCTATTTTAGAAAGAAAAAAAAAAGCTTAAAATTTAAATGTAGAGTGTGTATGTCACCATAGTGACTACTTCTATATCCAAAAAATAAAAAGACTGGCACAATGTGGAAATGAAGCTTTGTCTTTGCAGTCCAGTGATCACCAATGAAGTCACTGTAGGTGAAATGCACGGGTGTTGACGACCCACATAAAGGGCCCCATATTCTTCAGTTTCTGACTTTCTACACAGCCGTAACGGTGGTGTCCAAGCAATGTTTTAGCTGCAGCATGGCAGGGCCCCACACAAGGCCTTGCCCAGGACTGCTGGGCAGCAGTGACAGGAAGAAGTTTGAGACACAAGGTGTCTTGGCATCTTGGCCTGTTTTGTTCCTGACATCAATTTTGTTCCTGATATCTGACAAGTGAGAAATGATATTTGTTTTCCCCCAGAAAAGAAGACAGATATGCATTTGAAATCCTATGCCTGGTCTCTGGCCTTGTGATGGTTTGAGCCATAAACATGGATTGTGAATTTTTTCTGAGGACCCATAACTTGTATCTATCCTGGAGATGTAACCACCTCCAGATAATGATCTTTGTTAGATTTCTGAAGCTATTGTCTCTACACAAATACAGAGACAAACCTAGGAGCCTAGACTAAGTCCCATCACTTTGGGCCCATTCACACTATAGTTATTTAAACTCTGAGTCACTGGGAGATTTAGGTATTAAAAGTCCACCTAAAGGCACAGTTCAGGGCCCTTGTTCACGATTCTTAGTGAAAAATCAAGGTTATTAAAATTCTCCAACTTCTTATTATTCATAATTTTCATTATTCCTAACAACATTTAAAATAGAACATGAGCCCAAAATGAACCACAGGATTTCCAAATGCTGAAAATTATAGTCTCAGTTCCAAAGATAATACATTTTGTTTCTTTAAGGTTTCAAGCCCCAAATATTTCCTGTCAATAGCATTTGATTCAGCCTGGAGTTGACATTATCCATTACATCAATGGGTCACCATTTGTAATTCTCTCCTGTCTCAGATCTTATTCATCAGACAAACCAGCTATAATAGATTTCACAAAAGCCTTTATTTTGTCTGATTTTGCACATAAATAGTGTTTGTATTTACTTCAGATACAGATGGTGCCACCTGCTCCTCTTGGTACCCTGACATTTGGTCCTAATTAGATGGACTTGCATTATCAACAGCAAAGTAATACAGGGCTGCAGCAGGCACGGTTACCATGGATCCTAATGCACTCAGCATTCCACAGGAAATTTAGCAGAGCATAAGAAATAAATCTATTCCTATGAACCAGCACCACTTTTGTGACACTATTAAGGCACATTCTCAAAGTGTGCTATATCCAAGTGTAAATACCATTATTATTTCTAAACGATTATTAATGCATTTTACCACTCAGTCACTATGTAGGTGAAACAAAATTGCAAGTTGATTTTAAACACCCTGACCCTGCCAGCAGAAACAAGTCGTACATTCCATCTATAAAGGATAATGAGTCTCAACTGGGGATCAGTTGCCACCAAAAAAACTACTGGCATCTGTAAGTGAGAATGGTCAAAACAATTCAGACCTGTTGCACTCTCACACTGAATAGCTGCAGAATAAACTTTTATTATTTGTTCCTTTTCAAGCTTACCTGAACACACCTAATTATTATACTCTAAGACCTAACAAACAAAGGTTGAGACAAAAGTTGCTTCCATAGACTGATTCCATAAACCCTACATATCAAAGTAAAGGAGAAAGGAGAACAGAAGATAAATAAAAGAAGCTAATAACAGATAAATAAAACCATTAAATACAAAGGCAAAATTAAAAATAATAATAAAAAAGAAATTACTTCCTTTACCCCTTTCTTGCAAAAAAATGTATTTAATGACACAATTTTGCTGTAATTCTTCCTATATATAATCTAGAGTCCATTTTACGTTTGATACAAACTACTATTTTCTGTTTCAGGCATCAACCTCAGCCAACTGATGTGCCTCCATCATTTGTCAGAATTATCTGTATTTCTGTCCAGTACAAATTTCACGTGCCACTGCAGCCAGACTTCTTTGAGCTTTAAGATATTTTCAAAGTTCTCTCATATCTCAGACAGGATGAGTTAAGCACCTGAGTTATAAATGACATATCCTGTATTCTATGAACAAGATTTTTTAACAGACTGTGACATGCAAGTTTTGAAGTATTATTGCCTTTCCTTTGGGACTAGAACAATTTGGTGTAACACGGAGCCGCATACTGCAATCAAGGGAAATCAGAGGAGGAAGCACACCCCAGAGCTGAAAGCATCATAGCACAATGTCAGAAGTCTGAAGTGGAATGTACAGCCACACCAGGTTCCTACTTCCACATCAGTCCTTCAGGTCTTCTCACAGTTGAAGCCTAATTCATCTGAGAATAATTAAGCTCAGCTTATGTAAGGGACATAGCCCAAAGGAAGTAGAAGACGACAGATCAGATAGCACCTAAGGCGTAAATGCTTTTTACGTGGTAGTAGGGATTTACTGACCAGGTTATTATTGTTAATTTACCGCACGCAATGTTTAAGTAATCAAATAAGTTGGAAATATATTATTTGGGGCAGGACAGATGTAACATTTTCTTTCTTTTTCTATTCGTATTTTTTTTCAGTTAGTAGGAATAGACAATGGGCCTATGTTTTTATAGCATAATTCTATTCACAAGCAAGTCCATTAACAATAAATATCAAACCTTTAAATATTAACAATCTGTCTATATTTGAACTAGCAATCAACAGATTATGTCTCATTTTCAAATTATGGGGAAATTTCTGCATTTAAATTATCGATAACTGAGACTGCATCAAAACCACATGCATACAATCCTTGATTCTCAAACAGGGTACATCCAGAGATTTGGCTTTGCTTAGAACCATGACAACTGCCTAACCTTCACAGTCTCCAGATCCTTCACCTCCAGCAAAGCTTGCCAGCTGACACAATCACAGCCAGGAAGAAATCTATGTTCAGGTAATTGTGTTCTTAGAGTGGGCTCCTCATGAATAACCAGGATTTTTTCTGTTGTGCAGTATGAATAGCGACGAGGAAAAAGAGACATGCTCCATAGATAATCAAATGTTATCCATCAATAACCTTTTTTCTAAATGTCAGTACAATAGAATTATCTCCACAATTAAGGAAGAAGATTAAGGTGCCTTCTGAAAAAGAAAGCCTTAGATTACAGATAAGATTTCCACAACAATTTATGTACTTTGAATTAAAAATAGTGAAAAAGATAGCTTTCACAATAATTTATCATGAAACAGAACTACTTCAGTCCTAATATCATGATACTGCTGCAAAAATGTCAACATGTCCCTGTGTTTCTTGTGCAGTAGCTTGTTAAAGTTTTTATCCCATTTTTTTTTTAAACATCATAGACCAGGATAAAACAAGAGAATTGCTGAAATATTGGGAAATAAGTAAAAAAAATAAAATAAAATAAAACTAATAATAATTTAAAAGCACCAGTTCTGCATCTTCCAGAGATCATCAATCTGTTGTACTTACTGACATTGCTGGGTTCCACAAAATACATGAATGCATGAATGTTCAGTACACCCGGCTCCAACTAACATTATTCCATGTCTACAATAACACCTTTGATTTTTTCAAGGAAGAGACTAAATGCATAGATTAGATATCCTCCTCTGAAAAATAGCTCTATAGAAAGATAAATCCACCGTCCAGAGATATGGAAAATTACTAAACATCAATGTCACAGTTTTTATCTGTATGATTCATCATAATCAGCATGTCCTCTATACCTGCTGTCATTACTGTATCCATCATCAACTGTGTACTAGGTAAACATTTACACAGGAAACTGTTCACATGTTCATACATGCTGTACACAATCAACTATTAAACAATACTCTGATAAAAAGTATTTTTCTGAGTTCCAAATCATCTGTTCCTTCTCAAACCACAGACTTACTAGAATGCTTTTTTACAGTTACTTTCCACTGGGGAAAGTATTTCCATAATAAAAAAAAAAAAACTTTCTAAAACATGTATTCATCTAAAACCTGTATTCACTTTGCAGGGAAAAACAAAAATGAAATTAGCAGTTTGTTGACTTTTACATTTCAGAACTGAATTAATTTCAAACTTCTGTTTACATGTATTTGATCTTTTGCTAGATAAAATAGCACTGTAATAATTTCACTGATGTAGAATAAGGTTTAATTCTCATTTGCTTGCAACTTTAAAATAGCCTGTTTTAATTTCAATTCCAAATGTGAAAATCCTTTGTGAAATAGAAGATTGATCTTTACTGTTCTGCTTCTCAAGAGAATTTTATGAATAATAAATTAAGAATAAAGGTTTTGACCCTTATTGTAATTTTTTTTCTACTTTCTGAAATAGGTCCTGAATGTATAACAGCAGACATTGGAAATGCTCCATTTTCTTGAAGAGTTTAAACATATCATCTGAGATTGGGAGTGAGGAAGAGGGGACTGTGAACATCTCCCCCATGGCCTGCCAGTCCCTGTCAATACCAAGAGGTTCAGACCCGAATTCCATATCCCACAGCTCCTCCCTCTCTTGCAGACTGCTCTGACTCCTAATAACTCCCTCAGCTGTTCTTTCCATCCTGCTTAGAGCTCCTATGCTGAATTAAAGATCAGTAACATAAAGACTTAAGAGAGGGGAATGGGATGGCAAGGGGAGAATATTTTGCTCCAGCAGTATCCTCTGTGGCCTTACATATACGTAAGGATGATATCAGAATTAAGGCAGAGGTAAGGAAGGTTTTATACAGTGAGAATAATTGCTACCAGAGACAAACATACATGTATGCTGCACACTGCAGTAATATTGAAAGATGGAATGTATCACAGAGTAGATCTGCATGGATGTCAAAAGCCAAGGGAGAGGGTTATAGCATCATCCTTTTGATTGAGAAATGAATCTCACAGAATCATAGAATCCTTAGAGTTGGAAGGGACCTCTGAAGGCCACCACTCCCCAGCAATGAACAAGGACACCACAGCTAGACCAGGTTGCCCAGGGCTTTATCCAGCCTCGCCCTGAAGGTCTCCAGGGATGGGGCATCAACCACGGCACTAGGCAACCTGTTCCAATGTCTCACCACCCTCACTGTAAAAGATTTTTTCCTTATATCTAACCAAAATCTACCCTCCCTGAGCTTGAAGCCAATTCCCCTTCTTCTATCACTACAGACACAACCAAAGAGTCTATCCCTTTCTTTCCCTATTTCTTTTCAACATATAAAGCTGAAAATATGACCATTGAAATAATGCTCTCTCCAGAGAAATATCATTAAAAAGCATAATTCAAGCTCTTGGAATTACTATTTTTTTTTATAGAACTAGCCATGGAATAATTTTACATAGGTAGAAAATATAGTGAAGACATGCTGTATGTTGCCATAATCATTCTTCCAGCTGTGAAATGCTCTCGATTTCAGTGTGGTCCTGCACAAGTAGGACTTGTATGGCTTACCTGCATGATGGAGCTATATTTCTAAATACTGCACAGCAAATTGATTGAAGGAACAATTACACATTAAATGCCTGATCAGAGTGTAATTAAACTCTTCACCCTCAGATGGGAAGTAATTTAGACTAACATTCAAAATTCCATTTAAGAAAGTACTTTGAAAAACATAAACCTTGTGAAAAACTTGCTAATAAAGGACTTAATGTACTAAACTACAACAAATGTGAACCACAGAATCATAAAATCGTTGAGGTTGGAAAAGACCTCTAAGACCATCTAGTCCAGCTGTCCACCTACCACCGATATTTGCTCATTAAACCATGCTCCATAGTGCCACATCCACACATTTCTTGAACACCTCCAGGGATGGTGACTGCACCATCTCCCTGGCCAGCCTACTCGAGTGACTGACTACTCTTTCATACAGGTTTTTCCTAGTATGCAACCTGAACCTCCCCTTAAGCAACTTGAAGCCATTCCCTCTTGTTCTATTACTCTGTCCCCACCTCACCACAACCTCCATGCAGTTGCAATGAGAGATAAGATCTCCCCTGAGCCTTCTCTTCTCCAGACTGAACAATCCCCATTCCCTCAGCTGCTCTTCCTAATACTTGTGCTCCAGTTCCCTCACCAGCTTCATTGCACTTCTCTGGACACACTCCAGAACCAAAATGTCTTTTTTGTAGTTAGGGGCACAAAACTGAACGTAGCACTCAAGCTGCAGCCTCACCAGAGCTCAGTATAGGGGACAATACAAGCTGAGATGCCAGATCTTCTTGGCCACCTGGGCAAACTGGTAGCTCACATTCAGCCGAGCACTGATCAACACTACCCTCAGTCTTATAAAAGAATTACTAACAATGTGAACACCATGAACCAAATGTCTGCTAATGACAAATGACATCAGATTAGTGCAGAATGAACACTACATAAAAAGAAGAACAGACTGGGCAATAAGGTAAAATTTAAGTTTATCAATAAGTGTCACAGGAAGAGGAGGATGTCAGCTACTCAGCCACAAAGCTAGCAAGGTATATGAAATGCTTAAGAAAGTTAGGGAGACCTAAGAAGCAGAAAACACGATCACCTGAAATTTCAGATAGGTAAATACCACAACAGGGCATCAGTCAAAGATACAGTAAATGACCAGTACAACCAATAAAGCAAAGAACTCCAAGACCAAAAATGGCATTTGGTTTTATCTGGCAGAGAGCATCAGATCCAATTCCAGATAGGTTTATGAATGAGCTTCTTTATAATTGCAAAGAAAATATGGTCAGAGATTATATCTTTCTAAGAAAATAAAGAATGCAAGAAATCCAAATTACTGTTAGCTTCCTTGTTTTTTAAAGGGACATTACAAAAAATAAAGGAGACTGGTAAAAGCACTAAATTCTGAAAGCACTTTTTTTACGTCACATGTAGAACTGAAAGTGACCATATATAGTCCTAATTGTAAAGATTCTAAAAGCAAAAGCCAACATGATATACTATCACAGTGAAGGTGGCTGCAATATTATCTTTTTTAAATTTCAGAAGAGTGATTCATGCTCAGTTGAGAGAAACAAAAAGGATAAACCGTGGAAAATAGAACCACTTAACAGCAGACCGAAAGGGATTTCAAGGAGTAATACGCACTCCCACGTACAATTTTCATCAATACTAGAGAGTTTTAGAATACAGTATTGCTGAGGCCAAATTCTTGGTTGGTTACACTTTTTACAGGATGTTCAAACTTCTTGTCTCTATTTCAAGGCTCTGTATAACCTGCCTATAAAGATCTGCTCATTTTTGTCCTTCTTTTTAGATCTAAAACTTGTCTTCTGAAGTGAAAAGCAATGTAGCTTCCTTTCTGATCATTCCTTTAAAGCTTTTCTTATCCTACACAGTCTTTGATTACTGACCTCTCTGATTTCTACACAAAATCAAGTTATTACTCTCATTCGGAGGCCATCTCCTCTCAAATTTCATACCTCTTCATGTCAATAAAGCAACACTCCTGTAACGTTTTGAAGATTTGGCTATTACACGTGCTTTATATTTTATTTCTGTGCAACTAATTTGCAAAATATTTGCCCTAATATCACAAACCTTGTTTCCTTTATTATCATCATAGATTAAGTAAAAGAAAAATTCATAGAGGTGTTTGAGAACATATTTCAGATATAATGGAAAGTAACATTAATTCTCATCTGAAATTCAATCCAAATCTTTTGCAGACATGAAAGTCTCATACTATAGTTTGCAACGATAGAGCTTAGTCAGAGGCTGCGTAAAGGAACAATGTTTAACACAGAGCTCCAGGAAAATTTTACCATATCCTCATATCCTGGCCACACATAGCTCTGCTGCAGAAGTGCTGAAGATAGGCCATAATATGTAGATTTACTTGTCTTTTCTCCAGCAGGTTGTCAGGTGTCAGTCTTTACATTCTGCATTATTGTACTGCACACAGAAATTGCAATTGTAAAAGACCTCCACATACCCACTTCCAATTCCGGTACCTGACATGAAGATTTTGTACCATCTAAAAAAGTACATTAATTCTTCTTTTAATTCTTCTTTCTCTGACTCCAGTTCTGCAGAAATGTTAGAATAACAACCAGTCTAATAAAAAAATCAAAGCAATAAGACGAGTTCCAGGAATGAAACCATGAATGCATGTGCTTTTTCTGTCAGTAAATAATGATCAATTTATACAGCAAACTTAGCCCTCTTTTCGCTTTCCAAACTGTGTGAAAAACATTAGTAATCTTAAGTAAGCTATTTATTTGGAACTATTAATTACAGACTCCATGGGTGATTTGTGATCTATACACTGTCCTTTGCCTAGTGCTTGGCTAGAACTTAAGGAGCATTACATATTTCTAAAAAGAAGTGCAGGACAAATAATGGCTTTTTTGTTTCATAGTCAGGTAAATACCACTAATTAGTCAGTTTTGCAAATTGTTTTTATCTGATGAAGTCATTCAGCAGCACTAACATTTTTGTCACCAAAGTTACAAAAAAAAAAAGAAAAAAAAATTTAAATTATTAAAACTTATATAAAACTTACTTATTCTAGTAATCCATACAAATGGACTATTTGTTGTGTTTTCAGGTTTTATTTTCAGGAAGAAGGGTCAGTGAACTGTAGAGTTTATTCTATTTCTGTCCAGGATAACACAGTATTCCTAAAACTACTCTGAGGGCTGCTCCAAAAGTAATGCCTCCCATTTTATTATGTTATCCCACAATGTCAGAGGCAGATGTTGGTGATACGGAAGTAGAGGCTGAACCTTCCCACCAATATCCTGTTACATTTTGTTACTGTGACTGACAGCAGCCAGGGGGCAGTTTGAAAAATTGGCAGGGAACTGTGGGTGGAGCAAAGGTATGGCATTGAATTTCTCCCTGCCGAAAAAAAAATTGCAGCCATTGACATTGATATTCTCTGAACATTTATGGAGAACAAACAGTGATGCAGTGGGTGGTGCATTTCAGAAGTGGTGACATTAACAGTGGGTCACCTCCACTGGTGCAGATTCTCCAGAGCCCAGCAGGCAGGTTCTTGTTCATTGCTGATGAAAGCATAAAGCTAAATTGGCTATGTTGAAAAATAGCATTTTGTAGCTGAGACTTTGCTCTATCAAATAGGTTATTGTGTTCTTTGTATCTATTGTAGTTTCTATGGAAATAAATAGGAGCAATATTTGGAGCAACCTACATACTTTTAGAGTCTTGGGCTCAATTTCAAAATATGTAAGGAATAAAATTAATTCATTTCTTTTTTATTGTAGTTTCAAAAGTCATGGTAAAAGACTATTTAAAATGTTACCTTGAGGTGCTTCTGGGTCTGGAAATGATTTGTCCATTTCAAGAAGAGAGAATAATTGTTGATCTAGGGTCATTGATGAACAGCCCGTTCAAGGATATTGCTCTGGACAAAGTTTACCATCAGTCAGAACTAAACAGTGAGAGTGAAAAAGCACCCTTATTTTATAAGCCAAACAATGTTTATGTGGCACTTGTATTCCACCAGACTCTTCCAAACAGGTTTATAATGTGCAAACGCCAGCTCATTTTTCTTCTTTGCTTGAAAGAATAGAACAGGAAACCAAAGTGCAGTAAAATAAAATAAAATAAAATAAAATAAAATAAAATAAAATAAAATAAAATAAAATAAAATAAAATAAAATAAAATAAAATAAAATAAAATATTGCAGTCTGGCCCAAAGACTTCATGCTTGAGTACAAGGTATAGAAGAAAAAACATAAGCAGCATTATACTGTATTCTATAGCATTAGCTGACATGACTCCAAATATTTTGAAGGCATCTAGCTGATTACAAGCATTCCAGAGTTTTGGAATGTCTGTAGTGGACTGACCTTCTATTTCATAATCATGAAATTTATCTAAGATAGTAACAAACCAACCAAGACCACCATTTGCCAGCAAAACTTAAAGCCAGAAGATATGTAGAACCCCATGTTTCACCTATTGTTTAATTATTCAGCTAATGAATAATTCAAAGTATTTATTTTTCAGGGGGTACGTAGCATGATACATCACAACATTAGCAGTTTTGACCATGTACATTTTGTCTGAAATTGGTAAGGAGTGTCTCAAATCTGTCCACTGTGGACAGTTTTACATTTGAAAGCATTTCTTTGGAATTGTTTGCTTTCCAAAGGGAGAGCTCAGGAGTATTTATTGGCTGAACACTTGGCCAGGGTGCAAATGAAACTAGGTTGATACAGGAGACTGAAGATGATACCACTGTATCCTGTGAAGGCAAAACACAAGCTGACATCTCCTTGCTTCCTCTTATCTGCTGACTTAATTTTGGAAAGCCTGGAAGATGGGAACAAAGGAGTTCCTGCTGAGATCCCTAAGCCAGAAGCTGTCACTCCAAAAGAGGTGGTTCAGCCACTTCAGACTATAAGTAAGAATTTGTTCTGTAGTCATTGTCAAGTGAACAATACAACCTCCACCCACCAATCACCCCTGAAGATCAGCACCCTGACACCTGACATCGCTGGATCTAGGAGTGGTGAAACGCTTTGCTTTGCCATGTTTGTATATCTGCCTCTCTTTTCCCTGTTTTTTTCATCAAAGATTTTAAAGACTTAATTTGTCTATCTCCTGGGATTTTTTTTATCATGGAATAAAAGGATCTAGTCTAGAAAGTTTCAATATTCAGTCCTTAAATAAATCTTGAGCGGCTAGCAGAGTGAGGGAGGTGATTTTTCCCCTCTACTCTGCCCCTGACAGGCCCAATTTATGTCCAGGCCTGGACACTCTGGAACTTTTGAAGAACTTTTGAAACAGGTCCAAAGAAGGGCCATGAAGATTATCAGAGTACCAGAGAACCTCTCTGATGAAAAAAATTGAGGTAGTTGACTTGTTTAGCCTGCAGAAGAGAAGGTTCTGGAAAGACCTCATTGTGACTTTCCAGTACTTGAAGGAAGTTTATAATAGGAGGTAGACCAACATTTTATACAGCCTGATAGTGACAGGACAAGTAAGAATGATTTTAAACTAAAAGAGGAGAAATTTAGGCAAGATGTTAGGAAGAAATTCTTTACTCAAGAGGGCAGTGAGCCAACGGCACTGCCCAGAGAACCTGTGGATGCCCCAGTCCATTAAGGTATTCAAGGCCAGGTTAGATGGGGCACTGGGCGCTCTGACCTAGTGGCTGGTAACCCTGCTGATGGCTGGGGGTTGGAACTATATGATCTTTTTAGGACTCTTTCAACCTAAGCCATTCTGTGATTCCATAAACCTGATAAACCTCATACAATAACTCCTTTTAAATATTTTAGGTAATTCCACAGAATACAACATCCTGAAAATCTGTTACATGATCAGTGGGCAAAGAGTCACACATATTCAGAGAAGGTGGTGATCCATGCAACCATGTAATGAGACCCGTTTCACTTGACTTGAGCAATGTGAGTCACCTTGTCCAAATGGGTCATCTAAATCTGTCTTCATCAGAGCCAATGAAGAGAGGTATGTATCTTCACATGGTAAGTCATACCAGCCTGAACAGCTTACTGAGATAGAGGTTGCCAGTCAGAAATTAAACAACTGGTTAAATCTTTCCATGTGAGCTCATGAGCTCCACCCAAGGGAGCCCTGAACAAATACTAGTTGAGAGCTAGAATCTGCATCAATATCTTTATGTCCAGCCATGCAGTTAACCAGTATAAGTTCAACATAACAAATATACCTCTCCTCCCCTGGGCCCTGATTGTAACACAAAATGAGAACGCTTGGACTTCCACCTGACCTTTCCTAAGAACGCATCATACAAAAATACTTATCTCAAATATTGGAAATGAGTCTCTGGAAATATTGAACTATAACTGGTACATTTAATGGATATGCTTTTCCATTAAAAACCAAATTCTGACCTCCTTTTCTACGCTGATTTATTCCAGAGCCCATTACATATGCCCCATTGATTTTGCTAGGTTTATTTGTGCAATAAAATTCTACTCAGTACATTGAAGAACATCTGCTTCTGTTTACAGATGACCAATTTGAACTCCTTTTCTCAAAAGGTGACCAATTATTTATAAATGAAATTGATTGTACAGGTGGATAAGTTATCATCAATATATTGAAAATATTCATGATCTAAAAGCAGTTCATGCTAAGTATTTTCATTGTTGCTTCATGAAATTATGAAACACATATTTTACCTATACTAATAATATGACAAATCTATTGCAGAACTGTAACATAGGTAGATTTATTTAGGATATTGGTGGTATCTAACATCTGGATAAGTTGAAACTTTCAAGATATCAAACATAATTAATCATTAGAAATATCACAATAGAAAGATCACATAATTCTCTTTATTTTACTACTTTATTTTCCCTTGTTTCTTAATTTGTTGCAAAACTTGCAAATTAAATATTAACAAATAAAGAAGTTGTTTGGTAGGCAGCTCTGTACATATATTCTACAATAGAAGTCAGTCTGTATTCCTGCATATATGTAGATGACATTTTTCTGCAGTCATTAAACAGGACAAACAAGCCACCTTTTTGGGGATCTACTGAGAAAGTATGTAAACTTTAAATATATATATTGAATTACTACATATTCCTGGAATATAAAAAGGTAGACTACAAATATTGCACTACATACTAAATAGGCTTTTTTTCCCTCCAGAATAGCTAATCAGTGGAATAATATGATGGTAATTTGTAGTTAATAGTCTTCTGCAAGTAAGGACAAAGTTCAGTCTTTTTTTTTTTCTTTTTCATTGAGCACAGAGAAGACTGTATATCTTTCTGACTTACTTGGAGGAATCAGTACCATGAGGAGGTGTTTTTCCTTGTCATGCAGACTCTCTGGAAACATTAGAAAGGGATTTTCTTCCCCATGTCTTCAACTCTACCTGCTCAATTCCTTGAGTGCAGCTACACTCATGTTTAATTTGGCTAAGGAACACACTTCTGGAACAAATTTCCTGACTGTCTCCACTTTCACATGGCAGAGCAGTTTCACTGCATCCAATCTCAGTTCCTTTCAGAAGAAAAAAATAAGAACAAGCAGTGGGAATACAGGTATAGCCCTTCAGATCAAAGAACTACAGCCAATCTGAAGTAAAATTGTCTGAAAGAACACAATGAGGATCTCTGACACTCACAACAAACTGCTTTGCCCTGCATCAGTTGGTAACACAGACATGGTCATAGGGTACCTGGGTGGAAAAGGTACCTTGAAGAAGTCACTCTCTCCCTGTCCAACTCCCCAGGCAACAGATCAGAAGAAAATGTATCACATCCTCTGATCACTGTGGTCAGTGGAGATTCTTTTCAATCACTTTAACATGCCTACTGCCAATTTTGCTAATGAAGTTTCACCTCCAAATTCTTCCATTGACAGAACAGTACTTATATGTTTGGACAGCAAACAACAAGTCTGAAAGATGAGTAACCTCCTATAGACATTAGTAACAAGCAGCTCAGTCTGTCTGGCCAAATCCAAGGACACTGACAATTATGCAGCTAACATTCTTTTTAAGATCCGAACTATTTCTTATTGTTTTATTTGAATGAATATCTGGTCAGGTAGCAAATATATCTACTACCTATCTATCTATCTATAAATGCTTTGCATACATACAAATGCCTGAATAATGACAAAGATGCGTATACAAAACTAAACCAATTATTCATTCCCCTCAAAAGACAGGATTATGAGTTCCTTATCATGGAAAACAAAAGATATCCTTCCTACCTGAAGAGGGGTATATAGGAGTCAAGTTTGTACAGAGCCCATCTTTCCATCACAGCAAGGACTTGTTTGTGGCAAAGGAGAAGAGCAAACCAGTGAAGAACAGAACGCAACATTTAACATTTTAACTACTGACTTCCTTTTACTATAAGCTTTTCAAGGAGGATGAGCAGGTACTGGGAATAACAGAGTAAATTCTTGTTGCCTCCCAGGAACAAGGATTTCATATGGATGACATTCTTACATGTGTTAGATCTAAGCTATATCATTAGTGACATCATTTGCTGGTTTTCTGAGGCTATACTTTAGAAGGTGCAGTTCCAAAATTCAGATAAAATTGTACTTGACGCAACAATTCATTCACTAGGTTATGTCTGTTTTGCAGAGGTCTGAGCTGGAATTAGAATTTCTGGGCCCGTAAGTCACTAATGAACACACACACATGTGTGCACGTACATTTGCACGCTGCAAGTGTTCCAACTTGCCAGCAATTTTATCAAATTTTGTATGGCAATGTACACTAAACTACTGTGGAGTGGAATATGACTCATAACTTTATAAAACATTCTAAATCCAAAATTGATACATTTCCCAACAGAATACAAGACTTGAATTCCTATTTATGAATAAAACTATAGAGAAACAAAGATGTCTAGGGAGTACATCAACAATTTCCTTTTCATAATAGAATAAGCAGCTTTTTAAAATGACATGGTTTGTAGCTGAATCTTACATCTGACAGCTAGATTGAGAAGTGACAATCCACTGGATATATTATAAAGAGATTTGAAAGAACTATCTGATGAAATAACAAAATAACAAAATGGATAACAGCAAGAGAAATGATGGAATTAAATCAATGAATGTTCAGTATATGTTAGGTCGCCTGATGTGATGGCCTTTAGACTTACTGAGCAATATTTTTTCACATTAGCTAAATACAACTTGAATCTTCTGGAATTCCTCTGTATTTTCAGGAGTAAGGGCGGGAACTGGTCCTCTACAGGAGGACCAAATGTGTTTAATTTGATCAAATTTTCATAATTTTGAGTTAAAGTCAAAAGGAAAGTAATAAACAATTAACGTAAGTACAACAGTCCTCAAAGTCTCACCTATCCAAATGATGTGATGGGTCACAAAGATTCAACAACCATCTTAGCTCTTGCTTATTACTGAAGAAGCACAATCTTGCTAATGTAATCTTTACTTCGTACTATTGTACTTAGACAAAATAGCAATAGACATTTTATAAACGTGAATAAAAAGTCAAAAATTCTTCTGCAAAGGATTTATATGTTACATTCATAAGCAGCATTTCACATAAGACTCAAAAAAATGGCAAATGGAAAAGGAAGGCAAAGTAATAACTGGTCTTTCTACCTTTCATGCCTATATGTACTGGTCACCACACACAAGCTGCACAAAGTAGAGGAGCATGCAACTCCTTCTGTGTGTGGAAGAGTCCCTCTTAAACCTTAGCACCTTTTGAGAATTGTGGTACAACTGAAAAATATTGACTAGTAAATTGCATAACATCTATATTGTACCTGTGCTGATTTTTTAAACTTTTCAAAGATCTCACTGAAGAAAAAACCTTACTTTATGAGAGATTTTTTGAGAATGAAACTGCTACCCAAACTAAATAGAGAGCAATGCACTTCACCTTCAGAAGATGCACAGCCTGCTACTGAAATTTTAAATTTGTTTTATACGTTCCTCAGAATAGGATTTTATATATATATAAACATATATACACAAGTAAATCTCCTTCTACTGATATTGTAGGTGTACAATTATACTTTCAAATAGGTTAGTTAAGAGAAAACAAGTAATGCTTCTGTAAAGTTTCCAGATAAAGGTCTCTTACACTGTGCTGAGATTTTTTTCAGAGAAATTAATAACTCAGTTTGATAGAGCAAATTGAAATCAGACTGATTTAAACAGGCTTCCACATGCTTTTGGAAACTCTTCTTCCATCTTTATTTTTAGCAGTGCAGTCAGTTATTATAGGCAGTTAAAGGCTGATTAGGTTGGCAGAGCAGTTAAAATGCTAACCATACAAAACAGAAGGAGAGACTACTGTAACTGTAAAAGGATGTGCAGGAAGGGGTTTTTTAATTAACATTTTTGTTGATGTTTTATTAAAGGACCACACTTTACTGTTCAAAAACTGAAAACAGTGTGATAAATACATGCCTTGAAGAAATGCTATGGGGAAACAAATCTCAGTAAAACTATATTTCATTATGTCAGATTGGAATTTGAGACTCACATTGCACATGTTAAAATGGTAGAGTAAGCAACTTTATTTAATGTCAGCTTTCCATGTGTTTATGTATACAAACATGAAGAACTGTCTATATACACATACACTCTGCTATATGTAAAGGGGACTTCTTCAGAATTTTCAGTTAGAGTGGAATCAAATATGAATGTTCTTTGAGGTTAATGGAAGTAAATTTCATTTAATTCTTACCATACTCCCTTAAATCATAATTACAATTGTTGCTATCTATTTTAATCACTGAGGTTTGGTTCTCTGAAGGAATGACATGAATATTGTCAGATCCAAAGTTCAGTGCAGTTTTTTAGAAGAGTACGCTGTGATATCTTTGCTTCATTTTCAAATCTTTGTATGCTGGAACAGCAAGCAAACAAAAATGTTCACATTCCATATGAAAAATAATGTTTGATGAAAGAAAACACTGCATCAAAAATCAAGGTACATGGATAACTTACAGTTCAGAAAACTAGTATTGCTGGTACTACTAGTTAGAGACAGAGGTCCATGCCAGTATTGGTAGTAACAGCAGCAATTAAGCAAGTGACACTAGAAATATACACATATATGGAAATAAACAGCCTGCTGTAGTCACAGAAGATTAAAGGTAACAAATATATAGAAAGCTCTGCAAGGGACAACAAAAAGCCAGCCTCCAGGTGAGACAAAACTCAAAGTTACTAATGTGACTGCCCTATTATCTTTCATGACTAATGTGTCTTACCATGATGCCTGAACAAGCAAGTTTGAGAAAACCAGTTCCAGTTACATACAAATTTTGTTTAAACTTCATAGGGACATTCAGCTTTATAAAACAATACAGAATCCTGTTCTTTTCACATAAGGACAAGTATTAAGGACATATTGATTTGATTTTTACTCCATCCTCATTCACAGATTGTAAACTAAATAAGGAGTTCATGACTTGACCTACCATCAAGACCTCAGTAGTTCAAAAGCAATTTAATTTGTGCTCTGTGTTTTCTAGGGATAATAATATGAAAATTGCTGTGATGTACCTGTTCTCTACAAAATGCATACAGACAACCGTACATGGGGTGAGAGAAAAGGTCACTGAAAACAGGAATGGAACTGAACCACAGTCATAGGTCTTTAAGAAAATCTGTACCTTCATTGGATTTGCACAAATTAACTACAAACTTTCTCAAATACTGCCCATGAAACTTTTCTTTGGGTTTGAGAAAAATGTCACACTTTTTATGACAGTGCAGGTTTGTATAGAAGAACTGAAGGGACACACTATAAAGGCTAACAGGAAGCTGTCCCTTTCCAGCACTCCAATAAGTGACTTATAATGTTTTACTGTCACAGTTACCTGTGCATTTCTTGATGTTGCTATTTCTTTTTCCATGGGATCCTAACTTGCATCCAAAGTTCTCCTCCCAGAATTCTGCAAACCATACGTTTCTTCGATTGTTGGCAAGTGTTCGGCTCCGAAAATATCTATCGAATCCTACATTTAAGAAAGAGAGAAAAAGGCATTAAAATATCAAACAGCAAAAGATAGTCATTTAAAGATTATAATGCATTTTGTATGAATTTCATAACAAGAAAAAACTGTAGGTACTATTTGCAATAATATTTTATGAGCATATCTAAGAAATAAATACTAGCATATTTATTACTATTCCATATTTGCCGTAGAAAAATATATTTTTAAATACCCACAGCAGTCACAGCATCTCTAAATCTACAGCAGAATTCTATAATAAAAAATAATGCCATGCAGATGGCTAAGGGAACTTAACTTTTAATACAACGGATGACCAAATAAAGAATTAGCTACCTACAAGAAATTAGACAAAGTGACTCAAGTGCCAAGGTTCAAATAAATTTCTTTTCATGGCCACTTAAATTCACTGAGTACCTTTCTGCTGAACCGGAAGTCTTCCAAGTCACATAAATTGCCCACCAAGCTGGGAAACTAAAGATTCCCCCTTAATCTGATTAGATTCTGCACCAGTATTACTCCATCAATCCAGGAGATTTAATAAAATCATGACAACATACCAATAGGATTAAGCTCTTCATAAATACTTCCATCAACGTAAATTCTCCAAACAGTATCTATAGTGCCATTTTTCTAATCATTTCCCAGCTTACAGCACTTATGTCCAGGACTTAACATGGCCGTTACCGCAGCAGGCAGTACAAAGAAACAATCTCCACTTGCCAGAAAAGTGTCTCATACTCCGCATGATAAACTTTGTTAATACAGTGACTTCTTAAAGAAAAATTTATAAGAAGTTTAGGAGAGGAAAGCAGATCCTAGATGCATCTCCTCCCATGAGAATGAGCCAATTCATTAACATCCATCTGTTGCTCTTCTTTTTTTGCACTAAGAATCACCAGACTATTGTTAAGAAACTCTCCTCCACATGTGCTGTAGTTATTAGACCATTATAAAACTGCTTAATTGCAGATTCAACATCTCCTTGGCTTTGAGCTATATTCAAAGCAAACAAAAGCCATTCAAACAAACTTCCTCAGTTCCCTAACTAAATAATCACTTATTTTTTTGAACAAAAAAATCCCTCCGGGCTCTATCCCTGAGGGAATGGAAACTTCACCTAGTTGAAGTTTTGCACATGTGCAGAGAACAGAAAGATTTCAGACAGCCTCAGTTTTCTTCTGGTAGTCTGCTCAGTGCTTGGAGACATTTAACGTTATACCTGCCCTGATAAGAGAATTAGGTACCTAAGATTGTGGTCTACCTTGAGGGCAAGGAAGTGGAAAGTTAAAAGCTGAACGCTGCAGAACTTAAATTCTTAACTTGACTAAGCTCCTAATAAATAGAAAAATCAAGATCTAGAAATCTTTATGTTACCAAATCCCAAGTGGACAGATGTACACTGAATTCAAGGACTTAATCCCATGTGAAGTCAACAAAGGCACTAAATGAATATTGGTAGAGTCAACTCCAAATATTTATTTGCATAGCTTTCCTTGAGCTCCAGGAAGACACATATATATTTTTTAATTTATATTTTTAAGAGAGCTAGGATGTTTGAACATTATTGGAGAACTGGGTTTTGTCCCATTGCATTCCTACCATCTATAGAGGTTCTTTTAGGTAGGATGGTTACTGCTCCTTCTGCAATTTCTTCCTGATGCTGAACTGGTGAAATTTTTGACCCCCAACTATCTGAGCCAATCCATAGGAAATGTCCAGACTGATTAGCTTTTTTGGCTGCTTCCAGTATTCGCCTGTAAATAAATAAACAAATGCCTAATTAAATAAACTGCATGTACAAAGAATTTTAGAATCCCATAAGTAAGCTCATATAAACCAAACAGGCTCTGATTTGGGCAGGTCTCAAATATGCTTAACAACTAGTGTACTGAACTCAACCTACAGTGCTATACCTTTTAATTTTCTTTCATTTTTAGACATAGTTTTCTAGCATTCTTACTGGTTTCTTCCTTTTCAGTTACAAAATCTATTATAGCTGTACTTTTAGTTAGGAACTGGAAATAGATTCACTGGGTAAAAAAATGACTAGAAGACATTCCCAGTGGGTTGCTGTGAATGGAGTTAAATCTGACTGGAGGCCAGTAATAAGTGGTGCTCCCCAGGCTCCACCTGTATTGTACTGCAGCCAGTTTTGTTTAATATTTTCATCAATTAATCTGATGAGGGAATCAAGTGTACCCTAACTAGGTTTGCAGACATCGCCAAGTTAGCTGATCTGCTTAAGAGTAGGAAGGCTCTATGGGGGGATCTGGACAGGCTGGATCAATGGGGTGTATCCAATAGTATGGCATTCAACAAGGTTAAGTGTCAGCTGCTGCAGTTCGAACAACTCCATGCAGCACCATGGGCTCAGGGAACAGTGGCTCAAAAGTTGCCCATTAGAAAAGGACCTCCAGGTACAGGTCAACAGCCAGCAGAACATAAGCCAACAGTGTGCTCAGGTGGCCAACAGCATTCTGGTCTGTAACAGAAATAGTCTGGCCAGAAGGACTGGAGAAGTGACAGACTTTTATGTGCCATTGGCAAGACAACTTAAATACTGTGTTCAGTTTAGGGCCCCTTAGTGCAAGATTATTGATTTGCTCAAACACATTCAGAGAAAAGCAATGAAGCTCTTGATAAACCAAGACTTATGAGGAGTTGCTAAGAGAACTAGGGCTGTTTAGTCTGGAGAGAAGGAGACTGAGGGAAGACCTCACCACTCTCCAGAACTATTTAAAAGGAGGTTGCAACAAGGAGAGTGTTAGTCTCTTTTCTTAGGTGAGAAGAGATACCATGTGAGAAAAAAGCTCCAAACTGCACCAGGGAGGCTTAGAATGAGGAAGAATTCATGCATAGAAATGGTGGTTAGGCATTATAACAGGCTGCCCAGGGAAGTGGAGGAGTTGCCTTCCTTGGAGGTACATAACAGTACGGACATGGTGATAAGGTACATGGTTTACAGATGGAATTTGGCAGTGTTAGGCTGATGGTTGGATTTGATGATCTTAAGGGTATTTTCCAACCTAGATTATTCTAAGATTCCAGTTCTCCATGATACAAAGGAACAGAGCAATGTCTGACTGCAACTGAATTACTTATACAGCAAATTTCCAACCATTTTTTCACTGGTTTATATTTAAATCCTCCCTTTCTACTCTATTCTTCTACAGTCAATTGTGCAAATTTGTGAAGAGAAAACATATTCAACAAACAAAATTAAGAAACAGTCACCTAATATCATCTTCATTCGCAAACATGATCACCGCTCGAGCATTTGGAGTTTCTAATAAGCGCTTGATGATCTTTTCAAATTCTCCTGGTCTTGGTTCCCGAGGAATTTTGAGTGACTGAGCAATGCAAACACCTCCTGAAAGAAATTAAAAGGACCAAAAAAAAAAAAAAGGGAGAGGAGAGAGGAAGAAAGAGGAGAGAGGACGGGAGGGAAGAATTGTTGAGCAGGCAGGCAGGCAAAGCAAGCAAGTTGCTCACCTGATAAAAGGCAGCACAGCCAGCCAAAAGTTACCTTAGTTATACATTTTGAAGAATATATTTTACAAACGTGCACAGTTAATACTGAATTAAAGATTACAGCTCAGTTAGCTATTATTTTATTTTTTATATAGAAATTAAAACAACATCCTGAGCCAGATCCATGAGCGCTGAGTCGTGGCTCAGCTGGACTGCACTCCACAGAACTACTCTGATTTGTCACAGTTGAGAAACCAAACTTCCCACAAGATTGCATTTAAGCACAAACTTGCAGTTTAACAGTTATCATATGTTCAGAATGTGGTTCTTTTGAGTCAGGAACTATAAAACAGTTCTGCTTTTTCAGCTGAGAATATAAGGCTAGCAATACTCTGGTTACAGAATCAAATAAAGAATTTGAAGTGTTAATCTATGATTGAATAGATACAGATTTCTTCAAACTGCTAACATTCATAATTAAGTTAGCGTAATTATTTAAGAGGTGTGAGCTATCACTGAAAACTCTAAATTGTTAATTAACAAATGAACTTAGAGATGATATTTATATCTCTTCATCATACTATGAAAAGCTTTAGTAAACTTTCTAAACTGATATTAAGGTAAGGCAATACACGCTCAAAAGCTCTTTACTGCAACCTCTTTCTCAAGTAAGGGGGCTTCCAATCTGTCAGTGAAATATGAAAATGAAATGCAAGGGAAATATGTAGCAAGCATCCTGCAAAATGAAAGACTGGAAAACAATGCAAACTGGAAAACAAAACAAAGTCAGTCGGGCACAAGAAGAAAAACAGATCCTAAAAAATGATATAAAGCACCATTTTGTTACCTCATAAATTTTGAGAGTATATTTTTCAACAATTTCTGTTCATGCAATGGCCCTTAGGAAAAAAAAGAAAAAGAAAAAGAAAAAGAAAAAGAAAAAGAAAAAGAAAAAGAAAAAGAAAAAGAAAAAGAAAAAGAAAAAGAAAAAGAAAAAGAAAAAGAAAAAGAAAAAGAAAAAGAAAAAGAAAAAGAAAAAGAAGAAGAAAAAACAGAACATTTTCTCCACATGAAATTCAAGTGCAAATATTGCAAAATGTGTATATGTAATGTACTGTATACTGCCATCTACAAGGTGTGTGAAACGTATATCAAGCGATGAAAAACTGCAGTATCTCAAAAAAAAAACTATTTTCAATCAAAATGTTGTAGAAGAAATACAATTCCATCATTGCAGCAGCAAGTTCAATCACAACAGTATCGTGCATCTCAGCTTCTCTCAATGAAGAATGTGTTAAGTACTAATAGAAACAAAATAAAATGTACTTCAGCCTTGTTGCTGTGTTTGTAATTAATTGTATAAACTATCTCAGGCATACGAAACATTTTGCATATGCTCATAACTATATATTGCATACACAACTGTTGCTCAAACAAATAAGAGGGTATCAGTTTTCAGGTAATGAAGAAATGCTAGATCCACAAAGGTACTTAAAACATTACAGTGCCTAACCTCTCAGCACCCTGCTGCCTTTGAAATCTACAGCCTGGGCTAGATGCCCAGACACACAGAGAGCAGAGCGTCTAGAATAGGATTCATAGGAGGCAGAAGACTGTATAAGGAGTAATTAGAGCTAGCTCCAAAATAGCTAGCAAAGGTACTGAGGACAGGTTCTAAATCTAGTATTTAGGTTACAGGTGAACAAAGATCTTCCCAAACTGAGTTGAAAGAAGGCTTGAGAACAGGTGACTTGTATGTGATAGCAATATATTTATCATTTGTTTCACAGGTGTCAAAGGACAGACAGTTCAGGCACCAAGCGCCAATGGAGGATTTATGGCTCTGAATCATAAAAACAAATCATGCCTACGTGTTTCACCCTGTCAGCTTTTCTCACTGATTTGGCAAGATGACTGCTTGTTCCTGTTGCTGGCTTCTATACACACCTTTCTAGCAGTGTGTATTCATGTACTATAACTTCCAGCAACTAAAAGGCGGTTGCAGTCAAAAAGCCAAAGATCTGTTTCCAAATGTTTGGTATCCTTCAATCTCCAGATATCTACCTACAGAACTACTTTGCTTCAAATTTCCCTTTGTTAAAATTATAACTTGCCTGATGTTTGTATGAAGAAATGAAAGCTAATTGTTTAGTTACTGAAAGGAAAAGCAGTATTCAAACCTGGTCAGTGAAAAGGATTATAAATAAGTTTCAGAGAGATTTTCACTAGAAGGCACTATTGTGACCAAGGAAATCAGCCAGACAGACTCATTTCAGTTAGTTCTAGAAGGAATATGGACTGGTGATTGTAACCATTCTTGTATCTTTAATAATATATGACAGAGTAGATGAAATTGAGGGTTTTCCAAACAGTTTAAAAACATGAAGATAGCACTGATGAATGGTGGTTCTTCACCTCCTCCAAGGAAAATAAAATAGATTTAGCACACAATCAGTATCGTTGTCTGTTTTCAGATCTGCAAAACTAAGGCATTACTCAGTCATCCCAGAGCTTGATGTGAGGATAAAGCAGTTAATATGAACACTATGATGATAACTATCTATCTGCCTTCTGTCTAACAGCTATTCGGTGTGATATCCAGCACCTGGGGCCAGGGAACCATGAAAGGAAGGAAAGCAGAGCTGAGAGCTGGAAATTGGGCTCAGTGCATTCTCTGCCCATTCATAATCCACAGTTCAGTCCAGCCACTCAACACCACAGTCAACAGCTCATAACTCTTGTGCTTTAAAAACCAAGACATAAGCAGCCCCCATCTACAGTAATATGTTGAGTCATTTCCTCCACTGTGACAAAAAAAAATGCACTCTAAATTTTTCCCTGCTAGGCTAGACTTGCTTACAGGTATACACCTGTATAATACAGGTGGGAAATAGGATATCACCAAAGAAAAACCGGTAGATTTTGAAGATACTGTCAGCGTGATGGATCAATAGGCTTTTACCTTTCCTTCCCTACACTGATTTCAGTAAGGAAAAAAAGTCAAATGAAAGGTAAACGTAGTACTTACATCATTTTGATGGTTAAACTTGTGTTCATTTTAAAATGATAAATATTCATTTTACCTCTCAGGGGTTCTGTAGTCACAAGATGGCATGCTAATTGTAAACCATTAAATACTCAAGTGTGTGGAGGTGGGTGTCAGAAGAAGTGAACATGTGTTTGGAAAATAGTGAGCAGACTTGCTAGAAAACTACCACTAACAAATGAATTTTCTAAATTGAAAACTGAAAGATTAAGCTAAATGTAACAACAGGGGCTATATTATCTAATTCTCTGGGTAGGATCCAGCACTACACTATAGATCAACCAGAGGAGATACTAGGAATAGGCACTGTCATTACACCAAAAAAAAGTGATGTCAGACTTTTCAGTTCAAATGTGTTCCACGATGGCACCACAACCACACTATTCAGAACCAATTTACCCTCTAATTTATTTTATCTTCTCATTTATGTACTTAGCCCTATTATCATGGAAGGGGAAGTGATCAAGGTACACACTTGCTTTGTCTTCATTTCTAGAATTAGAAGACATACCTCACCTGGCTCACAGTAACTCACTGAAAGCTTCATCACACATCAACTATTTCCTGAAAAAGCTGAAGATTAATAGCCAGAGCATATCCAGGGCCCAGTCCCACCTGGGTCCTGGCAGGACATCCTCAGATGCCTACAAGTGTAGATTTAATTTTTTAAGATGAATTATATTTCACTGGTCACTAGGCCAAGAAAACAGAAAGGCGAGTCTATGGAAACCTTCCAAAAGACATTGCAGAAATATGCAAAGACATAGAAGTTCTGATTCCAACAAGCAGAACAGATGCCAGGGACTCAGAAAAAAGCCTCATCAGAAGAAATTATCCTGTGAGGCAAGCAGGGCACTGTCACAGGCAGAAACAGCCTCTGTCTGATAGCAGACTGTACATTTCTGACATTACCACATCATGCATATGAGAACATGAGGAAAATCAATTGGATTTCTCCTCCTCTTCCAGTTCTTCCCTTGACCTGTCTGTAATGAAAATCTGTTCCAATTGCCAGGAATTGTGTTCAACCTGAAGGTAATTGGAAAAATTGCAAACATGATATTCCACACTCAAGTTCTGGTGACAAGAAACAGTGAATCCTTGAAGACTTTCCTTCTAAGCAGAATTCATTATTTGATAATTTTTGATGGAAAAAACCAACCTGAATATAACAGAAAAATAAGGTGACTACTTTGCTTCACACTTTCACTGATTATGATAATTAGGAACTTTTAGGAACCATTATTTAAACAACAATCAGCATATTTTCATTCTTTTTGTATACCCAGATGCTCTTAAGAATAGTTTTCTAGATTAGGAATGAAGAGGGATTGGCACCTAAGAACATAGAGTTACAAGTTGAAGATCAAATTTCACAAGCGATATTTGTTCAAAATGTAAGCATTTTCCTTAATCTAAAATTACTGCAACTGAGAGGTATGAATGCAGCCATGCAATTCTTTCCAGAGCTACTTTCATTTAGCTACCCAAAAAAACAATATGGACACCAATGTGGTTTTATACAGACTTCAGGGTAGTTCAGCTTTATGTATTACAACCCAAGCTCTTTGTAGGTTCTACTGCTTGCACTGAAGTCCATGCTGAAACACTTTCACTGCTATTCATTCCCAAATTTAGTTAAATCTCATTTCACTATGCCTCTTTTGTTGCAGTCACCAATTATCTGCATTAAGGATATATCCTAAATGCTTAGGGCTTTTTCTTTCTCATAAACTCACCAGATACCCAACAAACAATTAATCTACTCATCATGGTCAATTCCTCAGCCAACAGTGTAAATACTTTTTGGTGTAAGGTAACTGAGGGAAAAAGTAAAAAAATAAATAATCTAAATAACACTATACTTTGAATGCTCAAAAGAGACAACATCCAGCACACTAAAACATCATGGAAAATCCTGTGAGGTCTTCTGAGATCTTGTTTCATAAGAGACAAAAACAGTTAGTATTTTGATCCTAGAGTTTGCTCTTTCTTTCTTCAGTCAAGTAAAAACAAAAATTTTCAAAACCCCTTAGTATTTATGACAAAGATGCTTTTAATGCACCAGTGACTCAATGCTTTGTTCACCGACAAGTCAGCTACAGTCATGAGCCTTTCAACTCAAAACTTTATTCCCTTCTTATGAAAAAAAAAAAAAAAAAAGTGCCTTTAAGGAAACCATGAAAGAACACAAAAGTTTTTGGACAAAAGCATTTCACTCATTTCTTTTATAACTGTATTTTACATTCACATATGAATTCATAAGCATACAGCCAAGCGTATTTCAAGAACGCGTGCACTCACACAGGTAGTTACATCACGGGCAAAACAGATGTTCATTCTAAAATAGGAAAAGAACAAAGTAAAAAAAAAACACTACAGCTCCATACTGGCTATTGGCTTCAGAGATCAGAGTCTATCCCTACAGTGACATGAAGCAAGAAATGTCTGTTATTTTATACTTCCACTCTAAACTGCAATTTTTTTTCTCTGAAGAAGCACTATGAATGTATCATTACAGCTTCTACTAATCTGGTGGAAATTAACTGTAAGGGATATTCTCACAACCACCAAACCTGCAGGACAAAAAAATAACAATAAAAAACCACTGAAACATTAAAAAACAAACAAACAAACAAAAAACCCACATATTTCACCCTTTGACTATTTAGTGATACTTCTGCATTTGTGTAAATGAAAGTCAACTTTCATTTGAGCCCTGAAAGAAAGTAGCTAAGAAGAAAAATTCATCTGTAGTAAAGATGTTTGTGAATGGGCAAAAATTAAATATCTAAGGCGGGGGGAAAGAAGGAGAGAGGCTGCAAAGATTCTAAAAAAATGAGTTCTAAAGCTGTGAGAGGAATTTTCCTCTCAACAGTGAATCACTTTATATTTCATCAGGAAGAGAAGATGCCCAGTCAAAGTTTAAAACAATCTGTGGCCAAAAGAATCTAATTGAAAATGGTTCTCACTTACCGATCGGTTGCTGTGATACTTTCAGAATTATATCCTTTTTTATCATCACAGTAGATATAAAGATCTCCCTCAGGGGAAATGTGGGCCTTCCTACTTGCAGATTTAGAATTTCTAGAGGCATAATATGAAAAAAAAGAAATACACTACTATTTTCCACTTTCTGGCTCAAAAGCTAGTACTTCCTTAATGACAAAGCAGATCCCCTTTGTTTTGTTATCTAAGGACCAGGGAAACATTTTTTATGACAATTTCATAAATGCCTGAATTCTTAAATATTTTCAAGTTGTTTTTCTTTTGTTTGTTTGTTTGTTTGGGGCTTGTTGGTTTGGTTTAGCTAATACCAATTCTGATTTACATCTAAGTAACACTGTGAATTCCAACTCTGGCTTCTACCTGTTGGATATTTTCCTTTAAAAGCAAACTTGACTGTGAATGTGGCTCTTATTCTTTCCTCTTTTTCTCTAAAATTCTTAGTACTAATGGGCCTGTAACAGTAAAGTAACTGTAAACAGTAAAGGTTTGGATTCAGTGTTTAGGGGAGTATAAATGTAAACAGATGCTTCAAGAAGTTCTGGGGATGGGTCAGGTGTGAAAATAACAGTTCACCTCCAAGGACATTTTATACATAGTCCCAAATGCATCCTAAAAGGTCTTTGTTAAAATTTGATGCTGTATAGATGTAGTGCCCACAGTGGTGTGTCTCCTTGTTATCACTCTCTGACATGGGACTCAGTTTCTGAGGTCCAGTGCACTGCACAGCGCTGGAGAGATCCTTCACTGAATGCTGCTGCCTGGAGCCACAATCCCAAATCTGCACACTTAGTGGATGCATCCAGCATCACAAAGATGACACAGAAGCTTCTGGCATTCCTTAGAGTATGTTTAGGCAGAAAAAGAAACTCCACCCCAAGAACAGCTGGATTTTATAAAAAACTTTTTTTTTTAAATAAATATAGCCTTTCTTCTCTGAAGATGGTTTTTCTCCCCGTGGGGATCTTCTGTTAGGTATTTTTTATATCACTCCCTTTCCCTTTTATTTTAAATACTAAGGCACTTTTCAGTTACATTCTTCTGGATTGTCTGATTTTAATGGTAGGTTAGTGTTCTATTTTTCCCTTGCACACTTTTTCTTGATATTAGGTGTTCAGGGTTTGCCTTTACAATTAAATGCTGTATGCAGGCAGGGAAACCTGACTTTTAATCTCCCCTTCTAAGAAAAACAGCAGCAATGATAAATCTAAGTACATTATCCTATCATATCTGAATATCAGTTCATTTCCACTTGAGATGGAGTGCATTTAGCTAATAAAATTAACATTTCAAGGTATTGTCTGCCACATCCACAGTAATGAGTTTAATTCTCATTACTGAACAAATGTTCCTTTTCACCAGTTTAACTCTTCTAATTTAAGTTTAAAACAGCTGGACTTGCTTACACTATTTTTCTTGAAAATCTACACTTCATTTTTCCCAACAGAACAACTTGTACATTATGACTAAGTTATAAAATAAGTAACCTTCTTTTATATAAGCTAGGAAGGATGAGTTCACTCAATTTAGTATCTAGACTGCAGGTTAAATACAAAATTAATATAGCTAGGCTATAGCTCTATAACCTAATTATATTTATTTCACTTTGAAGTATTTTGAGAGGGGAACACTTGGATAAGAACACCGTTTAGGATCTAAAAATTATTAGGAAATTTATCTACTGATTTCTTACCATTGGAGGTAGTAACACATGTAGGGATAAAAATAAGTCTGGTATATTGCTTCCAGTCTTCATATTTCCAAACACAAGTTGAAGACATAGCACTGTTAAGAAATAGCAATACTTTTATAAGAAAACAGTAAAGCAAAGGGCTATGAGGATGATCAGAGAATGAGTTGGAGCCATCCAGACTAGAGAAGAAAAAGTTCAAGGGAGACATTACAGTGGCTACCCAACACTTAAAGGGGGGCTGCAAGCTGCCCGGGGATTCTTTATCAGGTATTGTAGTGATAGGAGAAGGGGTAATGGTTTTAAACTAAGCGGAAATTTAAATCTGGTATTAGGAAGAAATTTTTTATACAGAAGATAGTGATGCACTAAAACTGACTGCCCAGAAAAGGTGTGGATCCCTGGAAGCGTTCAAGGTCACAGTGGATGAGGCTGTGCGCAGCTTACCCAGTGGAAAGTATCCCTGCACATAACAGGGGATTAGAATTTTAAGCTCCCTTCAAACTTCAACCATGATTCTACAATTTGGATCAGAAAACAATCAGAGGAGTGTGATGACTCTGTGTATTTCATACTAGCTGGTAACAGATCTCTTGAGAGGAAGCTTAGCAGTTAGTGGATCTAATAATGCCTTTCCTTCTAGCTTGTTGGGATGAATGAATAGCTTAATTCATAAAGCACCTCTGTAGAAATGTCATCAAGTCCAAAGTTAATCCAGAAATGCACTCAGAAAGCGGAAATAAGTTTCAGAATTTAGAAAGAGAGAAAGGAAGAAGTTGGAAAGTGTTCAGAAGATCTATGCGTGCACTAAAAGAGAGCATGTAGATCAAACATGAGTTAGTGTGCTTTTAGACATGTAGTACCAATGTAGAAATGGCGGTAAAAACACAATGATTCCTATTCAATGGAATAACTTCTGTAAAGATATTTTTCTGTTCTTGGATGAAAGAAAAGACCTATATATATAGAAAATACAAAACAGAAATGTAGAATTGGATGCTTTTACTGTCTAATGATTCACACTGGGCTTTCGTTTGAGCACAGAGATATTGATTCTCTAGATTAACAATGGTTTGTAAGTTATACACTAGACATACATGTATATCTTCCTGAATAAGGACTGAGCAAGAACAGAGGTAGAAACTGTGCGTTGAACCACTAAAAGATGGTTATATTCAGACATCACTAGATAAAAGATTCTGGATCAGGTATGATAAATAATTTGATGCAAGTCTACTCTCTTATTTCTAAGAGGGAATGCACTCCATGCTGGCTTGCATGAATTTTTAACAAGCAGTGAAAATCTTAAGCTTTTCTGAAACCCTTGCAAGTCTGCCTATTAACCTTCTCCTCTGCTTGTGCTCAGCTCTCTACGGTAGTTACGTAGGGGACAATTGTAATGCATTTCTTTAATTGCCTGTTCTTCATGAAGCTTTCTCCTTGCCTTGGCTTGTTGGGAATTGACTAAAAGGTAAGATCAAAGTCTGCTTTTATGTAGCCTGTCAGTAGTTGTACTAGGACAGGGTATTATCTTGACTGTCCTTTTTTTCAGGTGGTAAAAATATAGCTTCACTTTTCCTAGACCTTCTGAAAGGAACAAAGGCTCTATCAAGCACCAAAGAAATAAACTTAAGGAGAAAGCCTTTACCCATGTAGGAAAGAACAGGAGGAAACTTACACTTTCCATTAAAGTCCTCAGTTAAAATCACATGTAAGAAATGGTGATTACTGGGAGGAAGAGCCTTTGTTCACCTAAGCCAAATTCTGAAGAGCTTAGCCAGAGTAAGTAGATCTCAGTCGACCTCAGTCAAGGCTCGTCATTGACATGAGATGTATGAATGCAGCTGTGAATACAATTAAATGTGCTAACAGGAAATCGCAATAGAAAGAGAAATCTAGATTCCTTTTATAATGTAGCTGTCAAATATCTGAAAAGTAACGTCTGTAAGTCAAGGAAGGACTAGAATACAGAAAACAGATCGAACACTGGGAAGGTGGTTGGATCACAGATCAGCCCTTGCCATGGATGTCTTTTTTTTTCTACCAGGCAACTTTGCAAGTGTTTTCCAGGCTTTGTTACTGCATAGATTTTAATGTTTCAAAATTAGAAGAGTACAGACCCAGTTTCTTCCATACAAATAATAGCCTTGCTACAAGAAATCATCATTAACTGAAAAACGAAATGGAAGTGCTTGCTTTGTAATAAATTAGGAATTAAAGGTACTTAGTAACTGGCAAAAGATGTCTACAGCTCACTCCTTTCTAATAAAATGCTTAATAGATTGACCATATTATATAGACAGTGAAGGAAAAAAAAATCCCCCCAAAAAAGCAATTACACAAAAAACCTACAATCAGTAAGTACAAAATTACTTTTACTGAACACTGCAGTATAGTGGTCATCATTATGCTGTTAATACAGGCTGAAATAAAAGCCTATTCTAACATGAATCCAGTCTCTACATAGAATTTTGATCAACAGACCATACCTACAAGAGCCTGATGGATTTTTCTATGTCCATGCTACTCATCTGATCCCATGGTTTCAATAATTTGATAAGGCTCTTCTATCATATATAAATTTTTTAAGCATCCTTCATTATGTTGTGTTGGTTTTTTTTTTTTTTAACCTAAATCTCTCAAAAATTATACCAGAGAAAAAACTATTATCCATGGAGCACTTATATCTCACTCATTATAATAGAAAAATGTAGTCATAAATGTTTTCAAAATTAACTAATTTTGAAATGCACTGCCCATCAAATCTGCCAAACGATGCAACAAGATGAAAAATGAAAGTACTTCAATTTACTCTGAGTTACAACCTGATAAAAACATATGACTCATAAGAAAGAAACTCCACCTTGTAGTAACAAAAAAATTCAGACTATATTATTTGATGAAAGTGGTAAATGAGAATAAAAAATGAAGATAACAGAAGACAAAGGAAAAATAATAAAACAAATAAGGACTGGAGAGCTGTGCTACATTCACTCACTGTTCATTGCACAAATAATAGCACTGATCCTAAAACAAAATCTTCTGCAAATGTCTAGTGCTAAAATAATAATGCACCTTTGTTTGCAATGCCTTATGATTAATCACTGTCAAGTTTTGAAGTGGAAAAAATACACAGTAGGAATAGATCTTTTATTCCCCACATTTTCAGAGAACTTTCTTTCCCTGCCTATTGAAGAAGTTTCATCAGTGAAATACACATACTTCTGTTAAGAGAAAGAGGAAAGGAACAAGCATGGCACGTAGATCTTCTCAAATTGTAAATGATAATGATACTTTGGTAGTTTACACTGAAATATTCCAGGGAGATGTATGTTTTCAAATCCCAGAAGAGCTCAACGAAAGCTACTAGAAATGTGAATTTTGAGAAGTTAACTTTTTCAGATCTTGAATTCCAATAACAGCCAAAATACTATAACTCTATGTTGGGTATTAGTTGCTTAGTTTTCTCACCATCAGTGCAACTGTTGTCAAGACCAAAGCATTTCATGAAGGAAATATAATGTGATAGTTAGTTAAAGAGACTCCTCCAGCTGCAATGCTACAAAGATATTTGGAGAAAAATCCTTTATGTGAAAAGGACATCAAGAATGCTACACTCTGTGAAATGGAATTAACCACCGATCAGTTCTCTGAGGCTGTTGATTTTTTACTGGAAAACAGTACCTTTCACTATCTGTGTGGCTGCTGCAGTTAGGTCGGTCCTCAAGAAGCAGAAGGGCAATGACGTCTATGATAAAAGCTCACAGACAATTCCACATGGGAAATCTTAAGTTGAATTAATGGTCACACAGCATTGCCATGCTTTCCTACAATTTGCATGTCTCAGATTGGTACTGCAAGCCAAGTCTAACTTGGGCACATTGACTGCATGATTTAAAATCAACAGGCACAGTAAAAACATATTTGTGGCACTGGAGAAACTGCAGTCAGAGTAGGTCCATCAAAAAGGCAAGGAAAGTAGAAACTAGGAATTAGGAGACATATTCACAAATTCTAAAGAACAATCAAGATTTTGCCCTAAAAGTTGACTGAGATTTAATTCTCACATCTAGTCAGAAGGAAGCCCAGCTTCTCTAAAGAACTACATCTAGCAAGGGGGAAGAAAATATTTTACTTATCCAGCAATCCCTGGCATTTTCTATTGAGCACATTCTTACTATTTTTAGACCATCTGTTGAAATCTCTCTCCAAGTCTCAGAGACTTCTTCCAGCACTCCTATACACACAGCCAGTGTCATCTTTTCAGACAATGAATCGGTACAATGTGACTTAAATGACTCACTCAAATACAATTTTCCCAGAGATGATATGACTGAAAAAAAAAAAAAAAAAAGAAGAAAGAAAGAAACACCAATGTAAGGTTAAAGAGTATGCAGATTTCCATCTGCTATGAACAATGGATAAGTCTACTCTCTCAAAAAGGAAACTTGTTTTTACAAGAAAGCAGCATGTACATGGACAGTTACAGTGGAGTTTGAAAATAAATTCATTCCCATCTTATTTCACAGTAACTTCCCAGAGAGATTAAAACTCTCACCAGCATTTCTCAGACCAAGCATGAGCAGAAAACACCTGTTTCTTGGTAATTAATGAAGACAGATTAGATAAGCTTAAGTAATTAATTATGTATTGCACTTGGTTTGTCACTGAATGGACTACGAAAAAAGCATACTATTATTCTGATTGAAGGCCAAAATGATTCCCTACTAATAAAATTATACTGATGACAGTACAATTCTTATCTACCTATTATCTACAGAATTCTTAACTACCTATTACCACAATGGACGTAACGTTTGCTTCCAAGTTTGTCTAATTCTCTGTGATAAAGCATTACTTCTTCCTTTTTGCATCTCCTCAGAAGTATTTAGTTCCATATTTTAATATCACCATATCATAGAATCACAAAATGGCCTGGGTTGAAAAGGACTTCAGTGATCATTTAGTTTCAACACCCTGCTATGTGCAGGGTTTCCAACCACCAGACCAGGCTGCCCAGAGCCACATCCAGCCTGGCCTTGAATGCCTCCAGGGATGGGGCATCCACAACCTCCTTGGGCAAACTATTCCAGAATGTCACCACCCTCTGTGTGAAAAACTTCCTCTTAATATCTAACCTAAACCTCCCCTGTCTCAGTTTAAAACCATTCCCCCTTGTCCTACCACTATCCATCCTCGTAAACAGCTGTTCCCCTTCCTATTTATGCACTCCCTTCAAGTATTGGAAGACCACAATGAGGTCTCTCTCAACCTTTCTTCATAGGAGAAGTGCTGCAGCCCTCTGATCATGTTAGGACCCGCTCCAAGAGTTCCATGACTTTCTTGTACTGGGGGCCCCTGGATGCAGTTCTCCAGATGGGACCTCACAAGAGCTGAGTAGAGGGGGACAATCACTTCCCTCTCCTGCTGGCCACACCTTTTATAATGCAGCCCAGAACACAGTTGGCCTTTTGGGCTGCAAGCGCACACTGCTGGCTCGTGTTCAGCTTCTCGTCTGGTTCTCACCAGCACCCCCAAGTCCTTCTCCACAGGGCTGCTCTCAAGGAGGTCTTCCCCCAGTTTGTATAAATACCTGGCATTGATCCGATCCAAGTGCAGCACCCTGTCCAGGTCCCACTGTATGGCTTCTCTCCCTTCAAATGTATTGAATGCACCACTTAGCTTGGTGTCATCTGCAGACTTGCTGAGGATGCACCCGATGCCATCATCTGTGTCACTGATGAAGATGCTGAAGAGCACCGGTCCCAAGTCTGAACCTGAGGAACACCGCTTGTGACTGACCTCCACCCTGACACAGAACCATTGATCACAACCCTTCGGCTGTGTCCAGCCTAATCCATCGAACAGTCCATCCTTCAAATCCACACCTCTCCAATTTTAGAGAGAAGGATGTGGTGAGGGACCACGTGAAAGGCTTTGCAGAAGTCGAGGTAGATGACATCCACTACCCTTCCCCTATTGATCAAAGCTGTTACTCTATCACAGAAGGCCACCAGATTGACCAGGCACGATCTGCCCTTGGTGAAGCCATGCTGTCTGTCTGAAATCACATCTTTGTCTTGTATGTGCCTTAACATAACTTCTAGGAGGATGTGCTCCATGATCTTCCCAGGCACAAAGGAGCGGCTCACCAGCCTGTAGTTCCCTGGGTTTTCCTTTCCCCCTTTCTTAGAAATGGGAATGATGTTTCCTTTTTTCCAATCACCAGGGACTTCACCATGATTTTTCAAATATGTTGGAGAGTGGCTCAGCAACCACATCAGCCATCTCTTTCAGAATCCTCGGATGGATATCATCTGGCCCCATGGATTTATATACGTTCAATTTGATGAGGAGGTCTTGGACTTGTTCTACTGTTACAGTGGGCAGAAATCACTCCCCACACCCTCACTTAGAGGCTCGTGGTCCTGGCAAACATGGGAAGCCTAACCACCTGTGAAGACTGAGGCAAAGCACTCATTGAGTACCTCAGCTTTTTCTATGTCAGAGGAAGCCAGCTCCGCATTACCTTTCATCAGAGGGGGTACACTCTCCTTGGCCTGTCTCCTCCTATCTGTGTACCTGTAGAACCCCTTCTTGTTATCTTTCACATCCCTCACCAAATTCAGCTCCATCTGCACCTTGAATGTAGAATATATTCTATATATATATATGTGTATTCTATATATAGAATAGTTTCCTTTCCCTTCCCCTTCCCCTTCCCCTTCCCCTTTCCTTTTCAGATTTGTGACTGTAAATGTTATGTCAGCTCTCAGTTTAATTAAATCTTGACAAAAGAGCACACTGGATTTTCAATTGCAAGAATATCCACAGAAGAACAACTATTCTGGGTCTGACCAAGGGTTCACCTAGCCTTGATTATACCTCTTCTGTCTCTGAAATATGAAGAGCAGAAGAACAGAGTAAACGTGTGTGCTGGCATGTCCTCGTAGCCTTCAACAACCTCCAGCTCAACAGCTTTCTGAGAAAAAGGAGCTGTTTTTATTCTCATTAAAAAATTTTGAATCAATATTCTGCAGATCAAGCACATTTTGTAACAAGGAGGTGTCTCTAGCCTCATTAAAAAATCTTGATAGATTTTTTCTGTATTACTACATCTAGTCAATACAAATATGGGTGAAAACTTGATTAGGTGTTCCAGGTGCTCCCTCAACATCACTTCAAGCCTAAAGCCTCCTAGTTTCTGAAGATGAATTCTCCTTTGACTTTCTCCATTACTACAGCCTTCGGCTTCAAAAATCATAGTTTCATTCTGCCAGTACCATGACAAAGTCTTTAACTTTTGCATGTTCCTTTCAACTCTGTCTTCCTGTTGAACTACTGGTCCAAAACATCTAATATACACATCATATCTTTTCTCTTCCTTTATGAACAGATCTGCATAACATATTTAGATAAATTTCTAAGGAGCTTCTTAGAATATTCAAATAGCTCTAAAACTGTAAGCATATTTTTATATTCCCATATGTGCGTCTACAGAGTTTTTTCACAGACCTTAGAAAAATGGCCAAAAAGAATAGCATACTCAAGAATCTGAATGCACAGGCAGATACATAAATCTCTAAAGGCTGTATGAAAGTCTTTTTGAAGTTCTTGCGTTTCTAGGATAACTTAAATCAAGGCATCATCTGATATGTGACAAGCAATTTGGTGTTCTGGAATTGAGAGAATCTTATTTTTTTATAAATTGACCAAAATATTAATTAAAGAATAATCCCAGGTATAATATTTTTGAAGCCTATTAAAAATGGCTTAAAAGTTGATCCCGTACTTACATATTGAACGGCCATATATTATATATTCAAGTGAGGTGACTTCCTGCATTATGTCGGCTGTAGATTTAAGTACTGTTGAATGGATACTAAGTGCTGACTAGATAATAAGTCTCTAGTAATCACATTGTTTTAAGGTAGAGTTCTCAGACAATATGCCAAAAAGCCAAAACCTTTTCCCATAAATCTGGAATAACTGTATTTATAACAATAAATTGTACAAGACACAATTGGTTACTGGTTTGAGTTTATCAATTTCATTAAATTTTTTCATGAAGTTCTATTTCACACTGCATAGCTCTCACTGAAGTCACTGAAAGAGCTTCATTTTTCATAGTTTGGAATGTTCATTAGATATTTATATGAAAAATGAGAGCAAACTACGTTACACTAGAAAGAACAAAAACAATTTCATAGGGCAGTAAACTCTTATACTCTGGGGCATAAGCCAAACAGTAATTTATAGGGTTAGATGGAAGCTTTGCTCATGGACAAGATACTTTGAAGAGAACGCAACTGAAAGTTAAGTATTCCTTTAAAGCGTCCCTTCAGATGAAAACTGGACAAGGTCTGGTACCACAATTCCTTGGCCCAGATTTTCAGCGTGCTGTGAAGCCATATCTTTGCCTGCCACCCTTGCTACAGTGACTTCCACAGCACTTCCTTATTCCAAACTGCTCTCAGTATTGTTCATGTAATCCTCCATCAGCTGGAACATCCGATGGCATTTTCTGGCATGTGAGTGGTGTTTTCTATTTCCTACTCATTTTAGTCTTTGGAAAATATAAAATCACCATGTTTTTTTAAGTAAGACAATTCCCTATCTACATACCACCCAGAAATACATTTACATTTGAAAGCATAAATTATCTTCTCTTTCAGTAGTATCCTTGTATCTAAAGCAAAAAAATGTGCAATTTCTGAAACTATATTGATCTAATTTATCCAAAGCTTACAGTAAATGAAGACAAGGGAAATCCTTTTTTTACACGTAAAAAGGTTAAACATATAAAATGACACACGTACAATTATCCACCTTGTTCTTCACAGACTTCAGAAAAAAAAGAAAAAAAGCACTGAAAGAGGAAAAACCCTTTATCCACTGCAGGCACTGATCAAAGTGTCTCTACAAAACACCAGGATTAACTGTTTCAAAAGTGTTCTTTAGTTTGACTGTCCTTTAATTCAAAGTTGTTCCTCATTTGCTGCAGCCCAAATGCACCTTATTGTTTAACACCATTACATCTTTCCACCAATTTATCAGTGAATTTATCTTACAAAATTTCTTGTCTCTTCCTTCCTTCCTCTTTGGCTTCTATCTTACTGTGCTAGTAAGCTCAACCTCAAATAAGTGCTCAGATAAATCATAAGAAAGGAAATAAATGGAGACATAAATGATTTAAAGTTTTCCTGAGACTCCAAAGTGACTGTATACGGTAAGACAAGCCCTTTCACCCAACAAAAAGCAAAACAGCAATTCAAACTGAAAGCAAGGCACAGCAAATATATGGCCATTAGAGGCAGATGAGTAAGATTGCACAATTTAAAATATAATGGCAGTGAATTTCTTCTAATTGCTCCCTTCCATCTGCTAATCAGGCACCAAGCACTGCTGATGTTGATTTTAGCAAGTCCTACAGGAAAAACTGCTAGATAACTTCAAGTAGGAGAGCTTTCTTGTTAATCTTTGTCTGTCTGCTAAGAGAAACAAATTGAAGAAATGTTGCTTAGACACACAAATATGTATTTAATTAATTGTAACTCTTGCATGTTCTTCAAGGGGGCTGTGCTTGCAGAATGAACAAAAGTGATCTGATTTCTGAAGCACCTTTGTCTTTGAGACGTCATCCTACTTTCTATATATCTACTCAGAACCTCATGGTGCACAGTGTGCAACTATAGCTCTGCAAGCTTAGAACAAAACCTAGTCCACCATTTGGAGTTTCCTTGGAAATGCTAAATATGCTAAACAATAGCTGGAAAAAAAATTATCACAGAGCAGTATTTTAAAGAAAGGAGGTTCGAAGTTAGAACTTCTTTAAAAGCCTTTCAGTTCACTGTGCATTACAATAAACAGTAACAGGAAAGAGGAGTTCACACTATGCTAACATACTAAAGATGAAAAGAGAAGTGACTTGGGTTACTTTTTTTTCTAAAAACTCCAAAATACTGCCCTGCTGATGCTCGTTGAAAGGGAAAGAAGCATAAGTGCAGATTTAGATGTTTGTACTTCTGAACTCACCTTTGGGACAGCACACATTTTCATGCTTTTTCTTTCACATTTACTTAGAGCATAATAAATATATCTATCCAAGCAACTAAATCAACACCAGGAGCTTATTTTATCTAAGCCTTGTGTTGTTACGTAGGTGGAAAGGCAGATAAATTTCTCCTTCTTCCTTGAGATGAGTAGGTGTGTGGAAAAATGCCATGCGAATCAAATTATCCTTGATTCATCATTATAGCACATCATACAAAATGATTTGCATTTAGGAACTCATTTGCACCACTGCATTCCTGGGAAGTACACAGAATACAAAAAGACCATTACCTAGGAGTCCACTGATTCAAGAGCCAATTTATCTTTGCTTTTGCTCCAAAACAAGTAATTACTGTGGCAATACTCAAAGCAATTTTAATTATCTTAAACGTTTGACTAGATCTTATCATTCTGATAAGTGAGGTAACTCCAGTACCATAATTCCAAGACTGGTGATAATGTAGTCATATATTCTGTCAGCTGCAAGAATTTTCATGGTAATTGTGTTGTGCACATTGTGTTTAAACAACCCATAGTTAGCAATTTCCTATTGTGGCCAAATCTTCTTTGGTAAATTCCCACTCAGAGCACTCAGAATCTCCTCATTTGAAATACCTGTGGTTAGAGTAAATCATACCTTCTAGAGCAACCAGCTGAGCTCAATTCAATGTGAATATTCCTTTCTAAATTCATATTTCTCCTTCACTCCTCCTCACACATTTTGTGTTGGGAAAAATAGCAGTCCCGATTACGCAGAATGCCCCACAGTATTTTCTTCTAGAGCATTCAAACATGAAATAGGATCACACTGCATCCCTGCTTCAGAAGTCTTCAGTAGTAGCATTATCATAAACCTCAGATTGACTTCCTTACTTGATTTTTTCCCAGCATGTGAACATGCAGGCACTGGAATCATCTGTGGGATTCTGAATACATTTAAAGTAATGTGCACATAAGTCCCCTGCTGAATGGGTCTTAAATCTGTAGCATTTATTGTTCAGCCTACTGTCTCAAGTTGACTTTCAGTGTGAGAAGATTCAAGCACAGGCTTTATAAAGTCCAAATTCTGCAGAGTCTGACATAAACAAAGTGCAAATTCTCAGCTTGGTTCATGCAAAATACATCTGCTAACAACACTATTTCATTCACTTTACATGTAAAGCCAATTAGGAAAGTAATCTGTTGGAGAAGAAATGCTTTTTAATCTCATTTTAGTCAAAAGATTGAAGATGTGTTTCTAGCTGTGGTATATGCAGCTCTGAAGAATCATAACCTCTTCTTCCTCCATCTGTAAAAATGGAGGAATTCACACATAAACCAATCATGTTAAGGAAACGTTGATTATTGACAGTATCAGAGTGAAGTTAAAATATATATATATACACATACATATATGTAGGTTGTTCTGAAAGTAATGCCTCCTATTTATTTCCACGGAAACTACAACAGTTAAAAAGCAGAATAACATTATTTAATGATTAACAATTATTTAAATTCCCGGCTACAAAACACTCTTTTTCAACATAGCCACCACCTTTAGCTGTGCCAGCTGTTCCTTGCTTTTGCCAGCAAGGAACAAGAGCCTTCATGCTGCACTACAGTTTCACAGCTGCTGTGATGGCATTGGTAGGAAATGGTTGCTCACACAGTCTATCTTTCATTGGCTTGGTACATGGAAATCAGAAGGCACCAAATCTGAACTGTATGGTGGATACAATATGACAGTGCAGCAAAGACAGGCAATTTGCTCATAGTCTTCAAACTGGTATGGAACCTGATGGTAACATGCTGCATGGGAAAGACTGTCATCTTCAAGCCTTCAGCATAGTCAGTGCCCCCGTGTAGCAGCCAGAGTTGATATTCTGCCTAGGTTCAAGAAAATCCATAAGGAACACCCCTTTCCTATCAAAAACAAAAACAAAAACAAAAACAAACAGTGTGCATTGCTTTACTGTCTGAGGGCTGTATTAATGTTTTCTTTGATGGGGGACTCATATGTCACCAATTCATATGGCTGGCTTGTAGTGTTGACATCACATCTCATCATGGGTAACGATGGGATCCTTGAAATTGTCACCTTCACCCTCATATTGCATCAACAGGTCCTAAAAACACACATGTAGTATTGTTTCCTACTCCTATATGAGCATTTGTGGGACGTATCTGGTGCAAACTTTCTAATATCCCAATGTTAGCATCATCATTTTTAAATGCATTAAAGGCAATGCACAGTTCCCAGGTCATAATCTGTTGATTCATGTCAATTCACATAGATGAACTGATAAAGGTACTTTTCATTTTGTGATGTGAAAGCTGTGCAAGGCCACCTGGAATGTGTCTAGTCTTTCATGTCACTGTCAGTACTGCTGAAACGCTTCATCCACTGCCTCAATGCGTTCACAACCACTGTTTGATTTCCACAAATATCCAGCAAGTGTCAATGAATGTCAATGGGTGCATTTTTTTCCACACGGAAGAATTCCATTCCAAACCCTTGCATCATATGCACTTCCATGTCAGATACCATTTAATCAGACTGCCACTCTGCTGCCATCTGTTGCACAGCAACAAAATGTAGTGGAACACTGTTAGGAAGGTTCAGCCTCTACTGCTATACCACCAACATCTGCCTCTGACTTCATGGGCCACCATAGTAAAATAGGAGGCATTACTTTCAGAGCAGCTCTGGTGTGTGTATATATGACGCATATATATAGGAGTATACACAATGAAAAAAATAACATCTAAAACTAAATGGCTTTCCTATGCACACAAAACACCTGAACACTGTCAAGCATCTGGAAGATACTGGTAAGCAGGGTCTATGTATTTCAAAGAATTTCTGCTTATGCATATAGCAAATTTATCCAAAGGTGTTATGAACTCTCATTTTCCTCAGTTCATCTACTGAGGAACTGAGGGCTTTTCTACTTCTTCACTCTGTCAGTATTTTAGGTGTGAATGCTTTTTCTGCCACATGAAATTTATAACCTATCTCATTAACATGTTATTTCTTTTCAGACTTCATTTTCTCCCTTGTCTATTGCTAGTGTTCCCTATTTTAGTTTTTCCTTTCTTTGATGTTGCTGTTGTTATTCTGCAATGTGTTTCACAAAGTAGTTTATATGAAAGATGCTCCGTAAAAGACTAAGGATAATCAAATTTCTTTTTACCCAAAGAAAAAACAGAGCTCTCTAAGACAAAATATGTATATTACTGTATTCATTCATGGGGAGTCACATGATAAGAAAGTAGAAAAAGCTAGTGATGGCATATTCTGCAATACTAATACAGAATGGGAAATACCGTTTTATTTGCTCCATCAGTAATTTCTATACTAGGAAAAAAACAACAACAAAAAAAAAAAAAACACTGAGCAGATGCATGCATTTTTCTGCAGAGAAGTTTTTTCTCTTCCTAATTAATTGGGGACTTATGAAGAACTGCTTCAGCAATACAAAATTGACCTTTGAAGATCGAAGTGATAAACCATATGGGGCTAAATCCTGCCCCTCTTATGCATGCAAAACTCTTACACATTTCAGAAGAGTTTACATCGTGATTTAGAAGAGTGATCATCATACATCAGGAGAAACAGCCCCTGGGAGAGTTTAATCTATATAGCCAAAACTTTCATCTTTCACTGCATTTTCTTTCACCTCCTCTTGTGTTCATCCCTCCCTTTTTTCCAGATTGCTTATGAGAAAGTTTTATCCCCACCCACTCCTTTCTTCAACCATCCCATCCAGCTTAAGCTAAAGTTGGTAGGCTTGTATAACGCAAAATTTTGGGAGCAAGAATATTAGCACTGCATAACAATAATAATTTAATACATACTCCTCATTACATTGCTTTTTCATTTCAATTGTTTGAGATTCTTCTGGACCTTAAGGCACATGCAAAACCTAAACCAGATCTAAGTGTGCTTACACTATATTACTGTTTCTTAAATTACATGTTTTAAAACCAACATTCAGAGGGTTATAAACTAATATAATATAATATTATATAATTATATAATTTATTTTTATTATTAATATTATTAAATTATTATTATAATATCATATAATTATATATATAATATAATATAAACTAATAATTCAGAATCAAGCATCATTTTTTATTTTGAAATAGTCTAGAATACGAGTTTGTATTGCATATTTATTGGCTACGTTAAAAATAGCCATTACAGTTACACTGTCTCTGCTGCCAGAAGGATCATTTCTATCATTTTCTTAACAGATATTCTTCCTTAAATTCAAATTGAGCCCTACTGATATCGGAAGGTGAAAGTTGAAAGACCTCAGTATCACCAAAAATAGCCAAAAGCATATTAGAGATCTGTGCAGGTAATGTGCTACATGCCCTTCTCACTATCATGTTTGCATTTGATGAATACTTAAGACCAGGATAAATTCATTCTATTCATTAAAAAGAAGTCTAAAAAATTCTAGTGCTTTGAGTCTCATGACAGCAAATAATGTAGGCAAGAGATGTTCAGCCTACAAACACTTCAAAGCTAGCAACTGCAGGTCAGCCCCACACACTGAGGGTTGGACTGCACCAGTCAGGGAAGAAGAAGTAAATTAATTTTCAACCAGAGCATCACATTGATGATCGGACAGCTCGGTTGAAAGGGACCTACAAAGATCATCTAGTCCAACTGTCTGATCACTCTGGGGCTAATCAAAACTTAAAACATATTCTCAAGGGGTCTGTCCTAATGGCTCTTGAATAATGACAGGTATGGAGCACCAACCATATCACTAGGAAGTCTGTTCTGTGCTTGACTGCTCTCAGAACAAAGAATTTTTTCCTTATGTCTAGTTTGAAGCTTTCTTGGCACAGCTTTGTGCCATTCCTATATGTCTTGTTGTTGGTTCCCAGGGGGCAGAGCCCAGCACGTCCTTCTGCACTTCCCTTCCTCAGGAAATTGCAGAGAGCAACTCAGTCTTCTTTCCTCCAGACTACAACACAAGTGTCCTCAGCCTCTTTTCATAGGTGACACCTTCCAGTCCTGTTACCAGCTTGGTTACACTCTTCTGGACACATTCAAGCATGTAAGCATCATTTTTATACTGTGCAGACCAGAACTGCACAGCATTCAAGGTGAAACTGCACCAATTCTAAATGTACTGGGAGACTCACCACTTTTAATCATATGGTTACAAAGTGTTTAATACTTCCCAAAATGTCCTCTGCTCTCTTGACTGCCAGGGCACACTTCTGGCTCATGCTGAGCCACCTGTCACCAGTACTCACAGATCTCTTTCTGCTCTCCAGTCACTTGTCTCCCAGCCTGTGCCAGTGTCCAGCAACGCTCTTTTCCTGGTGCAAGACCATCCACCATTTTCCTTTGATGAACTTCACATCATGGCTGATTTCCCAACGCTCTTATCTATTCAGATCCCTCTAAAAGGCCTCTCATCCCTTCAGGGATTCAACAGCATCTCCCAGTTTCAAGTCATCAGCAAGTTCCACTTCTGCATCAAGCATTCCACTTCTGTATTCAAATCATTGTTAAAAATACTGAACAGAACTCTCCCTAGTGACACCACTATTGACCATCTGCCAGACAGATGTAGCCCCATTCACTAAAATCCTTTGAGATTGACCACTGAGCCAGTTCATCACCCAGCATAGCGTGCATTTGTTTATCTCGCAGTTGGACAATTTGTCCAGAAGGATGCTGTAACGGATGGTTATCAAAGGCCTTAATAAAAGCTAGAAAGATTACATTCACCATCTCTCCTTCATCCACCAGGGAGGTGACCTTATCATAAAAGGAGATCACATTACTAAGGCAAGACCTTCCCTTTGTGAATCTATGCTAGCTATATCTGATAATAGCTTTGTTCTTTGTGTGCCTTTCAATTGCACTCAAGAAAATCTTCTCCATAACTTTTCCAGGCACTGAGGCTATACTATGAGGTCTGTAGTTTCCTGAGTCATCTCTTATGCCCTTTGTGTAGATGGGTATGGCACTGACTAGCTTCCAGCAAGTAGGAATCTCCTCAGACTCTCATGACCTTTGGTAAACTATTATTATTTTAAGCCATTTTCCTGCATGGTGAAAGCGGACATACCTAAAAATTGCTATTCACAGTCTCAATCAGTGACTCAGGTTTTTCAAATATTCAGGGCCACTATGTCAGCAAACGTATAACCAGGTCCCAAAGTATACTCAGCTTTTGTACACTGTTATGGTTTTAAATTATATTAAAAATCATAGAATACAATCACAAAATGGCTTGGACTTGAAGGGACCTCAAGGACATAAGGTTCCAAGCTCCCTGCCACAGGCAAGACTCTCAACAGCTAGATCAAGCACTAGATCAGATTGCGCATGGCCCACTGAATCTGACTTTAAACATCTCCAGGGATGAAGCATTCACAACATGGAGAAACTGAGCATCTCACCACTCTCTCAGTGAAAAACTTCCCCCGGAATCTAATCTAAATTTTCCAAATGGTTTAAAACCATTTCCCCTGTCCTATCATTATCTACCCATGTAAAAGGTTGATTTCCCTCATGTTTATAAACTCCCTTTAAATATTGGAAGACCCTAATTAGGTCTCCCTACAGCCTTCTCTTTTCCAGGCTGAACAAGCCCAGTTCCTTCAGTTTGTCTTTATAGGAGAGGTTCATCTCCATGGCCTTCCTCTGGACCCACTCCAAAAGCTCAACATCCTTCCTGTGTTGGGGGCCCAGACCTAGAAGCAATACTCCAGATGGGGGCCTTACAAGGGCAGAGGGGAACAATCACCTCCCTGTCCCTGCTGGCCACCTCTCTTCTGGTGGAACCCAGGATATCATTGGTCTTCTGGGCCAATGAGTAAATGAGCAAACAAAAACAATAAAGTCTAATAAAAAAGGATTCTCAAGGTTGAGGTGCATCAACGCTGCAAATAGCTGCATTCTATGAGATAGCAAAATAACTACCTACAAAAGAGTGAATCTGTGAGTGCCTTTAAAATGAACATTTTTAAAGTTACTCGGATCTTTCTGTATACAAAAATCCCACAAAACAGCAGGGATATTCTGGGATCTCAGGTCAGAATCAGGGGTACTAACAGAGAACCACAGCACTTTGCTGCAGATTCAGGAAGACAGGCGATGCTGCAAGCAAACACGAGTGATCCTCCTGGACAGGAGACGAGTCTGTGGCCTGGATTCAGCTTCCTGCTCTGCTGTTCTGCTTCTTGCATTTCCTTAGGCACAGCTCTGTCCCAGAATTTTTTCATGCTTGACAAAATGATATACCTAACACCACCAGAGGTGAGTACAAGGATCAATACTGCAAAGATCTTATAGAATAAGGTGGCAAAGATCATGTAAGTAACATCACAGAGCGCTTTTAATCTAAAAGCTCCATTTTTACAGGCACAGGTTGCTGAGCCCCATTAGCACACCTAGCTGGCATCTGTGCTTCAGGCCAGGTGTCAGAAACACTGCACAGAGGACACAGAGAAACAGACAAGGAAGCTGCATACAGCAGAAGGCAGCAAGGATGATGTCATGCCTGTACTCCTGTTGCTTCCTGAGCCCAACTGGGAGCCCTGGGCTGCACAGCAGCTGCTGAACAAAAAGGAGGGATGATGTGCAGCAGAGAGTCTGGCTGGGGGCAGCTTTATACTGATGTCCTCTGCCTTTCATAACCTCAGCATCAAAAACAACTTTCTGGGCTTCCCCATCAGCCTTCTGGTTCCACATCCTTCTCCTCTCTGACTCCTTTTAGGAGCAGCAAGGCTGAGAGCAGGCCCCTCAGGCACCTGCAACAAACAAAATTCAGCTTCACCTGCTCTGCTGGGAGGCACTGCGCTGCCTCTGGCTGCTCCATCAAAGGACAGCTACACTCTCACCATCGCAGCTTCTTTTGAGTCTGGGGCCGGCACTCCAACAGTTTTCCAAACAACTGCTGGTTTGGTACGGCCTGGCACATGCTTTGTCATCACTGACTTGCCAGAAGAAAGCACCAAGATTAATATACTGCATTCAACACTCAGTCAAAATACCAAAAAGCTATGTATAAAACTGTCCACCTGTTGCTACCTAAAGCAGTCCATATTCTTCCGTATTTTCCCTATGATTGCTGATTTTTTTATTATCTTATTCAGTTAAGATTTTTAATTATATATTTTTCATCTGGAGTCAGCACGTAGCTGAAAATTCACAGATTGCCCTCAGTGTTAAACTCTTAACAGTACACTTAGATTTCTGTTAACAGAAAATGAAGTAAAAATATAGGTCCCTGTGAGGCATTTCAGAGCATGACCCTAAACAAGCAAAAACAGTATACTAAAGACCAGATCAGATTTTTATTATGAAAGTTTATAAATACAGGATTGCTGGAAAAAAGGAAGGCTCCAGCAAATTCAAGAAAATAACCTAATTGCAATAAATATGCTTTATGGATGGATTAGTAGATAGTAAACAGTACTGTAGAAACAACAGATCAGAAGCCAGATTACTATTGACCTAATAACAGCTCACACCCATGTCTGCTTGAAATTCTAATATCCCCACACAGAAACCAAGGGTAACTCATATAATTTAAAAAAAAAAATAAATAGTACAGGATTTGGACTCTTAGCCCAAATCTGCCAAAAGGTCAAGAGAATAGAAGTTCAGCTCTAATTAGGAGCTGAGTATCTCATTTACATCCACAGCTTCTGCATATGCACAGTAAGAGAAAACATAGGAAGCTTGTTTTTTTGTTTGTTTTGTTCTTTTAAACACACACAGTTGATTCACCGAGTTGTTTTCTCTTGAAACACATCCTATTGTAGAGCTTGTTAGTGTAATCCTTACCACAGGGCTCCCTTCCCTTCAAAGAACTGAAGTTTCAGGCTCCTATGTGCCACATGATCCCATTTCAGCATCACTTCCCTTCATGTTCCTGTGGTAGTGTTGAGTGAATGCTCTGCTTTGAGTGATAGGTTATTCTGGAGGACTGTACCAGGTGAGGTTTTTGTGTTTGTTACTGCTTTTCTTTGTTGTTCTTTTGTTTGGATGGTTTGTTGGTGTTGTTTTGTTGATTTCTTTGCTTAATCACTTGGGTCCCATCACTGTTTTTATTTTACTTTAGTAAGCAATTTCTTTGTGATACAAAATTCTAGCTAAATTCTTTAATCAGCTTTTGCTCAGAATCTGTTTATTTCCATCTGCATTACGAATGCAGGATTTAAACAATCTATCAACACAGCATAATGCAGCAAGTGATCTTGTCAGTTTGTCCTTTCCTCTGAGGGATGCAGTTACTGTATTCTGTACTTCTGAAGAAAGGAAATAATAGGATTAGAAAAACATTGAGGACAAGGGGATGTCAAACAAAAGAAAAGCATGCTGCAGTTCTAAAGCATTCTCATCTAGTATTGGGAATTGTAATCCATTTGTGCTAAAGACTTCGCCTCTGCTCATTATACAGAAAAAAAAATCATAAAACACTCAGACTCGCATGCTTTGATATTGTAGTTTGGCCTATAGGGAACCACAATTAAAACACAGTTGAGTAAAGGCAATTTTAGTCATTATTAAGCAACCTAAAGTATGGTCAGCCACGCAAACACAGCATTAGCTAAGGATTAAAACACTGGCGAGTCAGCCAGCAATCAACTAACCTTAAAGGTCCAGTGCTCGTTTAGCATATCCACTATTGGTGCTGCATAATGCCCAGTTAATTTAGAAAAATGATTTTATATAACTATGACAGAAATGCAAAAATATAGGCCAATAGGAATAACATTTTTCTGTAAGAAATTGAAGCTATTGTGCAGAAATTCTCATTCATTACTCAAATAATGAGACTTTACCGTGTAGAACAGGAATCCAAGCAAACCCTGAAAAACCCAAAATCCAAGGTTTTCCTTTGTATCACCACTGGACAACTTTAAAAAAAAAAAAATTAAAAAAAACCCAAAAAACTATTACACCATTTAAACAAGCCTCAGTAACATCCAGTATACAGTATAAATTTAAGAAAAGCTTTGTGATTTGTTTCCTTGCTGTTTGGAGATATGAATCAGTTTTTTCATTCACTTCTTTTGCCTTACCACAGTTTCAGGTACAAGGCTAAACAACTTAAGGCTTCCTTCTGTTGAATTAGATGGGTACTGAGAAGAGTGAACTTTCTCTGCATATTAAAGTTTACATAAGAAAGGTGAAAGAATGTCTCTGTGACCTTGTCAAAGGCCATGTTTCTCATTTAAACTGAGCGGTAAGCAAGCACAAATCGTCCTTAGGGGTGTTAAAGTGGTATGCTAAAGCCAGTCTCTGAGCAAATAGCATTTGACTACTGCTCAGGAAACCACACAAAAATAAAAGATGCTACCTACCTCGAAAGATGATCTGTCAATTCTAAAACCACCATCAAAGCCAGTTACGATGTTTTTCCCTATCATAGCCTTGTAGAAAAGGACTGTTCTCAGGGGATTTCCAGCACACTAAATGTGTCTCAATACAATTTAGACATTGGTTTCTTTCACTTATAACTCAATATAATTTAGATGAGAACCCGTTGTTTTGGAGATGATCCGAACCCAAAGTAGAATGGGAGCAATCTGACATAGCTGCAGTTAGCAAAGCAACTGATATTGATAGAGGCTGAACTTATTGTTCTGACAATGCATCTTCACGGCCAATTCTTGTGTGTGAATATCATTATAGAATGATATAACAGCATCAGCCTAAGATAGCCCCCTGTATTCCCCAGTGCCCGTTCAAACAAGGTTTATGCAATTTTGCCCAGATGCATGTACTTTTCTGTGAATGGGGGGTAAGCAGAGAAGAAGTCAAGATCAAAGCCTACTGTCTCCCAGGTGAATTGCAGAGCTCAGCCTCTCTGACCCTACGGAGCCAGGTTATTCATTAGGAGGTACAGGATCTTCATCCTATCAGAAAATAACTACTTGTGCAGGTTAAAGCTACCTGGGAGCGTCTGTCTGCTCTCTGCAGAAAGCAGGACAATGAGATGTGCAGATAAATTTTCAGAGAGAAATACAAGTTACTGAGTCTTTCTGACCCACTTGGCTGCTAGTGTATATGCAAGCTAAAACAGTAAATGTAGTCATAAAAAATATGGCTGCCAACCAACTGCAGAAGTACTTGCAGTTGCAAAATATCATCACATTGCTGCAATCAAGCAAGAGATTGATTTAGCAACAGCATTATTGTCAGCTGTCCACTGAATCATAAAATCATCAGATGGCACCTTATCTTTTACAAGATCTTTTGACATGGGTAATATTTCGAGTCTCTCTTCCTCACTCTTACATATAAAGGCAAAAATCATGAAGAGCCTCTAAAGCTTTGTTTTTCAGAGCCATTCAAGCATGCAGCAGCTGCAGTCTCACTGATGAGCTCCATCATGGATCCAATTGAGCTCTGTCTGGTAGGACGTTCACCAGCCTGCTCCAGCCCAGATCCTTTCTAGGGCACATTTAGGAGCATTTACCAGAGAATTACCCTTCCTGCACTTACTCCTCTGCCAACCTGACCACCAAACACTCCTCCCTCCAGATTGCCTGCCAAAGAGGCAGGAAAGCTTCTTAACATAAAACCACATCTTACGAGAAACATTAAACAAATAGACATTCAAGTAAAATTGTTTTATTACTAAAGCATGAAAAATACATTGCTGCAGATACAGGTAGATCTTGTAAATCTGCAGTTTGACATCCCCTAAACTTAAGCTTGTCTTCGTGACATTTTGACACATCCTGGAAGTAACTAGTGAACTCTGGGGTCTTGTCAGCACAGTTCACATTAGGGAGAGCCATGGACACAGTTCACATTAGGAATGAACCACAGGCACACAAGTTACTTCATTCCATGTTCAGTAATTTTCCACTCTCTCCCTACATATGGGCAATAAATATTCATTCTTGAAAGCAGTCATTAAATTTTAAGTATGGTGCCCAGGCTGCAAAGTGTATGTTGGAAACTTTGTCAATACATGTGGGTAAACATTTACCAAGAAGTATTCACAATAGATCAATTTTCACAATTGCATAATAAATCCGTAATCTTGATTGCTATGCATGTGTCATATGCAAGTTGCCCTAATCATCACATGCACCTACAGATGTCTCTTTGAGCTGCTGCAAGGACAGTCAGCATCTGCAGTTGTTGCGAAATGTGCATTTATATAACAATATAAATGTATCTACTCTAATTTTAGCTCCTGCCAGCAGGGAAAAATGCTTGCAGCTAAAATACAAAGTTTGAAAATTTTCTAAACAATTTATTCATACTACCATACCACCAACCTTACTGACACATGAATAAAACCCAATGGATTTTCCTGCTAACTTGTTCATTGTAGATTTAAAATTTTAAGAATGTTGAACTGCAGCTTAGTCAGTTTTATACATTTCTTCTCACTGTTCTACTCCTGCCCTTTAAATGATGAGGCAATGCTCTGCTGTGATTACACTATAGATTCTCACTATTAATAAACCCATTGAGAAAACTGAGGCAGCCTTATAAAATTAGTTTAATCTTTATTATTTTCCTAACTTCCCCAAACTGAGTATTTCTCTGTTTACAAGAAGAGATTATATTCATCGCTGCACTTGCAAATACAAAAATATTTCTACATGCAGAAACATTTCCACAATAACTGCTTTACTAAAAAGTAACAGAATAAGGAGGCATAGAAGGATGGAGAATCCTTAAAGATAGATGGCAACCTTCTTTCTTTTTTGTCCCTTCCTTTTCTATTGCAATTCTATATTCTTGATTATTTGGGTGTGGGTTTTTTTTTTGTTTTGTTGTTGTTTTCGTATTTTAAATGGTTGCCATGTGAACTGGCAATATAGCATACACACTCTATACCTGTTAATGTCTTCCCACTTTGAGAGAAAAAAAAAGGCAATTTTTAATGTATAACTTTTTGAGAACAGATTGCTTTCCAGACTAGAGCTCATGCAAAAGAATTCAAAATATCATAGGCAATTCAGCAAAACAGCAACTTCCACCAAGCAAATCTGCCAATACGCTTCAATTTAGGAACAAACTGGTGATTTGATTACTTCAAAGACAAAACCATCACTAACAGGACAAAGAGCAAGAGCTAACAATGGAATAGCTCTTGAAAATAAGGTTTCATTGATTCATCTGAGCTTCCTATGAGCTAAGCATTTATGAATGAAAACCCAGTATAATTACTATCCAAACCCTGTACAATTCACATTATCTTTAACTCAAGAATAAAGTACATTAGTATAAAATTATTTGTGATGGAGACTGAGGAATGAGAAAATAAAACTTCCTCAGTATGAAACCATCATTTCGATTTAATGCCTCCCCAAGAAACAAAAACAAGACTGCTAAATGTGATGGGAGAGAACTCTTACATTCCAACCATATGCTGAGACTAATCTTTTCTAGAAAAACTGCATTCTCTGTAAGTATATCTGGAGAAGAGCACTTAGCTGAGTACAAGTCATAGACACTTGTGCTGAAATTCTAAGGGGAGGAAATGGAAGAACAAGAGGGAGAGGAAAAGCTATATTAAGAAGTTAAATTGCGGGAGCCCTTTGACTGCTATTACAAACTGAAGAACAGCTTCAGTGGTGAAAACCTGCCATTAATCTCTTATTTACATGGAAAGCACATGCTTCTTTTTATCTGAAATGCTTACAGTAATGACAGAAGCTAGGACTAGACAGATAAACACAATATGTCTGGTTATCAAGAAATTTAGATTCCTTATCTAAATTTGGGTTTGAAGCTGATATTTGCCTACTGTGAGCAGACAGAGCATCTGCTCACTGAAACTTATGTTCCCATCTTTTTTACTGCTAATAGCAGTGGTGAAATAACATTTTCTCTGATCCCAATTTCTCAGGAAGCACTCATTCCTAACAGGAAGGCAGTTCAGCTTCTGAATCCTCCCCAGAATCACAGATTCAAAAGCCTAAAAGTTAGAGCTGATGAAGTCTAACAGGAGGCTAGACAGAAATCCATTACATTCTTGTTGTTTTTTTTTTCCAAACCCAAGTTGTTTTGAAATAAATATGTGAGCTAAACAAAGACATATTTCTGATGCTACCGTTCTCAGAAATTTCCAGCAAGAACAGTTTCTTGCTGCAATTATAATGCAGCATGATAAATACAGGAGCTGTATGCATCAGCTTCTTTCTATGCACAACTGAAATGGAAGGGGGTGATTGGGAAGTGGGATTGGGCTATATTTATTTGCTTTGGTTTGGTCTTTAAGAGTTCTTGAAGCACGTGTAATTTTTAACAGAAGATCAATTGTGTGCTCCTTCAAACACCTGTGCTGTGAAACAGAAAACAGCAAAGTCTCTTTAACAAGCCTTGCTTAACAAGCTATTTCAAAGTCAAGAAAGATAGGAAGCCGTGACACTATTCATGCAAGGAAGATATAAAGTCATCTCTGATTTTGTTCTCAGGGTGCTCCACCATGAAAGTTATAGGCCTCATTATAGGCTTACATACCCAACACACATTTACTTTTACTCTGATCACAATATTAATTATGGTGACTGGCCTGAAGTCCCCATATGGATACTCGCAGAACTCAATGTAGCACTTCTGAAAGCAAATGCACAAGGAATGCAAACACAGTAATTCAAGTCTAAACTCGTCATTCATCAAAAAACTACATTTTTTCTCAGTGCTACATACCCATCTCTCTCTCTCTTATTTACATAAAACTCCCACTGATTACACAGATGATGGTAATTAAACTAAATCATTTTATGAAAGTACTGCCAAAGACAGATAAACTTTGGTCCTGCTATACATGTGTCATGTAATGGGGATATCAATTAAAGTGCCAGATATTGAGCACAGAAATTATCTTATTTTAACATCCACACTCAAGTTTCTGCATCATAAAGCTACAGTTTATCTACTCATCTACAAGAAACTGTTAGAAGCAGATTCTTTGCTGTGAGATAACACTAATTAAGACTGCTAGAATAGCGTCTCTATATACCTCAAATTTTTACTCATCTGTTCTTTTAGTATCATTGATTTTTACAAATCCAGATGTCCGAGCAAAGTCAACATCAGTTTTGTCATTCCTTAAGAGCTGTCACATCTCTATTCCTAATCCACTAACAAAACATATTGATTCTTTTAATAATTAGAGCTTCACTCCTTATTTTGAGGACGTATTTTGCACAGTCAAATGCCATGAGGCCTATGAGTGCGCAAAATGGGACTGAGTGGAGGACTGAGTGGTTACTTATCCCTCATACTATGAATGCAAATCCATTCTGCCAGCTGCTCATGTCATTAAGGTAACAAGGAGCCTCAGAAACTATTTGGTTCATGTTTTAATGGTACCCTGCTGTCTGACTTCCAATCTCATATTTGCTGAATTGACACTATTGCAAAACAGCAAAGTCTGCCAGACATAGCAATGTTTCAATACGTGCTGATTCATCATGACAGGACAGTGAAAGCCCTGTGGCATGTGCAGAAGAGCTTTAAATAGTACTTAGTTGTTAACTTATTTTAATTAAAAAGGCAAATGCGCTAGAGAGAAGAAAACACTCGTTCTGTATCACATCACTTTTATTTGCTCCACTTATCAACACAAGAATGTATTTGTTCCACCAAAGAATATCTATTTTAAAAGAATGTTTTCTTCCCTACCTTCATATTTTCCTTTCTTTTCTGCATAGCATATCTAAAGGCATACAGCTACTGGCTGCAAATACTACAGAGAATCACTAAATATAGGACAGCATGAAAATATGTTGAATACATTTGTCAGCATTCTATTAAAACAGAGCTGCCTAGCAGAAATATTCCCACATTGCTAATAGATACTGGCTTTATCACCTTTCCCAAGGTGAGAGCACCCACATAGGTAGCATAATCAGTGACGTTTTCGCAAATTAGCTCAGGATAATTTATTTTTTTCCTCCATAAAATACATCCTGAAAATGTGCTAATGAAGGTTATACCACTTTCAGTATTATATTATTAGCAAAAATTCAGTTGAAATTTTATTTGAAATTACAGAGGTCCGAGTCTCCTTTGTTTGACGTGTTGCCAACACAGCTGTAGAGTGCATCTCAGATTAATGGGAGCCATGACAAACAGTATGAGTTACTCCAGCGCAAACTTTCCATCAACATGCACAGCAGGCAAACAATTGCAAACTTCCATATTTTCTCTGTAGTGTGAAGTCATTGTAGGTGACATTATGTCGTTAAGCAGCAAGGGACATCAAAGCACTATATCACATCAGCAGAAAATCCAGAAATAGTGCAAGAAATACCTCCACAAACTATTTTCAGCCTTTCCAAGGAAAACTACTGTGAAACTGCACAGTAGAACTAAAAAAATTTCAGCAGTCTGCACTCACAAATCCATGACATAGAAAGGGACCGGTGCTCCTTAATGAACAACCTTTCAGATTCACAACAGCTCAGCAGAGCAGAAGGGCTGCAGAATTCCTTCTCAGAAAAGGAGTTTTGCTAATGATACAACTCCACCATTTATTATTCTTTTTCTCCAAACACGTCTCTGAGATTCATGGTGAAACACAATAATCTAACATCCAGAGTACAAGAGGCAGAAAAACTCTCTTCCCCAGACTTGAAAATAAGACAGTTACTTTATGCTTACAGGTAGCAGAAGGTTCACTGTGCATGCCAAGTTGTATTGGGAAGCAGTGAAGATTACCAAGTACGTTTCAGCACCATGGATGCACATGAAACCACCTCCTGGAATCCACATTTAATCTGCTCTGTGTTAGCATCACTACTTCTTAAACCCCCCTTCCAAACACTGTCAGAGCTTAATTGACTGCCTCCAGTATCTAGGTGCTATGAACACCTGAGGATCAGTGCAGGGAAATCCTGTTCCTGGAACTTTTAAAATCACTATTGTGGTGTTTTTTTCTTGGTGCATCACAGTTTATACATGGTTTTAAACTATAAGTCATAGGTTACACGTTAGGAAGAAATCATTTATTCAGACAGCAGTGAGGCACTGGCACAGCTGCCCAGATAAGCTGTGGATGCCCCATCCCTGGAGATGTTCAAGGCCAGGCTGGATGGGCTACCTGAGCTAGTGGATGGCACTGCCCATGGCAAGGGTTTGAGAGTGGATGACTGTTACCTTCTATCTCAATAATCACCAAGTCTTTTGATGAGGGGAACACTAGATTATTATTATTTTTTTTAATACACACGTTTAAAAACACCCTAAAAAAGTATAAATATGTTTGCCTATTAACAAGAGAGGAGCTCATAAACATCTTGTTTTCTTAAGATTAGCTATTTATTGGATCCAGATATTTAACTTTTATAGAAACCACAGAAACAAAAAGTCTAAGTTCTCTGATCCTTGACAGATACCCCTTTGTACCAGTCCTACCCCTTTCCCAACAAATCATTTGGATCCAGTGAAAAATACTCTCTTAATATTTGTTATCATGCAGGCTTCTAGTAGTCAGCAGTATCTTAGGTTTCCACTGGTATTTCTTATCATCAAATGGCCATGTAAGTCTTGTGGTTTTAGCATATATCTTGCCTACAGTTCTTTCTTTCTCATGCATTTATAACAGTAATCCTCCAGTCAAATTAGCCTTAAAAAAAGATTACACCTATCTGTCAATCCATAAAAATAAGTAACAATGGTAATGCAGTATTAAATAAAATATCTTATATAAAAGATGTATACGTTCTTCGCACTCGTGGTATAAAGGACACAAATTAATGTGATTAAATTGCAGCAAGAAAAACTCAGGTTAGAAACAGGAAAAGCATTCATCAGCTACAACATTCAAACCAGGTGCTTGGGGGTGCTGTGACATTTCTGTTATTAGAGGTACCTAAGAGTAGAAACAAAAATCCACCTTGAAGTGTTACAGTTCTTGTCAATCTTAGCATGAGATGGAAATAACTTCTTGTAGTGTTTTCTGTCCATAGTAATCTAGAACGTGCAGGAGATACAGAAAACTTCAATGCTTGGACTAGAAAAAAGTTTACTACACTAAATTATTATCCTAGCTCATCTCTAGAGCCCATTCCATTCTTTCAACACCTATTAGCAGAATGCATGCCCCCAGGGAACTGATACTTTAAAAGCAGAGAGTGAGGGAAGGAAGGGAAAAAAGTAATATTAGATATCACCATACTACAACTGACAAGGAATTTGCCTTCTACAGCTCTTTTCTGTGTGGGTTTTAGAAACACATAAAAATAACACATCTTTGGTGAAAAGAAGTAAGCATAAAGATAATCCTGCCGGAAACATTACCCCACACAACACTCCTTAATATTATTGTTATTCATAATAGCAAGATCTCATTAAGATATTCATGAAAGCAGAACTGACTTATACAAAGTGACTTAGACATCTCTCTTCTATGCATTGATTATTTTCATACCTTTTGCTACACATTTTGATGCTAGAAACATCTGAGATGTACTAGAAGAATGTTGAAAGCATATACATGACCATGAGGAGGCAAGTAGCCCGAAGAAATCTAAGCGTCTGAAAATCTCACATCCCAGGGAGCCAGATGCAAGACAGCAGTGACAACACAGACTGAGCTCCAGCAGAGGACCTCACCACCCGCACACATGCCCACAAGCAACACTTGTATGTTCACTGCATTGTCTGATCTGACAGTGCAGCTATTTCTACAATGGCACAACGATAATAACTCAGTCCAAATACATGATCCAAGTTTTTGTACCATTCTCATAGTAGCAGTGAGGCAAAGATAAACAGCTATTTGCATTATTTTCAGTAGCCCAGCTCAATCTGAGTTCATTACAATTATGACCTTTGTTCCATTGGGTGAAATATCTCTTGAGATTTAACAGTAGTCCTCTCTTGCAACATCTTCCTCTAAATACATGTAAACAGACATCCAACTACAAATATAGTCATCCCATCCCACTTTTTTTTTTTTCTTTTACTGCTTTACGAGACTTATTAAGAATTCTTTGGTAAAGCGTAATTTCTTTTAGTTACTCCTAACCTCTGCCATAAAATGTAGTCATTACTGTATTCTAGCTCTATTTGCAGTGACTAAACACAAGGCTAAAAAGTGTTTTTTTAAAAAAGGCAGCAGTTTTTTTGCATAAAGATTCATGGACAAATTGCCTGCTTTCTGGAATCAGAGAAGCTAACAAAGTTCTCTGATGACAACTGCAAAAGAAGCTGCCTAGAAAAGATCAGTAGAACCCTTTGGTATTCAATTCTTTAATGTAAGCCTCTATAATTAAATGTTAGATTTTCAATTACTGAAATGATCAGATTAAAGATGGGTTGATCAAAGATTAAAATTTAATTTGGCTACTTCAGATACTCTAGTAAAGATGTTCTGTTGATTCTCAAACCAGCAGCACTTAATTTAAGAGTATTCCAGGGAATACCTCATCACGTTCATGAACTGCAGTGTGTTCACTGCTTAGCGCAATTTTGTTTCCTATTAGAGAAAAAAGAAAATTGCACAAGAAAATTTTCTGCTGATCTTTGCAGGCTAAAAGGGCAGTAGAATTTATACTATATCCTATCCTTTGAATAGTCTCAACCTGATTGCTCATTATACCCGCCGACTTTTGTTTCTGGAAAATAATATTAGACTTTACCACATGCCTCTTCAATTTTATTTTTTTTTATTTATTCATTTTCATGCAGAGCGTAGTTCTCAGTAGAAGATCAAACCCATCTCATGCAGTATATAATCCATGGGCAGTCTGGTCTAGTGGTTGGCAACCCTCCCCACGGCAGGGGGGTTGAAACTAGATGACCTTTAAGGTCCTTTTCAACCCAGACCATTCTATGATTCTAGAAGAATATCAGTATGATGAGGAAAATCTCTTTTTATGTCAGATAACAACTTGGATGTAATAATATTTTTCTTTGCCTTACCCAAAAAGAGTAATGAAAAAGGAAAAAATGAGATGGAAAGGAAAAAACTAAAACGCAATAGCTTTCTTGCTACATTCAAGATATCTGTGAAGGAAGGAACAGTAACAGCAGCACAAAAAATTTATTTCCTAAAAGAGCTGAACGTGTATAGCTCAACTAATTGATAGGAATTAGACTTGATAATAAGAGAAAAGAATGATCAATTAGTCTAACTACAAGCATTTCAAATACCACACAGACATTCTCAGCACAACTCTGTAACTAACATAACTCAGAAAAATGATCTTCCATTACATTTATGGCTGTTTTACCAAATGGTGGGCAATTGGCTTGCTTATGCTCTCAATAAAATCTGTAGATCTTTGCCAGTCAGATATTCTTTTACCTCAATCTTTATTTCTTTACTTCTGTTTTACTCCTTTAGATCATTCAGACTAAAGGCTTATTTGTTTACACAGGGACAAAGACCATTCAGTCTAACTTAAAGTATGTAACAAATTAGATGCCTACATTAAGCCCTTATCGATCTTTTCATTAACAGTACAAAAATAACAGGCATTGTTCACAAGCATCTCAAACCATTTAAAACCATTTAAAAGAATCTTTATCACTCATAAAGAAACAGTAAGGGTATATAAAACCAGGTGGGAAGAATAAGGGCTTTTAGATGCAACTGTAATCAATACTGGCTAAATGTTTCTACAGATCCTCTGCAAAACATAGAGTCTGAGAACTGGAAGACATTAGAATCTGTAACCAATCCAAAACAAAATATTGAATCAGACCACATTCTGAACCTGTCTTTAAAAAGCACTGTAGCTGATCTTCAATTAAAAAAAAAAAAAAAAAAAGCACATGTATGGGGTTAAGGTAAATTACTAGAAATTCCCTAAATTCCCTCCTGACAATCAAAGAAGGTTTGATTATTTCAACTGTCTAGAATTACAGAGAGAGGAACCATAGGTATAATGTTGAGTAGTCCAACACTAGCAGTGATATAGAAAACAATGTCAAAAAATATAATATGAAGAAAATAAGTGTGAAATAGTTTAATAAGAGGAACAGAAGACGGAGTGATCTCATATTAAACACATGAACACATAAAGGCACCTCATATTATTTATATTTATAAACTATATCTCTACAAGAGCATTTTTTCCTCCCCTGAATTTATGTAACATAATTATTTGCTCTCATATATACGTTACAAAGAAGGTGAAAAATGTGAAATGTTTATATTTAAAGTTGTACATGCAAGCATGAGGGCAAGATTTGCCAATTTTCATGCTTACAAAATATTGTTTCTTCTTAATCTCCCTAACCACCCAAGTATGGGAGAGGCTGGGACAAAAGAGAGATAGAAATGGGTATACACAGTGGCTGAAAACAAATTATTTTTATAACTTAGTTTCTGAATTTGGATTTTTTGTTGTTGCCTTTTACTCTAATCACCAAGAACTCCAAATGTGATTATGTTCCTTCAGTTTACAAAATGACAACACACACTTGAATTCCCAAGGGCCAGGATGTTAAATATCAGTACTTAAAGGGAAAATTCTTTAAACAGACCCATAAATCCGCATAAAACTGGGATCTTGAGGAAGGAAGACAAAATAGTAAAAATAAAAGGTATTACTACAGAAAATTCTTCTATGTATACTACTGACATTGTACACTACATGCTAAATGTTCTTCCCCTCTTTACCATTACATCTCAGTATTCCCTTCACAGCTGTTTTTTCAATACATTACAGTTTGGGACTTCTTTTTACTGTATATCCTAAGTATTGCTCTGCAACCTTGTTTCTTGACCTGAGACTTTTTTTAAAAAACAAAATAAATTTGAAATATCTATGTAAAAATAGGAAATAGGACTGACAATCATACAGTCCTGTTGTGCTTCTTTGTTGCTTTTTTTTTTTTTATTACTTCAAATCACAGCTTCTACATTTCAATATTGAACCACTTATTACATCTTTCTTAACAACTTCTTTTTCCATTACTGCTCTGCCCTTGAAATGTTCTTACAACTTCCTTCTACAACTTTTGTGGTGAATTCTCCCACATTTTAGACTCTTAAGGTTCAGCTAGACAAGGTGTTAAGATGGTCATGCCTAGGTGGCATTTTTATCACAAATGTTGGACTAGTGATCTCTGAGATCCCTTCCAACCCAGATTTTTCCATTACTTTATCTACCCTCCTCCCACTTGTTCACTTTCAAGCAACTATTCCAAGTGTTAGCTCTTGAACTGAGAAGAAACTTCCCCACTACTACTTCCCATCCCATTAGACTGAGCTTTGGTTGGATCTATCAAGACTTTTTTCTTATAAGATTATTAAAAAAGATCACGTGTCTCTGACTCACAAGACCCCACCTATTACCAGCCCACTGACAGCTGTCTGATGTCAGGTTTGACTTCAGACTGTTCAATGGCATTGAAAGGGATAGGGAATTCTGTACAGTCCCCAGTCCCCACTATCCCCCTGTAAAACTCTCCTTGGCCTGCGAAAGCTGGGGATGCTCCCGGTTTCCAACACGTTCCTCTCATCAGCTGAACCGTACTCTCCCTCACTGCTCATAAGCTGGCAGTAATACAGCTGCTACATCTCATCAAAGTTGCAGAACATACAGACTGCTGCCCTTGCTCTGAGTGGTCAATAATTTTCCCACAAATAAACTTTATTTTGTAGTCCTATAAATATAGGAAAGCAAGATTTTATTACCTGACATATATACTTGTAACTTGCCATAATGTAGTTTCAGTAGAGGCTATCCTTTCTATACATTTACTAGCATATTTTTATTGTTGATTCAACAATTTTTGGAAATTAGTTTGACTGAAATCACTTGCTATTACTAATGTATGTTGTAATTAATATCCGATTTGGAATCTTCTAATTACACTACAGTAATGTGAACGCAGTAAGCCAAATAAAATTATTCAAATATTTTCAGGAAAATTTAAAATTCCTTACACAGGGTGATCTTGTTTTCTGTTCTCAACAGCTCACAATAAATGAATAAACCAAATTTCAAGATTCCAGCTCAGTGGGAATATCCTGTCATCCAGCCAGTGACCTGTTACAATGTCTATTATTAGATGCACTATTTAATTAGGATACACACTTAGGAGTTCTCCTTAATCAGGATGTCTCCCAGTGAACACATCTAAGTCCAATGATGCTCACTGGCAATGATTTTCATAATGGGGACAGTAACTTTTGTTAATTGGGATGCCTTAGGGTGAGTTAGAGTGCTAGCCTGGGTCTTGTAGTACTTCTGTCTTCTCTGAAAACAGCTTTCAGATATTCTCAAGTGATGACAGAGAACAAGAAATATCTGCCCAGTCTCCTTCTACTCCTACTGCACTTTAGTGTCAGAAATAATATAGCTAATGAATGTGGGTTTGTGCCCCCTTCAAGGAAAGTTTTTAAAAAAAAATGAATTTTCAATTAATCTTTTAAACTCTAAGGACTAACAGCGGGAATAATCACATTCAAAATTCATAAGCCACATTTACTAAAAATTAATTTACTTTGAAGGGAAAAAAATCTCCCTCCTTCCATTGTGAAAACTTCCGCCAAACACAGCTGTGTTGTTGCTTTTGTGCTACAATTCAAAGTACCAACAGCAAGGTTCTCTTAAAAAGGAGGATAGCACTGAAACATCAAAGACAAATAAAATCAATGAAACATCCTCTTTGACTGTGCTTCTACACAAACTATGAAGAAAAAAAAGAAACAAGAAAAAGATTATCCAAATTGCTCAATTGTAGAACTGAAGGAACATACCTAGTATAAATATAGCCGTATGATACACACCATTTTCAGGGCACAAATGGCAAGCAGGTGCCTAGCTCTTCAACACTCCTGAAGTCCCAAAAGACTCATAGTCAACGTCTGCATACAAACTAAGCTTTAATAGGCATATTGGACTCAACACTTAAATAAATTGCTTGTGTCTGGAATGAGTCTTTTGTCCACTGATACAAATATAAAATGTGTTAGAAAAACACCGATGTGAACAGTAGTTCATCTCAAAGTGTTTCTTCATCTGAAAATTGGGCTGATTGTTCCATAGTAACAGCTGATATTATGCTTTCTATTCCACAGTGACTCTACCCTACGTTATTGATGACTTTCAATTACTGAATAATGCAAGCTCAGAGAAATTGCTAAATACTCCAGCCAAAGTTGGGCAAGATTTGTAAAGGCTACTTCTTTTATAGTAAAAGGCATGCATCACGAGTGTTAATCATATCCTTGAATTCATATTTCTGAAGTAATTTGTAATTTGGGGAAAATTACTACAAAATAGCAAGATCAGGTGAGTGGGATTCCGACTTAACCTATGAAAGGTTTGCATTTGCATCTTTACTTGTGACTACTTGTGACTTGTGACTAATTCTTATATATATTTAATTAATCTTATAAAGACTGAGTTAGTTGATCAGTATTGCAGAGATCAGGCTAGAATACTACCATTTGTCAATTTACTTCATTAGCTTTCTCAAATGCAGCATAATTCAAACATAAAATATGAACTCAGAGTTGTTTTTATTTTTTTCCCCCCAGAAAAATGATTTCCTTATGGTTAAGTCTGAAATACTAATTTGAAGTTAGTAGAGACCTTTCTTTTAAGTTTTGTCTCTGCTGCTCATAGCTCTATCATTACTCAAAATTTTTCAACACCAGGATATACACTTTCTTTGGATTTCTGGAACAATCCTAGTTCTGATGATGTTTTGGTATATTCACTTGCACAAAACCAACTTGATCAGTTCAAAATATGCATCATCAACAGCTTTATATCTGTAGGGAAAAAACAGCCTAGGTCATGCATTTTGCATATTTCAGAAAAATAAAATTTGCATTTAGTATTTGCAACCAAAGACAGGTTCTCTGCCTTTCAGAAGACTTCCACTAAGGCTGATAATATTAGGAAGACTTGAGACTCTGTACAGTCTAATTGACCTTTCTTACCTCTGGAATTAAATTTCTAGTCTAGTGAACACTGGAAAATTATGAAATTCCAAGACTATAACAGCATTTTCACATTTTTCTACAGAAAGGGAGATAAAGAAAGCACCAACTGTCTCATTAACTATTCTACCCACACCCTGAGAACATGTATTCTATTTCAGAAGAAAGGAAGACACTGAGTGTGAGCAATCATTTGATTTTATTGGAGATTACTTTTTCTTACACATAACCATTATAATTCAGAAGGCAGAGACAGCATTTGCCTTGCCCTGTCACCCAGTTCTGTTTAACTACTCATCTACTCTTGGTTTAATTGCCTTTGCTGTAGCTCTTCACAGATCCATTCCAATTCTATTGAAATTCCATTAAAATTCCTTGACTAAATTTCCTTATGGAAATAAATTTCACATTAGTTATTTCATTCAAAGGCAAGCCTTTTTCAAATATATCTACAGTAAATTTACTGCAACGTAGTTTCACTGCATGTTCACTAGTTCTTTTATTATAAGCTTAGAACAAGCTTTCTTTTTCTCATTTGAGACTATCATGGTTTCAAACTATTTCTATGATCTCACACTTTGCTGTTCTCTCTAAATTGAAAGACCTAAATCCCTTTAATCTCTATTCATTTATAAGCCTAGCCTAACCTTTCACCATGCTGATCATCTCAAGTTTATTAGCATCTGTTTAGAAATAATTCAGCTTAGGTATTGCTTACTGTAAGGCAAAAAGTGAAAATTTTATTCATTTTATTACTAGGGGGACTCATACTGGTTCTGAAAGAGCAATTCAAAGATTAGCTGGTTTGTTAGCCAACAGCCCTACTATTCACCCCTTGTCATGCTGCCTGCAAGCCCTATACTTATAAAATGCTAGGATTGTTCCAGTTCTACCAAATACCTCCAATTGCAGTTGGCATTATGTTTCACTGTGTATCGGGCGCATGTTTATTTAGACGAATATAGGCTTCATCTGTTGCTTCATCACAATAAGCAACACTCTGCATAAACAGTACATTAAAAACCACTCTTAAGAAAAGTATGTACGTCAAATAATTAAAGAAATGTGACATTCCTTTAAAAAAAAAAAAAATTCCTAACTTAACAGGGCTATTTGCTGGCCACCAGGCATTTCAAGCCTACCAACCATCTTTAACCAATGCCGGATAAAACTCACAGAGCTACTTACTGTGTTCCACAGTTTGTTTCCCTGGAAATTGCAAACTAAATCTTCATGTTCCAAACTGTTCCCAGTGTACCTGAGCTTCATCTTGCAACAAGGTCTAGAGGGACAGTTCTTTCCCAGTACTGGCTATTACTCTGTTGCTCATATTGAGCCTCAGTCCACTGGCTCCTATAGCCAGGTAATCTGCACCAAGGCAGTATTTGCTGCAATTCACATCCTCCTCAGCCCTGAATCACCCCCTTACTTAGTGCCATGACTTCCTGCAGCAGAGCACTGCATCATCTTGCTGTTCTCACCCACATTTTCCTTCTCCATGGGAATAGAGGTCAATAAATATGCTGAAAGTTTCCTTCTACCTTGCTGCTCCTGGGTTAGCTTCATTTAACACTTAAAGAGAAATATGTAAATTGTAAACCAACTTGCATACTCAAGTGGTTATTTGATTACCTGTTTATTTTTTTTTAGTTTTACTCCTTTTAAACACTGTAAGATTATCAACAAAGCTCAGTAGTGACAGGTCTTGGTGATCAGAAGAGTCCCACATCTGAAAGCCATAATTTCACCCAGTAGGTCACAGTTCAGAGCTGGCTGAGAAAAATTACTCTGTATCCACACATCAGAGAAGATGAAAGCAAGCAGCTGTGTTACTTGTCTTGATTAAACTGCTTCCTTACTAACCACCAATTCTATCAGCCTATCACTTAAAGAAATATTACTAACAGACAACTTTTCAAAAAGAAACAAAATCTGCAGTCTTTATGTGCACATATTCAAGTGCCGTCTTCAAAAAATACATCTATTGAAATAATCTGAGCTAGAAACATGCTGTTCATTGACAATTCAAGATAACCAAGGGCTTATTGATCTTTCTCCTCCTCTTTCCTTCACTGAGAAAATGATAAAGAGCCGCTGATGAGATAAAATGCACCATACTTAACATCAAGTAAAATGCATAAAAAGTTTAAAATTAGCTTAGAGTTATAGTCAACACAGTGTTAGTGGTTTTCTTTTTTGAAGAGCTAATGTTCTACTCAAATTCTACACCAGATAGGAAGAAATGAATGGTAACATCAAATACATACATCCTGGGAATGCAAAGCTGCACAAAATACTGTGTGACTGTGCAAGAATATCCATATTAGCAGGTGCCATCAATTGTTCACTTGAGGTCAGAACTGGCTGGATATAAGCCAGCTCCAGTTCAAAAAGTACAGATCCACGCCACCTTGGTTTATTATTTCAGGATCAGCACTGCAAAAACACGTGCTGTTGGCTTGCACCCAGCTGTCTAAGAGCACAGATGGAACAGAAGCATAGCTGTCCAAATCTGTCCATGTAAACATGGCCTGCATGTCACTGCAGATCTCTGTTTTACGAGTTAAGACAGAAATTTCTTGGGATATACACAACGTGATACAGATATGGGATATACAGAACGTGATTCTCCCTTTGCTGACATTGATATAGGAAGTAGTGACAGAAAAGACAGTGGATTGCACGCATAGTCAACAGACCTTAAGTACAGTAAGAACCTGGCTTAGGGGCATCTTCAAAATATATTCTTCTCCCCATTGTTTTAGTGTTCAACTGTTTCCTTTTCCAGTTTCCATTTTTTTTTCCCTTGCATTCTAGTACATCTTGGACAGGTTCTGATGACACAATACGTGGTTAAAGCTATACTTTCATATTATATACTGACATCTAACACTTGTCAGTATATTAAGGCAACATTTCATGGCTCCAATTTTCCTGAATATAAATTAAATCCCTAGAAAGTAATTATCTTACTAATTTCTTTCCAGGTTGCTTTATGCAGTTTCCCTGTGTTACGGCCCTACCTGGCAGGGTTCTCAGGATTTTCTGTCCGCAGACAGCTTTATGAGCTCTTGCTGGTAGCTGGAGAGTGAATTAAAGTCATTTAGCATATTCCAGAAATAAATTAGCATCTTGTGACATCAGCTAACTACTTCATTGTCATCCTTAAGTGACTGTTTACTTCCACAGACATTTGATCAATAAAGCCCACACTAGTGACAGAATGAATAAGATTGGAAACTTTCAATAATGTTCAGTGTGAAGATGGGGGAAACTAAAAAGTGAAACAATGGAGTTTTAAATCACAGTATTTTCACATCTGTGATGTTTTCCAAATAAATGAGGCAATGTTTTTGTGAATGACTGCACATACATAATTCTGTGACACTGGAGGAAAAAAAAAAAAAAAAAAAAAAAAAAAACAGCCTCCCTATTCCTGCTTGTACATCACAGATTTCCTAATACCTGACAAGTTTCAAAATATCAACAAAGAAAGAACATCTGATGTGTCCATCTTGTTCTTTGTGACACATTTCTCGGTATTTGGGGGTTGGTCTCGATGATCTCTAGAGGTCCCTTCTAACCCCTACAATTCTGTGATTCTTTGATATAATTTAATAGTACTCTAAACATAATGAAAGGACCCAAAAGGCTTTTTGGTGGAACGCATTTTTAAATCCAAAACAGGAAATGTAGAAAAAACATTTACTTAATTCTTATTGCTGCTGAAACTTCAGCCCTACAGAAGCCATTGTAAGTGATGCTGCAGCTCCCTGTGGCCTATAGCCCCACTTCAGCTTATGCCTACCACCATCTCATCCTTGACAGGCTTAAACAGATCAGAAACAATGTCAAACAAAAAGCTATTAGAATCAAACCTGAGTTCTGCTTCCCATTAAAGTCCCTCAAGGGATCTGAACCAAAATAGCACTCCTGGCTAACAGAACAGGGCTTTTCACAAAATAGTTACAGCTGTCACTTACCTCAGTGACATGATTCAGTTAATATCCTACCACTTTTTTCTATAAAATATGCAACAATTGAGACACTGATATTTTATGGCTAATTCAACCTTCATCTTTGATCAATAAGACCAAAAACAACCCCGTCTGTCAAGCAGAGAGCACATGCTCCTGTTAACATCTTAAGAGAAACAATTCTCCTCTGCTGCTGCTGCAGAAAAAAATTCTAACAACAGAAATTAATCCCAACAGAATTTTTCAGAACTTTTTAACATTTAAGGAAAATAAAATCCTCAGTAGTGAAGGATTCTTTTTTTTTTTTTTCTTAGATATTTTTATGCTGTAGAAGGAAGTCAGACACACTTCGCTTTTGCTAGATATACAACGATCCCAGTTTAAGAGATTATGGAACCATTCTGCAAGTGATGATCCACTTGTTACAACACAGTTATGCATGTATTCAGTGAAGGAGATTCAGTGAAGAAGCCCTAAGACTTTGTGATCAGAAAGCTTCTATTTTTCTTTCACATCTGATCACTCTCCTCTTTCAGCAGCCACTGTCAGATGTTTTCTAAAATGAGAAGGTGCACTTTTTTTCCCATGTCGTTCCTATTCTGAGTTCTAATTCTTTGATTTAAAATAACATACCAACTTATGTCTAACACTTGCTATTATCTGCTGTGCAGCATACCTTACATCTCCCAGAAATTTTAAACTCAGACCCATACATTTATGCTGAACTGAGAATTCTGTTTTCTCATGTTTTCTGTTTAAGTCTCTAAACTCTTAGGTGCAGATATCAACTTTTTGTAGACCGGTTACCACATCACTAGTGCTCGACAGCATTCAGCTACAGAAACCTTTAGATCTGGCTGACAATAGTCAGCAGTGGAACTGTTTAGCATCACTTGCTGAACCTTTTGTATCTTAGATAATGCCACCAGTAAACAAAATTTTTCTCCCTGAACTTGCTCAGCACCATTCCTAGCTCCTGAATATGACAATACCTTTTAATCTAGAAAGAATACTTTTTCTTCTCGAGTTACATGCAGGCTAGTTCAAATCATCTTCTCCTCAGCAAGCTCCTTTTGTCTCCCATCTTAAAACTTCTTCTCTGAATCATCAATGTTTTAACTTCAGAACTCAAAACTGATTATACTGGCTAAATATTCCTCTTTACTACATGCATAGAGGTAATACCGCTTTGCTGTTACCAGTATTACCTCATCGACGTGAGAACGGTTTTAAACTGACAGGGAAGGTCTAGGTCAGATATTAGGAGTAAGTTTTTCCACATAGAAGGTGGTGACACAAATGAAACAGGTTGCCCAGAGAGGTTGTGGACGCCCCATCCCTGGAGGCATTCAAGGCCAGGCTGGATATGGCTCTGGGCAGATGACCGTTGTGGTCCTTTTCAACCCAGGCCATTCTATGACACACCCAATGATTTCTTCAGGCGAATTAGCCAAAGCACCTTATTGGACACTCTTTACCACTGTTTAACCATGTTTGGCCTTGCATTTAAACTTACCTAGCTTCAACTTACAGTAGCTTGAGTGCATCCATCTTTTCCATGTGATCAGGACTGTTTATAGGTATGATCTGTCCTCAACATTTTAGCACTTACCTTACCACTTCATTATTCTTTGCATTACCTTTAATTATAATCAGACTCCCAGATACTCACCTCAAATTTTAATTTTTATACATAGGAAGTGCTTTGGGTCAAATGAAAACTTGTGGTTCTTAATAAATTTTCACCAAGTTACTGCTCAATGGGTTAAGCAAGCCCTTCTGATTACACACTATATGTCCTCCATATGGTCAGAGTTTAGATATCAATGGAAGGTTTATGTCAAGGAGGTTACACTCCCCATACTGAATAATGTTCCAGAAGAAACCAAGCTTTTCTCATACGTCACATGTCACCTAGAGAGATTAGCCTTTTACCTCAACCAAGTATAGTGACGAACATTAGATTGCAAGATTTTCTTTTCCTCCTCCTGTCTCAACATGCACAGTCTTCTCAACATGACAAAACACCTGTGCAATGACAGCACATTTCTATGACACAGCCATCACCCTTGTTCTACAGAAATAGCTGAGAAAGCAGGTTAGGATTCATTTGCAAGAGACTTACTGAAATGAAAAAGACAACAGCAATCACACAAACAACTAGAACACTGGTTTGGCTCCCAGCTTAAAGCCTAATCCATTTTTGCAAAATAAGTTCCGAGGAGATCTGATTTACTTTGTCTGACTTAAATTAAAAAGTCTTTAAATCCATTGGAATGAAAATTTCAATTCCTGCTTAATGCTTTTGACGAATGGTCTAGCAGTATGCAAGCACTCAAGCATCTACAAGTGACTGTACCATGTATGTGTCATATGCACAAACACAGTCACATATACACAGAAAAGGCAAAATCCCTGTGGAATTTGGCAACTGAGATTAAGAGGTAACACTTGGGATTCCAAGATCAGGTATTGGATACATTTTGTATCCCAGATTATTAACCTCATCAAAATAAAGCCAACACAGCAAAAATCAGCTTTATTTCAGCAAGTGAAAATGGTTAAATCAGATTTAGGAACAGAGTTCAAGTAATCAACTTACCTAACATACTCTTCCCATTCAGAGTCCTGTTTTATCTCATTATTGCTTTTTTAAAACTCATTCTTCACAACCACAAGCGTTGCTTAAATTCTGTTCAAGAGCCATAAGTAAGCACATACGGCAGACCATTGTATCTGTGTAGATCCTTCACCAAGTGAGTATTTGTTCAACTATACAGTCTCAAAGACAAAGAAACTGAGCATTTATTAAACAAATACAAATTTGTTGTTGTTTGGAAGATGATTGAAAGAGATGACTGAAAGCTCAAAAGACACCTCTTCTTAGCCTTGCTCATCATAGCAATTATGACTGGGAACATATTCCATTTTATCATTCTCAGTTTCCTAAGGTGAGAAGATGTCAACAGGAGTTGATGATGCTGAGCGGTCCACCAGCACCTTAAATACTTGCATGCTACAGTGCAGATATCTCAACTCTAAACTGCTATACATAGAGTAACATGAAAAGATTGTGAATAAAAGTAAATAAAAATCCTCCTAAATAATATTTATCCTTTGATATTGTACAAATTGATATATACGATTACAGAAGAAAGTTTCACATGACAAAATTTAAAAACACACTCTTCCTGTTTAGTCATGCATGTGAAAACATTTTCATAGACTAACAACACATCAATACTTACAAACTGCCTTCATAATTTCAGTTTCTCGTATCTTGATTTCTCTTTTTGTTTGAACAAATTTAAGTATTCGTTGCTTTACTAGTAGTTCATGTAGCAAACTCCATGAAGACTTCTCAGTTTTCAACATCTATCTTTTATCCTCTTTACCCCAATACTCACATACAGAAAGATTCATTAGACTAGAGAAATACTGTTCAATTAAATATATTTAACAAATATCACTCCTTCAGTCTAAGCGTGATATCTGTTGGAGAAAAATAGCAATCAATTGTTTTGACTCAATATTTTAAGAAAACAAGAGTTTATACGATGCTAATGTTCATTTATTATCTTTACCTCTGGGACTCTTAAAAAAAAAAAAAAAAAAGATAGCAACCATACATGCTTCTAAAGAAACAAGGAACAACCACACAAGGATACACTCCCACAGAAAATTTAAGTGTACTTAGGATGCATACACAGAGAGAGAGAAAACAATTTGTTTCTCTATGATTCATCCCTTTCCCAGAACTCTTTTTTTTTCTCTTAGATGCTTTCATTTTGGGGCTTTTTTTGATCACATGAGGAATGAGCATGTGATCCAAGACAGCCAGCACGGATTCACCAAAGGAAGGTCATGCTTGACCAATCTGGTAGCCTTCTATGATGGAGTGACAGCGTTAGTGGACAAGGGGAAAGCAACCAATGTCATTTACCTGGACTTGAGCAAGGCCTCTGACATGGTTCCCCCACCACATCCTTATCTCCAAATTGGAGGGATGAGGATTTGATGGGTGGATCATTTCATGGATAAGAAACTGGTTGAAATGGCGCAGACAGAGGGTGGTCATCAATGGCCCTATGTCCAGGTGGAGGCTGGTAATGAGTGGTGTCCTCCAGGAATCTGTCTTGGGGCCAGTGCTCTTTAACATCTTTATCAATGACATCAATGATGGAATCAAGTGCACCCTCAGCAAGTTTGTTGATGGCACCAAGCCGAGCAGTGCAGTTGTCACTGAGTTGTGCAGTTGGGTGGAAGGAAAGGATGCCATTCAGAGGGACCTTGAAAGGCTTGGAAGGTGGGCCTGGTTGAACCTAATGAGGTTCAACACAGCAAAGTGCAAGGTTTTGCACCTGAGCCAGAGTAATCCCAGGTATTTATAGACTGGAAGGAGCAATCCTTGAGAGCAGCCCTACAGAGAAAGACCTGGGGGTCCTGATGGATGAAAAACTTAACATGAGCCAGCAGTGTGCTCCTGCAGCTCAAATAGCAAATGGTATCCTGGGCTCCATCAGAAGAGGGGTGGCCAGCGGGGACAGGGAGGTGATTGTCCCTCTCTAGTCCGCTCTTGTGAGGCCCCCTCTGGAGTACTGCGTTCAGGCATGGAGCCCCCAGTACAAGAAAGACAGAGAGCTGTTGGAGAGGGTCCAGAGGAGGGCCACAAAGATGATCAGGGGACTGGAGCACCTCCCCTACGAAGACAGGCTGAGGGACCTGGGCTTGTTCAGCCTGGAGAAAAGACGACTGTGGGGTGACCTCACTGCAGCCTTTCAGTACCTAAAGGGAGCCTACAAACAGGAGGGGAATCAACTCTGTGAAAAGGTAGTTAACAGCAGGACAAGCAGAAATGGTTTTGAGGGAGGGAAGATATAAGTTGGATGTCAGGTTAAAGTTCTTTACAGAGAGAGTGGTGAGGTGCTGGAACAGATTGCCCAGACAGGCTGTGGATGCCCCGTCTCTGGAGGTGTTCAAGGCCAGGTTGGATGGGGCCCTGGGCAGCCTGGTCTAGTATTAAATGGGTTGGTGGCCCTGCATGTGGCAGGGGGTTGGAGATTCATGATCCGTGAGGTCCCTTTCTACCTGGGCGTTTCTGTGATTCTGTGGATTAAGGTGACATTCTGACTTGGCATGTAGAGCGGATGGAAAGAGGGAAAGAACTGATGTATCTGAATATGACAGATACACAATATAACAATAACTGTATGGCTGTGTCATCTGGTCTCTTCACACACAAAATCCCTTGATTCCTATCTTTATCACAAAGGTCCTAGCAGCACTGTTACTATCTCCCCAAATGCAACACGTGCATTACTGATACTACTGATATTCCAGATGCACCAATGCCAATGGTAGTGGCTGTTTCATGACACAGATACTTTTGAGAAATTAGTGAACAATATTCCAGATATCTTGTATGTGAAAAGGCAGGGACAGCTCTAGATGTGGTGCTGTGACTTCACACTGAAGGCTAACTAAACTCCAACACATCACTTTCTCACTCCTTCCCTCAAACATGGGAAGAAAGTGCAATAAGAAGTGCTGAAGAAGTGAGATGACAACAGGAAGATCACTCACCAATTACCAGCATGGACAAAACAGACATAGCATAGGGAGGATAATGTAATTCATTGCCCAGTATTAACAGACTACAGCAGTGAGAAAATAGAAGCAAACAAAAAACACGTTCCTCCATCCTCCTCACCCCAAGCTGTACAGAGAGGTGGTGGAAGTTCTCCTGGGCAACCTTTTCCAGTGCTTCACTACTTTCACTATTAAAAAAAAAAAAAAAAAAAAAAAAAAGTTCTTCCTTATATCCTAAAGTCTAAATCTCTCCTTTTTTAATTTGAAACCCTTTCCCCTTATCCTATCACAACAGAACCTCCTAAAGAGTCTATCATCCTCCTCCTTACAGCACTCCATCAGCCCATCAGATACTGAAAGGTCACTCTCAGGTCTTCCTGAAGCCTTCTCTTCTCCAGGCTGAGCAGCCCCAGCTCTCTTAGCCTGTCCTCATAGAAGAGGTGTTCCATGCCTTGGATCATTTTTATGGCCCTCCTCTGGATGCACTCCAACAGGTCCACATCTCTCCTGTACTGAGGATTCCATATCTAGACGCAGTACTCCAGGTGAGGTGAGGCCTCATAGTGCAGAGTAGAGGGGCAGGATCCCCTCTCTCACCCTGCTGGCCATGCTTCTTTTGATGCAGTCCAGGATACAGTTGACTTTCTGGACCACCTTCCTTCCACCACTGCCCCTAAGTATGTAAAGCTTCCCTAACAGTTATTTGGATTTGCCACATTCAGTTTCTTAGACACTGCAACGCTGCAGTTAATCTCTTCATTACTCCTTAATTGAAATTGAGACAGTTTCTGCTCTGGAATTTCAGCTCTTTATAGAGAATTTTTATTCACTATGTTGAGTTTTTTTCATTTGGTTTTTGGCTTCGTTCTTCTTTGTTGTTGTTTTGGTGTTTTTGGTTTTTTTTGTTTTTTTGTTCTTTTGTTTTTTGCCAACTTACTTTGGAATAGAATTTAAGAAAGCAAGCAGTACAAAGAAATTGAAATGATTTCATGTGAAGGCTTTATGAAAGCATCAGCCACCCATACAAGGACACCCAGTGCTTTTTTTTTTTTAGGCGCTTTAAGTGCACCTGTGGTCCTGAGGTATTGTCTCTGTACTTGCTGGTGCAGTACAGGAGCAAGAGAACCCCCCATGCTTTTCCAGGAACTGTGACTGGAAGTGATAATGCATGCAAACATCACTAAGTAACTTCCTTTCACCTGCTGTACACTTTTTTCTGATACCATAAAAGCCATTGTGCAAAATATAAAACTGTGATTTAGCAAACAAAAATGCACTGTGTATTTTCAAGTGCACTGATGTATTTTCTGGTACTCTAATAATATCATATGCATTTCTAAACACAACTAATGTAAGAAGTTCCAATAAATGAAGATCTATTCTGATGAAGATAAAATAAGTTTTTATACATATAGTTGTATTTTTCCTTCAGAAAATATTAATGTCTTTTTCATGTTGCACCAGTCAAAAATAATTTTGTTTTTACTCTGTATTTATATAATACGTATTATTACTTATAGGTAATAGTTTCAGGTTCTTCACCACAGCAATTGCTACCCATGCACTTTCTTGATTTTTAGCATCTTTCTTGTTCTGAAAAGCCCAGTTCTGATCAATTTTTTTCTAGTTGTAGTGTTAACATATCTTAGATAGGGGCATTATCACCTTCTGTTCTAGCTGTGATATCTCTAAATATACTGCAATTCTAAACCGCTTTGACTTTTTGCTGCCATATTTCACAACAAACCTATATCTAATTGTCTATTATCACCCATAAGTCTGTTTTTCAACATTATTGATCTCCATCAATCTTCCTGCTGTTGAAGGTGTTAACAGTAATTTTCTCAAGATATAATCAATCTTCCTTCTGGCTCATTCTTTACATCTTCTCTAGGTACCTGCCACTACAGTATTGTGAAATGCTATCTCACTGTTTTTAACATGAAAAAGAACACACTGAAAATTAGCAATTATGCATTTATAATCTTTTCAGAAAAAAAACAATCTGCTCTAGTAAGATAAAAGATCATTATTCACAGAGGTAGAGCGGGACTACAAGGTTACTTGCAGCCAATGACACCTGTCTGTATTTCAACAAAAATTGGGATTGCTCCTACAGTTCAGTCTCAGCACAGATGGAGAAGTACAGCCCACACTAAGTGAACAGCATTACACGGTCCTTCTCACCAGGTCACGTCAGGCATAACACAGCAGTAAGTTAAGAAGGCCACACTAGACACCTACACATTTCTGAAGGAATAGCAGGGAATCAGAGAACCACCTGCCGTGGACCAACAGTTCCCTCATCTCTGGCAGACCCCTGCTTAGCAATTCAGAAGGTAGCCATAATCTTATTCATCAGTGAGTACTGAACACTCAATACCTCCTCAAAGATCTAATGTAACAGCAACATATTTCAGTCATCTTTTTACTGTTACAAAACTTTTTTGAGCATTCATTTGCTCTTAGACACTTAAAACCTTGGATTTTTCAAAGTGTTCATTATTATGAATAAGAAATATATCTCCATAGTCAATAAAGTCTGTGAAACAGATTTTCCAGTGTTTTTGATACTTTCTTTTTGAGCTGGTTCTTGACATAATAATAGCATTAACCAAGATAGTACAGTAGAGCTTTGCCAAGGCACTATTTTGTTGCATTTCAAATAACACTTTTATAACTTCTCTGCTAATGTAACTTTTATAAACAGGATAATTCATTCTTCTTTGTTTTCTTTTGATTTTCCCTTTGATATTGATGACAATGGGTTATTTTATCATCGCGAAGTTTTAATTCTTTTTAAATAGAGAGCTACATGCTATGTATCAAACTTTGTCTTAAACTGTAGCACATCTCTCTGAACTAGAGTTTCTCCACAGGCTTCCACCGTAAGATCTATACTTTTATGCAAGTCTTAATGAAGTCTCAGTAATGAGTGCAGAGTACACCACCATTTTTGCTAATCAAGTTCTAGTCAAAATAAGACACTGAAATTCTGTATCTTATTTTAAACAAATAGATGAATATGGAATGAAACAATTTCTAGTATCTCAACTACAGCAATGCATTCAAACTCTGCTATTCATTTTGAGAAGCCTAGTCTCTAATGATATCTCTCATAAGCAACAGTCAACATTTTTCTGTGATTTTTCCTTTTCCACAATATCTCTGAAAGAAATCCACTAGACTATGTACCTCCCTCTTCTCTTTGGAGGACCTACTCAGTCTACACCAGAGCTACAGTCTCTGAAAAATAATCTGATGATTAGTCATGTCAATCTGCTCAGTAGAAAGGCCTACCTATCTTTATATCACCTATCATGAAATAACTGAGGTGTGCACAGGGCTACCTCTATGTCTATTCTCACCTCTTACTTCCATCCTATAGATCATTCGTAACAATCCATATCCTGTTTCCATATGCTACAGAGTCTTGAGGTAGGGACTGTCTTTTTATCAATACAGTGAATACAACATCAGGATGCCTGATTCAATGCAAAACTTTTGATGTTATTAACAGAAAAGAACTACAATCATGAAAAGAAGAACTACACTTCATGAAATCTAGCTATAGGAAGATTACAGTCCTACAAAGCAACCCAAGAAAACAAGCTTCTTGATCCATGAAGGCCTTAAGAACAGAAGCTTGAGGATCTTATTTTGAATCATTTCTAAGTAGCTCAGAACAGCCTGAGAGAAAAAAAATCTGGAAAGTTATGATGCACTTCTCCTCACAGATAACATTAACACTGTCTTCTCTCTCTTCTTTATAAGCAGTTCATGCTCTTACTAATTCATTAATAAGAAATATGAAATTCCTGAGCATACTAGCAAATCTAAACTATGAACAATTCAACCAAGTGTGCTTCCTAAATACCCTGCAACAGAATTCCCAGGATAGCAGCAATAGCATTTGCTAATTTCAGTTTTAATCCATATTTTACTCATCTTTACAACCCTTTCTACTTCACAGTCTGTGTTCCCCAGACTGTGCTATCTATGTTAGAGATTCTCTCACAGTACCAGTGCTCTCTAGTATACAGACAGAGTGAGCATGACGACTCTTCCTCACTTCAGGATGACAACTGTGCCATGCAAACACTAGACAAACCAAGTAATTATGATACTTGTAGGAAAGGAGTCAGGACACTGTGAAAAAAACTCTGTAAAGATTCAGACTTGGACTGTATACACATTATTTGGTTTTCTAAGCAACAGGAACTCAGATAAATTACAATCAGGTATTTTCTTGGCACAGTATTCTAAAGAATATTTGTCACTGCTCTGCAGTAAATGCTCTCATACATGCTACCAAGATAAGATGCATTGTATTAAGGGTAGCATGTGTTCACACCACTACTGCAGTATTATGAAAGATGGACTAAATTTATGTCTCCTATAATTTGTTCATGTGCATTTATCTAAAGTGACATCTTCAAAAAATGATGAAATCATGAAGATAGAGATAACTTGCTGGAGTGCTTGCAGCACAGCCAGAGGAATATCACCATCTGAGTCTTGAAACACAACTAAGAAACATGAACATATCTAAAGGCAAACCTCTGAGATCTTCCGCAGCAAGCTTAGTAAAAGTTTCAAGATGTTTCTTGTTTCAAGAAATAATCCAGGAATAATGTCCATCATTCTGTGTCATATCAACATCTTACATAGCTGATTCTAATGAAAGAGAAGTACTGCTCTGCCTTATAAATGCAATCCTGTTTTAACAGGATTCTTCACAAAGAAACTCCAAAGGAAAATACAAAGACTGAAATATGACTGAAGACATACAAATACAAAGACTGAAAGGAACTCTACTTAAACTGATTTTTAGACACACTCTCCCCTATTGCTCATAGAGACTTAATTTGAAAATTCAGGCACGCAAAACCACCAAAAAAAAAAAAAAAATCAGTCCTGAAAAACAACATTCAAAGAATCCAAATTTCTCTAACAAAACTTTGTTACATTTGAAAAACAGCAGAGAAGTAGGTAGTTTCTTTTCATAGTTTTCTTTCCATAGTGATTCTATGACTCTAGTTCTCTCTGAAACTAATGCCTCTTATTTCCACAGAAACAACAGATACAAAAAGCACAGTAACACTATTTGATTGAGCAAAGTCTCAGCTACAGAATTCTATTTTTCAACATCACCACCAATTAGCTGTGCATTTTCACCAGCAATGAACAGCCTGCATCCTGCACTTGTAAAAATCTGTACTAGCAGAGGCGACCTACTGTTGCTGTCACCACTACTAAAACTGCCACACAGTGCTCCACTGTCTGTCCTCCATAAACATTCAGCAAGCATCAAAGAATGTCAACAGGTGCAATTTTTTTTGCATGGAAACATTCAGTGACACACTTCTGCTTCACACACACTTCCACATCAAATACCGTTTTGTCAGACTGTCCCGCTGCTGCCACCCATCAGAAGGCAACAAAACGTAATGGAATATTGGTGGGAAGGTTCAACCTCTGCTGCGACATCGTCAACATCTGCCTCTGATGTTGTGGGCCAACATTATAATACAGGAGGCATTATTTTCAGATGAGTCCTTGTACAACCTTCCTCATTACTGAAAGAGCAGCTTCTTCCTACATTCAATTGAAGTAACACAATCTTGACAGTTATCTCATAGGAAACTGGGCTTGATGGGCTCTGGTGATGTCTAAGTTGGACAATTTCTCCTGCACAGGAAGAATCACAGATAGCTCAAGGTCAATTTACCACACCTTACATCACCACTGTACTGTTCCTATTCCTTCCCCAAGATGCTTCATTGATCTCTCTTGACATCTTCTGAAACTTGATAGGAACAACTGAAAACACTTTCTATGAGTCTTTACTAGACATGATTCCAGTTTGACCAGATCTAATCCCCAGACTTGAAACTAACAATAAATAATTTATGACAGCTCAATCTACTAAATAAAAGTGAAATATCAGGCCATATAGCTGAAATACACAAAGCATTACAGCTTCGTGATTTTGCACTGTAAATAAGAGGATAACATCCATTAGCAAAATACAAACTTGGATTCCAGTCTGACTGCCTGTCTGGTAAGATGGAGGCATAGCCTCCCAATCAATTCTGCTGTCCCACAGGCAACCCTGTCAATAGATGACTGCATTGTTACTTTTAAAATTTCATCATAGATGCTCCTAAGCAAGATATGTTTCTTTAAGACTTAAGACTTAACTCTAAGTTTTAAAACCTCTACTTCAACATTCTTACTTCCTGTTCTCTCTAGACTTCATCAGAAGCCATATTACGTTTTCTACTAAATAGTAACAGAAGTCTAGAGCCTTGGCAATGCGTTGCACGTGACATCATTACCTAGAATAAACGAGAGCCAATTTTTGCATCAGATGAGATCAGCGGATCAAAACCCCTTTGTTTCCTGAAACTCACAAAAAACATGGGGAACAACAAACATGAGCTAGCAAATCATGCTCTCACGATTTAAATATTATCACATGCAAAGATAAGCGATCTCCAAACCTTTTTTGATCATACACCCTTTTTTCAGTAAAAAAAAAACATTCTAGTATGCACCTCCAATGTATGCATATTTATAATATACACATACTACTAATACACTATTAATACTATAAAGCATACATAGAAGTAGAAAATAAAAAAATGATAAAGATGAAACATTCTTCTTAAGATGTGGTTATTCTGTGTTATTAGTGGTACAAAAATACTTTCTTCCTGCACCTCAAAGTACTGTCTTGCACCTCCACAAAGGTGTGCACATCCAACACACCTCTGCCACACAACACATTTCTGTAATGCTCACAGCAATGCAGAGACAAAACACAAGCACAATGCACATGTATCAGTGCTTTACTGATACAGCATGATTGTGCCATAGGTATGACTGACGCTCATAAACACAACCCTTTCAGCTATTCTGACTGTAGGAACCTTGTTTATAGCATTGGTATTGAGGCAACAGCTGCGGAAAGCAGGAGACTGTGCCCTACACAAATCAAAATCAAAGTCCACTCTGATTATGTGCTCTGTATCACAGCACATCTGTCAGTGCCAAAAGGCACTCAGCTGATTGTTCCATGCAGACCTTTATTTTCACTGTGCTGTGAAGCAGTTTGTGTAGAGCAAGCTTGCGTGGGGAGAAAAAAGCCAAAATGTTCCACCAGCCCTAGGCCGGAATATTTTGCCTGTTCCCCAGAAAGTGCATGTAAATCAGGCAATCACTGCTGACAGCAGTATCACCTACATTTCGGTGTCTGAATGTTAGATAACAGAATACAGGCTAGCCATCCCAGATCTGTTTATATTTGTTTGGGAGAAACATGTCATACTAGAGTACTGTTCACTTCATTCTATTAGAGAAATGTAAGGTAAGGCAATAAATTATCATCAGAGGATGCCTTCATCTTTCTGTGCTGTCTACAAAAAGCTTATGATAACTAATGCTGTCACAAATAGGCAGTGTTTGAACCCTTAACACAGGAGAGGTAAATACAGCACCATATGCCTGCCTGTTCCACACTATACGCTGTAGACATAGTCTTAATATTTGGAAATGCTTGAGATAAAGTTTCCCTCACTATTTATAACCAGCCTCATTTCTCACCCTACATTCTTCTGATACAAACGTCAGTGAGACAACGAAGACTACTGCTGTAACTGCATTGCTGTCATCCTGTTTTCATACAGTTTCCTACGATAGCTCTTATTTAATTTGTTACTGTGGCACTTAGAATACCATGTACATGAATATCATTACCTACAGAGCTGTCTTTTGCATTCACAATGAGTTCCAGCTTCCTGACCTTTAGACAAGAAAAAAGGAACAGCTATTCATGCAGTTATTTACATTTTGGTACCATCTACAGGGCAGTGCCATTTTACTGTGTACGTGAACACACTATCTGCTCTGTTGATCCCTGAATCATAACAATATCAAGATAAAAACCATGGAGAATGTATACAACATACAGAAGAGCTACACACATAATGACAGCCTTTGGTATGCCAGTCAGAAGGAAAGAGACAAGTTAAAAGGGTAAAAAGTTAAAGAGAAGGGAAGGAGGACAATGAGGAAAGAAAAGGATCAGGAGGAAGGGAAGGACAAACAGGGAGAACAAGTCAGCCCACGAGAAGAACTGCGCTGACTGCCAAATGAAAGTAGCAATATCAGGATGCTCAGGTTCTCCAGACCTTGGAAATATCATTTGTATCACTTCTTTGCTCTTATTTTGTACCTCACTTTTAGTATGAACAATTATCCCTTTTTTTGAAGAAAAGGTAATCTTAAACAAGAACATCAGTTATTCTTGCTTCAAAAAATTAAAAGTACTGTGTTGACTTCCCTTTTGTCATTTAACACTTTTAGGACACATAGATGTATAGCAGTCACGCTGTATAGCAAAACATACACTTGAACTAGACAAGTAACCTTGTGCTCAGAGAGCATCAAATTTGTCACTTGTTGAAACAATTTATAATTAAGTCTCCACGTTTTTTCATGATTCCAATCTTCATAGCTCCTTGCAGCATACTACAATAAGAACTTGAAAACTGAAACAACAAATCCCTAAGGTTCGGGGCTATACTTTACCTGTCAGATCCAATATTCATAGCTTTTATTTACTGTCCAGCTACTGCCTTAATAGTTCTCATTTACCATATTCCTCACGATAAGAAACTAAAATATTTCATGAACATATATAATGAAAGTGATAGGGTTTGTGCTGTCAAATATATTTCAAGAAATAAAGCACATTAAAAAAGGAGGAGACTATAAATTTAACAAAGGACAAAAAGTTGCTAGCTCTTCATGAAGATCGTTCTACAAAGACATCGTATTTAATGGAATCTTCAATACATACTTCACCTCCTCGTTCTCAGGGTATTTTACTCTCCATCTTCAGGTGATTTACTACTGAAAAGGTTATCTTCAAAACAACGGTTACCCTGCTAATACATAGTGATATAGTGCAAGAACACACATGGTCTGCTATTCAGAGAATCTGAGGTATTTTCTCAGAAATGTGCTGGCTTTCAGCAGTATTTTCATTTCGCCATTTATAAGTTCCCATTTTCAGTAACTGTGAGATTGCTTTGTTTTATTGTCTTTTCTGATACTTCAAAGAAATAACATCTGTTCAGTATTCAGGAAACACTACAGTATCTAAGGCACTGGATGAAACTCTTGCACACAGAAAACATTGAGCAACAACACCAGAAACAATTTACCCATAATTAACTGCAGTTTGCAAAAGTCTCATTGTCCAGGTTTCAGCTGGCACAGAGTAGGTTTTTCCTTCAGTGTCTGGTATGATGCTTTGGGAAAAAACAATGTCTATAACCATCAACGTTTTTTCTGTCACTGAGTAGTGCCACAAAGAGCCAAGGGTGTTTCAGCTTCTGGTACTATCTTGTTAGCAAGGGAGCTGTGAAGGGACAGAACCAGGACACTGATCTAAACTATACTATATAACATCATGCAAAAAACACTTCAGAAAACAGGGGAGTTGGCTGGGGGGATGGGGGGGGGGGCAGCCACTGCTTGGGAACTGGTTGGGCATCAGTCAGTGGGTGGTGAGCAATTGTGTAGTGTATCACTTGTCTTTTAAATATATACACTTAAAATCATTACCTTTTTTTTTTTTTTTCCTCCCCTCTTCCTTTCCTATCTTCATAACTCAATCCATGAGTTCTACCTTCCCTCCCACCAGCACCACCACCACCACCTGCCCCCTCTCTCCCCTTCCCAGTTACTTCTCTCATTGCACTGGGAGTGGGAAGTGAGCAAATGACTGCGTGGTGTTGAGCTGCCAGGTTAAAACAACACTCATACAACCAAAAATATCAGAAAGACATTATGTCCTATACACAATATTTTTACACTTTTTCCCCTGGATATTCCTCAATATAACCAGTGAAGGTATAGTACCCTCAGCAGACCCAAGGGCTGATCGCTTCACTTTATTGTGAACTAAGAATAATACAGAATTGAAAAGTCAAGATGGTCAAGAGTCTTCATCCATTCTTACTGGAGAGAGTTTAAATACTGTGTTAAAAAAAAATAAAATCAATATCTTAATATTAACTACCTAAAATATTGATGTGTTCAGACTCCAGTGAGGCTCTCCTCCAAACGTAAGCTCAACAAGCACACAACATAAACGAGGCTCAGATCAGGCCTTGGACTATTACTGCACTGATTACTGCACTACCAGTGGCCAAAAGAATGGGCACCTGTCATTGACTGATTTTTGCAGTTGGCAGATATGATCTATTTTATATACTCCAACACTCTTTCATGCCTCTTCACGTTCCCTCCTATGAAGACCTGCAGTTCATTAACGATGCCATCTTCTTCCAGGGTGTTTTTTTGTTTGTTTGTTTTTTTTGTTTTTTTTTTTTTTTTTTTTTTTTAAGTCCAGTTTAACTGTTGAAGATTTTAAATGTTGTGTCCATTTAGTCTGTATTTCTAAATTGTATAACTGAACTCAAAGATTATGATTTAAACTGCAGAAACAAATATTATTTCCACTATAGTCCATCACACAACCAGTTCCTCTTTTTCACTAAATTTTCAAGAGACAGTCATATTAGATTATAAAGCCATAAGTCATAGCACTTCAAGGAAGCCATATCCGTTTGAATTAAAATTTGTGCTTTCCTATCACCAGTTATGAACAGGTGCACTATTTCTCTGCCTGCCAGAAAGCATCCAAATTCATCATAGTTTGTATTTTCTCAGATTATATCCCAGCTCTACATTTTCTCTAGTGGCAGTTCATCTTCTGCAATCACAGTAAAATTTGTTCCCAGTGATACTGTGTGACAGCTGCTACACATGGCATCAGCACACATACTGGCTATGGTAATCACCACAAACAAAATTAAATGCTACAAATTTGTGCATGTAGTTGGTCATTTTGTTCAAATGACAGTATCATTAAACGCATTAAAATACTGGAATTCAGTGTGGTTTAGTTCCCTAACCATGCAAAACCCTGAAATGGATAAGCCTTGAACACTCTTTACAGAAACACCAACACCTCAAGAGCAAGAGTGTTATTGATTGCAGAAGGGTTTCAGGCAGACAAAACGGTAAAAAATTAATCTCCACAAAATAACATTTGGACAACGTTATTTTAAGAATAACCGTATGAAGGTCAGATGCACAATCCATAATTCTACTGGATAATATCCCATAATTCTGAAAAACCCATTTCTTTTGCCACGTCCACAAAAAAAGTAGCAGCACATGCATTCAGCTACACTGCATTGCTTCAGAAGGCAGGAAGTGCCTGGAGCTTTGCAGGAGCATCTCAGGATGGAGATTGGAAGAGCAGGCAGGTACACTGGAAGAAAACAAGTCAGGTTGGTTGAGACCTAAAAGGGATTGTAGAGAGAAAATAACTGAGAGATATAGCTTGAAAAAAAATCTAAAATACTTCCAATAAATAAGGTATGCCTATTATTTTCTTGCTCCTAACTGCACCTAATATTCAGACAGTAATCAAGAACACACGCTTTTATATATGACAATCTTTGGGCTAGTTTTGCATGTGCCAATCATATTCTGAGTGCCCATGAAACAGTAGTCATTAATGATGAATCATTCACTCACTGAATTTTGTGTTAGTATTCAAGCGTAAGAAGAGGCAACCAGTCTGCAGTTCAGACTTGTGTTTCAGAACCAGTATAGCAAACTAATTTCCATGAATATTTCTTGATAGGCAGTTTCCATATCAATTGTTCTTACTGACAACAGCAGAACAGCAGTGTTTCAATAGGCAGAAGGGTTGGACATGTATTCAATCAACTTTGAGATAACACGTTTCCAGTGCAGCCTATTTCATTACGTCAGATACCCTAAACACTTGTATTGAGTTGAGTCACTCCCACTGTCATCAAGAGCTCTTACTTCCCAAGAATGCAACAGGGGATTCTGCATGATGTATGTGCCTCAGCAGGAACACAAATGAGTGCCATATGCCCGGTCTTCTGCAATTGTCCAGTTAGGAGATACCATTATTAACATTTGCCACATTGCCTGTCAAAGGCAGTTAAAGGACAAACCTTTTATCTCACTGCAATATTTGGTATCAATCATGACATGCTGAGAAAGCCTTTTAAACTATTTTCTCCCTTACTTTCAATGGGATTCAGAAGGCCCTTTTCTTCACAACACTGCTTTTCTAAAAAGTAATTTGTATCTAGTTTAGAGCAGTATAAGAGTGCATCATGTCCCTCCTTCCTTACACAAAGAAAATAATCAGTCTTAAGAAATCATCTAGACACACTTCATCATCAGAACACAATGTTATTAATTAAACTGCAAAGCATGGTATTTACATTTATACTGTTGCCCTGGCTTCCACTAGCTTCTGAAAAGCAGGCTGTACTTAGTGGTCTCTGAACAGTGTTGATGCAGAAAACTGTTTGGCCAATTTGCTCGGTGCTGCCAGACAATGGGATCCCAATTCAGCCCATAGCAAGAAGCACTTGCAATATCTGTTAAAATATGTATACCAGAAGGACTGTTTCTGACCCAGAATCCAATTATAACTCAGAGAATGCCTTAATATTATCACTGAATTTTTTTAATTCTATTTCCATCTGCCACCTTACAGTGATCTCCAGCCAGTTTCCTTCATATCTTCTTATACATGTCATTAAGTACTACTTCCTAAAACATAATCAAACATGAGCACCTAATACAACAAAGCAATGTGCTGAAAGTCACTGGGGCAGAATTATAATACATATAAATAGAATTCAGTTTTCCTTCCTCTACAGTGATGTAAAGAACTAAAAACTTTTTTCCTATAACAAATTATTATGCTATGGGAGTAACCCAAGCACTTATTTTCATCCATCTCTAGATTTCAGCACATTTTCCTACATGTGGTCAGATGATGATGTATAATGCAATTAGGAAAAGGAGTAATATTATCATTTAAATGTTATGAAAAAAATCTCATGAAATGCTTACATGAAAATATGACCTGCATAATTAATGTTTTTTTGGTCACCTGAAACAGACTTAATTCCCCTGAAAAATCCTAATAAAGCTGGAAAATCTGTGCTTGTCCAAGAAAAAGAATAGCATTGCTACACCTCTCTATCATGGAAAGAACAGTATGCTCAGGTGCACAGGAACATGGGATTAGATGAAATTGGGTAGGTCCTCAAGTTCATTCCCAGTGAGAGCAAACAGTTATACAACAGATCCACCAAACACTACTATGGGCCACCATTCATTAACAGCCAGAAGTTTAGAATCTGTTTCAAGCCTTTAAAAAAAAAAAAAAGAAAAACAGCAACCTGAAGAAGTAACAGCAAAGCATTCCTGCAATTCACATATTGCAACAGAAGAACATAAAATGCCTGTAGCACAGTGTTGCCTCTGGGAAGAGCACATAAAAGCCACTGACAGGGGTTGACAGCTTACATGGAAATTTTGCAGCTCAGTTGCAAGCGTGCTTTCTCAGGCATCTCTGTCCTAAGGTTCAGGTTTGTTTTTCACATCCTGGTGAACGCAAACATGACATAAAAACAAATATGAACCTCGGCTCAACACTTCACTACTGAGGAGCTGAGGCAAAGCCCACACATGCACAAACTGCTAACATAGAAATATCGGACAGTGCAGGCTAACATGAAGAAAAGACAAAAACTACTTTAGCCTCTCAGTGAATCTTCACCTAAGACAAGATCAATACAGAGGAAAAGCATTATGCTCTCTGGCACTTGAAAATTAAGAAAAGGTAAGAAAGGGGTATTGAAAAAGGATTCAGGAAAAAGAGCATTTTCTCATCTGCAGTACCAAAGGAAGGTGATAATATCAAGTCAACTGCAACTGCATCAGCAGCAAACCCCTGCAAGAGATTCACCTTGGTCATTATTAACTGCAGTGGTAGAAACAGTGCAGAATTTTGAGCTTAACACACTGCTGAGACCTTTACCTGCTCCAGTACAAACTGGCCTGTCTCAGGCAGAAAATGGTTGATGCAGATCTGTGAAAAGTCACATCTATGAGGAACCTGGACAGACATGTACAGTAAGTAGTAAGTTTTGTCCACAGTTGACAAAAAATAAAAGATCCAAACCAGATGAGATGAATTCAGTGTTAAATTTCTCTCTTATTTGTTTCTTTTTTGCAATCTTTCACAATGACATCTTTATTGATACCCTGTAAACGTTAGGCTTCATCTTGCCAAATGCATATTATGGTAAAGGCAATTTATTTAACTGTCCTGATAATAAATTGCACGTACATGGGAGGGACATTACCACCAAAACATACTTCTCTATTTCTTTCTCTTTTCTACAGGTTCCGTTTCTAACATCCTAATGCTGCATACTAACAGCCTCATCCATAGAGTGACATCAGGTAAACTATGTTGATGAATCCCTTCATCATGTAATTTCCTGGGGAGATGCTCATTACATGCTTCTTCCAAACAAGCAATACAAAACAAAATGGCTTAGTAAGTGCAATTAAAATCTTGACATTCACTACACACAGTACTTACTGTGACACTGACACCATGCCACACTAAGTCCTGAATGCCACAAATGCTGTACAGAAGGTATGTATTGCTTCACATGAAAGATGGAGGCATTGATGGTTTTCAGTTTATTATAAACAACATATAATTCATTGAGAAATAAAATCTCTAAATCTCTAAAATAATTTTTTTTTCTTTTTTGTCCTCAGAATATATAGATCTCTAAGGAATAAAACAAGTATTTATTACAAGAGCTTTAATTTTATGGGTCAAATAAGGGACCACTCCCTTAACACTGCAAACCAAGTTTTGACCACATTACTAGCAAGCTGTACTTACTACAGTCTTTTAATATTCTTTTTCCTAAAGAAACAAAGCTTGTACAATCATACTATCATATTATATATGGATGCATGTAGCTGTCTCCATTTCTTGGGCACGTTGCCTACTGGCTTTCCACACAGTTCTGCCAAATTTGACAGAGATACAGGTCCAAAAGCTTAAGTACATTTATCTTCTGAGATAGCAAAACACTGACTAGGGAAGAGAAATCTAGTTAGTGCTCTTACTGAAAGGAGCTAATTTTAGCTTTAGTTAGACCCCACAGCATCCACACAGGACAAAGCCATTCTAAACACCCCAACGACAGTTAAAACTTTAATCAGAACTCTTGACCAAGTCAGTCATGAAATACCAAGTTAGAGTTAATGAGACTGCATTATGTCCTTGTTCACAGAAGTGCTTGCTTCCTTACTGTTTAGAACCTCAGTTACCTGCAGTTTAGAAACCCCTCCAGGCCTTTTAAATCCCCCAGGCCTTTAATAAATTCAAGGAGCACAGAATGATTAAACAGCTGTTAAATAGAATGGTTACAGCTACACTCCATGTTATAGGAAATCTTGGTGAATCACTTGGCACATACACTCTGCTCCTTAAGTACTCCCACCAAACGCTTTTGCCAGAGACAGAGACCTGAGCTAGCTGGATCTTTGATTAGATCGCACTCAGCCACATTAAGGCTCTTGTGTTTAGCGAATTCTGAATAATTACATTCTTTAACCAAAATTAAATTTCACTGACCTCTCTTCCAAGAAAAACTCAGACATTTGTTATACCTTCACTTAAATGAAATGCTGTCTGCATTTTTGTTGATAATGTTAAATAACAGATTGATCAAAACTCCATGCTTCCTTTCCTGCAAGAGTTCTTCTATTGGCACAGAATACACATGGGATGAAGAACAATCCTGCTAACGAGATGATTAAGGCACAGCCTGATTGCAACTGTAAATGTCTCGGCCCAAATGAGGAGTTCTCAGCCTACTTAAACTGACTCTCTAGAGAGTTTAGGTACTCAACAGAGGACAATCTATTCTTCTAACACAGAGGAGCGCTGCAGAATACTGAACTACTTTTTGTTAACATACAGAATTACAGAATACCTCAAGTTGCAGGAGACCCAGAAGGACCACCGAGTCCAACTCCAGCCTTCCCACTGAACCACCAAAATTCAAACTGTATTTCTCAAAGCACTGCCCAAACTTTCTGAACTCTAGCAGCTTGGTACTGAGAGCACTGCCCGGGTACTGTCCCAGTACCTGACCACTCTTTGGAAAAGAAACTTTTACTACTGCTTCTATTCATATAAAGTACTCTTTCTCACACATATTCCTCTTTCTTTCTTTTCCTGACACTCTCAGATGCTTATCTTTAGTCAGTCATCCTTGCTCTAAGTTTCTTGACATTGTAATTGGATAATCTTCCAGACTCCAGGGGCAACCTTTTCTCAAAGGAATTCCTGGGGCTATAATTCCTATTTGATGAAATCAGGAGTTAATAAAGTAACAAAGAATTGACTGCAGACATAATTCTTTGTTCACAGTAGAAATTTTGATTTTAAATAAACTATTTTTAAGGAACCCTCTAAAAAAGCAGGTGTGCTTGTGCACCTCTGCCTTCATAAAGCACCATTCCACTCCTTGCACCACTCTCACAAATACATACACACGTTCTTCTTAAGTTCAAGAACTCAAAACAATGAATCAAAAACCAGCTGAATTATCTTTATGAAGGCAGAAATGATCCAGCTCTTCAAAGAAGTAGTAAGTTGCATCTAAAGCTACATAGAAAATAACTACAACAGGAGATTCTGACAGCCAGCTTCAGCTATAAAAACAGTGGAAGTTCCCAATATATCTTTACTTGCTTCCTTTTTATAAGATTGTCAAGGATGACCTAACATCAGCTTTGTTTTGATTTTCAAAAGTTCTTTTTCTCTGATGATTGGATGCCTCTTGTTGAATGCCAGCAGCTAAAAGTTGAGTACTTAAGCCTGATATTCATTTTTATAATAAAACTACATTACATGCAAATCAGAGATTAATATTCATTTTTAGCACTTCTATTGTATGAATACATTACCTTAGTCCTAAAGGACTTCAGTGAAAAACTCAGTAGTTTTAGGATTAATATATAAAGGTAGGTTCTTGCCATCCATCCCCTCACTGACTGTAATGGAATGATTGCTTTCTTTCTCCCTTTGGTAGTAAGTGAACAATATTTTCAGTAAGAATAAAAAGTTGATTCAGCAAATTATCCAGGGAAAGGCTAAGGCTAGTCTTGGGATCTCATCAGGCTGGATGTTACCAGCAACAGCCTTACCTGTATTCCTTCTTTCTCTAAAATATATATTCACATATGTGGAAAGGAATGAATTAGAACGGTGGGAACTCCACCACTAGAAGCAGAAAGTTAGTAACATTAAGTAAGCAAAAAGCAATAATGCTTTGTAAACTCTGACCATGCTCTTAACTATCTTAACTACACCTGGCATAGGTTGCTAAAATGATGAATTGTGAAGATCTTCTTATACAAGAATAGCTCCTGATAGGAAATTGGAGACAAACATGAGTGGAGCTCACTTGCAGAGGTAAATGCTTGGTGTTTCATAAGTCTTGTCTATGTTTTAGGGTTTAGTTAATTAACCAGAAATCCAAAAAAACAGTCACTGAGATAAAAACCAATCTGTCCTGTAGTCCATTAAATTGTACTTGTTCCAATAGGAAAGAGTCACAATCTACATTTTTTTAATTTAAAAAGTGACAGCATAAAAACACACTCTCAAAATCAATTAATCTGCATTCCTAATTGTGTTTGGAGAGATAAACCATATTTGTGACAATATTTCACTACTGTTAGTTACTCTTGCAGTGCCAGGACAATCAAGACAGAGCAACCTAGAGCAGAGATTACGTGCATCTAAGAGCAACATTTACTGAAGACTAGTGATTTCACTTGAATAAATCCACTTCAGATGAAAGAAAAATTACACAGCCATCAATCAGGATACCATCCAAGAGAAGTGGTAAATTCATGTCTCAAGTAAAATAGGACAATGTGTTCGGAAGCCAAACTTGACCTTCAAACTAGGAACCTGTATAACCAGTCAGTTTCCAGGGCATGAACAAAGACTAAGAACGATACAGCATGCAAAGGGATCCTCCAGAGCTTACAGCTAATCCCACATTACATTAAGCAAATGCACAGCACAGTCCCTTTCAGAAACTGATGAAAAGCCAGTTTGAGACTTGCTTTGTCTTAGTCCTTGGAAGCAGTAAAACTGCTTCTCGTAAGTTTTTCACAATACCAGCAAAAACATCATGAGCGATATCAATACTCATACATTGGAAAAAGTTAACTCACCCAACTGGGAATACTCTCTAGCTATAAAACACTTCTCGTAAGGAAGTAGACTTAACCTAGAAAACATTCTCCTTTTAGAGGCTAGCCCTTAAACGAGCCCAGGGTGGAGTGGACCCTGAGTTCAGTCACCTGGCAAACACAGGTGAATTGTTTGCATTTGTGCTTCCTGGGCCCTTCTTTTCCCAGGTGCTCAATCATCAGTTCAGGCTGTGATATAAAAGTTCCCTTATACTGTGTTATCCTTCTAATGAATAAATAAATCAGACTGAATTCAGGAACCCTATTCAGCACAGCATTAAAATACACTCCTTAAGAAAACATAACTCCATTTTGTTAAGTGTTTTATTGTTACCATAGAATTTCTCAAACTGGAAGGGACTCACAAGGATCATTGAGTCCCAGATGAACATAATGTAAATTAAAGGTTTATAACAGATAATAAAAGAAATCTATTCTGCTTTTTCCCCCATTTTCATTTTTTTTTTCTCTCTTTTATTTCTCTTTTTCTCTCTACTCTATGTAGACTCTCTGGTACTGGATAATGAAAAAGGTATTTGGACACAGCCTGCACATTTTTTCTGTCTGTATAATAAATGAAGTAGAAAATGAGCAAAAGAAGAAAACAGAATGCAGTTCTCTACCCACTACAGAAGTCCTTGAATGCCTTTCACCACTTCTCCTGAGAAGCACCTGAGGAGCAGGTAGCCCAAAGGGATTTGTCATAAGCTTGTGATGCCTGTGGCAAGTACACATATGGGAACTGATGCTTTTCCATCAACTAACACATTTTCTGAGCACAACCAAATGTCCTTCTTTCAGAAAACTGTCTCTTTTGTAATTATTTATCACAGAAAGACAAAGAAAGCTAAGACAACTCCAGTTAAAATGACCTTAGTTAATGAAACTTATCATTTCAAGGACATTAGAGAACTGACCATTTCCATTACTCTCTAACTACGAAGTCATTCCACATCCAATTGAACACTTGCCATTTCTTGAAATCCTTTTCCCAAACTGTGCTCAGACCTTACCATGGTCCACATCGAAGAAAATCATCTTCAAAGTCCTGTGACTTCATCTCCCTGCAGATATAACTATTAATTCATGTACATGTGATTAACTAAAATATCAAAACAGTGAAGCAATTTAGTCATGAAATGCCCATAAACATCAATCAGTGGTCTAAAACTAGGCCTGCAAAAACTTTCCTCTGTGTAGCCAATATTGTTCAGTGGGTTACTTAAAATAAAAATCTTTGCATTTGACTGGAAGAAAAAATAAATCCATATTTTTTTTACATATTTTAACAACAAAAGAATATATCTTGCTGATAGGATTGGGTATCTTGCTAACCCTGCTAAATAATCAGAATCTCATTCAATGCATTGTATCTACTAGCTTCTTTAGGGTCCTACTTAATAACAGCTTAACTTGTCACTTGGGTTGTGATTCCTTGAAATCCTGTGCACTTTAATACAGAAAAAAAACTCAATAAAAAATTCAAGCCATCATTACCTAATTTCTATAAACTCCTCCATTAATTTAGTTGCAGAAAAATGTCAGCATTCTCATGTGACATCTCTGTGAAAAGCTTGTTCTTGATCTAGGTCCAACCTCTGTACTTGACAGTTTCATTCATTTCTGACATTATTTTCATAGGCAGACTGAAGTTAGAAATATTCTTTTGTAAATGCCTATGCATCTGATGAGGGAGTCCTGATTACTTGCAAGAAATACTATATACTCTGTCCTATATAAAATTTACAGTAATCAAGAGCATCCACCAGGATGGCTTCATCTTCTCAATTCCATGAAAGGGACATTAAATTTTGGAAGAGAAAAAAAAATAAAAAGGTACTCTGAAAATAAATAAATAAATAAATAAACCATTAACCAATTAAAATAATTTAACTGAAATTAAAAATATTTCTACCTCCTGAGTAAGTTCTGAAAGGATGTAATAAATAAAATACTACAATATAATGGAAGCAGTTTTGAGGTCTGACAATTCTTATAAATTGAGCAGTGCTATTATCTGCACTTCACTAAGTGCATTAACATGTTGAATAAAATACTTATAATCACATCACTTAACTTACTGGACTTAGAAAATGTTGAGATGCATCTCACAACAAATCCAATATTCTAACAAAATATATTACAGTATAGCTGCTGTAGTGTACAGTAAAATTCTGCACTCTTTTGGCTACTATTTGAGCACGTTAGTGAACAGTGTCCCTGGCTTATGGATTTGTGCTTTACACTGGTTGTCCACAGGAAGTTCTTAAAAAGCCATTTTATGCAAGGATGATGTCCCTAAAGACATGCACAGGTTCTGTTGAGATACATGGCCCCTCATTCTCCATGGAGTGGCTTTAATGAGACTCATGCCAAACGTGAGCTCAAACTTTGATAGAAACAAAGGGTTTTTATTTCCTGGGACTGTGCAAAATCCTTCAGTCACATTTGGAGCCTTTCTACAAAAGGTGCCACTATGAGTTTCTCTGCATCCCAGATAACACTGTTGAAGCCTAATAATCTGCAGTTCTCTCAAACACTGATGTCCTGGCACATGTACGCTGTTTTATCAGAGCAGACAGTGCTAAAGGGAAATACAAAAAAAACCCCTTAAAATAAAAGGAGAAAAGAGGAAGGTGGGAGTAACTACAAAAATAAGTAACTTCTCATGAAAATTTATTAGGAATTTCTGTTACCATTCTTGAAAGAAAACAAATCTTGCCTTGCTGAAAATAGGTGCGGTCACTGTCCACAGGTTTTAATAACATTCAGCAAGTTACTGGTATAAATGTTTGCAGCAATCATTGAGTCTTGGGATATTTTTGTTTTTCTTGTTCAACCCCTTCTTAAACATTAACAAAGTCCATATATGCATACACTTGAATGGTCTCCGGTCTCAATTTGGAAAAGAACAACTGCCTCATTCTTTGGTTTGCAAAGTTTATGAATTTTTGTTGCTCCTCCTATGACCAATCACAGCATTTTGGCAACGACCCAAGGAGAAGCTGACTTACGTAGGCCACTGAAGGGTATGCTGCAGGTCTGAGTATTATGCTTAGTATGTATGTGGAAGAGTTCTTCCAGAAGCATACAGCCACAGCAGTACACAGGGTTTATCTGCATGACACCTCTGCTACTCAAGGGTATTGTTTTGTAATTCATTCCCTTGATTAATTGTCTAGTCAAAATATCCTACTTTAATTAACAGTGTTAAAGAAAGAGACTGGCATTTTGTTAGAATATCAGCACTTGAAACAAGTAGCTCCATTTCAGTTGCTTCTAAAAAGTGATGAAAATTCACTCATCATCCTATACTGAATAAATGCTAAAAGGTAGAGGAATAAGCAACACTTTTTCCATCATAGAAAGTCCTTGAGAGAATACATTTTGACCAAAGTGAGAAAAAATAACTTTTTTCTAATCAGCAAAGTTTCACAATATACATATTTCTGCCATCCAAATCTTTAGTATAGCATTACAGCTTGTAATTTGCATAAAAATCACACATTTCTAAAAGAAAAAAAAACTTGATGTAGGAGTATTTCCAACTATTAGTGAAGCATACACATATGCTTGCTTTTTTCTGTAATGAGTAATAGTAGTTCTTTGAAATGTTGTATTCTTTGAACAGAATTCTTTGGAGCTTTGTGGGCAATTAACTAGGTAACAGAATTGAAGGAATGACTTGTAGCTGACTAAATGGGTTACCCTATTGTGAACATGTGCAGGCTCGTGAAAGCATCCAAGAGAGAGCTACTGATAAGTTACACCACTACAAGTTGATTAACCAAATATCCACTTACTTTGACTCAGAGCACAGTATGGTCCTCCACTCTTCAACATAAGAAAGAAAGGAAATATAATTAAACAGAAGTTTGATTTGAATTTTTCAATCAGACATTTTTGTCTTATAATCTTTGAAGTACATTGTCATCATTTTACATTTGACTCACTCAGCTCTTCTGCATCATGAAGATGAGCAAAGCTTAAGTGCCTTGTACAACAGTCAGTGACAAGTGCAAAATGCTGTTTCTCATAGAGGCCATGGATACTTCTACACTGTAAGGGGGAAAATAGGAAATAAAAATGATTTCTTTTCAGAGATTAAAAAAAAAAAAAGAAAGAAAAAAAAAAAAACAAAACAATCACAATTCATCAGCTTTAACAGTTTCCTAGATCTTGGTAGAATCGCCCAGAAATACAGTATACTTATCATGCACATGAAGATTTTTTAACTATTTTCAGAACAGAAATTTGACATACAGTCAAAGAAAGGAAGGAAAGCTGATTCGTGGGGGACAATGACCGTTATGATTTCTTTTCTGACAGAGATTACTATTTAGCCTAAATTGAAGCATGTTTTGAAAACAAATAGCTTCCATTTATTTATTTATTTATTTATTTATTTTTGTCTTTTTAGTATCAGAATATACTGTTGCAAAGACATCAGATTAAATACTACCTTTCTATTTCACAGCCGGCTTTTTTTAATAAAATTATAATGAAATCTGAACAAAACATCATTCACTTGGACATTAACACAGAAAAAAAATTGCGCGAAAAAGCTTAATGCAGTATTTTGCATCAATTCATGGTGAGATTACCAGTAGCCAGGATTTCTCAAAAAGAGAAATCCCAAGCTGTGTTTAGGGCTAAAAACTTGAAAGACTTCCATCCAGTTACACAGACTTTCTATGTGACTAAGTCTGTTGCTTCAGGTATAGCAGTATGATAACACAAATTTAACTTAGCACATTTTGAAAGTTGCTAACTTTGATGTTCAAACTACTGGCTTTATGTGTTCAGTAACAGATAATAAGATCCTATGCGATAGGAAAATGATGTGTTTAAACTATTGCAAAGAATAAATGCATTTAAGAGGGCCATACAGGCACAGCAGATAAAGGTGTAAGTCCACATCTCCCTGCATTCTGTTATTGTCAGTACTTATTTAAAATATAATGGTAGTTATTACCAAAACAGACGTTATCAGTCTTGCATATAGAATTTCAAAGTGAATAGCAGAGCTCTCAAAAGAAATATTCCAGGAACTTAAAATCAACAGGCAAAAATATGGTGGTGAAAGGAAGGAAGAGGGTGGAGGAAGACTCCTCTACTTTATAAAGCAACAAACAGAAAGAATCAAACATCATTACTGGACAAGACTAAAAAATGTGAGCACTGGTGCTGCCTGCCATGGCTTGTGCTGTATGACACAACATTCTTCAGGGGAGGAAAGGGAGGGCAAGAATACCGAGCAGAGTGATGGGGAAATTTGAAGATGATATGAAATTATTTGAAATAATAAAGAACAGAGAGAGGAGACAGATTAGTTTCAAAGCTTGATAAACAACTATATCACTGAAAAATTATTGAGTATTGACAAATGCAAGGGAGTATACACTGGCAGGGATACCTGGTATTGTTCATACACATCACTGAGCTCTAAATCAGCTGTAGCCATTTGTTAATAAACCTTGAGCATCAGAACACATAGCTTTTGGAAATAATTTGCTTGATACCCAGCAGTCTACAGAAAAAGCTTACAATTTGTCAGGATACATAAAGAATGGGGCTGAGAATGAGATTACAATGACACTACATAAATCAAAAGCAAGTCTTCACTTGGAGTGTTCAGCCATGGCTACAAAACTTAACATAAATACAAACGAAATAAGAAATCCAGAAACTGACAGTAAAAACTATTATACTGCAATTATTTCATATATTACAACTTAGAGTTAAGTAGAAAGGTATGTTACTAAGGAGGTTAATTGGATTCTCCTACCTATCACTCCTGATATCAAATCAAGAAGACAAGTAAAGTTAAAAAGAGGAATTTATGGATTTAAATGATTATAATTGCCACATTTAGGGAAATCTATGTACCAGCTACTAAACACCCTGGGTTACAGAACACTATTTGGATAGGTAATTCTGCCAGTGACTGAGAAGTCTCATCCACATAATTGAGGCCACCACTGGAGACAAGATATTGAACTGCAGCGTCAGACTCAGCACAACAGTTCCAGTGTTCCATTGTTTAAACCGCAGGTATAGATCTTGAAAGTGCTGATGCAAAGAAAATCTTGCCAATACTCAATCACAGGCATTTCTCACAAATGACAGTTAAGAGAGACTCTTCTCTTTAAAAATGTAGAAAGCAAACCTGCAAAAATGCAAAATGTTTAAAACTACTAGAAAACAATGGAACTCGGGGCAGAGGACAAACAGAAGATACAGTTTTCAAAGCAAACTCAATTGGCAGAACTTTACCAATTTGATTTCTTAACATCAATAAGACTACTGACTGAAAACCAGTGAAGCACAAGCCATGCTTCCAGTTCAAATACTGTGAGCCCTCTGATGTGCTGACAAAAGAGAACACATAATACAATCCAAGTTTGTATCTCCATGCTTTTTCCTTTCACCTATGCTCAGATGGTGCCTTATATCAAGGTGCTCCTTACCAAAATTTTTATATGCTGGGAAAGCAGATCTATTAAACATTATCATGGCAAAGTTTGCTCACACAGTCTTTCATCAAGAACATGCCAGTGCCTACATATTTCAACTCTGATTCAAGTTGGACTCAATGCAATTATTCGCACCATCTCTGTGGAAGTGACAATAGCATAAATTTGTAACATATACAGGACAAAGTAGATCTTAGTTCCTTACAAAGAACAACAAATCTCACTCAATGCAGAATCTGTGAAGCATCTGGAACAGAATTGCCTTTACAGGTTAAGCATAACCACCATGAAAATAAACTGTAAAGTATTTCCCACAGTTCTCTTCTGTCTTACACCACATGAAAATCACAATGTATATATAAAAAAAACCACGCTTATTCAGACTGCAAATCACACTGCGTGTTGTTCACGCTTCACCTTGTAGCATCTCCTTTACAATTGCTTCCACTTAAAACAATAATGTTTGCTGGGATTAATGTTGTTAAAATCTACTTCCTGTTAATGGGATTGTGTGAAATTTGGTCATAAAAAACTAGAACAGCTACATTTTAGATCACAAGTTTCCTAAACTTGCTTTCACTGAAGCTTTTTCATTATGTGTGAATTATTTTCTCTGGGACTCTTTCTAGCAAAATAGAGTTGCAGAATATAAGAGAAGCTACAGATGCTGCAGTAATATGCACTAATAAAAGAAGAGTAACACTTGAGAAATTAAACTTCATTTATCACAAAGATATGTATTTACACATATATGTATGTACATATATTTGTCCTACCTCTTATTTCAGAAGTTTTAGAACAGGTCACATGTCCAGAAAGTGCCCTTTTAATAATCACAGAGATCTGATCTCAGGTATAATGCATACTAACGTTTAAGCAGAAATTTCTTTATTTGGCCCAACATGTTGTAGCGAACTTCATTTTACAGATATTTTTCCCACTGATTTAAACACCAAAGAAATATCCCTTAGTGTTTCTTAATGCTTATGCATATCAGACACTAGAAAGCACACCTTATATCTTATTTGAAATTGTTTCCCCTTTAAACTACTGACTGGTTTATGGTCACTGAATTCTGTAATTCCCAACCACTGCTGCAAAGACCACTACATTTGAAAAAGCTATGAAAATTCATATTCACTTTGATCACCACAAACTGCATTTCAACGAAGCATGCTTTTAATCTAGTTAGGCTGCTTTCTTAAAATTAGCACTGACACACGTATATTTTTATTTGCATTTCTACATTTACAAATCTTGAACTAAGTAATATGATTAAGTTAAATGGTTTTACAAATAAATCATTGCACTGAAAGTGCTTCCGAGATACAAGCTGGCTTCCTGGATATTTTTAATGTTCTTTGGATTTATGCTTACATTCAATGCAAATATCTAATGTTTAAATGGAGTATGGTTTTCAAGTGAAGTAAAAAGAGAAAAAAGAAGTCAGACAATCCAAGGCCTTCCCTAGTCCTTGCAGCAGTAAAGTTCAATGTAATGTACACATAAAGGTGAAGAGTTCCTCCATATTATAATGAGTTTTTTAACATTTAATTTGTGGAGTTTTCTAAACTCACAGTGAATTCCACAGTAGGCATCACTGTGAAAAGATAGTGTCCTTGCTCTGAGGAGCTTATTTGTCTCTGCTCTCCAAGGGCTGACTGCTATAAGAAAAATGAAATCAGCTTCAGACACAGATGAGATTGAATATCACAGCTATTTGGCAACTGTGTCACATAAAAGGAGGTAATGAACTGAGTCTTGACCTCAGTTCACACACCAGTTGGCTTGAGACAATAAACATCAGTGGACAAGAAAGCAGGAAGCATGAGGTCTTCCTACTCCAAGCCTCGTTGGCACACCCAGAGGTGATCTTCCTACGCATGGAATCCTTTGCTAAACCCCATGAGGTTCAGGGTGGTATGTAATGACTTCTTTCAGTTTCAAACACAGTACACAAGTCTCCACTTCTTGCACAGGTCTGCTTTCCAGAATCGAATTGCAAATTGTCTCCTGTGGAACAGAAATTACTTGTACTAATAGGAGAAGAAGAGCATACAACATTATCTCCTGTAGGACAGAGACAGTATCTATCCCCAGCTCCAGAATAAAATCTCCTTAGGACCCCCTCTGCCAGGTCACATAATAACTTCATTCACTTCTGAAGTGTTAAAGCATAATGGTGCTTTTGAACACGTGACCACATTGCTTAGATAACCTCTGAGCAAATTACAGTCTGTAAATTACATTCACAGCATTGCCAGCTTTCTTTGCAATGGTTTCCAGAAGTTTTAATATACTTTTTGTCCCAGTTGCTTAAAAAAATATTTGTTTGAGAGATAGTATTTCTTGAATTTGTCACAAGTATAAGGAATCTGAATGAAACACAACTCTTATCAAGATTATAAGAGCATTGGTGCCATGCCAGTTAAGGCTTGGCTAACATCTTCAACACAGTACACTGGATAACACATACTCTTCAGGGCAAAAAAGTTAAAAAAACTCAGATCTACAGAAGCTTTCTGCATTTTTTTCCCCACTGCAGCTAGTGAACTTTCTACAAGTTTAAAAAGTACCTCAACTCACTCACTGAAGTATGAAGTCCTCAAGAGCTATTAAAGATAAAGAAGGCCCTCTTCTAACAATCACAGGAGGGTCAAAGCGTAACAGAAAAGTGCCAGTATGCTTATATGTTTACTGCTCTGAGGTACTGCCTTAAAGTTACTGAGATAGATAGACAAACAGACAGATAAAAAATTGAACCTGAAAAATACCATAGTGATTAAGATCTCTGAGAGAAACCAAATTGGTCCTTCATTGCAAACCCCCTTATCAGGTACTAATTAGTACAAACATTAAAAAATACTGGAATTATTTTCCAGCTACTACAATATTAATACACCTACCATCAGATTTCATAGTTTTTCAAACATTACTTTGAAGATCCTGTACCCAATTATGTAGTGTTATTATTAATTACAACTTGCAGCTTGAAATAAAGTGTTATCAATAGAGTTCAGCTGCATAAACATAAAAGGAAAACTTAAAATTGAATTAAACTGTTTCCTCTTTGTAAGACCATACTGGAATGCTATTAGGTGGGAAAATTAGCTAAGCGTGAATTCAGCATTTGAAGCAGAAATACCTCTGGGAAAAAAGGTTACATTTTATGTATTGTACTTCTTCAGTCTTTGTGCTGCAAGATTTCCCCTCTTAAATACCATTTGGGTGGAGGGGAAAAGAGGGAGGGCAGAAAAATGAGTCTATTCATCAGCTTACCTAATAAGATATAAAAAGCTTTAGCTTGATACCAGAAGCATAAAAAAGATTACTGCTACATACTTGAATTGAATTAATCTAAATAACAATCAATCTTGCTTATTTCTAATTTATCAATGAATCATCTAAGTGGAGAGGAAAGGTTATACAATTCAGAGGTTTATTTTCTTGTACATCCCTCCCTCCTCACTTGCCGCTAAACTTTCAATTTATCCACTGAAACCTTAGAAGTAAAAAAGATATTAAATGTTTGAAGTAATCACAATTTTTTTGTAGAGATATACTGAACAACTGTAGACACACACAAAACAACAAAGACAAGGTGACCTAAGAACCTCACTGAAGACAAACATTTTCACAGACAGCTCTTCGTGTAAATAAAACACAGCTAGATATGCTGAAATCTGGAACAATTTCAATAAAGCTCCTGTCACATTCATTTAGTAAATGCATTTCTTTAAATTAAGTATATAGTTATCAGTGTGATTATAATGGTAAAATATTACCAGGGACCATAAACTGTTGTCCCCCTCAGAAAAATGCTATTAACTGCAATATATCAGGATGAAAGGTAGGTAAAAATACAAAATTATGTTTCTAAAAAGCAAGCAAGCAAGAGTGTATTTTGATATGAAGTACACAGTTTCCTTCTGAGGCAAAGCTGCAACAAAGCTGTCATTTTTCCTCAGACTAAGATGTGGTCCAAAATTCTCTCTGCTACAGTTTGTACACCTCTGGCAAGAGGTGCAATACAAACAGACAAGATAAAACAGGCAAGCAATGCTAAATTTCATAATCTATTCTTAACGAGCAGCTACAGTTCCCTTGCTTTATCATCTTTACCTACTCTTCCAATAAGATTTTGTAAGTGTTCCACCACAACTGAACAGCAGCACTTGTGTCAGTTTTTTATTGACCACTCATAGGGATAAAATCTCTCATGTAGCATTTCATATACTGTTCAAGGATTTCTTCCATTTTCAGTACAACCATTGCACTAGCCAAGTGAGCAATCTGATCTCAAACAGATTTTTCTGAATAAAAGAGGGCCATGACTTTATCTCTGATGGTAGGTAGATTCATTTGGTTCATAACAGCAGGGAGAATGAACTATTAAAAGAATGTATGATTAGAAACTTCTCAACATCTATTTTGTCAAACGTCATTAACAGCAAAGTAAATAGAACAGTACTCAGCTTGATAGTTTAATTGAGGACTTGGTAAAACATCCTTGCTTCTTTTCCTTCCTCTTTTCAGTGAGCCAGTTTCTCTCCACTTGGTGCTTAGCTCTAAAGCATTACCATATCAATCCACTCCTTTAGTCAATGTACCAAAATGATTTGATTATGATCCCAAAATGATTATAGTAATATAATTGATCAACGTTGTAATGGGAGTAAAAAATACTATAATCATTGTCTTCAAACAATAGTGCATGGAAGAGCAAGTTGGCGTAAGTATCATTCTCTATCCTCCTTGCAATTTTTGCCATGTAAATTACTTAATTTCCAGCTATCCTTTGTCCCAGACAGGATTTTTGTCATTAAAATGAGGGCAGATTTTGATATGTAATATATTCTGAGACATGTCACAGTGGTACCACTTTGACCTTTTCAGTACTCCACATTTCATTTGGGAACCTGTTCCATTTTGCTTCTGCTACTGATCAAGAAATAGTTGAACAGAAAACCCATCAAACTATATGTTAGATGTAAAGACTCAAGATCATGACAAACAAGTGCTTGAAATACGTATGTGAAATTATTTTCTATTCTGGAAATATTTTTACCTATTATTTCTACTTAACAGCTTGGAGAGAAAAAAAAATGGAAAAAGAAAAGAAAAAAAGAATATGCACGTCTGCACATCTATAATTTCAAAACTGCTATTTCTCACATCCTCACAGGCACTGAACTTTTTTCACAAGTGAATTACTTTCACAAATCTTCCTCAAATTTATTGATTTATTGATTTGCTTATCTTTATATTTATTTCTATTCCAGTTGTTGGTTACTTACCTTCAGAAGGATGTAAAGAATTCATAAAGCTGTTCTACGCATTTGTATGCCAACAACACAAGGAGAGCAATGTCCTTATTAGTTTCTTAACAAACATTTTATTAACATGGAGCTGGTATGTTTTCCCATTTTCTGTCCAGTTGTGTATCACATGATGATTTTTATAAACCTACCTACTTACACTGTATAATCTCAGGCCTTGTAATTAGATGCTACTTGAACTTTCCATTTTAAAAGTGTTTCCAGCCCTGTGGTTTAGGTGAAAAGTCAGAGGACAGTGAACAATAGAATTAGGCTGAAAGAAACATTAAAAAATCATCCAATCCACCTCCCAGCCTCAAGGAAAAGCTAAGTACACTTATATAATCCTTGGGCAGGTGTTTGTCTAATGCATTCTCCTAGATTCTCAGTGATGGAGGCTCCAAAACAACCCCAAGCCATCTGGTCTAATGCTTTAATATCTTAACCATTAAAAGGGGCTTTCTTCAAATCTAAACTGAACTAAATCTAAACTGATCTCTAATACTGGAGATTAGTTCCATTATTTCTCTTCAGACACAATGGCTTTGGTTGAATGCGTGTTCCTCTACCTTTTCGTAAAAGCCATTTGTCTGTTTGAAAACATTTTCCATCATCTACCTAATCAGCTCTTCTTCAGACTAACAAACCATGTCACTCAGCCTTGTTCTCACTTGTGGATTCTCTCACCCATTGTGAAGTGAGGGTTAAAACCTGTATCGTGTCAAAATGAAGTTTCATAATTGCCAGGCAAATTAGGTGATTACTCAAATTATTTTAAAGATGATACTCTTGTCTGCGTGTCTCAGTATAAAAGGAGAAATATAGGCAGGCTATAATTTCCTATCACACTTAGATCATTTTTGAGATAGCATTGTCTAAGCAATCTTTTGCCTTTCCTCATTGTACAGACACTTGTTGCTGAAGCACAGTGACTTGCATTTGTCTTTTAAATCTATGCTATTTTTAAAGACCACAGTTTCATACTCTCACTCTCTCTTCTAACACATTCCTAGTCTTTCCCAGCTTGAAGTTATCTCCAGATTTTGCAAGTACATCCTTCATTCCAAGTCCATCTGAACTAAACATGAAAATATAGGCTAGTATCTGATCCAGTAAAAACCCAAGCCAAATACCACTCAATGCATTCTTCCTTTAAAACAGAAGCCACTAATAATTACTCTCTGAGCAGTTTTCTAAGTAGGCCTGCATCCAGTGTATAATATTTTCACCTGATCACTGTTCCCAAATTTATTTGGGAGAATCCTGTATGCAACAGTTTAAAAACACTACTAAATTAAAAAACATGACCCTAAGTATTTCTTCTACAGCTAAAAAGCTATCACATAGCTATATATATTCTATATATTAGATTTTTTCAGCCAATGAACTACTCTGTGTATTTCTGGAAGAACCAACCTAGTCACTGCAGTATTTGACACAACAGATGAACCTTGTCTTTCTGATGTGAAGTGTGGACAAATTCCCCATGCCTTTGCTAACCCCCAAGTCAAACCACTGCAGTGTAGTTTAGCTCACCCATAAAGATACCTAGGATCTAACAGTACTGATTTGAAAGTAGAAGCAGAATATTTATTGGTTAACTGATCCAGTGTGTTACACACATGACTTCCCTAAGTGGCATGAATTGCTGCATTTTCGTCTTACTGCCAAGTTGCAGTCAATCAGCAAATTTTATGGTTCAAGTGTAAGTACCTGAAATGCACATACAGCTTTCCATATGATTGAGATGTTATCCATATGATTGAGATGGAATATTTTCTCACCCAAACTGACTTGAAAGAGACAGAGTTCATAAGTACATGCCCTGAAAATCAAACTCAGTAAATTAACCCAGGCTATGAAGGACAAGAAGGCTGCTTCCAAATTACTGTGTTTTTTTAAAAAGGATACTATTTTGCCATTTAACATTTTAGCTAGTGGAAGACCAATTTATCCTTCTATCAAACCATCTGCTACTTGTCATCTTTATTCCTTGGTGTCCAGAACCTACTGCTCCAGAGAAATAATCAATTTTACAGGCCAGAAATAACTACAGTAGTGAGGAAAAAAAAAAAAAAAGATCAAAAGAATTTAAAAATAATTCTCATAATAATGCCTGTATTTACACAGCACATTTCATCCTGAAGGAAAAACAATGAGAGCACGTTTGTACTTCACAGACTTCTTCTTATTCCTCCAATTCACCAAAAATAAAAACTTGAGATGTATCCATGATGGAACAAGGAAAATGAGGTCTCATTGGAATACGATTTTCCTAAGCTAACTCAATTGTACTTCCTCTAATCTGGCTCTAATACATTCGGTGGTTGCTTTCTGCCTCAGTTAATAGTTTGTTAGTATAAATTAACCTCGTGACTATAGCGAGACCTATCATACTTGCCAACGCTATCAAGAAGCTCCTCTTTTCCAAAAGGGGTACGAGGCACGCATTTTTGCCTCCCTCAAGCTGTTGTTAAATTAGTACTAGAACTGTTACCTTGGCAGACTGACAAACAGCAAAATCATCTGTAACCCCCTCCACTTGAGGCCGCAGCACACACCTACAGGTGATCTGATCATCCTGCACAGAACCAAGCAGAGCTCAGTGATGATCTGCCAGCTGTAAATCCAAAACCCGACAAGCATACACTTACCGATTTCCCTGGAGATCTGGGTGAATGCCTCTACGCCGCTCTCTCCGTAGTTTCCTTCGGAAGCCAGTGTTGACACATAGTTCCACCCAAGGGCTGTCACGATGTCAACCATGGCCTGTGCTTGGTAGGAGTCAGGTGGGACCACTCGAGAGAAGAAGTCATACCTGGTGTTATCACTCAGTTCTGGAGCTGTAGATGCATAGCTGATTTGAGGTATCTGGAAATAAAACGACAAGTAATGCATGACTATATAGCATCTTTTCCCTCTATGTATGTATGTGTTCAAAAGGCTTAAAAGAGATTATGCACACGCACTCTGCAAAACTGAATATCTTGTTTTAATTAAATCAACTGATCAGAAAGCAGCTCGGATTTTGTAAAACGTCAGTCAAGTCTTAAATAACACTCTTAGTAAGAAATAATGCATTCTGCTTTGCTCTAGATGTCACGATTGTTGACGTGTAAGCGTAACAACTTCTTTTGTGATTCTTGCCCTGACAGGAAGAGATTTTTTTAAAGGAGGGACGCCTAGTAGTACTACAGAAGGTAAGAAGGTCACATTATTAATGTCTGATTGTTACAAACACACACTTCAACTCAATGAGTAAAATGTAGATTATTTCCTTATTCTTGTTTTGTCTATACACATACCTATATATGCATGTTTTTCCATTTTCTTTCTGGATACCAAATACCAAAAGCTATCTGATAAAAAATACACAACCATATATATGTATATAGTCTCAATACAATATAAATTCAGAGAAGGAAAAAGGTTCCAATGAAGGTTTGTAGCCCTTCATTTCAGTAGTCTTTCTGGAAACAAACGAACAAAAAAAATAGGCAATATACCCAGTAAATAATTGAAATACACTTTAAAAATAAATTAGCACTCTTATCTTCTTTATAACCTCTGTTAATAATAGGTGCTTAATGTACATTCTAGAAAATATAAAATAGCCTTCAATGAAGCAATAACAAGAGTTCCTAATCTGATATCAATTCTAAACTGATTGTTTTGAGAACTACATTTAAAGTTCTTGATAACAAGTCACTGTTTCATTAGATGCCATGGGAGATGATTTCAGTGGAACACTTGCATCCTACACAGTGATTATTTATTTATTTATTTTTAAATGTATGCTATTAACATTCTGGTCACTAACCCTGCTTTTATAGGCAGCACAGATTCCTACAACTGGAAAAAAAGCAGTTTATAGCCTAAGGGGTGGCAAAATCATTTCTCAGTCAGAAAAAAAAAAACAATCCTTACGTATCTTGGCTATACATTTATTTAAGAAATTTTCTACTCATGGAGAAGCCTTAGAATAAACAATCTGAACTACTGGAATAATAACAATCAGAGAGAACAGAAAAAAGGGAGGATCAGAGATAAAGCAAGTTAAAGGTTATATCTCACACAAATCAGTATTCCTAACATAACAAAGACCCACCATGAAAAAACAAGATAAAATCTCCTTACAAAAGTTGTCTTGTATAAATTCCCTTTCTTTCAGAAAATATTTGAAACATCTTTATCTCTTTACAGAGAACAGATTCTGTTCTCCAACAACACAATTATGCGCATTTAGAGCACATATCATTCCCTTTCAAAATCTGCTCTATTACTGTCTAAAATCGTCAGCTTCTTCTAGGTAGAAAAGAAGTAAAGGCAACTTTTGTGTGTCATTTTGCACCTCAGTGTGTCATTTCACAAAAACTATGGGGTTGTTGCTTTGAGGAAAGTTATTTCATTGATAACAACTATAAAATCAACACCAGCGAGAGATATTATCAGCACCACCAGACAGATATTTTGTTGTTGAAAAAAACATAAAGGCCAGACCACAGCATTATATATCCATTAACATTCTCAGTTCTTCTTCCTCTTCAGGCATGAGATGAATAACAAATCCTAGATATGGGTAGGAGAGCTGTAGGTACAACTTTGCAATGAGATTCTTCAGATCAATAGAGATATTTTATTTTCGGTGAGTGTCGCTGATTTGAGGCCATGGAAAAGCCAGAGAAGAGAAGCAATTTTCCTGCTTTTCAGCTCCCTGTAGCTCAGCTTCTTCCCTAGAGTTATTTCTAATAACAGTGGAAGAGAAGGGAAGGTAAATAACAGTCCAAACCAAACACCCCTGAAATCACTGGATGCACCTTAAGCCACCACAGCTTTATAGCTCCTGCCAAAATATCGCCAGCATGAAATAAAAGGAGGGGAAACACTGCCTAAACAGAAAGCCACGCCTAAATTTCAAGAAAAAAGGCTTATGCAACGGAATATTCAGGTTATTTATTTTTATCGTACAGTAATACAGTTGCTTGAAGACAAACAACACTCAGACATTGTTTGGCACAAGGAAAAAGTACTAGGATTTAGTGGTTCAATAACCCATGAACAAAAAATATATACATTAGAATGTAACAACCCTAGTCATGGTCTGTATGTTTAATAAACCATTTTACATGTCCCCAAGTACATTTTACAAGACAGAGCATAATGCTGCCTAAGCAAAGGAACTGTTATGCTCTATCAATTCAGTAATGTGTGTTTTAAAAACTCCCTAAATACATTCTGCATTTATACTTCAGGTTCTACTGGACCCTTGAGATGTAGATTTGCTTTTTGAAAGAGACCTGTGTAAGGTCTCTTGCTCCTATATTTCCCATTCTAAATTTATCAGTCTAAATTTTCAAAATTAAATACAATTTACTCAACATTTGCATTGTATTTATATGTTATGTAGCACTGTCAAAAAAACTTCAGTTCTTTGGGGGACAAAAGGAAAAAAGCAAAGGATTGTATAACTACATTTGAATGAGTTGTCACACGACAGCTGTCACATCCTCTGGGAAGGGCTGGAAGCATTTATGTATGAATGTTCACTGATGATTTTTTTCCTATTCTTCCTAACCTATGGTTAGGCTACTCCCCTTCTATTAACCCATGATCTGATAAACTCTCTACTTCCAGTGAGTGACGTTCTTGAACTCTTTGAAACTGTTACGCAGAGAAATTCATAAAAGCCTTATTTTTATTTTTAAGCTGATCTATTAAAAACTTTAATGTTATTTGAAGATAAACATTTATAGCATGGCACTTTAACTACAACGTCTGGATTTGAAATAATATCCAGTTTTTTAGTAAGGACTGGTCATAATCTTAGTGCATCCTGGACTGCAGCTGAAACTACCAGCAATTCATTTTGTCTATTATCCACAGTCACAGACATCAGAAAATGATTCCATATGTTTGGGGAAAAAAAAATAAAAGAAGAAAAAAAGGAGGGGACAAAAAAAACACAAATAAAACAACAGCTTATAAATGAGTAGAAAGGCTAAGCCTGCAACACAGATTCAAGCCAAAATTGTCAGTCAAGCATACTCTGTTCTTTTCCTGGATCTTTTTGGGCACATCTCCAAGTTGATTTAAAATCAGTCTCTAAAGATTTCCTCTTCCAAGAGGATCAAAGAAGACAGAGCAGTTACGTCAGAACTAGCTGTCCAAAAGCTGTAATTGCGGCAGCACTTCAAAGAGGGAATATCTGTATGACATATCTACCAACCATTACTACAGAACAGACTGCTGCTTCCTGATGGAGCAGGTGTGAGCAATTTCAGAAGAGCCGAAAGCAGCTAACATTGTATGTCATTTATTTCACTCAATTGGTGAACCACTTCCAGTCTCCAATATACTAGGGGAAAAAAAAAGAAAAAAAAAAGGAAGAAAAAAAGGAAGAAAAAAAGAAAAAGCCAATTCCCAACTACTATTCTTCAGCAATTATGACTCTGGATGTGTTCGGTGGGTCCAGTGCAGGGATCCAAACCACACAGGTAACGCACTAAGAACAGCAAAGAAAACTGAGATCAATTTGCCCTTCCAGTAAAGAATCTTGAGCACAGCATGCACTCTCAGCCAATATGCCTTCTCTTCTATGACATTCTGTCCAAATTAAGGACAAAAGGTCAGTGGAATCTTCCTTACTGAGCTCTCAAATCCATTTGCTTGCTGCATTTGTCAATGTATAGTATCAACTGGTCACTTTGAGTGCCATCTTCCTTTACACAGCCTTTCAGCTGGAAGCATGATTTGGGAGCAGAGTAGTAGACAGCAAAAAAAGACCCAAGAAAGAAATCACCAGTAATTTTGAACATAACTGATAATGAGTTACACTCACAGAAGTAACCATACAATACAGTCACGCAGCTTAATGGGCTTAAACAACTCACATCTTCAGTTTAACTAGCCACTCAGTCCTATCACTACTAACTTTAGCATATCAGTAATCTTTTTTTATTTCCCTTTTCCTTCTCTCACCAGTGAGCAGCTTTTTTTGGTTTGGTTTGGTTTGGTTTGGTTTGGTTTGGTTTCTTTTTTTTTGTGGACTATTAGCATAAATTAGAAGATGTGAAGAAGATCACACAAAATTAGAAGATTAGAATAAAAACAGTAATAATCTTAACAAACAAAGTAACAAAGCCAGTAAGCTTAAGGTTCATTACTGGTCAGCATTAACTGCATTTTACCACCAACTAATAAATCTTGCAAAGAAGTAAGTATGCTTGAAATAAAATTTGACTTTGGAAACACGTTTTCATCTTAGTGATTTTTTGAATTTTAAGTACCTATCATTAATCATTAATAGCTCTGTCTTTTCAAGATTTTTATTCCCTCCTATGTACAGCAAGAGAGAGCTCCCTGAGAGTAAAAAAAATTAAAAAAAAATTAAAAATCACAGCAGTGAAATGAATCCTCAGGGCTTAGATATTGAACAGTTGCTGAATGAGAGCTGAGGTCACTGTCTTTCAGCTATTAGATACATTTGTAAATTGCCATTAGCTGGAGCATCATCCTAGCCTGCTTGCACTTCAGAAAATGTGTGTCAGCCAGCAGTGCAGTGCTGCTAAACTCAATGAGGTTAGACATACAAGATTTAAAAGAGTTTGATGAGGTTTAATAATATCTTGAACTATACCAAAAAAGATATACACTGCTCCATTTTGTTACCAACTGTAGGAGATGAAATGCACCCTGAAACTGCCCATTTCCCTCCACTGACACTAAAGGGAGCCTGGGATATAAACTTAACTGTTACGTATGCAATTTAGAACATTCCTGTAAACAGCTACAGGTCTTCTGCTGAATCTCACTATCCCATTAATTTTAGCAACAAAAAAGGGATGATTAGCACAGCTATCAATTTCCTTCTGAAACGCCTTCATCTGTCCATCTACAGCAAATACTGAATAGGTTACCCATGCAGTACTAGAGACTTTATTTCATTCATTTTGAGAATAAACCAAAACAAGAGAACATCCTGGAAATAGATAACATGTTAAGACTCACTCACGCCTTTGGAGATGTGAAATGACCCTTTCAGGGCTCAGAGCAGGTTGATGCCTTGCCAGCTCCACTGACTACAAACCCCCTACAGCTCACATTGAGAAGAAGGTTCAGCACATGAAGTTTTCGATTCAGCCTTTTTCCATGGATTTTACCATGAAAAAGACCATTCTGTTGCTATTTATGTTCGCATTAGATGTATATTCATTTAGATTTAAAAACGTGCATTTGTAAATTTTATTTATTCAGAAAGACAGAGTGTGTGTTCTCAATGTTTAGGACTTTGACACCATCTGAGAGATATCTGCTAACCACGGTATTCATCATGTGTCCAGTAAGGTATCCTGGTCAGGAACTGACATAGATGTTCCCAAAAAATATCTGCTAGAGCAAATACATTAAAAACAGTTACACTTTTTACCTAGACAGATATGACTTAAAATGCATTTAGATGAAAAGAGGGGGGGAAAAAAAGAGAAAAAAAAAATTAAAAGCTTTGGAAAGGGAAAGAATGGAAGTATAATCTGAAAGCTGGCATTAGCGGTTTTCCCTTAGAAGGCAGGATTATTTCTTTTTTAAACAATCTGAGTTACTCCAAGTCATTCTATTGGCACTATCATAATGGTTTCTTTCAAGGCTGCTTGCAACTCGTACACCTCTTGAAAAGGAGCTAATGATAAGTTAATGTCAACTCTTTTGAAAATTCCTCTACATTTATATGTTTTTGTGCAGAAATATGGCCTTCATGATTAAATCTTTTCACCTCCTATTACTCTTCCACTGGTTTTACCTCTTTTGATATCAGTTACATTTTAAGGACATATTCCTGAGAAGCATATACCTTCAATGAGCTACACTGAAGTTTGCATCAGAAAAAGACATACGTGTGAAGCAACAGAGCAGATTGTGGTCAACAAAATTATTTCCGCAACCACCACAGATTGGCCTGTTTTTTTAAAGTCAGATGTAATCACTAAATCAATAGAAATACAGAGATAAGGCCAAATATGCACATCCTCCTTCATTACTGATTGTCTTTTTTCACCAACCACAAAAACAGAAATGAGGTATTTGCAACCTCTTTCTGAGGTTACTCTTGGAGGGCAAATCCATTGGCAACTAAGGTACTCTGCATAAAGTGAATTATCCTAAACAAAGTAGCTTCTTATAGCTAAAACACATATTTGTATAGCATCAGTTATGGGATGACAAAATATTAACCTTACATGGCATTTCATTCCACCTCCACCAGCCAGAAAATGCCTTTTCTAAAGTTTAACCAGATGTGTTACAGCAAGGCCATTTTAGTTTGTGACCTATGTGCTGCCTTCATACAACAGGGTGCAAAAGGAAGGAATGTGTATAATATAAAGGGTTTGAATTTGATATATAGTTTGCTTCCATTGGGTTGAAGCAGGTCAGGGACTCATTATAAGTAATTATTTTTAATTACACATATGGAATAGTACATAAGAAAGAAAAAAAAAAAAAAAAGTGGTATCACAATTTCAAATCCCTCAATAGATGCAGCATCTACAAAACAAATTTACCACTCTGCAAAGTACAGGCCTTTGTGCTCTGTGATGCACTTCAGGGCAAAAACATTAAAACGATATTTATGCATTATGAATGTTTTTACAGCTGAAACACATCTTGTCACACTGTGCATTGCTGTGTAACTCCGGGAGGACAAGAATCCATCTAAGGACAGCTTGAAATGTCATCAATGTTTTGTGCAACAGAATCTATTGATAAATGTTTAACAATGGCATTTTCTCAGCAAGGAAGCTCTATTCTGCTATTTCCACATCCCTTTAAGTCCTGGATTTGCCTCTCTGAAAAGCCAGCTACAATAAGCAGTTCCACATTAAATTATCCACCATATGTAGGCAGCTTCTTTCCAAATGTTTTAAATCCAGCTGAGGTCAAAGCATTGAACGATAAATGGGAGAAACAGTAGATCAAATGAGTAACATTTTCATACTGAGATCAAATCACTACATGGGGAGTGGGGGATCTTAACCTTGGGAACAGCTGTTAGTGCTTCATTTACAGCTTCTTATGTTCTCCACTCATCAGATCAAATGGGAAGCCAAGGATGGGCAGATAGCTTTAGGGACTTCAACTACTAAACCTCTTTTTCTGCTCGTTGGAAAACTCTCACTTAATTGTGTGTATCAATATGTTAAACTTGTGTCAATCTCTACTGAGCAAAGTGTGAACTCTGATATTTTAAAGCTTTTTTATTTCCATTTTTCTCACTAGGCTCTGTCGCTACAGTGCTGGCAGCAACTGTAGCCTCTTCTGATGAGTTTGAGGAAATTCATAAAGATGTGCATTATTTTTGGTCCAAACTAATAAAGACGTTTACTATTATTATTATTATTATTATTAATTATTATTATTATTATTATTCAGCAGCAATACAATTATCTTGTAAGGTTAAGGTTAAGGCTGTCTGAATCAGGTTTTCTTCATATTCATTTACTAATTAGAACTACAGAGAGCACAGCAGCCATCTTCACTCACCCATGAGGACATGCAGTTGTCACAGGAGTTTTTCCTGATTATAGAGAACATCACTATGGAGGAAGTGCTCTCAGCAAGATGCAAGATGGGTGCTCTGCTTAATGGACAGTTCTGGTTTTTACATTCACTCTTCAACACTGCAAGACCAGTACCCAGTGGTATGAACACTGGCTGAGCAGTAGTGCTATCCTTCTGTTACCCATGCTGTCAGCTTACTATCATCAGATACAAATATCTGAAAAAATAACGTGGGGAGAGAAAGTGAGTTTTGTACTGTTTACAGCATTTTCCACAGCTGTGGAGAACATCAATATATGTAGAAAGTGCTCAGCTGCCCAGACATATCTGCAAATCCTTCATGTGTTTTAGGGCATGCAACACTTCAGCTGTTCCTCCAGAAAGTCCAGATTCCCTGTAATCTGCCTGCCCTGCACTAATGCCTTGGACACCTCATCATATCAGAGCACATTAAGGGAATCCCTGTGATTCACCACAGCTAGGGATTCCTTCTGGAGTATAGCCAGTTCATATAGGATTATAAAACATAGTTTTAGATCCATATATTACAGACTTGGAAAAGAGAAATGTCAGCTTTTTTTTATTTTTATTTTGATTTCAGATGATTTTTCTACTTTTCTAAAAAATAATCAGCATTGGTAAGCAGCAGATTTACATTGTGTTTTTAACCTTAAAAGCTACAAGAAAATGTGAATCTGCATTCTCAGCCATTTCCAAAGAATTAAATGTATTTCACATTACCACGGTATGGTGCTAAGTCCCTTTGCTACTGGTAGAAAAATTGAAGAAAAATGCAAAACTTTTCCAATCAAAAGATTGGGAGTCATCTGTGAACTAAGCTCTGAGGCTCACAGGACTGATATCCTTCCTTCCTATTCAAAATGTACTACATTTAAAAATAGGGTGGCCGAGTACAAAAGGCATCCTCCTCCACATGGCTCCTGAACAACATATGGCCATGTCTCTTCTGTTCCATCATTACCAGATTTTTATTCTGATCTCTGACTTAAACACTGAGGTTTATCGCTGTATTGATCCATAGATTATGTCATCAAAAGCATAAGGGCAAGCAGAGAGATCAAAATCCAGGCAAACCCAGTAAGAGCACACAAAGTAGGACCATGCTGCCTCAGGTTTGCAGATTCTCCACAACAGACCCTACAGAATTTTAGAAAGTTGTGACAGTCCCAATATTTAAACTCAATACCAAGTCAAGTGCACTGGCAATGAAGAAGTGACATAGGGTGAGAGGGAACAACACAAAGCCAAGAAGATGCTGACATAAATTCATTATGTGGCCAAACTTGTTTCAAATAACAGGAATGACCTACTGCTTTGTTTCTTTGTGTCTAGCAGTGTCAGAAACTGGAATCCCTGAAGGTCAAACTGGTTGCCAGTGTGTTGGTCTTCTGTGACCATTTTGAAAATCCCAGCTTTGTAGTACTAAATAGTGGATGTGAACACATTAAATGGTCTTTGGAGATAGCTCACATTGTCACTGAAGCATTTTGCAGACAATCTGCAAGGTCTTTACAGAGTGACTGGTGTTTTGGAGACTCCTCCACAGACAAGAAGTCAGAGCAGCACAAACTGTGCTTAGAGCCTAACAAGGTAATGAGATCAAGAACTATCAAGAAATGCAGCCTACACCAAAAAATAGAAAGCACACAAATAGTCTCCATAATATAACCATAATAATAGATGGTAGCGAACAGAAAACAATCAGTTTTCAAACATACCAGTATTTCATAAATATTGTCATATGCATAAGAAAGGCACAACATTAAAATCATAAAGCAAACAAATAAATCAAGCAGCAAGAGGTTGTGCCCATGATCCGGCATATCAGAGGTACAAGCACAACCTTGTTCATCATTTGTTTTGACTCTGCCAGCAGTCACTAGCAAAATCTCACAAAGAATAGGACAGCACTGAAAATTCAAAACTTAAAAAGACACTTGCATATAGATACAGCATGCAGGCTCTATTTCATCACTAGCAAAAATGCATACTAATAGTAGTAACTGGGTTGAAAAACAGTGCTGGGATTTTGCTCTATTAGATAGTGTTCTTTTGCTCTTGCTATCTGTTGTATTTTTCATGGAAATAAGTAGAAGGCATTACTTTCAGATCGACCAACATACATTCCTTATGAAGACAGACAGATAGATAAGTAAATAATTTTCCCTGATAGCTTTTTCCTCATGCTTCCTATAGGTTGTGCTTTCTTTCTTCAGATATTTCAACAACTTACATTTTCCTCCTATTACCTTTTCTACATTTTCTTCTGCATGAAGTGTCAGGTCCCCTGCACTTTGGCCACAGCAACCCCATGCAATGTTGCAGGCTTGGGGCAGAGTGGCTGGAAGTCTGTGTAGAGGAAATGGACCTGGGGGTATTGACTGCTCAGCTGAACATGAGCCAGCAGTGTGCCCAGGTGGCCAAGACAGCCAATGGCATCCTGGCTTGCATCAGAAACGGTGTTGCCAGCAGGAGCAGGAAAGCAATTGTCCCTCTTTACTCAGCATGCTGAGGCCGCATCTCGAGTACTGTGTTCAATTTTGGGCCCCTCACTATAAGAAAGACATTGAGGCTCTGGAATGTGTTCAGAGAAGGGCAATGAAGCTGGTGAGGAGTCTGGAGTGCAGGCCATATGAGGAGTGACTGAGGGAGCTGGGATTATTTAGTGTGGAGAAGAGGAGGCTTGGGGGAGACTTTATCACCGTCTACAACTTCCTGAAAGGAGCTGGTAGTGAGCTGGGAGTCAGCCTCTTCTCTTGTGTAAGTAGTGACAGGACTAGAGGGAATGGCCTCAATTTGCACCACGGGGGATTCAGGTTGGATGTTAGGAAATACTACTTTCCTGAATGAGTGGTCAGGCACTGGAATGGGCTGCCCAGGGAGGTGGTGGAGTCACCAACCCTGGAGGTGTTCAGGGAACATTTAGACATTGTGTTGAGGGACACGGTTCAGTGAGAACTATTGGTGATAGGTGGATGGTTGGACTGGATGATCTTGTAGGTCTTTTCCATCCTTTGTGATTCTATGACCTATTTCCAGACAGCCATTTGCCTTCACTACTGGCCTTCCCTAACTCATCTCACTCCCTCCTCTCTTTTCAACCACAACTTTGACCAGCTGATCTAGGCTTCTCAGCTGCAGCTCTGCTTCTTCCTTTTGGCAGCTGATGGTTCAAAGATATTTCCACCTGGACCAGCAGAAAGAACAAAAGGGAACTCTTCTTCTACGACATATCCTAGAGAGTCACTACTCACTCTAGTCTACTAAGTTAGGTTTCATTCCCCATAATATACATTTTTTCTCTCCATTTATATTGAGAAAACACCCACAAAGTCAGCAAAAGCAATACTTGGTGCAGGAAAACAGCTTATGTTGGATGAGCATTTCATATCATTCCTGTAAATTCTCCTTTTTCCTATTTTTATTCATTGCAATTTAAGTATAAATCAGTTTACTGTTATCAACACCATACAGCCTTGTATGAGTGCTAGTCTTAGCCTTCCTGGTTAGTGTGATGGAGATTTCTTCCCTAGCATGACTCTCCAATATCTCTAAACCCAAATGCAGATGATATATAAGCCCTTTTGAAGGTTCTTAAAAGTTCTCCTCAGTTAGCTTGATCCTGTAAGTCTGGTCCCACCACGAACAACATCCTTCAGCAGCTCCACAGGATGCTAAATTAAGGAAGCATGAGGAGCTTTCAATAAGCCAGAAAAGCTCTACCGCTCATTTTTTTTCCCATTTCAGCATTCCCAGAAACAGAAGATAATTCTGTCAGGATGCCAGTAGTCAGAGGGAGAGATCACTGGCAACTGCTTTCTGCTGCTCAGAGAAGGGGCTCAGGAGCTCCTCCACCCATGTTCACGCCTGTTATCCACACAACTACAGAGTGCTTCAGTGGGCAGGGAAGGGGACTTCACCCCTTCCAGACATTCCAGACAAATGTTTGCTTTTTCCTAAAGGGGCAGTGAAAATGCCCAGAGCAACCTACAAACTATTACACATAATTCAGCATCTTCATTTAGATAAAGTCAACCACTGCTACTCCAGCTAAGTACTGGGAATTCCGGGAGACTTAGAATTCTGAACTTTTTTTTTTTTATAGATGCAAAACATTTGCTTTTAAGAATTCAATTCAATTACAGATATCCAAGATAACTCCGTGTTTACCAGACTGTTCAGTGCACAGCCACTACATGCAGTATATTGATGTTCTGATCAGTAGTCTTTGGAAATCTTCCATATACTGTGCACAGACAATTTGTATTAGGAACTAGGGTACCTTGTACTACTTCTGAATACTAGAGTAGCTTTTGATGAGTGAACATCTTTTATTTTGAAATTGTCCTCCTTCAGTCTGTTGCTGCATATGTTAAAAGACCCCATAAAAAGCAAAATTACACTAAACTAGATTTAAAAGTGTCAAGAGTATTGAATAAACATTGGAGACATCAAAAGTCTGAGTGGATGCTCCTGATGACAAGTGGTGTGGGAACACCAGCCTGCGCTGAACCTGATACAATTCCATTTCCATCTATTTATTGAAAGTGGTTCACAGAAGTATTTCTGCATATCGGTGTCACCTATCCATTCCTAGGCACTGAATAATTCGGTATAAAACCAACTGAAAGAATCAACATATTTTTTTGTAGAGTATCAATGTTGTCTACATTTCCTTAAAAAATAAAAGTAAAAACAATATTAAGAAAAAAAAAAACAGAGAACTTTGAAAACATTTGCTTTTGATGTCTTAAGTCTATCTTCTCCTTCACAGATTGCAGACAACTTCGACCAACAAATTCTATTATTGGAATAGAATTTGTGGTCTCTGTGTTGCACTAGGGCTGCCTATGCAGGATATGGTGAAGTTGAGCATTTTGAAATGGGATTTACATACTTCCTGAACTAGCCAGTAGGAAATACCAAGCAGAGGCCAAAAATGATCCAAGGGATGGATCACCTCCCCTACAAAGACAGGCTGAGAGATCTTGTTCAGCCTGAAGAAGAGAAGGCTCTGGGGAGACTTCAGAGTGGCCTTTCAGTATCTAAAGGAGAGCTGTAAGAAAGAAGGGAATGGACTCTTTAGCAGGGTCTGTGGTGACAGGGACACAACGAACAGGAAATGGTTTCATAGAATGGCTTAGCTTGGAAAGGACCCCAAGGATCACCAAGTTCCAGGCCCCCCTGCAACAGGTAGGGCCACCAACCTCCAAACCCGGTACTAGACCAGGTTGCCCAAGGCCCCATCCAACCTGCTCTTAAAAACCTCAGAAACAGAGCAACCACAGTTTCTCTGGACAACCTGTTCCAGCACCTCACCACTCTCTCTGTAAAGAACTTCCCCAGACATCCAATATAAACCTTCCCTCCTTGGGAAACTCAAAACCATTCCCCCCTTGTCCTATCACTGCCTACACCTGTAAAAAGTTGAGTCCCCTCCTGCTTATAAACACCTTTTAAATACTGGAGGGCTGCAATGAGGTGTCCTCACAGCCTTTTCTTCAGGCTGAACAAGCCCAGCTCCCTCAGTCTGTCTTTATAGGGGAGGTGCTCCTGCCCTCTGATCATGCTCATGGCCCTCATCCAGACCCCCCCCACACTGAAGAGTTTCAAACTGAAAGAGAGGAGTCTTAAATTGAATATAAGGAAGAAGGGCTTTTTTCCCCCCCCCAACAATAACAGCAGTGAAGCACTAGAATAGGTTGCCCAGAGATGTTGTGGATGCCCCCTACCCTCAGGCATTCAAGTTCAGGTTGGATCAGGTTCTAAGCAGCCTGACCTAGCTGTAGGTGCTGCTGTTGATTGCAGGGGAGTTGGACTAGATGATCTTTAAGGATCCCTTCCAACTCAAATGATTCCATGATTCAAGATGTGTCCAAATCATATCCAGGTTGGAACCAAGACAGCACTTAATAGCCTATAGCCACCTCTGTATATAAGACTGGTTTACACTTCTCTTTCAAAACATATATGGAGAAAAGAACAATATTATCACCTCTATCTGCTTTCTTCCCCCATCCACATCCCTCCTCACCCCCCCCTTTTTAATTTCCCCTTCCAAAATGCTAGTTGCCCTGAAGCCACATTTTGTACCATCGCTCTTCACTGTGACATACTTTTGTGCAGGGCTTGTGCATCACAGGTCCCAGGATCTGGTCTTTACTTCTTGAGGAACTTATTTAACACTGAATGTAATATTACTTGCCAAACATTTTGGCAATAAGCTAACTTCCATGGAGGCAGCCCTTGTGGGTTAACGCAGTTGAAGAACTGTAAACACTAAGGGAAATTTACTGACCAAAATTAGACACCAGAAGTTTCACAGATCCAAGAACATCTTCACAGATCACAGACTGTGATGTCTGAGTGCCACTTTCGGCACATAAGAGGGTTGTGTGAGGTCTTATTTTATCTGGGCTAGGTAGTCCAAATATAACTCTCTGCATTTATGAGAACAATTAAGGGGTCTGAGAGTATTATGCAGAAGTTTCTAAAATGAGCTGTTCAATTTTTCTTTATCTGATTTCTAAAGAAGCGTGGTTTCATTCCATTATGATGAAAAAATTATGCTAGACGCAATACCCCATACAATTAAGTTTACTATACATTTGTATACCAATCAGGGTCTTATCTGTTATTTCTGAGTATAGTTCCCTGCACATTATCCTTTCTACTCACTTAATCTGTCTGAGCCAGCAATTAACAATATTTTACTCGAGAGATTAAAAAAATGCCTTTATATTCACAGATGTCACAACAGTCAGACTAAAAAAAAATAATGATTTCAATTATACTGCTTCACATACAGAAAACATAAACCAGAACTAAATAATCAGTGCCTGCCTTGGTGGCCAGCAGCCCCCGAGTCTCTGTTGTTTATGGTATCAAAGCGAAGGCACCTTAACAAGGCCAGCTTGCTCTTCGCACTGACTGATGCATCAAAGCCTAAGGTTTGGAGTCTCCAGTGCCTGCAGCGCCTTGCAGCCCACAGCAGAGCAGGACCTTGGTATCACATGGGCAATTAGCTGCAGAAACACATCCTCATCTTCAGTGCTTAGCCTAACAGGACAACAGATGGAGAAAAACAGCTAGAAATGGAGTTCTCAAGACAAAAAGCACTCTCCCAAAGAGCTTATATCATCATCATTAGGAAACACCAGGGAAGATTATTAGCCTCTGCCCCCTCTCCCAGAGGCTTCCTTGCTTTAGCATCCTCTAAACAGCAGAGAAGGAAAATCCATTATACTCCCACCCACAGACTTGAGGTCCCAAGCAGGGATGGAAGGGACAACGGGCATAGTGGGACTCCTCAGCTCCGTTCAGGCTTTCAGGACGCAGAGCACAGCTGTCACACCGCAGCAGGCAGGAACAGCTCACCTTCCTATAGCAGAGACAAGGGCTCCACACGTTTCTTGGCACTTCAAGAATGAAAAGCTCCTCCACACTTGTACAATTCAGGTGGAATACTGCCTCCACTCCCATCTCTTCCCATACTGGGAGCGCTCACTTCAAAGCATAAACTACTGTTGTTACTAATTGCGTTTTCTCATTTTTTTTCCTAAAAACAAAGAAGCAAACAGAAAAAAATCCTCTTTGCCAAATCCCTTTCAGATCTTCATTTCATAGTTTGGATGCACACAGGTCACACAGCACAGAAAGTGCCAGCTAGAAGCCTCCCTGTGTGGAAAATTACTGGATAGTCACACTAACATTTCTGCACAGACTTTGGAAATCTCAGCTCTACAAAAGAAGCTTCTAGAACAACAACAATCAGGCTCTCATGTCAGGAGAGCATCAGCTTCTCCTTATTACGTCCTTAAAACTATAAAACAAAACTAATGCACGTTTATTTTATTCCTTACTATGACTTCTCAGAAAATATGAGACTTGAAGTCCCAAACTCAGTATATTCATTAACCAAGTCCTTATTAAGTTAAGAAAGCTTTTCATAGACGTGGAACTTCACCTGAAAACAACAGCTGAAGAATCAAACAGATTATCAAAAATGTGATCTTCTCACACACTTTTTTTTTTTAAAGCTTCTATATACATGCCTACATATTCTCAAGAAATAAAAAGCGCTTGAGATAAGATGTGGAAATTGATGCAGTGTGAGAAGAATCTCATTTCAGCTCCTACCTGCTACAGAAGTAAAATCTAAGAAAAAAAAATCAACTTGTTCAAGCCTAACAGTTAATAATAAATTCTCGATGTGTACTGAAAGTGAGTTAATTTACTCCATTTAGGATGCAAAAAGCAGCCAGTTAAATACCAAAATCCTTCTCAGAGCAAGAAAAATATATTATCTTTTTATTGACTGTAAACATTCAATCTAAAGAACAGTTGGAAAGTAAAGTCTAGAATATCTGCTTTGATTAGCCAGCAGATGCTCTACAGAGTCAAAACTTACTCACTCCCTAAGCTTTGACTTTTACTGTTAACTCTAACAATAACAAAATATAAACCTAAGGTTTTTGTGCTTTGGTTTTTCTTTTTCCTCCTTCTACCTCAAACAGATTATACCTCTAGCAGCTCTCTAAACACTCTCTCTCCTCTAATGCTTAATTATATCTGCTTCAGGAAACCTTCCTATATTTCAGATAATTTCCACCTGCTTGCATGAGTCACCTGTTCGTACAGCTGCTTCCTAATGTTGGTGCCTTGCAACTGAGATAAGAATGAATTCAACAAATAAGGATCAAGAGGTGATTTGATTGCCTAAGATATTAGTGTCTTTCAATAATAAAAAAAAAACTTATTCCCTTATATAAACAAAATAATGGTGTGATCCATTAACTAAAAAAAGTAGAAAAATTAGGTCTTATATAAGTTAAAGGTATTTCATGCTGAATATAAACTGGAAAGCTGTGCTGGGCTTTACTTCTTGATATTTAGTGTTAGATAGCAAAGTAAAGACCTGAAATTTCTGAACAGTAGACTTCAACTTACTTCGGAAAATGCCAGGTGTGATCCTATGGCAGCTTTAACAATTAAAGCAGTTAGAGGAAGCTGGCAAATCTTTCAGGACCACATTCTATTAAGAGCAGTTCTTCCTAATATTCAGGAAGACTAGCAAAAATACCTGAAAATTGGCTTGACTAACCAGGGGACTTTCAGCACAGAGGCAACAGTAAGAGGTAATGTACAGGAAGAAGGACAAATACGGAATTTAAAATCATTACTTCATCACGTTGGAACAGTGTTAGAAAAGCCAAAGGTTACCTGGAGTAGAAACTGGAAAATATGTTAAAAACAAGCAAAAAAAGCTCATGCTAGTACATTCATAGCAACATGCTGAATTAGCATGCTGGATGGCATGGGTGATTTAGTAACAGCCAAAACAGGTAAGGTAGAGACAATCAATGCTTTCTTTACTAGCAGTGTTTTGTTTCTGAGTTTAGTGAAATGATTTAAAGATGAAAATCAATTGTGGTAGATGAGTTCAGTGATGAGTACAAGAACAACACAGATAAACCAGACCATGTGCAACCACTTGATGGTTGGGGGCTCGGAGCTCCTGCCCTGCAAGGAGAAGCTGAGGGAACAGGATCTGCTTTGCCTTAAGGAGAGATGGCTTCAGGGAAGCCAAAGAGCTGCCCTCCAGAGTTAGAAGATGGGGCTGGACTCTCCACAGCTGTGCATGGTGACATGGTGTAAGACAGCAGGCAAAATTTGAAATGTGATTCAGACTGATATGAAGATAAACTTTTTCACCATAAAAAAAAAGTCAGACACTGTAATGTGCCATCCAGAGAGTCCCTCTCAGACACCAGGGCTCTTCAGGATGCAAGTGGGTAAAAGCCATTTGGGCTGATCTCATGGCTGACGCTGCTTTAAGCAATAGGCTGGTTCGTGTCATCCTACAGACAGAACTGAGCTTTGAATTTATTTGCCCTACTGTTCTCTATAGTCAATAAAGAGAGACCGGTCCTTCCAGTGAACAATTCACACCTAAATGGACTGATAAGCCTCTACTGGAGACCTGTTTATCTCTAGTGACTGTAGAGGGAGCTTAGATTAAAGCTATGGACTCAAAAATATTCAAATATCTTACTGTTTACAAAAAGCCAGCAAATATTTGTTTCAATTCATGTTTACATTTAGAATTTAAATGAAAGTAGGCATCATCTGATCTAATTTTAGTCCTTCTCTAAGTCCTGAGAAAGGAAAGTAAATATAACACAGTCAGTGCAAACAGATAAGAACATAAACCTATAAAGATGTTGTTGCTACCTCAGGAATTGCAGCTGCACAATGGGGTGTTGGCGTTACTTTCTGTAAGATGCCCCATGGGGAAAAAAAATAGTTATATTAAATCTCTTTCAGTAAATCATTAAAATGATAAAGAAGATTGACAAGATATTGCCAAGCCTTAAAAAGCAAACATAGTTGAAATATTTCGTAGTAAATAAACTTTCAGTTGTCTGTGCAAGCATAGCATTCCGCAACAAAAAGGGGAATTTGCATTCACCAAGTAATGAGCTCCCATGAGTTCTTAAAAAGTGCACACAAACTCATGCACTTAAGAGTGTAGTAATGGACCACAGCAAGAACTGTGGTCCAGTTCCTCAGTCAATACACTGGAAGGAAGGGAAGCCATCCAGAGGGACCTGGACAGGCTGGAGAAGTGGGCCCATGAAAACCCAATGAGGTTCAGTAAGGCCAAGTTTAGGGTGCTGCATGTGGGCTGGGGCAATCCCAGGTATTTATACAAACTGGGGGAAGATGTCCTGAAGAACATCCTTGCGGAGAAGGACTTGGGAGTCTTGGTGGATGAGAAACTGGACAAGAGCCAGCAGCGTGCGCTTGCAGCTTGAAAGGCCAACTGTGTTCTGGGCTGCATTAAAAAAGAGGTGGTCAGCAGGGAGAGGGAGGTGATTGTCCCCCTCTACTCGGCGCCTGTGAGGCATATAAACAGGAAGGGAAACAGCTGTTTACAAGGGTGGATAGTGATAGGACAAGGAGGACTGGTTTTAAACTGAGACAGGGGAAGTTTAGGTTAGCTATTAGGTTAGATATTAGGTTAGATATTAGGAGGAAGTTTTTCACACAGAGGGTGGTAATGCACTGGAACAGGTTGCCCAAGGAGGTTGTGGATGCCCCATCCCTGCAGGCATTCAAGGCCATGCTGGATGTGGCTCTGGGGCAGCCTGGTCTGCTGCCCTCCACATAGCAGGGTGTTGAAACTAGATGATCACTGTGGTCCTTTTCAACCCAGGCCATTCAATGATTCTATGATTCCTGTCAGTAGAGGACTCCACTCCACACTGCAGCAGCTCTGGTGGATGTAATTGCCCCTCACTAGCAAGATGCCAAAGAATTTTTTGGCTTCTTCATGCACCCTGATTTTGATCTCACAATATGAGCACTAAATAAGATTAGGCAAGCGTGCCCCTCTCCCTGCTGAGGGTCAATTTTCAGAGTCACAGCATTCTCACATGAGGGTCACCACAACTCTAAAGACCACTAGGAGAGCAGAACCTTACTGAGATTGACAGCTTTCACCATCTACAAATTTGAATATTTTAGCAATATGCTGCTTAAGTATTTGTCCAGAAGTAATTTTTGGCACACAAAACAGCCAGCTAAAAAGGTCAGTTTTGCATCAGCAAAGAAAGATGAAAAACCTCTGCATTTTTGCCCTTTCCACATTATTTTGAAAATGTTCACTGTGAAAAATGCTCATCTTATCTAACCAATTTCTTTTTCTTAAATACCATATTACTAAACAGATCTTGGAATTTTTTATTAATTTTTATAAGCACCTACTCCTTCTCCCAGAATACACTGCTTCAGATTTATTTTGCATGAGCCTTTACACCTACTGCTTCAGGGAATGCACTTTAGTTCTGGCCTCCCCAGCCCAATGCACCTCCATTTGTGCTGCATGCCCCAGTCCACAACATAAGCTCTGGCTAAGTCACTAGGAAAATAAGCAAGGGCACAGGCTGCTAAATCTTCCTGAAGGTAAGAAAGTGCATTTTCTTGATCTCATGTTTACCATCTGTAGAGTGAGAATAATTTGTCATTAAGATACAAAACTCCCTTTGTCTGTGATCCATCTTTCAAGAATGATAGAACTCCCCATTACCAAAATGGCATTATTTTTGTCCAGGGTAAAAACACTGTGAAAAAGATATTTTAGGAAATACCCAATCTTTGTAATTACAAATCAAATTCCTGTAATTTTTTAAAGAAAGCAATGCACTAAGTAGGCTACAAATAAATCAAATAAATTACCAGTTTTAATTAGGCATAACAAACAATTAAACAGATGACATTTAAAATTAATTTTTGCTACCGGAGGAAATACGAGATAAAATGGTGCTAAGAACAGTGATCTCCTGGTGGATATTCCTTCAAATGCATTGACATTCAAAAACATCATAGCATTTGCAGAGAAAAGTCTTTTTCCTTTTTTCCAGTATTTGAGATTTCACTTTTAGGTCAGGTTTTTTTCAATTATCAAACTTCCCTAGAAATGCTTCATGTCTTAAAGTTTCTGTTCAGCTCCATAGTATGTAATTGCCAAACAGCTGCACAGTCATACCAACCGCTGATAAAAAGGCATTACAAACTTCTAAGCAAATCATATTTATAATGCATAATATTCAAGGCCAAAGAAAATCAGTAGTACTTCAAGGCAAACTTCTGAAAATAGGGCAAGGGAATCTTGGGAAAGAGGATGGTAAATACTGCGTACCAATGAAAAGATGCAGCTGCCTAAAACATAACTGCCATGCAGTACACTGAAAAAGAGAATTACCTTACTTTTGAAGGCATTTTGTCTCCTAAATTAGAGTATTATCTACAGCTAACTGCTTTGAGGGCTGGAGGAAAAACCCTCAGGACTCTATTCCAGCCAAGTCCTTTCCTGTGTACCTAATGCTGAGCACGGAGTTGTCTCTCTGACTCTACATATTTAAATACCTCAAAGATTAGGCCCTGGGAGATATTGCAGGCAGTTCAGAAACCGCAGAGGAGATGCTCTATTTCCTACTCCAAACTCTTTTACTTAATTCTCCATTTGTAGCAATGTAAGCAAAGAGTTTGTTGAAATCAGCAGAGTAAGCTGCTGTAAACCCAGTCAGAAAGGAAATCTGGCAGGTGCACATTTCACTTGCAAGTATTAGTAATTTCCATCACATCCATACACATTGTCTGCAAAGCGGCATATGCTAAAAACAAGGCAAAGATGTTTTCCATACTCACTAAAAGGTGACAGATGAGTTTTTACAGACTGCAAAATACAGTAGAGCATTTCACCCAGAAGATCAAGAGAAAACAGGAAGCCCAAAATGAGAATTCAGTCTTTATACCGCTGACTGAGAGAACTAAATGTAGAATGGTACCTTCCTGCTCGGGCTGTAAGTGTAATTGCTGTCAGCAGAAATGAGTGCTATGTGTGCGTGTGCACTGAGGGTGTAACAATTCTGGTTCTGTATATGCAATCTGGAGTGTGAGAAGGTGGCGGCAGTTTGGCTCTAAATGGAAGAAGTGAGAAGCTGAAGTGGCCATTTTTGTAGCTAGCACAGATCTGAAGATCTTAAATTTTAGAGAAAGCTGGAGAAATCTATTTGTGACATATATTGCACCAGTGTAAGACTACAGTTAATCTGTTACACACATGTACATATGTATATATGAAAAAATAATAATTAAAAAAGACTGTTGTTAAAACATTAAGATTATGACAGATAAGTCCTCATGCTTGGGGAAGAGCCTCAGGGAACATTTCTACAGACAAGACCCTGCAAGGGAAAATGCTTCCAGGGAATGTCTCCCAAGACAAACCTCCTGCTAAGCAGATTGCCTTTGGCAAAATGCTTTTGCTAAAACACTTCTGAGAGATGAGGACTCTCTTGACAAAACCTGCTCTCTCTCTAAGGGTGCCCTAAGCCAGGCTTTCATCACTGCTCAGCCCATCAGTGGGCTGAGCCCTGCTCCTCACTGTCTTGAACCAAGGAAAATTAGAACTGGAAACCAACGGCTGTCTGGGTGCCAATGATTATAAAATTAGAAATTTCCATAATCACTGTTACTGCAAATATTTTTGCTTTGATTAGGTCACAGTGACAAATGACTGCCAGAAGTAAGGGATTTATGTGTGATAGAGCTGCTGAGAAATAATCATAACGCAGTTAGGCAAATCAGTTCCCATCAACCAATCTATCCGTAAGGATTTGCATATGTGATTACAAATGTGCAGTCATACATATGTAATTTGAGGCTGTGCCTGACTGAGAGATCCTGAAGTTACACTGGTACTGAAATTTTGTTTCTTTTTTCACATTCTTTGTACTATCTGATAGAAATCTTAAATTAGATACTCACAACAGACAAGAGCACTTCAGTTTCCCTCTTCCTCATTAATTCATTTATTCTCTCTGTCCTCTTAAGGCAACTGCATCCCCTGAAGGATTTTTTTCAGTCCCTACAGATGCTATGTAAGAGTGAAAAAGCAAGAAGTTGGAAGTGACCATATTTACTATGGCACAGAATAAGGAGCTCATAGCACAAAGATAAATATGCTGTATGGGTATTCAGAAAACATTGATCTCCTTAAGCAGATCCATCACATTTCAAGCATGCTGCTGTAGCCAAAAATGTAGCCATGTTTTATGCACAAAACACTTCTTTAAGGCTAAAAGACAAATAGCAATCTTCAAGCTACAGTATTGATTTCCCCTGTTGTGGATTGCTTACCTCTTCAAGTCAGTATGGCATAAAAAAGCGTTATAGCAACATTAATAGTGTCTTTTTGGCACTGCAGAAAAAGTGAACAAAGAGGGAGTATTCAGTTCCAAAACACTAAGCATGCTGAAGATTTTCCTATCAAAGTGATTCCATTTTAGTTTACTGCTCAATATATTTGACACATTCCGCACACAAGTTTGAAAATTTAGGTACATGCTGATAGCCTGGAATATCACAGTTTAGACTCATATGCTGCTCTCCTGAACCCTGCCTAAACCAGAATTCAAAGATATGAACTTCCTTCACCCTTCTGATAGCAATCCAGCCCTCCAACCTGTGTGAGTAATTCTCTAAATAAACTTCTGCTTGGTCTAAAAGTTCCTGCATTGTCTCAAGTATGTATTCCATTGGAACATACCTGCAGTGAAACACATACTTAGCATGTAGGATGCTCTGAAAGTAATGTTTTCTATTTATTTCCATGGAGAATACAACAGATACCAAAAGCACAATAACAGTATTTGACAGAGCAAAGTCTCAACTACAAAACACTCATTTTCAGCACAGTCACCATCAGCTGTGCATTTTCACCAGCAATGAACAAGAGCCTGCATGCTGCACTCGTAAAAATCAGCACCACTGAAGGTGATCCACTGTCACTGTCACCACTGCTGTAATGCACACCCATCCCCCACTGTGCTCATATCTGCTCTTTGGTCTCCATAAACATTCAGCAAGTGTCAATGAATGTCAATGGGTGCAATTTTTTCCACATGGAGGAATTCAATGACACATCTTTCCTTCATACACGCTTCCATGTCAGACGCCATTTTGTCAGACTGCCCCTCCGCTGCCATCTGTCACACAGCAACAACACCTAATGGGATACTGGTGGGAAGGTTCAGCCTCTACTGCTGTACCACCAACCCCCACCTCTGACATCGTGGGCCAACATCATAAAATAGAAGGCATTACCTTCGGAGGGAAAGCCACAGTTGTTCTCATACTGCACGTAACATCAATATTCATCATTACACTTCTGGACTGTCATTTTTCTCAGCACAATTACAAAGCACATTGTTCTTACATGGACCATTTAGATTAGAGAACAAATTCCTATTTGCTTTTTTGTATATGTTGTGCTGTTCTTTTCTGTTGTGGGTTCACGGATGCATGGAAGAAATTATAAACACAGAAATCTTTGCAATTAGAAATAAAGATAATGGCACTTGAAGATCATTACAAAACTCCAAAGAAAGCTATTTTCAGTACTAATGCAATGAATACAACAGATCTTCATTAAAATAGTTTGCAATTTGGTGCTGCCAAAGCTGGGTGGGAAAAGACCTCCCTAACTCACTGATAATGTCAAGATTTCAAAATATATTAAAAAGAATAATAGAAATAATAAAGACAAGAATCAATGATTTAACATATGGGATGTTTCTAACATTTCTAGGATGTGGGAAACCAAAGTGTCTAACTTGGAACTGAAAAGGGATTCACTGATATTTCATGTAGGATTGAAGGTTATGTGGAAGGTACAGGAAAACTGCTTACCAGATCTGGAGAACAGTTTTAGTAAAACTATAGAATGCCATTACATGGTTTGGCTCAATAACTCATCATTTTTAACCAAAAAAAAGGCAAGGTTCACAAAAGTCTAGAGAAGCAATAGTTGCTTGTACCCAAATTTTGATATAGTAGTCATTTTTATATGTTTTATCATTATTACTATTATTTATTTTTTGTTGTTATTATTCTGCAGTAAGTTAATCAACTGTCAATCAAAACAAAACTGTTGTCAGTTTCAGCCTATGGTTCTCTCATATGAGCTCTCTCATTAGACATAGTCAACATTATGACTCATGAACTAATGAGAGCTCTCCTTTGATACTTTCAAAAAGGAGATTAACTCGCTGGAAAAACCACTTTCCCACTTTGTACATTAGACCATAGTAATCACAAGATCAAAAGCAACTTATTAAAAGGGTGTATTCCATGTGATTTGTATAATATTGCATAATAGCCTAGTAGGAAATTCTGTATTATAAAATCAGTCACAGAATTGCCCTTTCATTCATTTATTGCAGGCACAGAAAATAAAAACTGTTGTTGTAATCATGGAAAGGGCTGTGCGGTAGACACAGCAAAGCTCACTGTCACACAGCAAAGCTCACTGCTAGAGGAGGCCAGAAAGGTTGCATGCAATGAGCCTATAGACCAAAATAATAGTGGGGATAATATAAGCATGCATCAGTTGTTTCACATCATTAGGTACTGCAAGCAGATTTTAATTCATTTTTCCTTTTATTAAAAACTGTCAGCGGCATCCAAGATCTTCTGCATTGTTTTCCTTTTTTCAAGAAAAGCTTTAAGATTTTTATATTAAGTATCCAGAATGTTGTTAATGCACAGCTAACTTTCTGAATCTACTTCTTTACACTGATTTATTTTTAGTCTGCTTTTTTTTTTTTTTTTGTTTTGTTCTAGAATATAAGCCCACCTCCAGAATGACTAATTTAGGCACTGGTGCATGAAGAAGTTTTGTGAAATCTGTCTGGCTAGGTTTAAATGCATCTTGTATTTTGAGGCAAGTGTTCTGGCCATTCAGAAGCATGTGTAGAAAGGAGAGAAGGTGTCAGAGAACCTGTCTTTTTAGTAGGGTGCAATCCAGTAGGGCACTTTTGGAAACCTTTCTCCATTTTGCACAATGTTACTACGGGAGAAAAACTACACTAAAACTTCACAAAAACAAGGGCACTGGCAGCTATCTTAATTGCAGTCAGACTGGCTCTTTTCCAGCTCCCTTCATCCTGTGAAGCTGGCACTTGTTGCACTGGCAATGAACCATAGGCTGATGGTTGGTCCCATGCCAGGAGGCTTGAAGATGGAGGAGAGGACAGGTAGCCAGGTCATGGCCAGGTTGAGGAAGTCCTCTGCTGTCCCTTTTCTATTCCTCTGCCATCTTCTCTCTTAATTTGTGAAAGCCTCAGAGAGAGATTTCATGCTCAGTCACTGTAATTTTTGTGGTTTCTGGTCACTCTTAATGAATGTTATACGTTGTTATGGATTGTGTCTGTGGCCTTAGTTTATAATACCACTTTGTGCAGCCACTTGAGCAAATCATCTGCTACCCGTTTCTCTGCGGTGGTGGCAGCACAAATCAATACTGATCAAGTGACTGATCAATTGACTGTGAGGATATTCTCAGTGTACATCATGAAACTGTCACGATTTTAAAATAACTAGGCTGATTCATACAGGTTAGAGGAGTTTTTCAGACAAACAGATATTTCACAAATTGCTGTGCTATAGTCTCTGCAGGACATAACGTGGAGGAGTCAATCAAGTTGCCACTTAGAGCCCTCTCTGTTCTCTGTCCGTCTCTTTGCACAAGGCTTTCACCAGGGCACTGGTACTTAGCACTCTTACTTTTCCTGGGTCACTGTGCTAGGAGATAAATATGGAAGCAGAATGATAGCTACAGCCATAGAACAATTTTTCCTGCATTTGGAGATTCCCTACCAGAACCCTTGCAATAATGTTCATTCCCCCTTCATCACCTTTCTGCTGCAGCAGCAGAGGTGGTTCTAGAATGGAAAATGTATGAATCACTACATATAATTAAATCGTTGTGCTCTGAGGCTATGCACACGGCCTAGTAGGGATTTGTACAGATTTAAGTCTCAGCACACAAGGACTTTAAAACCTGACATGTCAACTATAGAACTATTCTGGTAATTCTGAAAATCACTTCTTGTCTAAATGCTTGCAGTTTTACCTTTTTTTTCTAGCAATCTGTTAAGCTTCTCTATAATAACCATTTCTCCAAACTACAACACTGGATGTGTTCTAGGAGCAGTATCAATGAAGGATCTCGCAGAGTATGTTAGCTGCAGTCAGTACCTCCTAAGTGAAAACTTTTATGGCTTTGAACACGGGAACAGAAGGCTCATGTGACAGCTCAGCTTGATTTGTAATTAATAAATCCACAGGTCTCTCAGCAAGAGTTCCCACTGCAAGGTATTGTTCTTCCAAATATTAGGACAGAAGCTGACTCCAGCAAGGTTGAGGCTGATGGCCAGCTAATTTGGGTAGCACATGATGCTGAGCATCTGCTCCAAAGCAGATGCTAAACTTTCCTTCTCTTGCAGACACATTCCTCCCTTCTGTCTGTAGAGGTTCTAGTAGATGGAGCAAATGGAAACAGCAAGGACATACTGGAGAAACTAGAATGATGCTATTTATATCTGTTCCACATAGTTCAAATCATAATTCCACCAAAACACTAGGAGTCTTTCTTAAATGACATCCATATGTGTGCTCCACTTCAGACAAGTGGCCTTATTTCTGGAAGCCTGGTCACCACAATGGGACAGCTGACCACTCAGAATCTGCAAAACAGGCTGTGATGAATAACGCTGTACAGGATGAATCCATTAGTCATTCATGCTCTAAGAGGGCCTTCACTCAAAATGCTTTAAAACACTGAAAAGACTTCAGGTCTGCTGACCACAGTTATTCTGTGATATCTCTAGGAGCACTGTGGCAAGAAAGCCAGAGCTTTCTGGCAGCTTGTCTGCTAAATCTTCTGGCATGAAATTTGTTTACAGGACCTAAATAATATCCTTCAATAGCTTTTCCCTGAATAGCTACTAACTCTTCCTATTGAAATTTTAATTGAAAGCTATGATAACAACTCAAAATCTAGTTAGAAAAAATAACGTAATGGGCAATATATAAGAGGGATAAAACTTATTCAAATTAATTCACATTCAGCTATCACGTATGAAAATAATTTTAATAGCTCTTTAGTAAAAATGGATCTGTTCAGTTAAAATGTAGAGAGCTTAGATGGTTCTGTGTAGACAGACAGATTGACTGATGGATCACTGTAAATTTAAATGACTAAGGAAACCTGAGGAAAAGACATTTGTAATCCTTGCATGTCAAGAGGGTATTTTTTAAAGTTATTTTTTCTCTACTTTTCCCATTAGGTTTTTCATTTGATCTTAATTGACCTGCCAGAACAGGTGCTAACTATCAATTCTGTGCTGTAGACAACTGTGTCAAAAAAAAATGAGCAGAAAAGATTGAAGTTGTTTCACATACATCAGTTAACTTTCAAAAGTGAAGAATTTTTAGTCACTAGAAACAGCAGCCAGTTTTGAACTTAGAGGTGAAAGTATCCATACTGTAAAGCTCACAAATGTCAGGAGGTTGTATTAACAACCGACTCTGACTCAAAATAGATTATTTCTATTTTTGAGGAACAGAAGAAATTATTGCCCCCTGGTGGCCAACATATTTTTTTTTCTGATGAAGGAGACTATCTTTTATTGATATTGCTATAAATGTCCTGCCTTTTGTAGTCTTCATATACAGGCTCTAATAAGATCCTTATGAACTCTAGATGCAAATTTCTCCTCCTATTAGAGTTTTCTCTAGTTCGAATTCACTCTGTTCTGTGTGAATGTGCACTCACAAAACATATGCACATACCACTCTTCACCTTTATCAAGAGCACAGCACCTGATCACCTCTATCAACAATAGTTCATACTTAAAAGTAGTAAGGAACAGTTTTATTTCTCCTCGTGAGTACTTTTTATTTCTAGACAGCCACCTCTGGATGAGTGAAGCATGGGCTGAAGCAATGCAGACAAGCAAACAGTTCACACAGAGGCAGAGAGAGGTCCCCTGCAATCCACCCCCAGGCCACAGTCAACTCACTGTCAGTGTCTGGGATGCCATGGTGAGAAAAGAGTTTTGTTGTGTTGTAGGAACAGAAACAAATACTGCACTCAGCTAGGATATACACACACGTTGCACATGTACTCTATAAGCAGATTCAGTGAGCAGAATATGTGGTTTCTGCAGAAAAGATTATGCAAACTCTGCGTTTATGTCAGCAACAAACAAGCAGACAGTGCACCACAGTTCACTGATGACTATGGTGTGCCAGATTAGGCTTAATGAACTAATAAATTAATAAACTGCATGATCTTTATCAAACATGCCAGGATCCCGGTTGCTCATTTTACCTCAGTAGGATGGATTCGTTTATTGGGCTTCTTGTTAAAAGTCACAAGTGCTCTGCTGATTGTACTGAAAATACAGTTCAAGACGGGATGAGCTGAACATCTCACTCTTCTTTTCTCACAGCCCCTGTGAGCAGCACCTAACAGGCATCGCTGCACCTCTGGACATCAGTGCAGAAAGCAAAGCCATAAACAGCCATTCTTTAATGTCCTAACTCCTCAGGCTGTGAACCATCACTACTGGACCTGGAAAATGTCCAGGGAAACTGTATATGAGGCTTAATCTATTGACTTAAACTTGCATTCATTTTATCCATAGGAAATTGAAAGAAATTCTGCTAGAGGCTGGTTTAATCCAGAAATTTTCCTGAGAATTAGTCCTGTCATTTTGTTACTTCTTCCCTTACCTTTATTCCATCAGTATAATTACAGATTCTTACCGCTATTTAAAGCAACGAATAGAAGTGACAGCTGAGCAAAAACAATTTGCAAGTAAAGGGGGGAAAAAAAAAAAAAGTAAAGAAATAAAAAAGAATCTAAGCCACAACAGAGTAAACTCAAAAAATGGGTCATCTAGAAAGCTGCCTGTGCTAGAAAGGAGGCAAATTAAGCAAGACAGAGTTAAGGTCATGTTTGGTTTTGGTCCATCAGGTGGCTTTATCCAGTTCTTAAGAAAGATTGAAACAGGATGGAGAAGTCTTCCTGAAAGGAAGGATAAGATCTTTATCCTCCAACCTTAATGCTTATTCACATAAGCAGTTACTGATTTATGCCAGAACACACTTTTTGTGATGCACAACTGACTTCTGTGTTCACACCTACTGTTCACACTGTACCTACTGTAAAGTGTTCTTACACATTTAAATACGGCTGCTTTTGTAACTAAAATATTTTTATACCAAAACCTGGCCATGTTATCAAAGCCCAAGTCACCCAGCATTAGCCTTCATATAATGCACCAATTACAGAAGTGACAAATTGGCCTGTGCATTGTTTGTGTGTTATTTAACACGCGAAATGCTTTGACTGGATCTTTGTTTCTCTGGATGTAATTATCTTTTTAAAGAACAATGGCAAAGGCTAATAATAAAAACAGAAGGATTGGATATTTTTTTAAAGAGCATTATGTTGCCTATAACAAATGAATAATCTCCTATTCTGAGTACTGGTTGAAATACTGCAATTGTCAGCTTACATTGCTATTCATTTCATTAGAGAAGGATAAGCTTATTTCCCACTGAAAAGCAGTTTTTCATATCTTACAGCTGCGTGACTGAGATGGTTTTCTTCTGTCCTTCTCAGCCTCTGAGTATGCTTTATTCCGGGTATGCCAAGAAAGTACTGTGTACAGGCAATATTCCTATTGATTACAGTGCATAACAATAATAATCAAGCACTACAGTATCAGATCCAGTATCTGGGGTTTCTGTGATATTGACACTGAAGTAGATACCATGGGGTGGCCCTGGAGCCATCAGTGTTTTTACCAAAATTGATGCAGATTTTGAAACCATTATTATTTCCCACAATTGTCCTGAAATTCAGAAGCAAATGAGCAACAATTCCAAATTTAAGGGATCTACACTTACATTTACTTTCCAAAACCGTGACCAGTGCCTCTTTATTAAATATCACTTACAGCAGATGTATTCACAGATCATTTGTGGACACATCACTTCTTTTCATGCAGATTTGCCCAAATAAAGTTAATTATGAAGTACTTCCAACATGCTTTATATGTATTTGGAAAAAGAAAATGAAACTTTTAGCAGCCCAAACTAGGTGTGCTTCTTGAAGCACCCATGTATTTACGTACAGGAGTCTATCTGCCTCATGGAACATTTGTTCTGGGAATGTCCCTGGAAACTGGTGTTTTATCTTTACCAGCAAATAGTGGTGCATTCTTCTTTAAAATAGTTTGAGATGCTGGCACTAAAGAAGATTCAGCAGAACAGAACTGCACGTATCAGCATGACCCTGAGGACTTCAGCAAGAAAAATCTCCCAGGGAAATGAGAATTTCATCTGGCACAGCAAAGGCAAGATGAGGCTTCAGTAAAGGGAGGTGTGTTGGCATGGCTGAGACAACTGGAGGGCTGGGGGTTGCACAGCCAAAAATCCTGAGGGTGAATTGGTAGCAGCTGGTTGAGTTTACTTGAGGTAATGCCATCTCTGAGCACATGGCAATAATGGCAGGGTTCAGCAGGTTCACAAGGCCAGATGGTTCACCCCCTCACTTTAAATGGATTTTCTTAAATATTGCACAGTACAAACAGATGATTTTACATCAAGAGGTACTTTGTTTTCATATAAGTATACCCTACAAGAAATGTAAAGAAGTTCCTGTAAGTTTGCTTCTGAGCATCAAATGATGAGGCAATTTTCAGAGCAGCCTGGTACCTTTCACTGTAAATACTTTTCTAACAGCAGTTTTGTGGTTTGAAAGCCATTTCCCAACAATGCATGTGGATAACATCATATGCCACTGTGTAGTCTCATAGATAGCTGTTATTTATCATAAAAGAGGTTAACTGAGGTTCCTGGTTTACATTATCTACTTGAGGATGGCATCTCTCCTCTCCATCTCTGAGTTCACTTACAAACACTCTGCACTGAGCTGCCCCATTGGTGAACCTGTGGTCCCTCAGATGACTTGGGAACTGCTTGGGAATGGCTTGCCCATGATGTCAACACCATGGATAAACAAAATGCAATATTGGATTTGGAGAAGTTACAACAGCATACTCTGAAGGAATGATATAGTGAAATATTAAAATTCAAGGCTCAAATGTCATGTCAATAATTTTTTGAGAAAATATTCCTGCTTAAGAGCCAAAAGCTATGTAAATTGATGGATAAGGGACTTATAGCAACTGAGAGAATTCCTTCATTCTCTGGAATTTTTTGTGATCAATAGAATGGCTTCTGTTCATGACCTTTCTTTTGCTTCAGCTTTTTTCATTATATGCAGAATCTATAGACACTCTGATTAGGAAACTTAAAAAGCTTAGACATTAGCTGCTTAAGAATTAACTTCTTAAGATTTAAGTTCTTAAGAGCATACAAATTTAGATCTTCTCTGCTGTGACATTAACCCAACAATTCAAGCAATTGTGTGTTCCAATTAAAGAAAAAAAAAAATCATACAATTTGTAAGGTAATTGTGCATCTGCCAAACACTTGTAACTGTACTTTCTCGTTTTCTTCCTTTAATCTTAAGTCTAGCATACTCAGTATGCTTTTCCAGTAAAAGCTTTAGTAGCAAGGTGAACAACCTCAGAGTAAAGCTGATCAACTGTAGGAGCCTCTTGGACTTCACATTTCATCCCCAGCTCTGTTCCCCGGATCATTAACCCTAGAGAAGTGCAGAGTCAACAGTCCCTTTCCCCCTACCATGACTCACCATTGTTTCCTCTGATCTACTGCTGACATGTACAGACGGCCTGTAAGAAACGGATCTGAGTGTTCCGGGAGATTGAAAACCAGCAAAAGCCCAGCACAAATTTAAAGGCTTCCAAATGACAAATAAATGAGCCCAAGTCATGCTGTTTTCAGATGCAGAGGCCCTGAAACACTTTTAAAAGAACTGCTTTGTTTTCATTGAAATGCTGATATTTTAGCTCATCTTCATTTCCTTTTGAATGCACTTTCATTACTGAAAACAGATTCATAAGCTTTTCACTTCTGCATCTAATGCTTCCAAACTTGAATTGTTTATGTTTGAGATGAGAAGGACATGTCTGAATATGATTGAATTTAAAGACTCAACATTGAGAGAACGTGCCCAAACTGAACAAGAGGAGCAGGAAAGAACAACGAGGCCTCATTCTGTCTTCAGGTCTGCCTGCACAATTCCCTGACTTCACTACATGTAGTATGTTGAATTGTGGAACTGAAAAAATTAAAACCAAAAAGAGCTATTATCTGCTATAAGCTGATCACATATCAATAAAATGTATTATTACTAGCAGCTCCATCCATCTGTCAGAATAGGATTATCTTTTAAAAGGGCATTTTCCAGCACTTTGTTCCACCAAGGTTTAGATGTGGCATGAGCTATGACATATTCCATCCTCAGGAGGCCAGTTTGTCTCTGAAAGTATTGCAGCCATAAAAGAAAATAGTCAAGGTCAATGACCATTTTCTTCATTTCATTTAATTACTTCTTATAAACTCTAAGTCTAAACTCTAAGTCATTTCAAATTATTTACCTGCAAATACACGGTGAGTGAAATCTTCCTGCTGACAAATCCAGAGGACCGCAATCTCCCCCCATCACATGAACTTTCTAACAGGTATTGCCAGAACTACTGCTTCTCACTGGACTCTACACAATGAGTCAAGGTGGCTTGAAATGACTTTCTTAGAAACCTGGGATTCAGGCTGATTAACTGCTGTAAATTTTCTTTTTAAATTGATCAACCTTCTGTTTCTATTATTTCTCTGGTTTCTTAACTGGAGTTTCCCTGTGTGCAAGTTTCTTATGTAGCTACACCACCTGAAACTGCAGCCGCCTTGCTGATGAAGCAGCACCCAAAAAGGAGCTGATGTGCTCCACCATGATACTTGATGCTGCTCAGTCCCACTTTGTACACTGCAGCCACTCATCAAATTCAGCAGGTTTGTTTTCTGTTCCAAACTTGCATCTTCCAACATGTTAAATCCAGTTCATGTTTTTTGCAACTCCAAAAATACTGATGCACTTCCCTTTTCATTTTCTTCTATTCCTACTGAGTTTTATATATGCCTTTCACTTCTTTTCTGCTTACTATCATCTGATAATGTCATTAGTTTGCTACCAATTCTTTCCCTCAGATCCTTTTGAATAAGAAAGAGCAATATAATCTCCCTGGCGTCCTTCTAGACAACTCATAATGTATTACCTAGTCATTTATTACTACCTTGCACTTGTAGTCTGGTTACTAATTCTCGTGTCATAAGGCTACTTGAGTTTGCACAAGAACTAGGATTTTGTGAGCCATTTTAAAAAGCTTAACCAGCACCCAGATTCCTTGCCTCGGTGTGCAGCTGTGCCAAGATCAACAATTGGCTTTTTGAAGCCACAGTTAAAAGGCTTCTTAAATTAAATAGTTTAATATCTTTTAGGCATTTAAGGTGGAAATCTCAGATCGGCTGCACCGATGAGCTACAATGGGCTTCACTGAGAGACTCAGCAGGGATGAAAAGATTCCCCCATTTGGGAGTGCGCATGGATCTTCCATCAGCTTCTTGAAGGCTGAGAACAGCCACACCGGATCTACAAATGGATACCTCTGACTTAACTATACAGATCATTTATTTTCTTTTATTCAGAGGCACAGGAAGTTTCCTTCTCTGTTTCCCAAGGGCCGTGCAGTTATTTGACAAAAGGTGTGCTCAAACTCCATCTAAACCTGGGCTAGTATTCTGCTGGTTATCTAGAAGTTCTTTTGCAGCCTTTGGAATAAACATAACATGGCTAAGGACAGACTGGCACTCAACTGTACAGCAGGAATGTCAGCATGTCCCATGGCACAGCTTCGGCTTCAATCAACAGCTACCATCCCAAAATGTGTCCAGACTTAACCCGGGGAATAAAATGAGCCAGGGACTGGTCATCTTGGGCAGGAATGTAATTTAGCTATATGGATGTGAGCTTTTGACACAAAAGGTAGATAGATGGACAGACAGACAAGCAAACAGACAGACAGACAGATGAATGGACAGATAAATTTAAAGGCCATAAAAGGGAGACAAAATGACCCAAAAAAATTTTTGGGTCATAGTTTTACATGGAACAAGAAAGCTATTCAGCTCTATTCACCATAAGGATTTCTGTTTAATACCTGATCTCCAGAGGTCTACGTTATTGTTAGTTAAACTGAACAATATGTTGGCAAATCACACCTACCAGAGGTAGGTACAGGTAAGATTTACAGAATTTTCTTACCTGACACTCTGCCAGGACAGAGTTCCATAGGAACATGCATGTAACTCCTTTAACCTAATCAGCATCTTGACACAGACTTATCTCTGGTTTTCTTCCCAATCTTGCAAATAGTCATCGTTTCTTGCTGCATTTCACTCTCTTAACCATTGTTTAACTTCTTACATATTTAGTTCTCAAAATCTTTTCTGATTGTGGCTTCCCCCAGTCACAGTATTTTCTGTTGTTCACCTTTGAAAATTTTATGCTATACTATACTATACTATACTATACTATACTATACTAATATGCCATACAAATAGAGTGTAGTGAGGAAAAAGGGTGAATAACTATACACATTTTGATATAAACTTCCTTTCCTCTGTGATATGGTAATATCCTGCCATGAAAACATATAAAAAATGCACTGTCCCTTTCTACAGCTTTATCAAAGTGCCATACAGCTAATTTGCTGTTCCTCTTTGATAGAAATTGCTGTTATCACTCTCTTTTTTTCATTTCCTGGAGTTGGGAAATGTCATGTCTTTTCTCAAGTTCCTGGTGCCATCCTAGCTGTTAGTAGTGGTCTTTGCAAGTGGTCAGGTGCAGTTTCAGAGATTAAACATTGTCTGGACTCTGTTTATATTTTCCAAGTACTCCCAAGTCTGTTTTTTATCAATAGTTCTTCTTAGAAGATCTCAGTTGCCTTCTAATTGCCTGGACTTCTTTCTTTCCATTTCTTTTTAAAGGCAGTATTGGAAAATGACTTCAATTCCCTGGATATTTTTTAATTACATTTTATTTTGTCTGTTTCTTATTTATTTTTAGCTCTCTTTTTGTGTAATCTATTTTTCAAGTTCCCTTACTTTCTTTCCTGAAAGCCTTGTATGATTCCAAGTCATCCCTGAGGGTCAAAACTGCTCAGTTACCCCCCTCTGAATCTTCTCTTCTTCTATTTCTCGACATTTTTTGAGGATCTCACTGCTATGAAAACTAAAAGCAACTATGCTATGCAGAAGGATTACTCTCCTTCCTCTGCTTTTCATACATGAAGATTCAACTGTTTATCTTTCAATGCAATCTGCAGCTTAAAGGCTTCCCCTTGTCCACCTCAGTGACCGCTGCTCTAGCCAACACTCTCTTTATACCTCCTCTTATTTGCCATGTCTCAGTTCTCTCTGTCTCCAGTGTGAGCTTTTGGGCTGCTGCTATCTCTGACAGGTTGGCAAAGACAAAGGTAACAATGATGCTATTGACATATCCTTGATCAGTTGCTTCTTTTTAAGCCCAGAATGGATGCAAGAGGTCTCCAGAAATTTAAGTGCCAAATACTGTTCTTTCACGTTGTGTTTGTACAGTATTGTGACCCAAGCCAAAGAACACTTGCCTTCAGGATATCCTTCCATTGACTTTGGCTTAGTGTCTGTCAGTAAACATCTGACTGTTAAAAATGAAAGAAAATCAAACTTCATTTGTGAGATCGGCAGATTCAAGCCATATCAACAAAGAAAATGCAGTAACTTTTCAAGTCATGTGCAGTAATACAAATGTAAACCAGCCATTTTAGTAATAGGCAGTGTTTAAGGCAACCGAATGAGCTGTTAGGGAAAAGGATCTCCTGGTGGAGAAAGTCCTTTTTCATTTGGCTGGGGAGAGAAACCTAGCCAGCTTATCTGGGACAGATAAACCAGGGAAAAGAGCAGCCAGTGCATAAAGTAGAGCTTGTGGAGTCCTGTCGTGCTGCTAGTTCAGAGACAAATTCGTTTGACAAGAAGCAGCCCAGACAGTTCAGAGAATAACATTTCTTGATGAAATGATACATGTTGCAGTAATAACCTCACAGTATCTGTGAATGCTGTGGGATATTGAATCTGCTTTTCTGCTTAGCAGAGATAAATCTATTTTCAGATAGGTACTCTTTAAGGAAGAAAATTCACTCACGTCAAAGCAGTCACTAGCTTTAATTTCTAAGCCATGCCATTTGACTAGCTGAAAGATCACAGTGACATTCCTCCTATTGATGCTGCAACCATAATATTATCATTTTTATTATTACTATCTGACGGACATAAACCAAAAATAATCCCCATGTTTCTAATATGTGTTCATTTAAATTCACTCCCTCTCTCTACCTCTGTATCTATCCCACCATTTCTATAGTCTTTCTCTTCCGCTTATTTCAGCTTTGTCCTCAAAATACAGATCAATGCCTTCAGGGGCTGGTCCTGTGATGTTCACCCTTTTCTGCCAGCTGCTTCTCAGCAAGCAAGAGGCAATGGCTAGAATTTCAGCGCTGAACACTTCTGATAGCTGATTCGCCTATGAATTCCCATACCTTTAAAAAACTGGCAGCATCTGTGGCTTTTCCCCTTTCCTGAGCCATCATGCAAACAGTAAGGCTGAACAGAGATCAAAACCAGTCCTTTCAAACTCCTTTCTTATGTTCTGAATACTTGAGTCCCTCACACCATTTCCAAAACTGCCAGTCCCCAATAGCATAACCCTTCAGCCATGCTGAATGACCTTAATGAATCAACCCAAAAGCACAATTTTCCAGGGACACTGCAGAGCAGCAAGATCAGGAGGGATGTCAGAAGTATCTGAGGATACCAGCAAGGAGTTGCTATTTCGTGGCTGACACATAGCTACTTACACACTTGCTTAATAAAAATGGGGAATTCCAAACCTTTGCCAGCAATGGTCTCCATGAACTGCAGCATCCCTCAGGTGTCCTGTTTACAAATGCATCTCCAGGGCACAGAGTCCATTCATTCAGCATTACTCATATGTAAAGGGCCACCATTATTTTTGAGTCAACACAGAGGGTCTCCAAGCAGTCTGTCTTATTCCCTGCCCATAGCAAATCTCATTTTGTTGTTTCCTTCTACACTGACTTTGGCACACAGGAATTGTAGGTCAAATGCCCTAAAGCTGATGTTTTCTGAACTTTTCTAATATTTTTTGCTAAAGCCTACTGACAGCTCAGCCCAAGCAGTTGCCATCAGATAATAAAGCATGTTGGACATAGGACACCTGAATGAATTTTTTGCAGGTACTTAACAGGTCAAATAGTCTACAAATTGGGTAATTCGAAAGCTATTTTTATCTTAATGGATCTGTTTTAAATGCCCACAACCAAGGTCAGTACATTAAGATGAATTTCCTGCATTCATGGGAGGAGGAAATATGTTTTTAACTTTTCACTTAACACAACTGAAGTTGCAATTCTTCTTTATTAACTAACAAGGGAATATTTGAAAGAATGCAAGGATATCCTGTTTCCCTAATGACCAGGACACCCAAACAAAGTTTTTATACGTTGTAAGAAAACACTCCATATATAAATTGACAAAGCACTATGCTTTTTTGCACATAAAGTGTGGTTTTCAGCTTGGCCTGACACTTTGGTTATAAACTGTGGTAAATTCCAGCTTTAAGCCAAACATAAGCTCCCACAGAAACTTCTTCAGTTCCTCTTACAGCAACTCATGAGAAAACAACCACATGAGGTTAAACCAATGGGCCATCTTTGACAGTGGTGAGTAACAAACACCTCAGGAAAAAGTAAGACAAACTGCCAAACTTCTGCCCTTCCATCTTCAGGGATGGTCTCAGATTAAGCTGTCTTGAGGGGAAAAAAATATATTTTGGCAAGGCCAAGGGGACATATACCACATTTTGCTTCACCTCCAGCAATGGCTTTAGACATCAGAGGACAGAAGCTAGCAGACAAATGAATAATGTGCACTTCACCTTCTTGAGACCAAGTCCTTAATGGAAAACAAATTCACACGTGCAAAAGAAAGATCACTACCTAAGCTCTACTTAATTGTACTCTTAAAATCTCCTTTCATAAAGTCCTGATCTGTTCTTCTTATAAATGTATCTGAAGTAATTATTTATTTGGAATACTGTAACTGTACTGCCTTCATCACAGAGTGGACATTCACTTGTTTCAATACAATTACTGTAACCAGTAAGTTAATGTAAGCTCATAACAGAGATGCCATCATTACATAGATTTATGAGAAGAGCACTAAACATAAAATTGAGGTAATTGCCTGTGTGCTGCCAGGCTATTTTGCCAGTTAATATAAATAATATCATTCTCGGCATGAGCCACCAGAAGGACATCATCCTTAAAACTAATTCCTCACCTGCCACTGTCAGAAATTTTCACTATAAACTTGATGAAGAATGTGTTCCTAAGTGTTACTGACAGTCATATATTACCAGGGAAAGGTGGTTACCTCAAGTACCCCAAACAATCTGTTGTTTTGGTATGTTACCACATAAAACTGATTTAATGCCACAATTTTCCATTTCTCTCCAGAGCACAGGCTGCTAATTTATTAGTCACGTACACTGAATTTTCTCCTTTTTCCATTCATGTATAAATTTCCATAAGCAAACCAAGCAGATAGCATTTTGTTTGGTTTATTTTTAAAACTCAGAAAAATAAATCACATGCAAAGTTTTCCTGCAAATGATATTGAAATGGGTCCTATGAAGCAAGCAAATGATAAGAGCAACACAGAATATCCCGGATAGGGAACGTTAGGATGCAGGAAAAAGACACTTTTTTTTGTTTGTTTGTTTTATGCCTGAACATAAAAAGTTAAACAGAAATATCAATAAAGATGACAGAGCTTTTTTTTCTTTTCTTTAGTAAAAACACATTATTTGTTGTGAAGGGCTGACACAGAATATATTTGTGTTTTCCTTCCAATTTAATCCCTAATTTCTTTACTTTCTGAAGTCTGTCAACAACAAAAACAACTGCACGTCTGACAGAGTGGGTTGGGAGATTCCGACTGCCAGGAAGTGAACAATAACAAGGGGTCTCTCAGGAATTTTACTCTGCAACCAATCTCCTCCTCACAAGAGGCTCCACCAGGCTCACAGTTTATCAAAGGCCTTTACGAGTCTATCAATTCCTACCGTGAAGCGTAAGCATTGTTGTACCTGAACAAAATGGATTTAAAAGCTTATCAGACGCTAAAGCCACTGAGCTTTTTGAAATATAGGCTGATGGGTGGAACAGGACCACTGTCATGCTCTCATTCATGGTGTCGGCACATACAGATGAATCTAGGACTTTCTTCATGCGCTCTTTAAAAGCAGGAAGTAATATTCCACCATATTGCAGGTGTAGCCAAGAGAGTTGTCAAAGAGCTAAACAGGTAATGAGTATGATGGCAAATGACACCACGCTTGATTGCTCTGCAGCCAACTCCAGAGTCGTGCAAAGTACTTTAAAATCCAACAGCTTTTTGTTGAATAACAAAAGAATAATGAATAGGCTCTGTTAAAGCTAGGGAGACCCAAAGCAAATTTTGTTTGTGCCAGTAAAGTATATGGTACTAGAAGAGTCTGATAATCTTGTCTTACAGGGAATGGACTAAGACAGCAACATTAATAATACTACTTCATTTGTGAAGGAAAGTTGCAGAGGGACCATGATTTTAGCAAACAATCTTCTATTTTATGGCCCTACATACACCAGAAACTTCCCAGGTAAAATGAATAATAATCTAAAAAGATGTTGATAGGCTTATCAAGAATAGCAAGAATGTTATTCTTGAATACATCCAATAAGTGTAGAAAATTACAGGGCAATTAATTTTCTGAGCAGAGCACCTGCCCAAGAAAGTGGAAAAGATGCGGCAAAGAGAACACTAAGCATGATCATTCCATACCTCCTTTGCAATATTATGTTTGGTTATAAGCAAGCACATTTTCTGTGTATTTTGGGAAATAGAGTGTTTCCAGCCTGAAAAGACATTTCAAGTGCGAAGGATCTGAGACTTTATCCATCTGAAAGTCAAGCAGCAAAGATAGATTTCAGGTAAGGAATGCTTTACAGCCAATTAATCTTTTAAGCAGTTCTCTGGCTGAGGACCCTGCAGGCCACAATGTAGCAGAAAGTGTTGCTGCAGGCTGAAATAGAAGTCTTCTCTCTTCAGCCTCCTGCTGAAATAGCAGCAATACCAACATTACTGTGCTCCCTCAACTTTGACTCCTATCCAGAAGTTCTTCAGGAATATACTCTGTAAGATTAGTCCAATTTTCAGATGTTCTTCCAGGCTACTCCTCCATCTGTTATTTTCTACTGATCACAAGGGCCAAAGCATGAACTCAGCAGTAGCTATTCTCTTAATCTCATGATAAACTATCACAGTTGTGGTCAAGTTCCCTACAGGACAATTTTAGCACTGACCTCCAGATAAACCATTTCCTTGATATTTCTTAAGCTACAGAGCCAGGATTTTTATTCCACCACACAGAACAGAAATAATCTTTGTCACAGGATCCCATTTCTTTCAGTTCAGTGTGCATGTCTTGAGATGGCTTGGGTAACTGAGCTAAAGGGAAAACAATAAATTCAAATGATACATACAACTGCTATCAGCTTGCTAAACTGACAGCGAGACACAGCACAAAGGCACCATGCCTGTGAAGGGTGCTGCAGCTCAGGCAGCACAGGCTGCAGCTTAACCACAGGGTCATGCCCTAAGGCAACTGCAAGGTGCTGCCAAGGGCCTGAGGAGCCTGCCAGTGAGGGAAATGCTCCTGGTGCAGGAGTGGGCTATTTCTGGGACTTGCGATCAAGCAGAGGAAAGAAAGAAAAGGTGAAATATAATGTACTATATGAAAAAGAAACCAAAACCAAACAGTTTAATCATCCAGCCATTACGTGGATGAATAAAACCCAGCATGTTAGAGAGCATGTTTTTGAAGTTAAACATTCTCAAAAAATACAAAGACAGCATAACTTAAAAGATATATGAACTTTTTTGTGCCTCATTTTTTCATTGAGATTTGAGAAAAGACAGACATTGATAAATGATGCTACAAACTAATGTGCACTAGGAAGAGTAAAACAGACAGGCAATAGGAAATAACAAACCGTGGTTATCACTCTGAAAAGAAAGGCTTCATCTTGGAGCTTCTGTAGGTTTACAGTAGGGCTGACAGTATATGACCACAAATATCTAAAAATGACACAACAAATGCACCCTCATCAACTTCCCTGTGCGAACTGCAACGTTACACACCACTTCTAATGATTTTCAATGTGCTTTTCTTCACTGAGCTCACAGTGTTTGCTGAACTCCTCGACCCACTTCTCCCAGTTGCTTAGCTAAAGCAACCGTGCAAACGTTCTGTAATTTGTCAGCAGGTTGCCTCCCCTGACACAGCCTTATTTCCTTCAATGTCACATGCAATTTCCTCGCCCACCCTCCGTGTTGTTATCCTCTCTCAGAGGCCATCAGAGAGCTCCTGGCAAACACAGAGACGTCAGCTCCCACTAGTGTACTTTGTTTATGCCTCAAAGAGATGCCAAGAAACCCTCAGAAACAAGCTGGATACTTAGAGAGATTCAAGGGAAACTGGCCACAACCCCACAGTTTCTGGCTCACAACGAGGAAAGAGGAGTCCAAAGGGGTTGTAGGGGAGCACTGGCAATTTTGGGAAGAAGCATTTCCTTCACATGGCTTCAAGCTGTGCCACAGGAAATTCAGGCTGGATGTTAGGAAATACTACTTCTCTGAAAGAGTGGTCAGGCACTGGAATAGGCTGCCTAGGGAGGTGGTGGAGTCATGGACCCTGGAGGTGTTCAAGGAACATTTAGACATTGTGTTGAGGGACATGGTTTAGTGAGAATTATTGGTGGTAGGTGAACGGTTGGACTGGGTGATCTTGTGGGTCTTTTCCAACCTTGGTGATTCTGTGATTCTATGATTCTATGATTCTATGATTCTATGATTCACTGAATCACGGGTGGCCAGCGGGGACAGGGAGGTGATTGTCCCCCTCTACTCTGCTCTTGTGAGGCCCCATCTGGAGTACTGCGTCCAGGTCTGGAGTCCCCAGTACAAGAAAGACAGAGAGCTGTTGGAGAGGGTCCAGAGGAGGGCCATCAATATGATCCGGAGACTGGAGCACCTCCTCTATGAAGATAGGCTGAGGGAGCTGGGTTTATTCAGCCTGGAGAAAAGAAGGCTGCAGGATGACCTCATTGCAGCCTTTTGGTACCTAAAGGGAGCCTACAAGGAGGGGAATCAACTCTTTGAAAGGCTTGATAACAGCAGGACAAGGGGAAATGGTTTTAAGTTGAGGGAGGGAAGATTTAGGTTGGATGCCAGGGGGAAGTTCTTTAGTGTGAGAGTGGTGAGGTGCTGGAACAGGCTGCCCAGAGAGGTTGTGGATGCCCCGTCCCTGGAGGTGTTCAAAGCCAGGTTGGATGGGGCCCTGGGCAGCCTGGTCTAGTATTAAATGGGGAGGTTGGTGGCTCTGCATGTGACAGGGGGGTTGGAGATTCACGATCCTTGAGGGCCCTTCCAACCCTGGCCATTCTGTGATTCTGTGATTCTGTGAACAGTCATTGCCATATGAGCAATATCAGCAGTAGGTCACTGGAAAACAACTTTTCTCCATGAATCTTCCCATCCCCAAGCAAAAGATAATCCAGCCTAAGCTACCGCTGGTGTTCCTGTGAAGAACTGAACTTAAAAAAATATATATGTGATGGTCTCACTAAAAAAGATAAAGTTAGAGCTGACTCAGTACCTTACAGAATAACTTGTGGCATAAAGTTTTACAAAAGTCAATGCCATTAGCGTTACAACTCGAAATCTTCCTATAAATATAATCGGGTTTATTTGCAAAGACCTATTTTCCATCACTGCATGTGGGCTAGCATTCATGATACTTTCATTCTACATTAATACTGTTTTATATCAGCTGTTGCACTATTTTGCCCCTGGCAGAGATTGGTTGCCAGAACTGCTTTTTTTATTTTTTTTTAAATTCTTTTCCTTTTCAAAATATTGGCTTATTCTAATTCTCAGATTTCCCTGGCAGTGTTTGCGGAGGAAAGCAGTGCTTAGCAGGAGGGATGAGACAGACGCAGAGACTCAGGGTTGATGCTGACAGGAAATAGAAATCAGGTTTGCATTTTCCACAAAATAAGCAACCCCACTGCCGTCTCAGTAGCCCAGTAAGATACAGGATGTGGAAGATCCCCTCTGGGAATTCGGGTGTAGTTGCTCCTGTGTCTACGTCAGCAGCTAGCCCATGCAAGGGGAGAGACCCAGAACCTTTTACCCAGCCTGGAGTTTTTTTAGCAGTCCTCTCGTTCAAATTACACTGAATGCTAAGATACACACAGTAAAACTAATGGTTAAAAAGAGCTGTTTCTCTTTAGGCCCTGTATATTAATCTCTTGTGGCTAATAATGGAGCATGACAAACCTCTATACAACTACGTGTGAAAAATGTAACTGAAAATTAGGTGTTAACTTATGCACGTACCTTTTGCTTTGCAAACGTTCAATAATTGGCAAGTGGCTGCAGATGTGCTGATAGTGCTGCTCAGGTATGTTCTGGTTGTCGTAGTGAAAGAAAGGTTTTAATGAAATAAATGTCAAGATGATTTCTTGGATGACTGCTTACACTAGGATTTGATCTCTTGTTTACACTTCCTTAATATCTATAAATTACAGCATATGTTATGGAAGCATGTAATTACACTTGTCATTCTGGGTGTTAGATTTGTAAGTACTGCAGACAAACTGTGCAGTGATAGATGGCCAGCTCAGACATCATTTACAGCAAGTCAAATTGTTCTACACAAAATACACGTAGCACTGTAAAATGATCAAAGATGTTTGGAGCTGATGTTACTTTTAGTTTTAGAAATTCTTACCTGCAACCACATTTTACTAACTTTGCCTTTCTGCTGCAAATCCTACTTCATAATCCCTTGCATATAAGTGTATTAAATATTGTTCAGCTTTTCTAGGAGAAATCTGTAACTGCGTTTTATAAACTGTAATATTACTATAAAGGTTGGTTTAGTGGCTTTCTAAAGATAATTTTCAAGTCACTGGTATCATCATCAGCGAAAGCACTATGCTGGCCTGTGCAGTGAGAACACCAAAATATCCTTCAATCTTTTTCTAAAGTAACAACAAATGTTTCCCAATTTACATCATTCTGGACTGCCTTCCAGCAGTGACCAAAGAAAAAGGAAATGTATGTGCATCATTTGGCACTAAATCCCCACAAGTCACTTCAAGCCCTACCTCAACTTCTGACATTCTCATTGATAATGATAGAAATTGAACTAGTGCCTGTAAGTGCATCTTTGGCCCACAAGTTGAGATCTCCTTCCTGCAAAAGCCAATGTTCAGCTGCTGGAGGCTTTCCTGGCATGAAGGACAACTGCCTCTGCAAGCAGGGTGAACATACTTTAACTTGTTGGCTTAGGGTAAAATGCTCCAGCATAACAAAGAACATGACTGGTCTTTATAAACCAAAGCAAAGTCCCTACTTGATAAATATCCAAATAATTTTTTTGCTAAAAGCAGCATATGTTCTAGCTGATTTGAGGTCTAGGTCAATTCTGCATCTCCAAAAGCACAGCCGCTTTGAGCTGCGGGCTTTGCATTTCTCACACACTGTCCAGAACGTCAGCAGACCACGCAAAGCCGCCCAGTCACAGGATTCAGCTCCTGTGAGAACTTTCTGTTCTCCTCAGCATGTGGTACCAGGCAGGGAGTGCAGAATTCAGCTCTTAAAAAATGGGAACAAATGATTTTCCCTAACAACTATTTTCCCCTCAATCTTTTCAACAGGAGCTTTTAGTAAAATCAGCGAGAGTAATGTATATTGACATCTGGCTTTATAACTCTTCTTTTTTTTTTCAGTCATTGGATGTGAAAAGTATCCCAATGAAAGTCATAACGACTGTACTCTTTCACTGCGACTTGCAGAAATTGTTGGTTGCATGCAGTCCTTGCCTGAGCTTTCAGACCTAAGCAGTTCAGAGAAACCTGTATGTTAGATTTGGAGGGGAAAAAAAAAAACCTCCCATCACAGTTCAATTATTTTATTTGTCCACTTGGCATTGTTTTTATGGTTCATTTGTTGTATGCTTTAATATTTTAATGGTCGTTAGTGTATTATAGGGAGGCGCCAGGAGCACTGCTACAAATAGGAGCTATAAAGTAAAATACAGCATTATTTATTATTTTGATGTCAGTCTGCCTAAATAACTGTGGTATTCATGATACTCACAGTAGTCTGAAGAAGAATGACAAATAATACTGCCAGTAGCTGCTGTGAGAGTGTGCTCCAATTTTCCATATTCGAAATAAAAAAGCTCTACAGCTTTTATATAAAGCCCTATGTGAAAAACAAATCAGAAGTAATTACAAGCCAGTGTATCAAGGAGATAAACAATCTATATTTTATGAGAGTGTGAAAACTAGACAGTTCATGGCATGGGTTTTGCACTGCAAAAAGCTCAGCCCTGCATACTGAAGGACCAGTGCACCTGCTCAACATCTGGACCGTTCAGAAGTGAGATGCTTATTATCTTAAAGCAGGAGGGAGGTAGAAATTCTTAGCCTTTGGAAGTCATTAGGTCTTCTAACACCAATGAACACAAATAGCCACTTCCAGAAGTCCATTCACCCTTCAGACTTATGGAGCATGATGCAAACATCCATGCAAGTGGGAATGCAAGTGTCTATCCTTGAGGACTTCAAATAGGCAGTTAGGACAAATCCTATGTTATTGTTCTGGGCAAGATCATCAAACTTTTCATGGATAAAAGCTGATTAATCCATGGCTAAAACATCCAAATGAATGTTGCAGTATCCAAACATGGTTTACTGTCAGGTCTCCCCATGGCATTCAGCTGAGTTCTTTAAAGATCTCCCACTGGTTGTGGTCTCTGACATCACCACATATCTGTCTTTTTTTGTAAATTTATCCTCATAATGCACCAGCATGTTCCAAAAGAAAAAATGAGGCTGTAGTGGCTGCCTGCATTATACTTAATAGCCTGGTGGTTAGAGTACTCAGCTGGGAGCAACTAACCATTGAGTTATGGAGTTTTTGGACATGAAAGTCTCTCCTGCTGAATCTGTTTGTGTTTTCATAAACAATTAAGCTTCCATTGGACCTGCCTGAGAGTAATTCACTCCATAGTCCACTATTCAGCAAGGAACAGGGATAGGTAAGTTCAAATAGTTGCTGAAATGAATATTTAATGAATTCTAGCATAGATTAAATAAAATGTTCCCATTGTGAAAGCTTGTCAGCAGTGAATAGACAGCGTCTGGCAACAGCAGTGTTAACTCCCATACAGCTGCTCAGAGGGAGAAGAGCAGGAAGCAGCTTTCAAACAGGGCTGCTCTGAACACAGTTTTGAGATGAGACCTCCCCAGGGAAGCCCCTGCATGAGAAGACTGGCAGGACAAGACCCACTGCAGCAGAAAGAAAATCACAGGGCTGGAAGTGTGGGACAGCTAAACCACACAGAGTGCTCTGCAGTCCCCATGAAGGAATGCAACTCTAAATTTTACTGTTAGGCAATTGCACCTGTTTCTGTGGGGACAAGAGTCCTGTTGTCCCATTTCCTTAACTATATTTGATGCCCTGCTCCAAATCCAAAAGGAAGAACTTACGAACAGCTTACGAGCGCTGTGTGTCACAAGGAAATGCTCTGTGCAGTGATACAAACAGGGGCACTACTACTAAATTGCTGGTACCCAAGAGAGACATTTCAAACCTGTTTTTTTTGTTTTTTTTTTTTTTATTTTAAATTGTAAAATATCCAAAATAGAACTAAAATATTTCATTCCAAATGGATCATGTTATCATTGAACACAAAACAAGGCATTCTGGAGGAACCTTCATAAAAATAAAAAATCAAGAAGCCCCCAAATCCCAATTGAACATGATCATTTCAGTTCAGATTAAAATGAATGATTATTTTTCAATTCAGCTCTCAAACTGACTAATTATTTGCACAGTCCTGCTCACAGTATGGCCTCCATGCTTTAGTTACATTAAAAAACAACTCAAAAGGATAAAAAATTACAAGTGCAAAAGGTACAAAAAGCTCTCTTGGCTCCTGATCTGCTCCTGGTAAACCAACGAGGCAGACATTTGATGCCCAGCTACCAGATGCTGCACTGTTAATAAGGTTCTTCATCAAACTACATGGAAGCAATCAAACTTTCAATGGAATTAGCATGAAAAAATGAACAAGGAAAAGAAACAAAAGCAGGGCTCCTGTGCCACTAAGAAAAAAATGGAATAAGCATCAGCTGACAATCTTTTTCAAAATTGATTCTTCTCAAGCATTTAAGAAAAAAAATCCACTCATCTAAAGTAGATCACATATTTGCATGCACCTGTCTTAATTTTCTTCTATTCTACACTGCATAATTTCATGTTTTGTTTTAATAACAACAAGCATTCGTTTTTCCTAATCACCCAAGTACAGATCGCAGAGATGAGTTTTAACAATTTTTGTTTTACTGGTCAATGATCCAAATGGTTTTTGCCTGATTTTCAGACTCTTTCTTAGAATATCACGGTTTCATGGAGGGAATATCCAGCTTTTGATTGCAGTCAGGCAGGTTTCATCACTTGCTCCAGAGACTGATGACTTGCATATTTAGATCATACAGAGTCAGATAATCCCCTTTCATAGCAAAACCCAGGGGAGGGAGCTGTGTAAGAGGATACAAGGAATCCCTCGTTAAGAACTCGCTGTAGGAGGTATGCCCCCAGCCCTCATTCTATATCTGATTAGTGAGGAGCCTTTATATTCACAAAATCCCTTGAGGCACCTGGAGCAGAGGCTGGGGACCCTGCACATCAGCCCCCAGGGACACCCAGGCACCCATGGCTAGCTGCGCTCAGGCTGAGGATTTGGTTCTGCCTGACTTGCCAAGGTCGCAGAGCTCTGCGGTGCAGCAAGATACAGGACGTAAGGCTTCAGCAGGCAGTAATGCACAGCGAGGGCAGTCTGTCATACTCAGACAAAGCTCTGCAAAGCAGACAAAGCCATTGAGCCAAGAGATTATTTGACCCATCTCAGAAATACTCTGTTTTCCTCAGCTTTTGACATCTTTACTCTCATTTTCTCCTGGACACCAGAAACAAAAGTGATTTGATCTTATGCAAAGAGGCAATAAAACAGGTAGAACTTGAACTGCGAATCTTCATTCCTGTATCACAAGTCCTTTGCTATCCACCCTAAAAATAGAAATAAGGGGGGGGGAGAGGGGGAATAGAAAAACACAATCTTTGAAACTTGGCAGGAACGGCAGGAAATCATACCTTGAGTCACAGGGCACTCTTAGCATCTGTTCCAAGTGTGCATTTTTCATACTCCTGTATTCAGCACAGCTACTCTTGTTCATATTTCCGTCCCTGGGACTACCTTTGCAACATTATTCTTTCTCTGTGGCGCATCTTGTCCCAAATACCTTACATATCCAGTTTCCAAAATGCTGTCCAGCTGTTACTGGAGGTGTCCCCTAGTTCACAGATGATGAGTTTTTGCTTTTCAGAAGATGTTTGGCAAGATAGTTTCCATTAAAACCATCTTGAAACAACAGCTCCAAGTGCATTAAGATTTTACAACTGAAATTGTTTGACATGCAGAAAAAGAATGAAGCAGTGGTTAATAAGATGAATGTTTACATTTAAGCTTTCAAAGCGCATCATCAAATCTGGTCCAACAAAGAAGACATAAACAATTTTTTTTTTCTCTCCTTTTTCATGCTTTCTAGTAGCTTTTACTTTCATTACAAATGCTTCAGTTCTGCCTGAACTGAACACAAGGAGAATCAGCCCTTTAATCCTCAGGACAATACATATTTTCTTCACACTTTAGCAAGTAAATATAGCAGCTGGTAACTTTTAAATCCTGTTCTTTGTTACACAAAACCATGGAATTTAGAAGTGGAAAACACTGACCACTTCACCAAGATCACTTTCCTGCTGTTACAAAAAAACGTGTCTTCATAACCTGTCCAGTGTAATTTTCAGAAATCCAGGCAATGGGAATTCTGACATTTCTCCTATCCTACACAACCAAATTGATCTTTAGATTAATACAACAATATTTCTTGCAATATTTTTTCTAATAGTAACATAAATGTTCCCCCTTGAAACAATAGTGTAGTATACATGTATGTACTCTGCTAATTGCTCTTTAAGTCGAATCTGGGGTGTTATTTTCATAGTTAGTCCATATTAGAAAGAATGTGCTACAGTAGCTTGCCTGTGGATATCAGACAGCCAGCTCATTCAAGATCACTCCTGTCCTGTGGAAACAAACCACTTCTCTTCCAAATAAACACATCCAGAACTCCTTGTAGGCTGACACCAAAAGAGCATCACCATGGTCATTTCTGAAAACATCACAAAGTAATAGAGGAGCCACATCTGCCTTTCCTGCACACCAGACAAAATCTGTTAGTGGAAAAGGAAACCAACTAACAGTAAAACCAACAGGATATTATATCTCTCTGGATAAATCGAGCTTTACAGCTGCATCATCCACTGGCTTCCCTGGAATGCATTGCTTTCCTGGGAATTCCTTCTCCTTTAAGCAAGTCTAAGTGACACAAAAATCACTCTTATTTCTCTTCTGAGTAAGTAAAACTGAAGAAAGAGGGCCTAGATGGCAACAGAAGAATTTAGTCACTTATGCACATCTGCTGTTCTTTGCCTGAATCAGACTGCAAGCAGTCTTCTTCAGTCTTGGGATTCCCAGCCCTCTGCACTTTCCATTCGCTGTACGACACCAGCCCTGGTAGGTCATCTCTTTGTGCAGAACATGTTCTTATGTCCCAGACAACACTGCAATGAGAATAACCTCTAGGAGTTTTTATGCTACTCCAAATGATTACTGAGTTTCTCATCTAATTTATCAAGATAAATTCTCTTCCACTAAACCACTCTCTTCAAAGGTTGTTTGGATAAGGGAGTTCATAGACAATGGTAATATAATAATATAGAAAATGTAAATGTGCTAAAACATACACACAGCCCTTACAGATCTCCTCTTTTCCACTAACAGCCAATGTGTACTGCCTTCTATGAAGACTGCTCCAAAAGTAATGCCTCCTACTTTATTATGTTGGGAATGCTGGTGGTATGACAGTATTAGTTCAACCTTCCCACCAACATCCTGTTATATTTTGTTGCCGTGTGATAGCTGACAGCAGAGGGGCAGTCTGACAAAATGGCATCTGATGCATATGAAGCAAAGATGTGTCACTGAATTACTCCATACAGAAAATACTGCACTCACTGACATTCATCACTGCTTGCTGAACATTTATGAAGACCAAACAGTGGATATAAATACAGTGAGATAATGGGCAGTGGGTTTCAGCTGTGACAACAGCAACCTGAAAGACAAGCCACATTCTGGACAGCCATGCACGTCTGTCACACCATAAAATGAAGAGCATCCTGATCTGTTCATCCATGGATTACAAACACAGAACTGTGTTCAGAGCTGAATATTGACTTCAATGTGTTGGAAACGATGGTGGCAATGCTGGAATATCCTGAAGTTTGCACCAGGTAGATCCCATGAATGCTAACACAGGAATAGAAAGAGCACCATAAGCAAGTTTGTCAGGACTTACTGAACCAATAAGAAGCTGAAGGCAACAGTTATCTGGATCACATCATTACCAGTGATGAGATGTGGTATCACCACTACGAGCCAGAGTCAAAACAGCAGTCCAAGTGATCAAAGAAAAAGTTCAAGACACAGCTCTCAATGGGAAAAGTATTTGCACGGTCTGCTGGGATAGGAAAGAGGCATTGGGATAGGAAAGAGGTGATCCTTCCTGATTTCCTGAATCAACAAGCCATCAACTCTGACCACTACGTCGCAACACTGACTAAGCAGAAGGCTCAAAGCTCCTGTGTCAGATCAGAATAGAAGACAATCTCTCTCTTGCAACATGATAACACCATACCAGCCTGAAGACCGTGGAGAACATTGCCAGTCTTGGCTGGATTGTCCTACCACAGCCACTGTGTAATAGGGATTTGATGCTTCCTGACTTCCATCTGTTTAGATGAAAGATGGACTGTGTGGGCAGCATTTTCCTAGCAATCATGCTGTCACAGCAGCTGTGAAACAATGGGTCACCTCCACTGGTACGGATTTTTACAAGGGTGACATGCAGGCTCCTATTCACTGCTGATGAAAATGCATAGTTAATGATGGTTATGTTGAAAAAGCGTTTTGTAGATGAGAATTTGCTCTATCAAATAATGATGTGCTCTTTGTATCTGTTGTTGCTTCCATGGAAATATATAGGAGGCACTACTTTTAGAGTGACCTATGTATAATCAGTACTTCTTAACATTTTAGTTCCTTTTCAACTTCACTTAATTATCCTTCCACTCATCAACTGAACAGGCAAGTCTCGAGGCTCTCTGTGGCTCCATGTGTGTTTGTTAAGGCACACCTTTTAGACTGGTGTGTCCTTGTTTAAGTGGTAGCCCTCAAGGAACTAAGCTTTTTTTGGAATGGATTTTCTGTGTTTCAGCACTAGTGAGAAAAGCATACTCATGGCACCATGTGGAGTAAGAAGAAGGGTGAGAAAGGCTAGCTCTTTCTTTTGCTCTTTTTGGGGGATACATTTTGGAAGCATCCATCTGGAGAATGACTGCAGAATTCCTAGCCTCTGTGAAATGTTTCTCTGATGAGTAGACTAAGTATTAATTGTGATGACACTTTTTTACTAAGATGCTAATATTTCAAAAATCTTTACAAACAAAAAAAAACCAAAAACAAAGTAAATTTATCTGAATAAGAGTAAGAATTATTGTAGGGGATCAGTGTTATTATAATGCCATGGAGTTATTGGACAAAATTTTAACCAGTTTGCAAGATCATAATGACACTGTAAATGTGACAAAGCATAAGCAAAGTAAAAAACTAATAAAAATTACTAGGAGCATACTGTGGAATTATATACAAAATGTGGTATAGTCATTTTGCTACTTTTTTCTACTCTGTAAAATCATGTGCATATGTGTATTAGAAAAGAGATATACAGATTCTGATTCTGCCTCTAGAAATACTTCTTCCACAAAGCTAAATACCATGAGCACCTTGTATGAAAGAACAAAAGCCTAATCTCTAAAAGGGAATTATTCCAACTCATAGAAATTACTTTTACATCTTTCTTAGAGTCCCAAGCTATTCAAGAAACGTAATAGGTAGTAGGTAGACAGCTCCCACAGTCCTTGCATTACTAACAGAAGCAAGTTATTTCAGAGAAGACTTAGACCCAGGTATCTATCTGAAGTCCCAAACAAGAAATCCCACAGTGGGGTGAAAAAAGGATATCTTTGTCCTTTGAGAGTTCAATCTCTCGAGAAACATGTCCCTTATTTCCTGTTACCCACAAACAGGTCTCACTTAGAGAACCAATTTCCAGCTCTTCCTCCTGCTGACCCAGACACCCTCGTAACTCATTGAAACTGAGTGAGTCAGAGTCCTGTTCATGCAGTGTGTCTGACAAAAACACTGCTTGGAGAACACACAATGAGAAGAGGTTTCTGCATGGTCAAAGTGCAAGCATGGAGCAAACAATCCTCTTTTTGCTAAACATGAAAGACGCACTCACACTCACAGAGCTGATTCAGTCTTGCTCTGAAAGCATTTCACACTCTCTATTTAGGACACAGGCAGTCAAGGGCAAGCAGCTTCCTCATTTAAGGCTTGACTTAAATGCTTAATTGTCCTGTCAGAAGAATAGAGGATATAATATCATTCTTTTCTAATCTAAGAGCATATGTAGATCCTAGCCCATAGGAGCATTTTGCTCTTGGCTATTTAATTTGTTGGAATCGGTGTCTTTCAGTAAGACTTTTGTTTAGATGACTATTTTTCTCTGATAAATGCTGGTAAATACAGGGATGTACATTTAAGAACCATAAACCAGTTTAATCCTAAAAGCACAATGTGCATTAGTGAAAATAATGAGGATGGAAATACACAAAACCACAAGATCTACCAGTTGGCTGTAACACACAATACCGCCTAGTTTCTGTTGACAGTCAGAATGCAAGACTATTCATACGGCACAGCTGACACTGTACTGAAACAATTATCACCAGGGAAAAAAAGCCTTTATTTAGTTCTCATCATGACTAATAAAACTAACATCATTGTACAAACACACTGCAACGGTTTTGATGATCCTTAGCAGTGTCTTGACTTCCCTTCAGCATGACATAGGACCAGAGGAACTCTTTTGCCCTAGTATCCACTTGATACATTGCATGCACCCTTCCAGAGCATATTCCTGAGCATGTGAAGACCACCTGCTCTGCTGAGCTTCTAGGACAGACCTTAGCTGGGCTGTGACTGTGCCAGCCAACAGCCTCTCTGTTTCCAGACTGGCTTCAGAAGTTAACATGGGTCAGGGATCATTCTCTTCCAGTAGCTTGCATGCAGACCCACGATTTAGGGAAATGTAAGTTTATTGTACAGAGGTGGATTATTTGTGTGAGCTGGCCTCAGTGCCAGAGAACTGTGCCAGTATACATACTAGCAAAGATAAAAAGTGCCTCCTAATACGAGATCTTTAATAAAGTCCATTGTAGAATTTGTCTTTATGTGAACACGTCAGCCCTTGCTGAACTGCTCTTCTCCTTATCCTTTCAGTCCTCTCATTTGTAGAATTACAGTTGATATCCTTATCAATATAGGCATCACTTAAAAATAACTTGGGGTCTCTGTCACATACAACCAACCTTCATACAGCGGTAACAACTCAGCCATGAAAGGGTGAACTAATTCTCTTAGCATATGCAATTTCTTCCATGTGTTCATGTGAGGGATAAATACATACATAGCCTAAACTGCCTTCAGGGAATTAGAAAGAAAATCAGACCACCGGCCTTCAATAGCTACAATTTCTTGGTAAGGTGCTCCTATATGTGGTTAGGGAATGGCATAAAAACCTCAACACTTAAGACAACGTCAGCTTACCCACAAAAATGGGGGAGATATCTCATACCATTTAATAAACATTAATCAACCTTCTAGTTTCTCCTGTGAAATGGTTAAACACAATCAAACCAAAATGACAAAAGAGAAGTTCAACAAGGTCAAGCAATGCTTCTAAAGCCTTGTAGCAAACCAATGACAAATACAGAAAATAATACAGAAAAACAAATTGCTGCTTTGCTCTAACCACTACTTATAGCTTCATCTAGGAATGGGAGAAGACCAAAAATACTAGATCTTTAGAGGAATATTTAAGGAACTAATATACTGTAAATTCCTAAATGAATGCATTAAGTTGCTTTTGTACTCCCTTGCCTCAAGCAGCTTAGCACAAATAAAATTTGATGCTAATCAGTCCTAGCAGTTTTCACAGAATCTGGAAATCTCTTATTTCCTCTGGCTGTAGCTAAAGAATTTCCCAACAATTTCATTATTGATACTCACAAAGTATCTGATGTACATATAATTTTATCTCGGTGTTGACCTGCCATTTGCCTCTTGTCTGAGACACATTTAACACTGCACTGGCAGAAAAATCACAGCTGAATTAAAAGAGTCTTTTCATAATCCAAGTATCTACTACCATGGAAATACACAGAGATATGAAAGCTGTCTCTAACAGAAGATGAGTTGAGAGGAAAAAAAAAAGGAGGAAAGATATATATATATATAATGATTACAAGGTATTTTCCAACCAATAACAAGACAAAATGCTCAGGCACTAAACAGATAAGTGCTTGTAAAAAGCAACAAAAAACACTGTAAAATTAAATGGGATATATTGGCAATGGCTTCCTTTTATAATTAAAAATGATTCAGAAAGTGAAAATATTATCTAGAATAAATGTAAAACAAATCTGTTCCTCTTAAAAGCTGATTTCAAAATGTTTCAGTCTAATTCTCACTACGAACAATTTTTCTTCACACTTCAGTCTTGATTTTCTACTTATGTTTTAACCACAAAAAATCATAACTCATTGCAAATCTCAAATGCTATGCTGCACAAAACACTAATGACAAATGTAGTGTGACACAGTGAACAGAATATGGATCTGTTTTAATCAGTGCAGTACAGTTTTTTATTAATGAATGCCAGTCTGTTGGTTAAACTTGAGACTGTTCTTTACTTATTATAAAGTAAATGGTAAAATTCTTCCCATTGTGGAAAGGCCATGCAGCCACATCAAAAAGGCTGATTCCTACATCTCTCTGAAGACTTTCAAGTCACTGATGTTCAGGAAATGCAAAATTTCTACAGAGTCAGAGTCAAAATCAGGATCTGCATGTATTTCAGACTGCCTCACAAAAGCATGTGCATACTCTCTGAAATCATGTGGTAAAATGTTACTGCACTTTACTCATGTCATATTCCATCCAGTCATGAAATGCACACTATTGCCACAATTACATATATAGCTCCTAAATTATGAACTTATGGAGGTTAGACTGCACATAATCACAGTCCTCACATCCTGGGAGGCCTGTCTGGGTCTGGATCACAAGGCAATAGGAGCACCTCATGGCATCCAAATGTAAAAAGACCTGCCACCAACCCTGAAAAAGCATCAACCAAGTACAGAACTGCTAGCTGCACAAGGCTGCCAGCCAAGGATATCCACTAAAACCCAGAAGGATACAAGCGAGCAGAATAGCAAATTACAAAAAAATGCTGGGGAAACTGATACCTTTACTTCCAGATTTATTGAAAGAAACTGTGCCTTGCATTTTGGATGGCTGCACATAAAGTAAAAAGAGTAACTCCAGAACATCATTTGTACTATGAGCTTCTGAAGAAGTAAATGTGTATGAAATGTATAAGGCAAATGTGCATGAAGTAAATATTAGTCCCTTCAGACAGCAGCTATTAAAATGGATTACAGTAGTGCAGAAAGAAGAGAATTAGACCAAAAAGAAGAAAAAAGCACTTTAGAAAAGTGTTTTAGAAAAGAGCAGAAAACATACAGCAAAGCAAAAAGCAAGGCAAGGCAAAAGGCAAGGAAGAGAACAAAACTGTCTATTACCATTTTAGCTTTATATGCACGTACATAAACATACACATAGAAGCTTAAGATCACAATTCATCAAGCATGCTTTCCACTTATCTCAATTCACATGCAAGCCACCGTCCATCCCTTCACTGCTCTCAGTGTGACATTGGCTAGATGTGTGAAGGTGACAGATGGAGTGCACCGAGGAGTTCAGAAATAGAGTAAAGCTTTTAGATGGTAGAATAAGAAAATACCTCTTTTCTTTCCAACAAATTTTAACCACTGATATGAGTTAGTCAGACAGCATTACTGCAAGCAGCTCAGAGGCTCCCAGCGCAAGACAGCTGAGGACACGTGAGAGCGGGTCCTGAGGAGGGCCATAAAAAAGATCAGAGGGCTGGAGCACCTCTCCAAAAAGAGGCTGATATAGTTGAGTCTATTCAATCTGGAGCAGAGAAGGCTCCGGGGAGGCCTCATTGTGGCCTTTTGATGCATAAAAGTAGGTTTATAAGAATGATGGAGAGAGACTTTTTCCTGGGGCTTATAGTAATAGGACAAAGACTAATGGTTTTAAACTGAAGGAAGCTAGATACAGACTGGATATAAAAAAGAAATACTTTTCATGATGAGGGTGGTGAGATATTAGAACAGATTACCCAGAGAAGCTGTGGATATACCATCCCTGGAAGTATTCAAGGTCAGGTTGGCTTTGGCTTTGAGAAACCAGATCTAGTGGAAGATGTCCCAGCCCACAGGAGAGGGGTTTGGACAAGATGATTTTTTAAGTTTTTTTCCAATCCAAAGCATTCTGTATTAAGTAAAAGCTGTAAGTATGGGGAACATGAAGTGAGATGAGCTACAGACTCCTGTTTCTCCAAGATGAGTTTTGAAGGTCTGGGAACAGCCCAGTGCTCGTACACTTTACATGGATAAGGATATCACTTGGCTGTATCCGAGCACCCTATATGAAGCAAAAAGTTCCATAAGACAAACCCAGGAAGGAGTAAGATGTTATGTTTGAATGATGCAGTCAACAGAAAAGTTGCCTTCACGCTACTGAGAGCTGGCCAACTGGGACAGGCAGGCCCTCAATAGATTCTGCCAGCCAAACGCAAACCAGTTTGGCAGCAGGACTTCCAAACTGGCAATGATAACAACCAAACATCTACACAGGGGAAAGAGTAGCTCCTGACTCATCAGAAGAAAGAGGAAGGCCTGTGTCTGTCTGTCCTATTTCCAGAGTTACTCCTATGAGAAATACTAAAGAACTGTTAGGGCCCTGAATGCACCAATAGCAACATCTTCTCTTTCCCAGTTCTGGGTTTGGTTGCAAGTGTTCAAGATCATCTATGACAGAGTGCAAGTATTTGACTCTGAATCAGCCCAGGAAAACAGCTATGTTGTGAGGGAGAGCCTCATAGGGACCTCTATACCTGTTCTTCACTTGACTGCTGCTTCTCAGCTCAGGACCTTTCCCTTGGGTCCCAAGATGGCCTTGTACCTCGCTGACCATGACCTTGAATTGCTGCTGACACTGACCTCCTCACTGACTTTGAAGCCCATCACTATGAGCTTGTCTCAGTAACTAGATTGTTGGCTGAACCATGTTACACGGCCAGATCTGTTTTGTTCTCGTTCAGATGAGGCTGCGTCTCCAATTTGTGTCACCCTTTTTACCTTGTTGCAAAGTGCTCCCTTAGAGGTATAAAGCCAATAACAGGTGAAATTTAAGCTGTCCAAATTTGGACCTTAATGTTGCAGACCTATCAAGGACAGAAAGTCATCTCCTAAGTAGTGGTGTCTCCTGGATATTCACAAAAGGGTAGAGAAGAATTCAAGATGAGCCATGTGGCCAAAAGAAAGGTTATATAGATCAAGGCCATGTTCGGTAGTGCCCTCCCTCCCCTCTTCTCGTAAAACACTTAGATAAAAGGACACCATGACTATCAATCAGCTTACACTATCCACCAGATCATCAGATAAGACTATTGACCTGTATGTTTTATGTTGTAAAATCAATAAAAGAAAGAAAAGGAAAAAAAAAAAAGAAAAAGAAAAATAGCAGCATAAAAATCCAAGCTGCTCAGCATGGTATTTCTCAGAGGGCTTTTGTTTGTATATTCTCATTGAGTGATACAATATACTTCTCACAATTTCATCACAGATTAAAATCTAACTGGATACAACGCTCTCGGAAAATAGGTAGTCGTTTACATACAGGAACTTCAGAATAAATATTAAAGCAATGCTGAACCTGAAATTACAGGTTCAGCTTGCTGAAGAGAACTGCTGGACAGAGATACGGATGAATTAATTAATCCTGCATATAATGGAAACAGGCATTTTTGCATGATGGTTATCACTGACAGTAAGAGATTTATACCAGCTGAGTGCCCAACCTTGACTGACATGAACAAGCAGTAAACAGAGATTTCATACCCAGAGCCTTTATGAGCATGTACCAAGGTCTTGGCCCTCCACATTGGAGCAGTTAGGGCTGCATCAGCCAACAATTTCAGCCCATGTCTTTGACCTAAATACAACCCAATTTCTGGATTATACTTCTGCATTTCTGGTGAAGGACCTTTCCATTATTAGTGGTTTGTATTGTGCCGCTAAACCAGGGCTTTATACAGAAGCCTTTACTCAGGAGAAAATAGCAGAGCTACTTCTGAGAGGAAGGTGTAAGAGCAGACTTCAGATGCAGGTCCAAGATGAGATATTAAAGGGTGCCATTTGTCATTTTTTACATTATTAAGAATGTTTGTGCAGGATCTATAATTAAAACTAAAAGAGATGTCTCCTCCTTTTGCCAGCAGCTGTGTTACATCAATTAAATGAGTAAATAAGATCTTTCCCCAGAGGGGATATCACATGACTTTCTATTGATTAAGACTGCAGTAGAACGTTATTTGCAATCTTATTGTATAATGGAAATAAGGAGGTAGCTGTCATGGTTTCAGAAGACAAATTACTGGTATCTTAGGCAATTCATAGGCCTCTTTCCTTCTTGTTGCTCTTAATTCACAGTTAATACATGTCTTACGAGGCTTAGTTTCTTAAATCAGTCCACTATACTGTATTCAGTTCAAATCTGGGAATAAATGTGTGGATTTGCATTATGATTGGTATTAAAGTGACTTTTTCATCTATCATTACTTCAGAGCCATGCATTATTTAAAAGGGTAAAACAATTTCCAAAAAAAAAGACGTGGAATTAAAAATAGTTACCTCCTGCAGCATGCATGATTATTCCTGGGAAGGACAGGCTTCCCCCACTAGGCATGGCTTCAGAGGTGTTCTCCATATAGAACATTTTTAAGACAGCCTCATTTTGCTTACTTAATTTTCACAAGCAAACAGTGCGGCTGGAACAAGTTCACTACTCTCAAATGTGAAGTGCCTACAGCGAGGGATGAGCCTTGAGACTCTGATGAATATCCGACCACAACCCAGCAGACGTTTTGCTCCTCTGCTGAGCTGTAAATCATTATGCCCTTCATAGAAGAACCAGAAGGGAGGACAGGAGTCTCCCTTTAGATGACCGAAACACTCTTTGTCAGTTTGAGAAACTTTCAAAACAAGACAATCTTTCCTCACTTTTATTCAAATTTTCAGTCACAGTCAGAGAACCGCAATGCTTTTCAAAATCCCTGACAGCAATATTTAACATTACCAGAACTGTCTTCACCAAAGTCAAATAAATGGTCTTCAGTGGTTTTGAAGCTGTGGGACATGAGACAAGATTCCTGAATGGAAAGAGTCCATCTGAATAACACTGGGGAGCAGGGCAGTGATAAAGTGATAAATTCAGAGGAAAAGTCATTTTCTGCACAGAGCAAAACTGCACAGTTTACCATAATCTATTTACCAATGCACAGGATTAAAAATTAAATGTCTGCTGCTTGATCTGTTACAGCTAAAATGATTGATTAGAATGTATTCCTCTTTCCATCCAACTTAGGAAGTTTAAAAGTGGCAGCTTTACTTTTCTGTAATTCATAAGAACTGAACTTAATAAGGTATGTGGAAGGAAATGAAGAGTATGACAGTAGAGCTGTTGTCCAAAAGTAATCTCCCTCAAAGTGATAACAAAGACTGGGAAAAAAAATTATCTCTTAGTGAAAAATATGGAGGGGGTTAAGACTTCAAGGAAATCAAAGACATCTGTCTAGGCATGCACATCATTAGCACTAGTTTAATACTGGCTTATCTTTCCATTTAGGAAAATTATCTGGTTCTCCTAAAAAAGGATTTGTGTTTAAACCTTATGTTTCATTCTCCTTTACATTTGTAAAATAAATCTCAGCCTAGTCTTGATGAGTATAAACAATCAATGTGAGTAGCAAAAAAAACAAAACCACAAGTCCCTAAAGGATTCAAGCCTGCTCTGGTTGCTTAGAACTTTAAAAGAGGCATTTGGAAGCTTAAATTAGCTCTGCAATTGTTGCTTTTGCTTGTTTGTTTGTTTTCTTAGAAAGCAAGTCATTTCAGATTTCAGTCTGTTATTTGAAAGAAAGAACACAGTCTCCTCACACATTTCCTTAAACTTAAAATTGAAAAGTAGAAAATATTCCTTACCTTAAAAAGTCTTAAAATATTTGCAACCATAATGGACACGGAACTTGCTGCAGCACCTATCACACCTGATATCTTGTCTGGCTTAGTGAAAATTGGTGGGTCGCCATTAGCACACTTCACGTCTGAACCATCTTTCTCTATCAACGCTTGTACAAATGTTAAGGATTGCTCCAATGCATAAGTGTCCCTGGAACATGTATCAAGGATCCGGACACCTAAGGTGATATTGGCAAGAAGATCGGGGTCTTTATTAATCTGATCAATTGCGTACAGCATTGCCTCTAGTCTGTGGATCCCTTTTTCCTTCTTGAGCTCCCCACAAGGCACCCCTCTATCCCCTTTTGCATGGACGGGGAACAGTCCTCCCAAGATGATGTCCCCATCCAGTCGGATGGAGTGGGCATATTCCTGGCCATAAGTTCTTTGCATCAGGGTGAGCATCCAGCAGAATTTGGCTGTTAACAGGAAGAAACAATGGCAGGAAACTAATCGTTTTCCTTCGTATACCATTTTCTCTGAAGATGTTGTTGCTATCCAGTTTCCAGATTTTCTTCTTGCTAAAGATTGAGGTTGACCATTTGAAACTGCACTTTCTGGAGGCTACCATCAGTGCCCAGTAAGTGATATAGAACCATACGGAGGGTAGAAAAACGATCTCAGCAGAAGTACATAAAACGTGCTTCACAAAAGGTGTCCACTGATGTCATCGGCTGATCGGCTTTTCAGAGAGGTGGTTTTCAATTGCTCCTAATTGATGGTGAAGCACAGGGTAGTATTTCTGGTCCTGATGCTGTGAGGAAGTCAGTAACTCACGTCCTTCTATTTTGCCCTGCAGCTGAGGTACTTCTGGGGAAAAAAAAGAGTGAAAAATACCATTTAGTTCAGCAGTTTTAAACCTGTCACGCAGTGTATTTACTTTTGCAAAAGAGTTACTTTGCCTATGTTTTACTTTTGGTGCTATGTAAGAGAGTAATTCTTGGCCTTCTGTGAATTTGAACACCTGGTGCACTGTACTACCAGCCAAGAAATTGATGATTCCAGCAGAGCAAAAGCCAAATCAGGGCAACTACACTTAGCTTGATTTTCACAGTCTGACCCGTAATTCCTATTTACCTTTGCACTGTGTGACATCCAAAACCAGGTCTGATCTGTAACATGTATTTTCTGTTTTGCTGTATCATTCTGTTCCAGCCCGCAGAAGTGCAATAGCTCCTAACACTTGCACTCGCTGAGAGGCTCCGTGTGTGACAATGGAGTAATCAGAGCTCCTGAATTCAAGTGTGCTCTTGAGCCGCTGCAGTAAGAGCACGTTCAATTCATTTAGATATTAAACTGATTATTTTTCCAGTGGAATTCACTCTTTTCTGGGTTCACTATATATATAAAATGTCCACCAGATCATTTCAAAAACTGTATTACTTTTTTGAAAAGGTAGCCGGTTTCCTAAGCGAAAAGAGCACAGCATGTTCTGCTGGGAAAACAGCTGAACATCCAACATTCCTTTTCTGACATTTTACTTGATCTGAGGTCCAACATTAACAAGGTCTCTGTTCTCTGCCTGCATTTGGACCACGAAAAATAACAAGAATGATGTGCCCCCACTGACATCTGGAAAAGTCCCACTGATTTTAATGAGGCCAGGAATTCATCCTAAGTATCTGAATGCCTGTTATAAAAATCTCCAAATGGTCAACTCCCAAGTTAGTGGCATTTATTTATTTTAACATTTAACAAAACTGCACATGCTCGAGTAATTTTTTAGATCTCTGAGCAGAGAGAAAGAATTTCACCTAAAATTAGATATGCACACTCTGGGCAGCTGCACCTGAATCCATCTCTCCGGGCACCTATTAGAGACTCCAGAGAGCAGAGGACATTCTATGATGCTCACCTGAACATTCTTTTTTAATAAATAAATGAATAAAAAAAACCTCTTTAATTTCTGATGAAATGAATCACATTGAACTCTGTAGGTATGTACGTAATCCCAAGCGATTTGATGGTTCCCACCAAAATATCACTGAATTAGAAGAGAATTGATCCATCCATACCATTTCTCAGAGACATTTTAAATTCTTTTCCACCAGTTGTTTATATATTTTGTGGTAACAAAACCTAAAATGTGATTCTATAAGGCTTGAAACTGATCATCTTCAATTTATTTTTTTCCCCAAAAAACAATAATACTGAGCTCACATTTTAAAACAGTTTGAAGACCTGAGAAAAATATTCACCATGGGAAGCCTTCTATTTAATGAAAACGTATCTCACTGTGATCTGGTAGCAGGGCAGTGACTTGAAAATGAAACTTTTTTAATTGGTGTGAATAAAATCATTGCAGTTGGGAACAGCAGAGCACAAGACTTTCAGCGCTTCTTAATATTTAGCTTTGCTTGAGTTTGGCTCAGGGTTGAATCTTAATGAAAAAAGGCTGTGCTGTTTCCCCTGATAAGACCATCATTCTCCTTCAGCTCCTTTTGGGCACATAGTTTACAAATCTGCTCAGACGTCAGCCCCGTGAGCCAAACTCAGCCTCAGTTACAAATGGAGGAACTCAAGAAACACCACTGGCTTCCTACAGGTTGATCCAGTCTCATGGGATGGTGCCTAAGGACAGAATCCAGCCTAGGCCATAGAGTAAAGATTGCATTAACTATTAACTAGCTACCACTGGCTGACGGCTTGATTGCTTTATTGGAAAAACACAGCTAGGGACTCAAAACAGCAAGTGAAAGATGCAGCTACACCTAAAATAGATGCTATATCCTCTCTGGTTCCATTGTGAACAACCAGCCCATTAGGCTCCACGTGTTCCTACAGCCCATGCAGGGAGCGATCCTCTGAGGCAATAAAGGATGTCAGCTCCTATTTAACACTGTGTGGAGAGCAAGAAGGCACCACTGCAAAAGTGAAAAATATCAGGAAGGGAAAAACACTGCTTTTTCTATTGCTCAGTCTCAGGTCAATCCCTTACAGCCACAGAATGCCAGAAAATTAAAGCAACTGTGTATAAACAGCGATGAATACAACTATTGCGACCCAAATTCCAACAACACTGGGGAAGCTAAAATGAACCCAGTATGCTGACTGCAAAACCTTATCTGGAAATGGGGGAAATTTAAATGAATTGACAATAAGCATTTTTCAACATTACAGTCTACATAAGCACTAATGGCTCTGCCTCAGCCTGCATGTTTTTTTGCTGCAAGTGTCCACAGCTTGTCTATAAAGCAGAAATAAAATTTTAAAATGCTCTTTTTAAAAATTTAAGGCCTTTTAGTCTATTTTTATGTTACCTACGAAATAAAAGCTTTCATTACACTGCCTAATTTATTCATGCCACGCTGCTTTCCATATATTGATTAACACCAACTTTTAGAGAATGCTGCAAGCCCACGTTACTAAGCAGGAAGCACGTGAGAAAAATGAATCCCATTTTTATCAATGAATTTCTGTGGGTAAACATGGGCTGCTGAGCTATAAAGTCTGAATGAGCTTTTCCTCATGCGCTGAGATCTCATTTGAAGTAAAATGCTGTCCTTCTCAGACTGACCATGAAAGTTCCAATTAATGCAAATCTATTCTCCATTTACCAGGTTCCCCCCTGTAGTAGTTGCTGCTCACTGGAAACACGACCTCTGTGAAGATGTTCACACATTCCCCCAGCACAGTTCAAGAGTGAGCGCACCACGAAGCCTTACCTCCAGTCACCTTGAAATGCATGCCCCTTTTGGTTTTAATTCATTAAAAATATCTGGCACTATCGGAACATACTGCTATTTTTAAAGTCAGCATTTCAGCACAGACCTCCACTCCTTCTGCTTGAATGTCTATTTATTTTTAAACCTAAGGAGGTGGGGTGCTGCAAGACAGGGGACGTGGAACTTCTGCTTGTCGAGTCTGGCTCTGGCAATGCTTCCTCGTGACGGCACTCGGCGCTGCCAGACATTGGGAGCACACAGACAGGCACAGCTGTACAGTGGCACTGCTGGGACCTCACCACTCCAACACAGAGTACCGAGAGGGGCTCTGTGCTGAAGGTCTCTGTGTCACATACCTATGTAGCGAGCTGAACGCGATGGATAAGTAATTACAGAAATGTAGGCAGGGTCTTCATTTTGGTAACAGACCTCCAGAAAAAACAATCTCTGGTTAGCACTGAAGTTGGGGCTGAAAATCACAGCATGGTTTCACATCACCTGGAAATGCTTTTGAGAAATCCCACAACTACAGACAGATGCAAGGGCGAGGGCTGTTCCTGCATCACGGGCAGGACAACGGGTTCGCTGAACTTTAGGGGACATTTCTAATTGAGGCCGCCAGCCAGACACACATGAGCCTTCACTGACAGACCGAGAAATGGTGGGGGGAAATGTCTGTGAAAAATATGTACAGTTTTGTTCGAGGACAAAAGATGCATTTGTCGTGGCGTTGATGCATGGCCAGCACTTTCCTAAAATGAAATAAAAGTGATCATCTGTGACTTAGAAAAGGAGGAGATTTAGGGAGAAGATCCATTTCTACTTGCTCACGTCCATCGGATGCCCCTCACTGCACAGCACATCTGGTTTCACTGAATGAAAGCAAAGCAACAGTATCTCCCATTCTGAAGTTCCGGGAAGAAAAATTAATGCAAAAATGTGGTTATTTTTTGACTTCTTACTGCTAATGTTACTTCTGAACTCTCAGATACCATTTGCCTGGCTATGCTCATTGTAGCACCCATTGAAGTTGCCTCTTTCTCCTACAGAGCGTTCGGCAGAGAACAAACAGCCAGATTTCAGCACAGAGCAGGTAAGGAATTGCCACCTGCATACAGCACCCTGACACATAGAGATGATTAATGGGGTTTGCTGACAACAGAAGGGAATTCAGACAACCTTAGGCCTTGGTATCACAGCTCCTAACTTGCAGGAGAATTCCTCACTGATGTAAGCAGTGTTATCTTCCCCAGCCACTCTGTAGTGACTCGCTGTGCCCTGCCACCACAGGAACCTCTACACAGCAAGCAGCACTTTGCAGAGCTGCCCTCAGCACAGTGCTTACAGGAGCTGTCTCTTCCCAGCACACCACGAGGGAAATATCTCCCCTTGCCTCGATCAGCTGCTTTTCAAGCATCCCAAAGTGCCTGCCTTCACTTTCTTCCCTGCAAAAATACATCTTCCAAACAAGCTCCGCTGCCAGAGCAGCTCCAGTCCTCCTGCCAGGGTGAGACTAAGAGAAGCTCACTATTTCAAGAGAAAATCTACATCACATATCTCCCTCTGCCCTTGCCTGGTCGCACAGATGAATAAGCCCCATCAGTATTCACACCTTTAGAGTTGACTTCACCTCCGGTCCGGCAAGTGACGATCAAGGAGATTTGCCCAGGCAGCCTGGAACAGCTTTCCCTGCTGTTTTGGTTCTCACTTCCCCCCTTCCCAACCCGCCTCCAGCCCTCAGCCGGCCCCGCCGAGCTCAAGGCGAACGGAGCCGCGCAGCCCCCCGGCCAACCCCTGCCCGGGGAACCCCCCGGCCCCGCCGTCCCGCGACCTGCGGCCCGCAGCCGGACCGGGACCCGCGGGCACCCCTCGGCTGCGCGGCCCCGGGGGGCTCGGGGAGCACCCAGGGCCAGGGGAGCCGCCCCCCGACATCGCCCACCGCCGCCGCACTTCTCCACGGAAGGGAGCCCCCTATTGTTCTCCTCTTTACTTCGCCGAGCTGTTTTTCCTTCCCTCCCTTCCCAGGCTCATCCCCACCCCAGCCGGCGCCCGGAGCTCAGGGATTCCGGCGCAGCCCCTCGGTCGGCTCCCGCAGCTCCGGGCCGGGCCCTCTACTCGCCGCCTCGCCCCGCGTCGTCCGCCCCGCGTCGTCCCCCCCGCCTCGCCGCCCCGGGCTGCTCCCGGCCCCGAGTCCCGCACCTTCCGGAAGCGCTGTAGCAAGGAAGAAAAAAAAAAAAAAAAAAAAAAAAAAAAAAAGCACCACAACGAACGTCGCCTTTAATTTCCAGCCGCCGGCGATTCCTTCCGCTGCTGCTCAGCCTTCACGCGCCCGCGTTCCCCTCAAAGCAAATCCGACTCTCTCTTAATGAACGCTCGGTCCCGGAGGTCAGAAGCCCGCAAACTCCGAAATGCCAACGCCGGATTGCGTGCACTTTGGGTCACCGATCGATTCCCATTACTCGGATGGTGGGGGGTTCCGCTCTGGGCTTTCCAGCCGCGTTCCGCGCTCACCTGCGACACTCCGCTCCCGGCAGCTCGCACCGCCGCCCCGCACGGGGAACCCCGCGGCTCCGCGCCCCCTCCCGTCCTCGGGGTTCCCCGTGTCCACCCCCAGCTCCCAGCCCTCCCGGCGAGGCGGCGACTGGCGGCGGGCAGGGCTGCCCCGGAGCCGCGCAGTGCCCGCGGGCCGGAGAGGGGTAACGGGGCGACGGGAGCGGGAGAGCCCCGCGCCGCGCAGCGGTCCCGCTCTTAGCAGCGGTCCGCACAGAGCTCGTGCTGTGCCGGCACCCCGTGCGCTGGGGCTGGCGGGGGATAATATCGGCAATAAAACGGTAAATAATTAAAGTAAAAAATAATAATAAAAAAAAATACAACCACGCACAAAAGCCCCCTCCCCGGGCGGGGAGCATCGCCGTGCCCGGCATCGCTCGCGGAAGGGAAACTTGCCCTACCCGTGGGCTTCTCGCCCCTCACCACACGAATCGGAGGAGACGCGCACCGCCCGCACACGGATACCTCGCTGGGAAGGAGTTGCACATCCACAGTTCTGCGGAGGTCACTGGAATTAACGGCGGCGCCGATCGGAGGAGCGTGAGGTAATCCCGCAGCCCGCACTGCCCCCGGCCTGGGACGGGGACGGAGCGCGGTCCGGCGGCGCTGCAGACACCCGCGGTCCGCCGAACCTCGCACCGTCTCCTTCCTCACTCCTCCTCCCCCTCTCCTTTAAAAAAAAAAAAAAAAAAACTTTTTGGGAGCGGCGGCGCAGCCCCGTGATGCTCTCCACCCTTCCGCGCCGCTCGGTTGGGGGCAGCCCCGCGCCGCTCCGGCCGGGCCGGGCCGGGAGATACCGCCCACCGCCCCCCGCCGCCCGACCCCCAACCGCGGGGCGGGCAGGGCAGGGCAGGGCGGGCACGGCTCAGCTCAACTCAGCGCTGCCCGGCCGCACTTGTAGCTGTTCTCGGTGCTGAAGGCGGCACGGCTCGGCACGGCTCCGGGGGCCGCGGCGGGGCGGGAGCTGTTGGACGCGGCCCCGCCGAGGTCTCCTCACGCCCGCCGAGCCGTGCCCGCCCTCCCCGCACCGATGTCACGGGGACGGTTTCCCTACACTTTTTGTCTCGTCCCCTCGTTCGCCGACCGGGGGGGCTTCCCGTCCATTCCCGCGCACCGGGGTGGTTTCGGTCGAGGGACGCGGCCGGCAGCGCCGCGCCGCAACAGGTGCGCTGCCCCCCGCGCCGCGCTCCTCCCCCGGACCCTTCGCCCGCACCGGGAGGGGCGCGGCTGTCGCCCGGGGCCGCAGCGGCGGGGCCGCACCCGCCCGGCAGCGCACGGCGCAGCCTCGGTGAGAAGGTTCCACCTCGAGGGCGCCCGGCGCTACTGCAGCTGGCGCGGCGCGGTCCGAGCTGCCGAGTAGGGCGGGCTCCCGACGCTGAGCCGGGCGCTTCCCTCTCCTACTCCAGGCCAGGCCGAGCGCTTTCCTTACTAATAACCAGCGCATCGCTTTGTATCGCTTTGCCCAGGGCTGTCTCGCTTAACATGGAACGTGGAGCTGGAAGGACAAATAAATCCGAGTGTGTTCCCATTTGTCCAACCAGCACTGCCACCATTGTCGTTGTTGGGTGCTGCTGCCCAAATTTATGTGCTAGAAGTTTATCCCAGGTCAGCTGCAGTCCGACAGTCTGATGGTGTCTGATGTGTCTTTCAAGCCTTTAGCTTCTCCTGTGGAAAAGATCTTTCTCTGTTGGTCAATGACTTCAAATGGAATGATTTCAAATGGAAATTGGCCAGGCCTTAAACAGAATTCATTTTTCTCTAACCCTTCCATGAGAGCAGACTGACAAGCTGTGATTTCAGTAGCAGAAATCCATGGGTTAAACCCTGATGTTCAGCCATGAGAAATCCCCCCTTAGAGACCCTCCTTAAAGCCATCAGGAAAAGGTGCCCTACCTGAGGTGTGTACTGCCCAGCAGGCTCATTTCCACCTCCATTTACACTCTGCAGCTTCAGGGGAAGGTCAACAAAAGCAGCAATATTATGCTTAAGCCTTGCTGTGCATCTTGCAGCTGGAGTTGCAGGTTCAGAACGGAAGACTGGGATAAAGAAACCTTCAGTGTGTTTCCAGCTTGAGTGAGATCTGTTGCCTCTCTCCACCACTTTCAGCCACATCTTTTCTAGAGTACAGTTTTGGGGAGGTGGGGACTATATCTTATTCCATATGCTTACAGCAAGTAGCTTACTGAGTCTCAGGCAGGAGTATGATAAATAAACCCATAACCGAAGAGATGAGTGTTGTGTTTTGACTAAATGCAAGCAGAGAAGATAAATATTTGGGGACAGGCAGGAAGAAAAGAATGAGAAGCTTTGCAAGAAATGGTTATGTTTCCAGAGGATATATGACACAAAAGAGAGGCAATATACATCCATCATTCTTTGAGTAGTATCCCTCTGATTCAAGCCCGATGGCAGCTGATGTCAGATTGTACAGAAGACTTATGTGAGGGCTGGTGACACAGCTGCCTGCACTACTAACTCAGGTGGAAGAAACCCAGTTCTGGACACCAAGCTACCATAAAGAAGCTCTTAAATGACCTTTACTTGAGTGGGAAGGCCTCGTTCTCAAGGGGAGCATCTTACATGTTAGGTCACAGGCATGGATTAAAGGGAAAGTAAAATGTCAGGGCTATAGATCTCGTGGGTGGCAACTCTGCCCACGGCATGGGGATGGAACTAGATGGTCTTTAAGGTTCTTTCCAACCCAAGCTTTTCTATGATTCTATGGAGACGTGGCCTGAGAAACTTAAGTTTTAATTACTGCATTGAATAAATGCTTGCTCTGAATATCTCTCCAAAGCCAAGCAAGAGCAAATGCACCAGCCTTTCTCCGTGCTTCTACTTCTCCTGAAAAGACATCATACCCCAAGTAGCCAAGGAATGGTTTGGGCTGTGCAGTTCACGCCAGAGCAGCATCACTCCATGATAGCACTCGCAGATATTAATGACATTCCAATAGAGCTGATTTTTGCAACTTTGAAATAGTGCAACGTAAGGCACTCTGCGTTCTAGAGGCTTTATATTATTATTATTATTCCTACCCAACAGACAGAAATGCAACTTTTGGGTTTATTCAAACACTGAATTAAACTGAGATAGGTAATAAAACCACTTGAATAATCACTGTTGGGCAAAGGCACGCTGATTAATAGCTACCAAGGAATACAGAGCCACAAAGCCAGTGATTTCCACTTAAGTGATGGTGGGTGCTGGGTTCTGAGTTGTAAGATGTGTTGAAATATGGATATCAAAATTTACCAAGAAAACATAATCCCTAAAGAAAGAACTTTTGTCTTGTGTGCATTTCTCTAAGGCTAGTATTTCTGCACTATATATGTTACATGGTGAAAAAATGAAAGGGGGAGAAAATGCATTTCATGGTATTAACTATGACAAAAAGTATTATCTGGAGGCCAAAGAAAGTGAGCATTCATCTGTAAAATATAAGATACCTTTGGAAGGCCCAAGTTGTGACTTATTTCACATAAACTTTTCAGCAGCGAACGATGGATGTCAAGGCTTAAACCATAAAAAGGAAGATAGCTATTCTGTAGGATGGGTAGCACTCTTGCTTTCGGAATCAGAATATTTTTAGTGTCTTAATTTCCAAACGTGTCTCAGAAAGTCCACTATGCTGGAAGATTGAGCATTTGGAGATCATCCCTCTGCTGGAAGGAGTGGCGTAAGAGTCTCATCCTGTGGGTGGGGTTTTGGGTCTGTGTTAAGCAGGAAGCAAGCACCAGCTGCTCTGCATGGCGAGTAAGGGTGTATAGCAGGATGGGATGGTGCCCTTGACAAGAGATGCACTGCCACAGCAGCCAAACAACAGGACAGAACAGGTCTGGTAGCAGAAACCAGGACAAGTTCACAGTCGTGAGGCAAGTCTGAGGTCAGGCTGGGATGTCAAGCTGGAGGATGAGGATCTTTATCAGAGCTACTTGGAAAATCACACAGTTGCAGCAGCTGAGGAGAGGGCAAAGAAGGAGTGCCAGGGCTTTAAAAAGTTTCAAGAGACGCTGGGGATGCCATAACAAGGTTTCCTATAGCTTTCTCACAAATATTTCTTCTCAGCAGCCTGACCCCATGCCACATGGCTGCACCACATTCCAACTGCCTCAAGCAAAGGCAGCCAAACCCACAGGAGAGAGCAGGAGATGGCCCTGACATTCATACTGGACTAAGTCTGCACCATATGCTCTTTCATCACCCATTTCTGCTCAGGATGACAGTGACACATCTGGCCTGAACACTGTCATAAAACTCAATCAACTTTCTTGAGATACAGCAGTGTGGTTGAAATATGAAGGGGGTCCATCCAGAAGCCAGAGTTGGTGGACCCATAGCAAATTTAAGTGAAAGATACAGTATATTTATAATCAAATACCATGTTTCCAAACTAGCAGTGGATGATGAGCCTGCGAAATCCTCTCCCACACAACTTAGAACATTGAAGTCAGCAGAGACAGTCGTGAAGCAACGTAATATTTGCTAAAGAGAAGAGAGACTCAGTCCTAATTAACTAAAAATTACAACACCCACAGAGGGAGTTATGCATTGTTATACTTTTATAATGGGGACAGTCTCCACTAGCATGTCCTCTAGGATAATGACTGTGTGGTTTTATGTCTATACCTAATAAAGTGCCTATATAGATACTAAGTTCTGCAGCTTCTAAAAACTTAGTCTTTCATTTTGTCCTTCACTAATGGAAAAAATGAAACCACGTTTAAGGGTGCCTTTCATTCTAGACTACTTAAACTGATAGATAGCTATATTTAGTGATTACTTCACCAGTCTTTGAAATGCTGACATCTTTGAGGCGAGGTACAAAAAGGGTTTATAAATCAGGAAGTAAAGCCACATTACCTTTTCAAAGTGTGAGCCATAACTTTCCCTCTTACACGATAGCAGATGAACACAGCTATTTTACACAAAAACAAATCTTTGCATTTCTGTACCCTTCCAAAGAAATGATTTGCATAAATATCATTTGCCAAACAACAAGTAGAGCTGATCATGCTCTGCCTTGTTCCGCTTTGTAGACTGCTGGCAAAATCTTCTGAGGTTAGCAGTGCATGGAAATAGCTAATCCTCAGGTCTGGTGTTGCCATTATTTTGGGGGACAGCAGAATTCATCAGAAGACTGTTTTCTAAACTAAGTGCATGAAATGACCTGCATACTCCCTAGATGAAAAACGTACTCAAGGTTCAATATAAGGTAAACTCGATTCTCCTTTTAATACTGTGTGTTAGAAAGAAAGAAAACAAACCATTAATCCACCGTCTGGAGTTCAAGGCACTGCACCACAAAGCCAAACATTTCTTTTCATGGCTTGTTGCAGAAGCAATAGAACTGCACAAGTAGGAGTCATCGCAATCACGAACAAAGACTCACCTGAGGTAATGAAATACTTTGCTTAAACGTGATTGCATTTTTAAATGTCATGAGACCCACTGTCAAATCGTGTTGCATAGGAAAGACATTTTGAAAAGGTTCTGAGAATTCCCCTAAAACCACAGGGCCCATATGGGCTGCAGTGTATGGCCGACTTCACATTCAGCCTATGGTCATTCTCTGAGTAAACTCAAAGGAGTGATGTTAAGTAGACTGTGGTGTCACCTGATGTTCCCAGACCCATAACCTCACAGTAAGCATGTGAATGTGTCCTAATAACTATTGTACCTGAAGCTATTCTTTATAATAATGTAAATATATTGTAAGGTTCTTGTTTAGAAGACATTAAAAATTGAGGTGAATTTTCTTAGAGGGGCAACATACACAGGTCCTCAGAGCAAATTCTCAAACATTTAAAGTGTAAACTCCTGTATTTTAAATATTCTTCTAGGCTCTCTGTGTAAATGCAAAATATGGAAATGGAAAGAAATAGCTACTTTCCAGGCAGTGAGTCATCTGATATTACCATAGATGTCTAAATAGAACATCTAAATCATGCCTGAGAAGTGTGTTTTTCTCTCTATAGACTATAAAAAGAGTCTAGACAACTGGCTCGGATGTAAATGTCTGCATTGTAGATGATCAGAGTGAGGTGAGGTATATCCACCTCTGGAGCATGGGAAGAAGCAGATGGTAAAGACAGCAATAAAGACAACAGGTCAGGTTCCAGTTCTGAGAGCACACATCACCAGTTTGTCACCAGCTTAGTTCTCATTATATCTGTTCCGCAGGCAGGTCATACTCCAGTAGTAATGACTCTGTTCCTCTCCTATTTCTTTCCTCCCAGTAAGTGTCTGACAAATATTAAAAGTTGACTTAAAAAGCAGACCAACTGTGTGCCAAGTATTCCAAAGTGAAAAGGCCTCAGAAAAAAATGCTTTGTATTTATTAAAGTTATGTACCTAGATACAAATAATTTTGTAAAATATTCCTAAATATTCCTAAAATAAAATAATAATTGAAATGAAGTTAAGCAATTTAATTAATTGCCTATGTAAACAGGAATGGGCATGGTTGGTTTTTTTCCTGCTCAACTTTCACATGAACGAGATATTACTGAGCTGAAGCTCAAGATATGCATATGATGACTTTTTACATCCATATGGCATTCTGTGGGGGAGTTCACATTAACATTTCTGCTTGGATCATAAGCATACATTTGAAGTAAACCCCCCAGTTTTCCCCACTTACTATATGCTTTGGTTAATGTAGCAGAGCAGACTTCGCCTCATGGACTGGATTCATCTCTAGAGGAAATCAACCTAGAATTTGCACTCTAGGAATGCTCATAAAGTGCTACAACTGCTAACAGACCAAACAAAAGCTAGTCTGAAGTGACTCTCCGTATCAAATATAGTGTGGCCATCAGCTTCTCAGCAACTAAAGTTTGTTTCTATAGACCTGAACTGTTCCACACTGCTTTTAAAGATAGGCACAGCCAGTACTGGATTGAGATTACAGTCTTGAAAACGGTCCTCCTAAGAGCCAGAGCTGTAGGACCAGACTGAAGTTCTAAGATAGCTAGATCTTGTAACTAATTAAATGCTAGGATGGTGGAATGTTTCACAAGGAAGTTTCACACCTTCTTGAATGGTTACTAAATTCACCTCAGTTCTAAGTGATGTACATGACTCTATTTTGTATATATGCAGTGAAGACTTCTGTCTTCACATGTGTAAAGTGAGTTCTTTTAACACAATAGGAAACAGAAAATGTACATGTAATTACATTTACTGTGAGTTCTGTGCTACTGAAATAATAGACTGCTCCCTATCGGTGTTACTAAGAAAAGGATTAAAGTACAACAATGCAACATTCATCCAGCATCCTGCTCTGCATCTGCAGCTCGGGAATTACCTTTATTTATCAATTGTAAGGTGATCTTAATAAATCTGTTCATTACTTAAGCTGTCCTTAAAGTACAGAACAATCAATGACACTATTTTAATCAAGAAAGACCAATTGCAATGTATTCTTGCGATAGTAGCATTTTCTTGTCTTATAAAAAAAATCACCTCAGATATCTAAAAGCCACTTTGTCATGTTGTTGGTATTAAGGTTAATGATTCTGAACATGAGCCAGCAGTGCGCTCTGGCAGCTTGAAAGGCAAATGGGATCCTGGGCTCCATCAGGAAAGGGGTGGTCAGCAGGGACAGGGAGGTGATTGTCCCTCTCTACTCGGCTCTTGTGAGGCCCCATCTGGGGTACTGTGTCCAGGTGTGGAGCCCTCAGTACAAGAAAGACATTGAGATTTTGGAAAGGGTCCAGAGGAGGGCGACTAAGATGATCAGGGGGCTGGAGCACCTCCCCTATGAGGACAGGCTGAGGGAGTTGGGCTTGTTCAGCCTGGAGAAGAGAAGGCTGCGGGGTGACCTCATTGCAGCCTATCAATACCTGAAGGGAACCTACACCCAGGAGGGGAGTAAACTCTTCAAAAGGGCTGACAACAGCAGGACTAGGGGAAATGGATCCAAGTTGAAGGAGGGAAGATTTAGGTTGGATGTTAGGGGGAAGTTCTTTACAAGGAGAGTGGTTAGGCCCTGGAACGGGCTGCCCAGGGAGGTTGTGGATGCCCCGTCCTTGGACGTGTTTAAGGCCAGGTTGGACGGGGTCCTGGGCAACCTGATCTGAATGTGTATGTTTGGTGGCCCTGCTAGGCAGGGGGGTTGGAACTACATGATCCTTGAGGTCCCTTCCAACCCGGGAGATTCTGTGATTCTGTGATTCTGTGATTCTTGCCTTCTTGTGCTTCATTGCTTAACTGTGGTCTAAAGATTGGTAATCACTAATGTTAGAATTGAGTGTTGTACCAGACAGTTAATGAGTAGGGACAGATCTGCAGCAGAAACATTTACAGTTCTGAACTGCCACCTCATTGCTCTTCTTGTAGGGCAACTCTGGACAGGCAATGGGCTTAGAGCTGTTTGATGTGAATTACAACTATTACAAGCGCTAGGTTAGATGCTAAAATACTTATCCCTACTTTTTCACCCTACAACTTGTATTAAGCCAGGAGTCTAAGATGTGTATAGGTGGTACTTTCATAGTCACAAAGACACTGCAAGGAGGACATATGCTCATACGCAGAAAATGTAGTGAGGGAAGGCTCAGTGATTTGTCCCTGCCTTAAGCATTCTGTTGCCTAGTGGGTCCAAGGAGAGTTCTAATGGATTAATGCAATGTGCTGAAGTAATTAATATTCACATTCCTGTTATAGAAATCATTAAATTGTAAGATCAACATAAAATGTATTGCTTAATGTTTCTAACTGCTTCCTTCAAGATTACCTTGTGTTTCTCCTCTATATTAGTTCCTCAATAGTAGCCAGAATTCTGGAGCCATTAAAAGACCTGTGCACGCACTGTTTGGACAGGGTCATGTGCAAAGGAACAAAAAGGCTTTGAACTCATACTAAATCCTTTCCCTCAATAGAATCATTAACCAATTTTCATAAAATAAGATATCCCATTGGAAATATAGTATCTCTAGATGTCGATCACAGGGGACAATGTAGTTGAATAACACTTCTTCAGGGACTAACATACGAGTAAGACAAGGCAATGAAACAAACCATATAACCGAATGAAATCAAATTAAATGAGTAATTAGGATCAGATAAAAAATTTTCTCCCTCACTTTTTAAAATTTGACTTCCTACATGCTGGTTTGTCATGCTGGAGAGGGGGCTGTAATTTTAATTCAATATTTAAAAAAGTAAAAATCAATGGAAATAATCTGACAGTGGATATGCAAGAGGAGAAAGTTGTGAGATTAGATCCCTATTGCAAGCTATTAATTTGCCACAAAAGAAGCTGATGCAGACGCTCTCCTTTGGAATCATTGCTACATGTGACTGAAACCAGCATCAAGAGGCTGCCCTGATCACAGGCATGCTCCAGGTTGGGTTTTGATGCATATGCCTACACAAGTATTCTTTCTTGAATTAGGAGTGCTATTTTGAGGCAAATCTCTCTTCCATCCTACTTAAAGCACCTTAGACTGTGACTCTAGGCTGTCTCAGACCAACAAACAGGACAAGATCACACACAGGGATGAAGCCAAAATGCAAGCCATTCTCCAGACTCACCAGGCTCAGAGGTTCTGGGTGGATGTGGTGCCATCAGTGCCCACCCTATGGATCTGTATCACAGATGGTACACAACCTGCTCTGCACGTTTTATCAATCTCTCTCTTGTGCAGAGCTTTCTGCCTCAGTTCAAAAAAACATCCATTGGGTCACAGAGTGTTCAATCATGAGCCCAGACCAAGACTGACAGGAGGGATATTTAGTACTTTTCACAGCTCAGGGGGCTGCAGCAAAATTGCCCAACTTCCCTGCTACCCAGGTTATCATCACTTCAGCAGACTAGCTAAAGAAATGCTCTGTAAGCACTGAGAAAAAAAAAAAAACACAAGTTTTTCCAGTTTCAGGACAGGATGTATATTTTATCCAGGAAAAAAAAAAAAAAAAAGGCTGTGTGGTGAGCTGTCTCAGACATCTCTTTTTATTATTTTTGATTCACAGAAAATAAATAAATAAATAAATAAATAAATAAATAAATAAAGTTTGTAATCTTTTTCAAACAGGAGGAAAATAGAAAAGAAGGAAAAAGAAAAAACAACAAAAAAAGGGGGGATGTTTCAAAATGGTAGCATTTTTCCACAAAAAACTGGGGGGGGGGGGGGGGAAGAGGAGGATGAAGTTTCTGCCAGCTCTGTCAGAAACTCATTTTGTATAGATAGATTTCTATAAGCGCTATTGCTAACTGCTGGATCAGAGCCCATAGAAGCAATGGCTGCAAGTCAATAGCCCATTTCCTTCTGCCACTTCTATGTCCTAACAGGAAAAAATCATAGTAAACACCAAATGACGGTTTACAAAACCACCAGTTTGTTGATCATCAGAAAGAAACATTGTTAACCATATTATTTCATTGGCATATCAACGGATTTATAATGTCATGGACTTTAAAATTACCTCTCTGCAGTTGCACTGTATGCTGATATAACTGTGAACTGTGCTCACTAAGGTTTGGAAGCTACACTCCTAGAAAATTAACATTACTAAATCAAGGCTACGCTGCTTATTTATTTTAAAATGAAAAAGAATTGGATTAAAATAGTAAATTAAAGTATCATTATTACTTATTAGTTTTTAAACTTGGACACCTGTGTTTAAATATCAAGTACATGAAGCAATGAGCCAAAGTAACAAATCCATTAACCAAGCACAAGCAGAGTGAACTTGCCTTTGTTAATGGAGCAACGCTGGTTTTCCAGTGTCTTGCCAGTATGTGCTAGTAAATGGAATCTGTGGTTTTCAGGCTGAGTTTTGCAGGTGAGGAGCATGCAATGTGTATTTACCTCTAAGCCAAGGGTTGTGTTGTACGTCATCATCTGTGACATCTTCTGGGGACTGACAGTGGTCACCTAGGGGGTTTGGAGGCCAAGACTGATGTGCCTTGCTGGCACAGCCATTTAACAGCTCACTTAGACATAGAATAGTAACACTGCACTTCATTTTGTAGGTAATTTGACTTCTAAACATGGTCTATCCGTTGATCACAGAGGCATCTCAGGGACTAACACAGAGGGAAACTAGCTTTAGGCACCTATAGCTGCATCTTAAGGAACTAAACTGTTGACAGAAAAGATAACAAAATCAAAAGTCTTTCCTACTGTTTCAGATGAAGATTTCCTGGTGGGAGGGTCCAGAGGGGTTTGCCCTTTCCCAGTAACCTTCAGTATCCCTCATCACAACCCCAGTACAAACAGCTCGTATGCTCCTACTCTGAGTCACCGTTCTTCAGCAAAACACTGACCTCAAACTGGGGACTCTGGAGAGGGGAGGACAGCCCTGCCCCACAGCACTCTGTTGCCCCCAGGACAACATGGACATGCTGTTCCCCCCAGTGTAGGGAGCAAGGTAACATGGTAATGGCTGCCACCGGGGCTGCCTCTGCCAAAGTAGGCCATGTTTCTCCCTTCAGCTGCAAGATGAAAATCACAAAATCAGACTGGCTTGTGTTGGAAGGGACCTCAAGGATCAGGGCTGCCAACCACTAGTTCATGTACCAGACCAGGTTGCCCAGGCCCCCATCCAACCTGGCTTTGAATACCTCCAGGGATGGGGCATGCACAGCCTCTCTGGGCAGCCTGTTCCAGCACCTCACCACTTCCTCAGTAAAAAACTTCCCCTTGACATCTGATCTAAATCTCCCTTCCTTTAGTTTAAAACCATTCCTCCCCCCTCTACCCCCCCCCCCCTCCCCCACCCCCACCCCCTGTCTTATCACTATTTACAGTGTAAAAAGTTTATTTCCCTCATGTTTATAAGCTCCCTTTAGATATTGGAAGGACACAATGAGGTATCCTTGCAGACTCCTCTTTTCCAGGCTGACCCCATGTCAGCACAAGCACCTTTGGTGAAAGTCTCCAGCTAAGTCCAGCCTCTCTGCCTCATCTAGACCTATGTCAGCATGGATATTTTTGTCGTCACACTGCCGAACTAGAGGAGCTCTGCAGCTCCCGCTTGTCCTGCAGAGATGAAATACAAGCACAGGACTTAAGTGGGAACAAGGCTTTACCCTGAATCAGCACAGGTGTTTTCTTTCTTTCTGCAGTCTCATGGGAACCATGAAAACCTCTCACTTTGTATGACACCTTCCAGTGAGGAATATGAAATTGAAGCAAGCTGGTACTCACGTTCAACTCGTCTCGATTATCTGGAAAACTTCCAGTGTTTGCCTGCACATGTGGAATTCCAGAAGGGGAGCAATTTGGATGCAGGTTTCTCAGTGCAATACAGCTATCTCTCGTGAACGAGCTATTGTATAAACAGGATTTTAACGCTTAGTGCTCCTAATTGCAGCCTTGCATAGTGCTGCTCAGCTAGCACACCGCGTCAGCATTCCAAAATGCTTCTGCTTCCAAGCTGTGATATTTAATGTTGTCACATCAACCATGAAGAGTTTAATTGAATGAAAGGAAATGAAGATTAAAACATACACTGTTACTAAAATAAAATGTAATTTGATCTGGTATCTGCCAGTTAAAAATACACTTTTACAATTAAATTTAGAATCTCTAGAGAAGCCAATTGGGTTAATCTGAATAGTTTTTAAAGCTTTTCCTCAATGGAGTCAATTTTATTTGTGAGACTAAATGAACAGCTAATAGAGACTTTTTTCTCTTCATGCATTTGATCCTTAAGAACTCTCTTACCAACCACCCATCAAAATACCTCAGTATTCAATGAGTATTTAGAGTACATGTAACGTATTTAAAAACTTAAAATAAGCCCTGGGTTATTAAATTAGCATCCATTAATATCCTTGCTGTGAGAAATGGCTCTGTTAAAAGAGCCTGTTTTCATCTGCTGGTACTGCTTGTTTGTGCAATTATTACAGCATTTCACCAGTGTTTTTAGAATTTAAAAATAGTTCACTCCTCGGCAGCTGCTGATGACATACCTGGCACTAACAGCACTCCTACAGCATTATGCATGTATTCCATAGCGCAGTGCCTGCATGCGCTCCGTGTAACGCAGCTCCTCTCCAGCATAAACATGAAACCAACATGATGTAAAACTGCACAGAGAAGAGAGAGAAAAAGAAAGCCCTTGTGTGTGGACAGTGAGTCCTTGCAAAACGACCCTTGGATACTTCCTCAGGGCAGAAAAAGTTAATGCGCCTGTTAGGCATGAAACAAAGCTTTGTTTATAAGTTTTCCAGATAGTGGTTTACCTAGGATTAACTGAACTGTAATATCAGGTGAATGAAAAATTGATCCATTTTGATACAACCTGATCCTTCTGACACACTTCCCAATTCCAGTGGTTGGTAGACCTGCCTATAACTCAGACAGGTTCAGTTCTGCAGCTACAATTCAATCAAAAGTCATGTCAGAGCTCAGGGCTACGTTAGCTGAAATTAGGAATGCTGGTCATTCCTTACATTTGGAGTCATATTTGTCTTCTGGGTCTCAGCTTTCCACTGAAGACAAATTTTCAAGGTTTTTATATCAACTAGAGAAAAAATGTGGTGTTTGCTTTGCTTTTACGGAAACTTAGTGCTCCCTGTTATTTGCCCAGGTCTTTAAAAATGGTTATATTTCACAAGACACATGACCAAAATCACAAGAATTGGAAGCATAGACATTTACCCATCAAAATTACAGTGTGAAGAATTGCAAAGACATTTATGAGATCATTACACTTATAGGGCTGTTAAAATATTTTTCTTATTCACTTGGAGTTGGGTTCAGTAAAGGATTTAAGGGCTGTAGCACCTAATTGTAAGACTGGCTTTCATACTGAAATCCAGATCCAGACACCAGATCTCCCCCCAGCACTCAAGACAGGCCACTCGGCAGGAAAAACTAAACTCTCTGCACAGAGATGAGAACCTGGGTCTCATCATTCCGCTTTCTACAGCTCCACAACTAAATCCTCAGGGGGCTGCTGAGCCTTACTCAGTTCTGCATCTCACCAGGAGGCTCACCCTGCCAAGTGACTGCCATGCTCTGTTGTGAGAGCAGCAGCCTGAAGTCCTTCAGGGTGAGGACATCCCACCCACACTTCTGCCTGCTGGATGAGTGCTCCTCTCACATGATTAGAGTATTAGAATCATAGAATCACAGAATATCCTGATTTGGAAAGGACTCACAAGGATCACTCAGTCCAACTCCTGGCTCCACACAGACCACCCAAAAACCAAACCCTGTGCCTGTGAGCACTATCCAAATGCTTCTTGAACTCAGCAGCATTGTGCCATGACCACTGCCTTAGTTGGCCCCTTCCAGTGCCTGACCACCCTCTGGTGAAGAACCTTTTCCTAATCCCCAACCTAAACTATTAGGCATAAGATATTCATTAGAAATGCCTTAATGGGTAATTTTCACTTGAAAGGGACCCTGTTTTAGCAGTGCATGAGGCAGGCAGGATTTTGTGTACTTCTCTCTCCAGTTTCAGGATCCATTGAAGCTGGGGCAGCAAGCTGAGTAGAAGAGCTTCAGAACTATCTAGAAAGGTAAGCAGTCACTGGCCAGGGATGTTTGGATTAAAAGTACTGAGACCTCAGCTCTACTGATCTTTAGCACCACTGGTCATGGCTGGGGCATGCCCCAGTGAGGGGCAGCTGGGAGACATGACAGAGGTTGCATGGGAGACCTCTGCTTTTCTGGAGTGGAAGCAGAAAGCCAGCAGGTACCCTGTAGCCTCATAAATGGAACTAGACGCCTACGTTTTAACAACAAAAACAAGCATACACGATGACTAAATCCCATATTTGGCATGAAAATCTTAGGCCTTGCTTCTAGCCTCTGGTACACTGAGAGAAAGATACCACCAGGAGCAATAAATACTAACTAGCAAGAGGTGAAAACCATCTGAAAATGTGAGAACCCCTGTATATTTTATTACACTAATAAAATGTTATGTTAAACAGTCCATGCCAAAGCACAGAACTGGTTCTTCAGCTGCATATTGTAAAACTGGTAGGAAGTAAGAATTGCAGAGAAGTAGATTCAGCTGCTGCCAGTTTTCACTCTCTTTTTAAAAGTCAAACAGATCATACAATGGTTTACATTTGTCTGGACAGAGAAATGCATTCACAGGTCTTTCTGAGAAGAAAAGTAACTATTTCTAGAGTGAATGCCCAACTGAGCAGATTTGCAGGCAAAAAAAAAAAGCAGGCACAGCTTTGGGATCAAACGCTTAGCCCAGCAGGCTGCTTGTTTTGGACACAAGGTGGAGAAGGCTTTTGCCAGTTGCTGTTTAGCTTGGCAAAGCCCATGGTGAGTGTAGTTAAAATGAACATGCTCTCAAACCAGACGACACACATGGTTCCAGAGCTGACATAAAATGGGTAGATGAGGGCTAGAGTACAATACAACCAGCTTAGATATTGTGTGACAGAAGCAGCTTTACTCCAGTGCCATAAGGATCTCAGATTTCTTCTGCAAGCAGCAGCAGGCATGTGAAGTCAAAGATGACATTGTATCAGGCTGAGTATTCAGAAAACTTTCTTTTTCTTCTTTTTTTTTTTTTCTTTTGCAGATACAAAAGCTGATCTTGGACACAGTTGCTAGACAACTCACAGAGAAGTCAAACCCAGCTATAAAACAGATAGCAAGACATTAATTTTTCTGCAACTGAGAAATGTGAGCAAGAAGAATATCAGCATGCTGGTATGAAATCAATAGGAACTGGGGCAGCCAACCAGTCTTAAGCTTTTTTTCTACTGTCTTCAAGGGGATTACTTTTTAAAAATTATTTATTCACATGTACTTCAGGAACAGTGGGTTATTAAAAATCTAACCACATAAATCCTGAGCATTTTGAACCTAACAGTTTAGCAACATTCAGTTTATAGATAGCACTGAACTTTAATCTGGTTAATCAAAATTTTTGCCATGTGCAGTAAATAACACTGACAGAATAAATAGGATCCAACTCAGAAAATTATGTCTCTAAATGGATTCATAATACTTAACAGATTTTCTTGTTTGGATTATTATTAAGACATGAGTTCCTCACACCAGAGGAGATTAAGAAGCCAGTATGTGTATGATTCATAAAAACAGCAAGAGAAATTGAAAATCATTATGCATTTCTACTTCATGCTGACCTGGTGTGTTAACTGATTGGCTTTTACATGTTAACCCATCGACCTCGATACAACTCAGTTGAGCCTAAGATGGCATCAGCTAGCTGATGTTTTCTTAATATTGTCTCCTCATCAGTCTGTTTTCAAATTGCACTTAAGAGTGATTATACTTTAGGTTACCACAACAAGGTCCTTCTTACAGTAGGTCAAAGCTGCTATAATTCAATGCCATGGAAAGTCATCCCTGCTGTCTGCATGCCTTTTCATGATGGACAATCCTTGGAAACTTGTGTTAGGTTCTCCAAGCACTTGCAAACATTATGTGGCTACAGGTTCTGCCTCTTTTACTATGAGGGAGAGTCATGGGCTGTGACTCACATGCAGGAACAAAGCAAAGAGGTAGGTGCACAATTTGTAAATAATATTTTCAGCTCAGGTATTTGATTTATTCAAGGCAGGCATAGATGCCATCTTTTGTTTTTCAGATATGGAAATATTGTTTGTTATCTGAAAGCAAGTTACACAAAATCCAATGGAAAGCATGGCAGAAGTCATATGGGACGTGGGACAGATCTCATCTCCCAGCCTTGGGCCACACTCAGGGACCTAAAACACTATGCCTTTCTCATGCTGCTTTATCCTTCTATCTGGCTGATGGAGTGCTGTCATTACCATGAGAGATGACTTGATGTACAGTCTTGCCAACACCACTTTAAAAAGTTCAAGGTGTTACAGGCTAAGCTGTTTCTCCAAATTACATTATTGCATGCAGAAGTATGCAGCTTTCACATCCTCTGGAAAGTTTCACCTGAAACCCATTTCCCTGCTGTGTACAACCGAGTGTAATACAGCTACTTTTCATATGCCTCCTCAGCATCTGGCAATGGGACCTGCATTAATAGTTCATAAAGCTTCAGCATTCCCTGCAAATTAAAAGAGCTTTGTCCTTGAGCTTCTTTGACAAACAAGAAAGTCTGGGAGAAGACAGACATTGATTTTTAAGAAATATTGTTACAATGTGGAAAGAAGAAAGAACTGCAAAAATCTAATTAGATATTAAGATAGTTAAAAAGGATGAGCTAAAGGGATGAACTGATATTGATCTCATACAATGTGATGGAAGGCTGATAGGGATGCCATTTGCTGCAAATAAAAGTATGGTAGCATAATTAATGCCATTCAGTAAGAATTTTGGGGAACAGATTGTGTCACACAAATATCATTACTGGAGATTAGAAGTTTGGGCGATAAAAGTAATTATACTGACATAACAGGTTTTGACAAGGTATTTTTACATCATGCTGCAGGACTTTCTGCTTAAGAATAACGTTTGTACAAAGAAGAGTGTAGCATTATAAGAAAAATAAGACGAAAAAGTTTCGTAGGTTTATCTAGTTCATCATCAAGTTGCAAATGCTTGAATATGAAATGGATTTCAAATGGAAATTGGATTTAAACATTTCCAAAAATACTGTTTTAAACAGTATTACATAAAGTTTCTATTCTTGGATGAAAACTATAAAATACCTTTGTTATTGGACTGAACACAAGAGAATTGCTGCTGCTGAAGAACAAACTCTGGCAGCATGCTAAATGATCACAATGGATCAGCTCAACACAGTCTGTGGCACTAGAAGCATTCTTTTCATTTGAACAAAGAAAGTAGGTCAAACATTCAGATATGGAGGAGCCCTATCCTGTAATTCAATGATTTTAAGAAGAACTCTAGTTTAAGAGAAATAGCAAATTAAATAAGCTCATAACATGACTGTGTGATTACCAGGATGCTCATATATGTAAACAAGAATGAATCTGCTAGAAGCAGGGAGACCACGTACCACCCAACTGAGAAGAGCTATCTAGGATATTTTTTTTCCTGACATATTTTTCATCAGAAAATTTCACATAGTCACAGGGAGGCGGAATTTAAATATAAAGTAGAAGAAGGTTATGATCAAAAGAAGTGGGAGAAGGTTATGATTTCCACAACACCTCTCTTGTACTTTTAAATATATTTCAATATATGTTTTGTTTTTAAATTTAGCATCCTCACCTCTTGGGTAACCTCATATTAAAACTAAAAAATGGAAATTATTAAAAGCCAAACTAATGAAATATTGATTACGTTTGCTGTAAGACTACTTTTGAGCCTACAACTGCAGAAACTGTTAAGATCTCTTTTTGCTTTGATTTTGGAGAGGGAGTCTCTGATATCCTCAATTTTCTTTCATATACAAATATTGCAACCTGAGCTCAATGTCAATATCTGAAAAACATAAGAAGCCAGGACACGTTATAAACAAGCTGCAGGAAAGATCTGGAGTTGGATTTCTTTAAAACACAGTTTGAAGACTGGGTCCTGAGTGTTTCCATAACTTACTAACCTTAAAAAGCAGCAGACCTAACATGAGAACCAAGAGCCAAAAGAATCCCAATTAGAAACTAAGTGAACAACATTGTTTCCCATTGCAATGGTAAAAGTTAGGATTACCATAAATCATTATTTTCAGTCAATGTATTTGGAGTCATTCGTTATTTGGAGTCACATTTGGGGTCTCATTATTTGAGATTCTTTGCTACAAAGAATGCTTGTTGGTCAGTTACAAATGTAGGATCATCTCTGAGTGAAGGTCCTGCAGCTCATGCTGTGAGGGGATCATTCTGGGCAACCTTCCCTAGGTGGCCCTGCTTGAGCAGTGGGTTGGACCCTGCCAATGTCAACCATGCTGTGATTTTGTGATCACAGCCCCCAGTTTTAAGCCTGTGAATACAGGAAGGAACTAAAACAGCAATCAGATGCTGCTCAGTTCAAGTAGCTGCCTGCCATAAGCAACATACATTTGTTAGAACAAGCATGGCTTGCCAATAATCTGACGGGGTAGAATGAGGCCAGGAAGGAAAAAACCCTCAAAAGTAAGAGGCCAGGTCTGCAGAGCAATGCACTCCACAGATGAGATGACCCGCTCAGGCAAGACAAGATGCTCTAAAACAAATGCAGCCAGACAGTTACAGGTACAGCACTGTAAGAAAAGCACTTTTTATGTCTCCAACCTTTCTATGACAGAGATAAAAGGGAAAAAAAAAGATAATGTTCATAAATCAAATGAGAGGGGGAATTCTCTGAGCAAGACCCAGTGGTCAAAAAAATTCCAGCCAACAACTCAGCACTATTTCTAGGGGAGAAGCAGAAGAGTTAAAAACTGATGTCTGGGGAAGTAAAAGGAAAAGAGAAGCAATGCATGCTCCTACAGCACACTGGGCATTAGACAACCCAAGACAGAATCCTTCCCGTGTGGATCACCAGCACTGCGCTCTGCCTCAGCCTCCTTCCTTGTTCCCTTGTCAGACCATCTAAGTGCAATTGCAAATTCTCTTATTTAAAATGCATCAGACAGAGCAGTAAGTCCATAGCAGTAATGATTTTGTCTCGTGGCTTCAAATGAAGAAATACATTTCCACACATTGCTTATCTCTGTATAATGCTTGCTTCAGACAACAAGTCTATTCATACTGAAATTATTACAAAAACAGAAGTAATTGTGAAGCTGTACAAGAGTATAAGAAACATTTCTTAATTCCAGCCAAAAAAAAAAATAAACAAACAAAAAACCGTATTCTTACACAATAAATCAGTCATAGTTAGATGTTTGCATTACTGTCAGAAAGGCAATTATCTTCCAGATCTGTTCAAAATTTGGTGAATACAGATATGCTCCATCTATCTACCTTTCCCTGTCCTTAGACTGCAAGCTCTCAGACCAGGAACTGACTTCTCCTGAATATCTGGAAAGTGTTCAGCAAGCTGTGGGCACCATCATAAATAAATAATAACGCTGTAGTCATTGGGAACATTTAAGTAAAACTACACTGTGTTTTAACTATTAAGCAACCTTGTCCAAGATCCCAGATGAGCAATGATGTTCGGAATCCTGGATTTCATTTATCTTGTTTCATTAAAAGTTTCCTTCCAGCAAAATACAAAAGCAGCTCCGCACGGTGAGCTCACAGACCCTTTCCCAATGCACTCGCTGATGCTTGAAACAAGCTCACTCTCAAATGCTGTGTGACAGATTCTGTTTTATTTGCTGCTTCCAAGTTGCTGTTATTTTCTTTTTACAATACGGCGACAGCCAGATCTTAAGAAGAAAGAACATGAACCTTCTTTTGGGTGCTGTTCATTGTGCTTAAGGGATGCTGAAGTTAACAGATGATATAAAGAGAAGGCAGCAAGGAGCCAGCCTGCACTCAGGAAGGGCACTGAGAACTGCCCAGGGAAGAGGAGAGCAAGCAGACCACTGAGATGCCCAAAACAAGGAATGCTATCACTGAGCCCTTATTGATCTTTTTTTTTTTTTTTCTACTCCTTTTTTATTTTGTTTAAAATATTTTAAGTTCACTCTATTTGAAAACTAAATTTCACAGAATCACAGAATGGCCAGGGTTGGAAGGGACCTCAAGGATCATGAATCTCCAAACCCCCCACCACAGGCAGGGACACCAACCTCCCCATTTAATACTAGACCAGGCTGCCCAGGGCCTCATCCAACCTGGCCTTGAACACCCCTGGGGATGGGCATCCACACCCTCTCCAGGCAATCTGTTCCAGCACCTCACTACTCTCACAGTAAAGATCTTCCTCCTGACATCCAACCTAAATCTTCCCTCCTTTCCTTCTTCTTTGGTTTTATTCAAATAAAGTTTACTTTTTTTGAGGTTACAAAAAAACAAACAAACAAACAACCCCACAACCCTTAATCTTTTGAGAGCACTTAATACAGGATGGAAACCCACCTGAAAACTTTGTGACCCATCACACACTGCAGGGACAGCGAGAGGCTGCCCCCAGCACCATCCCAGCAGCAAGAGCAAGGATGGAGCCTTCCACATGGGGAGGCTTCCCCGCTGTCAGAAGTGGAGCAGTAAGTGTGAAAGGAGGAATGGAGCGGAAAAATGGGAGATATTTTGGATCATACCTCCTCACCTCCCCACACACCAAATGTCCCTCCCACCAGGAGGACAGGTGCAAAAGAGAACAAACAAAAGGGAATGAAGAGGAGAAGCAGGGGAGTATTCAAGGAGAACAGCAAAAAATGAAATGAAGGATGAAGGAAAGGTGGGAATGACAAGACTTGGAACAAAAGCAGAGCAGAAGAGCAACTGAACAATACAAGTAGGACTTTCCCTCTCAGCATGCAGATAACTACCAATTATCCCAAAACAAGGAAATCATCTCCTTACTTTTAAGAGTGAGGAGATAGCTACTGCTCAGATAAGATGACACGAGATCGCCTTAGAAAGGTGACAAAGGTCAGAGAAAAATGCACTGGAGCCATGGGGAATGGTGTGAAATAACAGATCATGCACTAAAACAAGTAGCATTCCAAGTTTTATCTTCAAAAAAAGAAAAAAAAAACCCAAAAATTCTCAAGTTCTTCTTAATAATTAGCACCTGGAAAGAGATGTGTTTTTGCATCTCCCCGTGAAGAACAGTTAGAAAGGGGTAGCACTATAAGATAAACAGACAAAATTTTTAACTATATTGATGACAAACTGGGAAGTTAAAGCAAAATTTTTTTTTTAAAAAAAAAACAACCCTCAGACACCCTTTTTTAGCCACAAAGCTCACCTTCATTTTAGTTTGCTGGACCTGCTGCTGAATGAGATACTGTTTATCTCAGCAGAGATATTATAGTTGTAGGGCAGGGGAGCTCAAACACCACCATCATTCCTTCATTTTCTTCCAGAGTCTCAGTCAGTTTGGCCTTTGCAAGCAGACTGAAACAATATGCAGCAGCAAAACTTCCTTTCCTCAGGGGGAAAGAATAAAGGCTGAGGTCTACATTTCAAAGTACTGGTTCTACCTATGACTAATACTTTTTCAAGTTTTGCATCCTTCCAGACGGTATGATTGCTTGTATTTTTATTACCCCAAATCAAAAAGATGGAATTAATTAAGGACATAAAGCAAAGAACAAGCCAAAATGACAATCCTGTGGCCAGTAAATTCTCAGACTGGGAGCAGAGGTGTGCATCTATTCCATATGTGAGTAACCACAAGAATGGACAGAGATGTGTCACACAGGGTTCTCCAGGGGTCTGTCCTGGCTGCAACGCAGTTCAGGTTTTACTTCGTGATTCAGGTACTGTATATTAAGTTTACAGATGGCAAGAATCTAGGAGGAAACAAAAGTATTGGCAAAGACCAAAATATTCTCACCAAAATGGAAATAAGGCCTGGGGGAGAAGAACAAACAGGGACAAGCTGAAGATACTATAAAAGCTGATGACATAAATGAACATCAGTGCCTCTACTCAGTGCTGGTGAGGCCATACCTAGAGTACTGCATCCAGGTGAGGGCAAGAGAGTCCAGCAGGGAGCCGAGGAGATCAAGGAACTGGAGCATCTCTCCTGTGAGGAGAGGCTGAGAGAGCTGGTACTTCTCAGCCTGCAAAAAAGGAGGCTCAGAGGGATATCTATAAATACCTGAACTGCACTGAAAACAATCAGGCTCTTTTTAGCAGCGCCCAGTGCAAGAGCAGGAGGCAATGAGCACAGATTTTAACGCCAAGAAGCATTTCTTTGCTGTGCTGAGGATGGAGCACTGGCACACTCCTTAGGGACCTCTTAGCATTTGATGAGCCCTGAGAAGGCCCTGTTGTGTCATTTTCCCTCCTGTTCGCTGACAGAGGGAGCCCCGGTACTGTACAATCAGTGCCTGGCTTTCAAAGGGGTCTCACGTGGAGCTGTGGGCAGCCAAGTCCATCCATGGTGTTGCAGGACCTGCCTGACAGGTGTGACGTGCTCAGTGCTGTGGGTCACAGCTGCATTCCTCTGTCAAAGTGGACTGCAAAGTAGAGCTGGTATCTCCTGTAAGAGTAGAGGACATGTGAATGGTCATGGGAGGGCTTCTGACCACAGTGCACTGTAATGCTGTGAGTTGTAGGACCCTGAGGCCTCCTTGAGACATACCGAACTTCTTCATGAGATCTTCCCTCCCTTTTTCTCCCACTTCCCAAGCCATTTCCACCAGAGTGGATGCTTCAGAGAGAAGTCAATTTGATGCTGATAGAAGTAAGCAAGTTAATATACGCTGCAATTTTCCCTATGGCAAAAGGTCAGGCTGTATTAACACCTACATATCCAGTAGAGAGCAATAAGAGAGCCAGTGCATCAACACTGGCACAGGTTGTCCAGCGGCTGTGGAGTCTCCTCCATGAAGATCTTCAGATGCTACCCAGGCTTAGGCCTGGGCATCCTGCTCTGGGTATCCCTGCTGGAGCAGTGGTTAGAGAGGTGGATCCAGAGGTATCTTCCAACCCTAAGCACTTCCTGATGAATACATAGGAGTAAAAAACTGGTTAGAAATCAGTTCTGTAGAAAAGGACCTGGAACTATACAAAAAAAAAGGAACCAAGCATAAGTCAACATCACACTACCACAGGACAGGTTCCTTAAGGTACCAGCAGGATTCCGCATGTACCCAAGAGCCAGATCATAGTATGCAAAACATGTGATATGACTCATAGTGCTCCACACTATGGGGTGCAGCTTTGATACTGCTTTGTTCTCAAAATATAATAGTAAATATATAAGTAAAACATATTTGGGTCAACTGAAACGAATCCAGAAGAGAGCTACAAAAACAATGCTGAGAAACGTGACTCTGGAAGAAAGATGGAGCAGTAAGTTTTTTTAATCTAAAGAACATAAGACCAAGGCATGACATAATAACAGCCCTCAAGCACATAAAATGCTGCTGTGAGAAGGGATTGAATGGGTAGTTCTTCGTGTCCATCCAGGAGGGGGAGAAAGAAACAGCCTTTAATTTTAACAGCAAGGATTACATCTGAAGCCAGGAGAATATTCTGTTGGCAAGAACAATGAAACGTGGAAATAGATTGCCTGAAGAAGAGGTCAGACAAACTTTCACTGAGAAAGATATGAGATATAATTGACCCCTCTTTGGAGTGAGTAAAGATGAAGTCCAAATGCCCCTTTCAGTCCTATGAATCTCAGTTTGCCCATAAATTACAAAAAAAAAAAAAAAAAAAAAAAAAAAACAAAGAGACAGAGAATACCTTGCATCTTATACCTTAGAGAAGCAATCTCCTCCCTGTGAGTAGCCAGCCTCTGTCCCTGCTTAGATAACTATGCCTTGCTGTGTTCTCACTTATCTGCCCTCTCCAGATCAGCACATAGGTTTTACTTGCTCCAGAGCTGCTACCTGAACTCTCCAATTTCCTGTGCGTACGCCAAAGCTATTTCTGCTTCCTCTAAGCAATACTCCACAGAGGATACAAAAACCTTTATGGATGATTAATAGCTGGCTTTCAAGTCTTAATGATTTGGCTTAGAAACGACATCTTATAGATCAGTCAGCTAATCTAGATCTTGGCCAGCTTCTCGTCTGCTCTTTCCAACAGACAAAGTGACTATTCAGCTCAACATCTTTCATTCTTTCAATCATTCTTCTCCTTTATTAACCACCTCTTCAGACACCTATTACTGAGCTGCACCACTTTGTTCAACAGACCATCACCACTGCGTCCCCCAAGGATACGCAGATAAACCTTAAACACAGATCAAAAGAAAATGTCATGGAGACACAGAAGCAGTTCAGGAATTAGTCCAATTTTCCAGTTTTATGCATTTGATTTTCTAATTTTCAGCTCTGCAATGATGAGACTGCATTATAGCTAAGGGAGAAAACACTGCTTTACAACACATTGGTTAATGCATACAATTTCAAACAGCAGAAGCTCTTTCCTTCTGTTATTGGAAGAAAGATGAATAATAATGTTAAGATTAGTTACAGCCAGTATGTGGTAGATGGACTGCTGCCATATGGTGTTTATGTAAATTAAATGACAAAATAAGGAGCTAGCATTTATAAGCAACGTTTGCACAGTACAGATATCCAGTCTGCATGTGCAATACCTACTAGCCTTCACTAATTAGAAAAGATGACATCAAAAAACACTTTTATCAGAGGCACCTTAACTCTTGTGGTAATGAAAATGCAGTCCTCTTATTTGCTTAATGTAGAAAGAGCACTGAATTCAGTCTCTACTTTTGTTTGATATACAAAGTAGTCTTGTTCTGTAATTAATTTAAATGTCTATTTTCAGCTGGCTAAACAATCTTGTGATAATAAGTGGCTGTGTTGCCAGTCTAGAAGGGTGTCTGTCCATATCTTGTGGATGGCTTACATGACAAAACTTAGGGCAAACACGACCTCTGTCTGGAGGTCATTAAAGCCACCTACATCTTTTCCTTGACTAGATCAGAATTTAGGACTGTTTCTAGGAGTCCTGATACTTCATGTGGTTGTGACTTAAACATAAAATGAGGGATTCACATAGGTAGGCAAAATGCTCCCCCACACCACCATTGCTCAGTAAACTTTAAATATATTCAAGATGCAGCACTTCAAAGTCCATATGTAGCTATCATGCAGCAAAGTCTAGATGTACTTACTATATATATTTTTTTTCAATTTTGTATTATTTATCAAGCAGGAACAAAAGATATCAAGATGAAAAGATAATTGACAGAGAAATCAAAACAACAGTTTCTTCTAAAGCTGGGCCTCTGGACTAAGAGACCAGCTCTCAATTCTCAGGTTATAATAAAAGCATTTCACCTGCTATGGAAAATGAAACTTGAAATTAATTATGGTAACAGCTTCATGAATCCTTGACTTACAAAGCAGATTAGATTCAGGACTCCTACCAGCCCACCACACAAAGCCAGGAAATTTTTTCTCTAAACATATGCACAAAGGCTAATTAACACAAAATCCTTTTTCCTTACTGAAAAAGAGGTCTTCGGGCTTTATTAGAAGAACAGGAAAGCAATTAACTAAAGATTAAAGGTGCGCCATCTGCATGAAGCATGATAGAAATTGCCTAAAGGAGCAGGAGACAGGTAACAGAGAACATAACAAAAGAGAGGGTGGGGGAGAGAGAGCAGGAACAAACAACAGGAGGTTAATATTAAAATCAAGACAAGATATTTCTCAGTAACTTGCTGGAAGTCAGCCATGGAGGGGATAGGTCTAATGTATGCACAAGCTTTGTTAGCATATTCAAGTCAGATTACCTGATTATAATGGTCTTTTCAGGCTCATAAATCTAAATGACACCTGTATGAAGACAGAAGTGAATACTAAGCACAAAATCAAGGAAAGTTGTAAACCTATGTTGAACTAAAAAACGTTATTATGATATTATATGCACAGGCAATACATAAAAATCGTAGCTGTTTCTTGACATCTCTATCCAAACATTTACTCCTCTGCCAGTTTTCACAAAAAGTAATATAATTCACAAGCAGCATCTTTCTGAAAACTACAGGACTGTGCCAAAATGGCTTTGACCCTTCTTCTGCCATTGGATAGCATGGGGTTAACATACAGTCATAGAATAACCTCAATTGGATGGGATCCACAGCGGTCATTGAGTCCAACTCCAGCTCCACATAAGACCAACCCAAAATCAAACCCTGTGTCTGAAAGTGCTGTTCAAATGAACCTTGAATACCAGCAGCTTGAGATTGTGCCCACTGCCCTGGGCAGCCTGATCCGGGGCCTGACCACAATCTGGTGAAGGAACTTTGCCTAACACCCAAGCCAACCCTCCCCTGACACAGCTGCATGCCATTCCTTTATGATCTGCTTTACAGATCTCTAGCACCAGCACAATGCCTGAAAGCCATAGACATTGCATACACCTCTCTGTATGGATCTAATGTAGCTATTTCACAGTACAACTCAATGGGGGAGGAAATCTCTATGTAGCTGTTAATACAGCCTGACCTTTTGCCCTAGGGGAAATTGCAGCATATATTAACTTGCTTACTTCTATCAGCATCAAATTGACTTCTCTCTGAAGCATCCACTCTGGTGGAAATGGCTTGGGAAGTGGGAGAAAAAAGGAGGGAAGATCTCATGAAGAAGTTTGGTACATCTCAAGGAGGTCCCAAGGTCCTACCCACACAGTATTACATCCCATGACCATTCACATGTCCTCTACTCTTACAGGAGATACCAGCTCTACTTTGCAGTCCACTTTGACAGAGGAATGCAGCTGTGACCCACAGCACAGAGCACGTCACACCTGTCAGGCAAGTCCTGCAACACCATGGATGGACTTGGCTGCCCACAGCTCCACGTGAGACCCCTTTGAAAGCCAGGCACTGATTGTACAGTACCGGGGCTCCCTCTGTCAGCGAACAGGAGGGAAAATGACACAACAGGGCCTTCTCAGGGCTCATCAAATGCTGAGAGGTCCTTAAGGAGTGTCTAGTCCCATAGATAAGCTGGCAATGAAACCATGAGAGTGAATTTGGCAGATGGAGCATTCTGGTAATTCATTTCCTCTGCAGATAAAAATATGCCGCATGTTGGATGAACAGCTTCTCCCTAATGCCTGTAACCAGTCATTGCCGAAAGGATCAGAAAGATGAGAAAGAGCTCATTCTCTTAAAGAGATGAACTCCTTTCTTTTGAGACAAAAAACTGAAGATTTTAATGGAACACAGCATCTTCACTAAAAATCACAGGGCACCATTTATCTATAAGTGTTGAGCTTCATCTGTTTTCAGCTAGAACAGAAAGATCTGCAAAATTCAAGTGAACAATGAAGAAAGAAAAGCAGAAACTTCATGCTGAAGCTGATAACATTTCACCAACACAAGCGCAACACATAGAATTCTGCAGGAAAATAATAATCTGTTCTAATATCGGTGCATTCCCAAAACACATTACTATGCTGTCAGATATTTGATCACATCATCTGGTTGTGAGTATATGCAGAAACTGCATCAGCTGTATAAGGACACCATGGAGTGGATACAAGGAACAATCCTCCAAGTGAAGCTCTTCAAGCCCAGAGCTTACCCTTCTCTCTAAGAGCTGAAGTTTCACCTACTTGTGGATCAGCTACCTGTAAATGTTTGAAGGAGGAAGAAGTCTGACCTGGGTGGAAGTGCTGTTCTGCAATTAAAGAGATGAGCAGAAGGAAGAAGAGAAGAAGCATTCTTGGGAATTACACATGGCACATCTTCCCTTGTGGGCATAAAGCACCACGGTGCCAGGGAAGCTGGCAGATGTATTGCATTAGTAGCAAGTGCTGGCGGCAGGGACACCACAGGACACCAAAAATGGGACCACACCTCAGGGGAAGGCGAGTTGGGATGGGGCTGATGGCAACAATGGTGAGCCTCTCACTATCTAAACATTCTCTCCCAATAGCCATGCAGGATTATGTATTAGTGCACAATTCAGGCTTTTAGTACCTTCATTCAACATTTCTAGATGTTCAGAACTGCAGATATAACCATCGCATAACACTCATTTGAAGCAAGGCCATCACTTTGTATAGGCACTAAATTTAAGCAGCACTGTGTGGATCCAACAGATTTGACACAAAGTGCTGGAAAGCGCTCACACATGCAAATGGACCCATAGACAACTGATCAGCATCTGTGCATTAAATTCAGCATGTCCTGAGGAGATCTGATCTGATGGCATACAAAGAGAAGAACTGAGCTCACTGCATGCATTCTGAATCGCACACACAAATATTTCTTCCCAAGAAGAATTCAAGCTGTGAAAGCAAAGGGCTCTGCAATGGCACTCCTGGCTTTAGCCATCAAAAAGATGCAGAACAGTCACTGCACCATACATACACTGACCTGTATATGGCTCGTCATAGCTATCAACACGTATTGCACTCCCAGCAGTTACTCCTCTGAACACAAGGTATTGAGTAATCTCCTCCTTCATTGGAGGGGGTTAGAAAAAAATATGTTAATTCAATGATATTTTTGGTTTGTTTGTTTTTCTCTTAGGAGAAATTTTGCTAACTTGAAATTAGATATTCATCTTTACCAAAACCTCAAGGAGATTATATCTACCTGCAGACATGACCTGTACTTCTCCTTTCTGAATGATACGTCTGAGAGGACAATAGTATGCCAAGTCTGAAAACAGCACACTTACAGATGATAATAACAGAAATTGCTGTGTTCTTCCATTTACAATATCTCTTCCATCATCCCTCAAATAAAGTTTTAACATTTTAAAAGGTAGAGGTAATTTTGCTGTCAGTATTTTGCTTTTTTAAAAGCAGAGATGAGTTAAACGAAGATTGGAGGAGGTTAACACATTAATAAAGTAGTTTCTCTATTGATATTCTGTAAAGGATTAAGTAACAGCACTGAGCTGAAATGCTGTTGATCTGCACATGTTGTTGATGCATTAACCCTGCTCGTGCCTGAGCAGAGGCACCCAGCATGGGAACACAGCCCAGTGCTTCTCCAGTGCCCTGGGACCAGAATGAACACAGTCAACCAAAATGGAAGTCCTACAGACGTCACTCAGGAACTTCAAACACCACCACCTAGAAGCTGTTTTCACATTAATGACTCATTCCTTTGACACAGAATTGACCAAGACTGACCTTTCTGCAGTCATTTGTCTTCACTGTCAGAATATCCATTTATTTTCTTTTACTATTTCACTGCACACAGATATGCCTCCATAAAGCAGCTCTATCCAAAGCCCACGTGGCTTTGCTGTCTCCTGCACTCACCTGGAGCCCTCTCACAGCAGCAAAACACATATTGCCACACAATGGTTGTGAAAAAAGGCTCGGCCCAGCAAAAAGGGGCTGTCACAGCCCTGCGAGAGCCCTGAGACACATGGGAACAGGCAGCAGGAACATGGCAAATGCCTTTTTTGAAAACAAACTAGAAGTGATTTTCATGCAGTCCCTTGGTAGTCAGAGGGGCAGGAGCCGCAGCTGTGTGTCCCAATTGCCCGCCTCGCCCTCACCACGCTGGGAGAGGGCTGGAGGTGCAGGTGGGTCTCCAACAGGAGCAGTTTGTTTCATACCCACCCCTCCCTACCCCCGACGTTTCGACTTTGTACTGCTCTGCTTCCAGTCACCATCCCAAAAGCCAGGCTCCCTCCTGGCTCAGGGTCTGTGTTTCCCTTCTGAACTTGGCCCGGGACAGAAGAGGACGCAGCAGTCCAACAGCACAGACACAGCCCAGCAGCCGCCACAGCCCTAGCCTCCCTCCTGCCCACACGTGGAATACTTGTCCAAAGCCCTTCGCTCTTATATATAAGTGAAGACCAAAGGGAATTTTCAAAGCCTGTGGAGCTCCTCAGGGCAGGAAATATCACATTCCTCCCACATGAGCTTGGCATAAGGTGAATCAACCAAACACCGCTACCCAGGTGCTTTCCTGAGACTTACCGCAGCTACAGGGTTATTCTGCTAAACATTTCGGGTTTCCTTTATTTTTGCTTGCCATGAAAATAAAAACGTGCAGCTCCACAGCAGCAAGCCCAGCACCAGGAGCCAAGGATTCCTAACGATTTGAATTTGAGTGTTGTCATTCACTGCCTCAGAACGACAACTTAATGACTATGGAGAAAATGATTCAAGTGCAACAAACCTCACCTGGAGGTGGGGAAGGGGTGGCAAGAGAAAAACGAGCACTTCCTTTCCAATTCCAACATGGAAAAAGAGAGGAGAATAGGGCTGGATAGAGCTTGAGATCGCAGGCCATTTGCTGGGTGTGTAGTGCGCAGACAAATGTTACTCCTGGCAACTGCTCCTCTAATCTATTTTTAAAGGCATAAATGTAAGAGGATCCACATTGTTCCTGCCTGGACCTCTGCCCTGTTTTTTTCAAAATCATCTTCTAGGGAACTTTGTAGCCAAATTTTAGACTTCCAGATTGGTGGTGTTTGTATCACTTCACTCTCCAAAAAGAAGAAAAAAAACCCAACAAACTACTGACTCAACACTATCAAATGCCAATCAGTTTCAAAACACAGCGACAAAAATCTTAATTTGCGTGGAGTTACATCTCACATAATCTTACCCTCACCTCTGAAAATCAAAGTAGGTGAAAAAGTTCCTGCTGCCAGTAAATGGAGTTGATATGTGCTTTTTAAAAGCTAAATAATAAGCAGCTAAATAATAATACAGTACAATTCAATCACAGCCAAACAGTGAAATGTTGAGAAAACAACCCCAGGGCTACACAGCCCCGTAAGCAGATGAGCACCTCACTACTTGCTGGAAGAGATCCTTACTCACTTCATCTTGTCCCCCAAAACCCATTCAAATACTGACTTTGATGATTCTGCTACCTTCAGATTACACTGCCCTTCACTGCACTGCTGCAAGAATAAGGAATCAATCTCTCCAGATGGAAAAAATATTTCCAAGATACAAAAATATAATGCTTGATACTTCAAGATACAGCCGTATCTTAGCCTGTTAGTCTGGCTTTGAAGCCAAGAATGTTAATACATTGCTTGCCATTTCCTACCACACTGAGTCAGTGCATGGCTGTGCACATATTCATGAAGTGTTTCAAAGCTCTTCTCCATGCTTCTTAGTACATGCTTTCCTGAGATGAAACTTCTTTTTAAAGGGAAATCTCTCAGAACACAACCAAGCACCTGACTCTGCGTTGCTGCTATCAGTTAGTTGCCTTAATATTTACAGCAAGATGACATGGAAAACAAACACTGTATTTTTCATAAGCTGATAAATCTTCAAATCAAAGCATATCTCAGTATCACCTTGAGTAGAAGAAAAGTAAATTATCAAGTTAGAAACGTGAAATAACGATAATTTAACTGTAACTCAGAATATCAGGAATAGATTGTGTACAGTACTGCAAAAAAGATGGCAGAAATGGAATTTATCTCACCCTGAGACTCTAGACATTGACATTCAAGAATTAGTCCATGAAACTTTTTAAGCATGCATGTCTATTTTCATGATGCTTAATTTGCTGGTAGTTCCAAGCATGCTTCCTACATGGTTTCTGTGCCAGCTGCAAACATTTCCTCTCATAAGAATCCCCAAACAGTTGGCTTCACTTTATAGGAAGGGCATTTTCATCAAAAAATCATTAAAGCAAGAAGTTTGTGTACCTAGTCAAGGTAATCAGTGTTCTGGAATCATTAATGCATAACATGGATCAATTATCTTACTGAGATCCAGACCAATGGTTAGTCAAAGATACAGAGAATTAGCCTTTTAATTAAGAAAATACACTTTGTCTATAAATAAATAAATAACAGTCTTACTATGTTTCTAGAAGTCCAAAACATGGACTGTAGAGTACTTTAAATTCTTGGAGACCTCAACCAGAACAGTCCACCTTGGCACCACTTGTATGTGAATGATGGGACCAAAGAAAGAGTATGCCTGCAGCCTGTTGTGATAGTAACACAATGCTGGGCTGAGGCCATTCTCTCAGAATGATATCATTACCCATAATAATTCTAGCTTTAGACAATGAGAGGAAAGGGTCAGCCAGTGCAAGTCACCAAAGTTCTCCCTCAGAGGCAGCTTTGAGGGATTTGACATATTTGAATCTGAATTTGACATTTGTCTGAATTTGTCAAATTTGAATTTGACATCTTCAAATATATCTACACCATAGCTCTGTTTCCACACAGACAATGGTATAGGCTAATTCTGGAAGAAAAAGAAAGGGGAGAGTGGAGGGGACACTGAGTTACCATGAGATAACTGCTGTCACTGCCTCAGGCAAGCAGAAGCAAGGAAGACGGAGCTGCTCAACTACTGAGGCTTAATTTAAAAAAAAAAAAAAGTCATCCTGTTCAATTCTGAGCTAGACCTACACAGGCATGAGCACTTTCGTTTTCCTCATTTATACTAAGATGGGAACAAGTGCCCTGAAGTAGTACAGACTCCAGAAGTTACACTCTGTGAAGTCAGATACCACCTAATCTACTACCAATTGGTCACTCTGCAGGGAAATCTCTCAATGACTTTGGAAAGCTCTTCCCACTTTTATACCTAAGAGAAATCAGTGACCTGTCAATATTAGGAAAGTATTTTTGACAGAAAACGGTGCTTACACACTCTTAATGATGGAATGTGTTAATTTCGGGCTTGTTAGGTAACTATGCTTCTTCGAAGAAAGATCAGGTTTAGACATGTAAGGAAGCACAATGATTCACAGAATGTCAAGGATTGGAAGGGACCTCCAAAGATCACCTAGTCCAATCTCCCTGCCAGAGCAGGAGCACCTAGGTTAGGTCACACAGGAATGCATCCAGGCTGGTTTTAAAGTCCCCAGACAAGGCGATCCCACAGCCTCTCTGGGCAGCCTTTTCCATCACTGTTTTGCATTTCCACACCTAATTTAAATCCAAGCTGCAATCTGCCTTGCCACAAGACAGTGACTTGAAACCATTGTTCCATTGGTCTTGCTCATCCCTTCCTTTGCCACACATTGTAAGCTGGGGAGAACTGTAAAACCACAATGTCCTGGAAAATAAAACTAGATTATGTTTACTGATCTACATCCTGCAGCAGAGCCGCCTGGACTCTTCTAGGAAGCATTAATGGCTGTAGAAAGATCATTAAAGCAGATTCTTTTGCTTCTAATAACAGAACAGATTCCTGGGATCAAAGAGCATGAGTAATGTGGAAAAGCAAATCCTGTTCAGCCAACAGAGCTGAACGAGCAGCTTGGTGCTGAGAGGTCAGAAGTTCCTTCGATTGACATGGCAGGAAGACCAGCACTACAACCACAAGCTACCAGTATTACCAGGTGCCAATAGACAGCACAATGAATCGCTGACGCAGAGAACTTCAATCTCATCCCTAACTGAGGTAAAGCACCATGAAATCTACTTCTAGAGATAAAGCAGCACACCTCTTCTGTCATTCAGCCTTCACAACCTTGTTGGTATCGCTCCTGGCAACACAGAAAAATAGTTCATAGTTTAATCTATTTTGAAGAAAAATGTATTTGGCCTTATGTACTATCAAAGGCTCAGGCTATTTTTATTTCCTACTATGTCCTCCGAAGTCAGTGATATTGTTTCCTCATTGGAGATATTGTTCCAAGCACACAACATTTTTATTAAGATTACCAATATCTTGCCAATCCCCCAAGGGATCACTGAACTCAGGCAATCATAACTTCTCAAATTACATTCCACTTAAATTACCACTTCAAGACTGTAACTGTGGCGTACCAGAAAACACATTCTGCAAGCTCAAAACAAAAGGAATCTAAAAAGTATTCCACATAATTCACTTCCTCTCCATTCTCTTTTTCAGTATGGGTACAAAATCTCTGTACCTAGCCAGCAGTACCTCGTGAAAGTCTCCTTACTTGTACAAACAGCAGGGGTTCTTCAACAATTACTAAGGTCTCCTATTGGTGATGCCGACTACTGGCTTGAAACCAATTTAAATTATCTCTTCCATATTGTCCTCAAAACAGCCTTTATCATGAACCCCTTTGCCTTTCTCCTAAGATCTTCACTCTCAAAATCTGCTTTCAACACATTTACTCTCCTGGCCTTTTAAAACAAAAGCTGACCACTTGTACAGTTGTAATGACATAGGAAAGCAAGTTAATCACTCTGATGACTTCTAACATTAAAACAAAAGTCCTAATTTATACCACATTACTAGGTTCTATATGTAAATCCTACAACATAAATAATTCACAATAAAAGCAAATTCTGAAAGCTGTACAAACAAATCCATAATTATCTAATGGAACAGGTGTAGTTAATACTATTCAGTGATTTCTCAATGATACAAGCATAACACTGGAATCTCAAAACATTGGAAATGAGTGAAAATAGCAGAAAAAGAAAGATAGTATCAGAAAGGGAAACTTATCACATCACGTGATTGTGACTTTTAAGCATAAAGAAGTAATCCACTGCTCCAATCCACAGCGCAACAGACTTGTTTCTACAGGAAATGTCTAAATTCTTGGATATCCAAATAAGCAACTTAATTTCCTTTCTATTACTCATCTCTCAGCTAACATACATACCTGTGGCTATCCAATTGCTGTAATTTACTATTCAGCAGAAGTGAAACACATAAAATATCTATCCACGGGTTCTTACAACCAGCAATCAAAACCAATCGCCCCTTTCCAAAGTACTTCAGGCATTTGACTAGTCACATAAATCCTGTGCACATCAGCTTCAAGTCCATCTCACCAGAATCCAGCAAAACACAAATGGTGACAGTGGCCAGCAACTATCTCAGCTACAACATAATTCTCTCCTAAAACTGAGTAAACCAAACACCACAGGGATTTTAAGCCCCGCAAACCGTGGTTTCAGAGAGAAAAGGCAAGTGAAGCAGAATAGAAAACACTCCAAAATTAAAAATATAAAAAAATAAAAGCAAGAATAAAGGACATTTCCAACCAACAGAAGATTAACTAATGTAGAAGTGGTTTAGTTAGAATTCAACATTCTACTAGACTGGGAACTTCAGCAAGTCTCATCAAGCGTGAGTTTCACTTGCTGGTTAGGCAAGATTTTACATCAGTTTGACATTCGAGCTAGCCCCTCAAGCCTTGGCATTGGAAAACAGAGGAATTACTTTTTTAAAAAAATTTTTCAATACCATCTCCCATACAAAAAGCTTAGAACATCCTCAAAATTCTCTATGTGGTATGCCAAATCCATTCTGAATACAAAGCTATTTAACAAGACTCAGCTTCTCAGCTTTATTTCTGAAGGCACACTGGACAGCTTACATTTGTTTTCTGATATTCCAAGCAACAAAGGCCAATCCAACATGTCTTATCAACGAGCAAAGAGTGCATCTTAATTAACAACTGATCTTCATTGTCAACATATCCTCATGTCAACATGTATGTTCACATGAAACCCCACGTGTAAGCACCCACATAGATCTTGATTCTACCCAAACCTCTATTACAAATTTGTAGGGTTAGTCAAAAAAGAGCAATCAGCAATCCTTTCCCCCTCCTCTGTACACTCCCTGCCCCCCTGCCCCCTCCCCCCTCATTCAAGATAGCAGTACAAAAAGATTTAAAAAAAAAAATCACTGATTTGAACAGGTCTATCATATACGTATTCATTTTCCTTACAGGAAAAAAGAGAAAGCGAACCTAATCCACAAGACAGAAAGGAGACTCATGCATCAAAAGAGCTTTGCAGCAGATTTAACTTAATGGAAGATTTAATTTTTAAAAAAATGGTGTGACAATTGCTAATTATTAAGCTACATCTTCAAAAGCAAATACACTACTCACAATCTCAAGTGGAACAAAATGATTTCTCTACATGGATGCAGAACTGGAGATCCTTTTGCAGAAAGCTTCTTTGAAACAGCTCTAACTTTACCTTCTAGAATTTCAAGATGCAGACTGCTCATATATCCAGAACAGACCACGGAAACCACACAGATAGCTGAAAAATGAACTGTTATTCTATCACTATTCTGGCTTTTTAACTTCTTAATCTTAACCCATTGGTATTCAGGAACATGACTTAAATTGCACCTAAAAAGCAAGAAGTTCTTCCTTTCCAGAAGAATAAGCAACAATTATGGCAGATCTTATATTCCAGTCACACAAAGAGTTAACATTCTCTGGCCACCAACATAATTCACAATGCAAACTAGATAACTCAGTTTTCTTAGTAACAAGTGAACACATAGCCTATCTCCTTTAATATCTGTATTCAATTTTGTTTTAAAAGGATCTCAAAAGCAAATGTTGCTTAATTAAAAAGGAGATACCTTTACAAATGACAAAAAGTCAGTATCAAAGTGTCAACCATAAGGTGGAGAAACATTCACTCCACAAGTGCCAAACTTTTAATATCAAAACCAAAACATTTATTACAACAGCATATTACAAACAACGAGTTTCAAGGATCAGATGGTAAGCTTTACAAAAAATGCAAAATTGTACTATCTGATTGTGGAATGACAGATACTCCAGGTTTACAAAAACATCTTTCTGTTTATGCACGCTTAAAAGTGATTTCCAGTCTGCTTTATTTCAACCAAATACAGTACATTTATCCAAACAAAAGCATGTACATTCAATATAGAACATTTTGAGCAACAGCTACGGTCCAGTTCCCATTCACAGTACTTGTAGTGCAATGCACTAACAGGGCCAAATAGTTCTCTATCCATAAAAGCATTTTTACTCCTGATCTTGTGATCAACAATTTTAGATATATTTTATACAAAAAGTATATATGAACACGAGGCACCTCCCTAAGTAAAGGAGTAAACCTATATAAAAAACACGGTATTTCTTCTGATGTACAGTACCTTTCAAATTGTAGCAATTTGACACAAATCACTAAACAAAATATTTTCTAAAACGCAAAACAAAACAAAAAAAAACCACTGTTGCACGAAACCCACCAAGAATTCCATAATGGCAGGCATGCAACAGGTTTCCTAAAGTCCTGGTTAAAAGGTTAAAATAAAAAGGATCTAAAACATTTTCCAAATTATACAAATTCAAGTGCTATCTATAGTGGTCATTTATCATATCGAGAGAAAAATTACTCGGAGTTTCTCTCATACTATCCTCCCTTTTTATTAATATTTAATGAAATAAACTAACATTATAAGTGGTTGTGCACAGATTGTCTGTCTATAACACATCGACCAATATTCACTACCTTCATATTAACATTAGTGTGTTGATCTTTCAAAAAATAAATTGAAAAAATAAACTGCAACTATCATTAAAGTGCTTGTTGTATAATTTTTTAAAAAAATAATAAAGAATAGAGGAATGTGGATATTCTTGTAAACATCCTAGATGTTTATCAAGTTGCCCAACGAACCACGCATGGAAAAAATATGGACATCTTTGAAGCGACTGTAGTATAGAACATCCCAGAACTGGGAAATTAGTCTATATGAACAAACTGATGTTATGGCAAATACTAAAAATTAGTACAATCCAGCCAATATACACTACGTGTTTGCTCTTATACATTCATTTGTAATAAGTTTAAAACAGTATATAACAACAATTGCCAAAGTAGGATATCACAAAAAAAGTCAGAGCTGTTAGCAATTAGCACTATCAGGGAGGAACAGTACGATGAGCTCTCTGAAGATGATTTCCTAAATGAGGAACAAAAGTCTTCTTCCAAAGCTGTTGTTTGTCAAGTTGCCTCTGTATGGGTTTTTTTAAGTTCAGAAAGTTCGTATCAAACCTCAATTGCACAAGATAAGCACAGTTAACTGCTAATTTAGAAGCACAAGTGCATTTCAACTACAGCAGCGTTTTGGGAGGAGGCACTAACTACATGCAGTCAGAATGGATGTAATTTAGTAAGAAAACAACAGCTTATGAAGATATTTCCTCCTTATAGTACCATTATCAAGATATTAGCAGTTCCAACACCACATTAAAGTCTTTTTCATGCAAATGAACTCCAAATTTTCCGAACATCACTTGAACCTATCTGAGAAGAAATGGGAATAAATTAATACTTTGCATTTACCAGTACAATCCTTTCTTAAATCACACAATATAAATAACTCATAAGCTCAAATTTTTAATTTACCATCAAAATACAAAAGGCCTCTTGAAATCACCATATTCCAAGGTCCAGCTCAGCTCATTTTTTGAAGTTCCATCCCATTTAACCCAGATTTGCTAGGAAGCCACATGTTTCACATTATGTTTTAACATAACTAGGTAGCAATTCACTACAAAAGCTAAACTCAAATCAAATTACCATCTGGGATACAGAATTTCAGAGTAAAAAGATGGAATAAGGCACATATAACTTGGTTTTCTTTTCACCAAATATGCTAGAAGGATATGTCTGAATAAAGATGTTAAAAACTCTTATAGGTATCACTAACGTCTCTCCAGTTCATTTTTGTACAATCCCCAAACCTTCAGGCATCACTCAGTCATTCTGTAATACAAAATTATCACTTATGTCTATAATTTCCCTTTTTCAAAGGTTCTCTTAAAAATCAGACCCTCTCTAATCCTTAAAATGAAGGCAACAGAAAACTAAGAAAATACAAATACAAATCCCCCAAGTGTAAAAAAAATCCCAGCGTTCTGTAGAGGCAGAAATTAAGAAAACTCTTGGCCAGAGTTGTATAAATATCTAGGCTAAAACAAACCAAAAAAATTATGAGGTTCAAACATTTTAAAAAATGAATCACCAGAAGTCTCCAAACTTGTGCTTATATAAATAAGTACTACAAGGATCAAATCCTAAATCTGACAATTTTTAGAAGTGTCCTTAGGATCCTAACTCCAACTCATTTTAAACCAAAGAAATTAAGCACCCAAATTACATTCAAAGAAACTGTTCTATGCCTTTCTGTGGACAGAACACAGACAATACACATTATATACACATATTTATAAAATAATAATTCTAATATGTCCATAGAGAAATTTTCTGCCAACAGCTTTTACCATGGTACTTTTAGTGCTTCTTCAGTGAGGTTACTGAGGTGTTCATTAACAGGCTACGTTATTCAAATGAACCAAAGGCACTGATAATTTGAAAACATGCTATTTTAGAAACGTCCTTACATTAGCTTGATTACAATAGATGCCTTAAGGCAATTTAAAGTCAACTCGGTACAGCTTAATCTATATTCTACTCCAACTTCCTGCTATGATAAATTTAGAAATTAACTCTTTTCCTAAACTCTTAAAAAAAATAAAAATTAAGAAACAATTCAGACATATATCACAGTATTTAAACTGCTAAAGCTGCTATGGAACTATATGTTTTTGGCAATATATCAACAACAGAACATAAAAGGTAGTGCTTTCTGTTTTGTTTGGGGGAAAAAAAAAAAAAGACAAAACACTGTATTTTCCTCACCAGACAACAGCTTTAGATCTCGTACTTCTGCCTTTGGTTTTGTTTTCTTCAGGTGAATGAGATACATTCGCCTTGTGGGTTTTCTTATGATGTTCTAGAAAAGCTTTTCTGGCAAACGCTTTCCCACACTTATTGCATCGGTGAAGAGAAAAGTTTTTTGTTACTTTTACTTCAATGCCAACATCAGCTCCTTCATACTTTTTATTGGGCGAATTAGAGGTGACATCGTGTTTTGAACCAATCTGTTTTGTTTCATCCCTCTGAGGGCCTCTTTTTGTCACCTTATTTAGAACCAGATCAATTGGCTTTTTTATTGCTCTAATTTCTAAACTTGCAGTTATTTTCCCAAGGTAGCGTGGTGACTTTTTATGAACTACAGTTATATGCCTTATCACGTCACGTTTGCGACGTGTTTCATAAGAGCAGAGAGGACACCTGTAGTATTTAACATAAATGTTATTTCCATCTGTGTGTAATTCAATGTGCTTTGTCAAGTTCTGTTTCGAAGTAAATTGCCGTTTACAGAGTTTACAGTAAAGCTGCTTGAAGTCAAAGCCAGCTGAAAGTTTTGGCTTCCTGGTTTTTTGCTGGCCACCTGCAGCAGATGCATTGGTTGACTTAGAAGTTGATTTAGTAGTTGATTTACAGGTTGATTTAGTGGTTGACTTAGAGGTTGATTTAGGGTTTTCAGAGTCCTGTTTAACTTTATTTTTCTGTGCTGACGGTGTGTTCTTTTTCTCATTTGAATGATTTGTTCCCTTTAATTCATTCTGTGGAGAAAGAGCGATGGAAGGGGGCGAAGGTTCTACAGAATCTGCTGGTTCAACTTTTAGTTTTATTTCTGTTCCATTGGCAGTATTGTTGGGCCCTTTCTCTCTTTTAGAGTTCTTTCCAGAAAGAGTTATCTTGTGAACAATTTGCATGTGCCTTTTCAGCATTATTTGTGAACTATATTTTCTCTTGCACAGAAGGCATTTGCATGCAGTTAAATTGTATTCAGCCTTTGAAGACGACTTTTGTTTTCGGGTCTTAAAAGATTTTTTAGCAGAAACTGTATCCAAGAACAAAGGTTGCCCAGGCTTTGTAGCTATATCAGGAGTAATGGAATCCCTTCTTAATCCTCTATGGACTTCATCAAAATGCCTTCTTACGTTGGCTTTTGTGGCAAATGATTTATAACATACAGGACAACTTCTACCTAATGCTACAAGAACGTTCTTATTTCGGCCTTTTGCGGAGCACAGATTTGGTTTCTTTTTTGTTTCTATGTACTTCTTCAGCTCCTCCATCTTTTTTTTGTGTACTTTTCTAATATGCCGGCGAACACTGCGTCTAGAATGAAATTCTTTCCTACAAAGACAACAAACCAACTGGTGGCCAAAATCAAAATTATCCAAAGAGTCCACTTCAGGTGTTACTGCTGGGGGCTGCTCTTCAGGAGTAGGGATCACCTTGTTTGTAACAGGATCAGCAGGAGGTAATTCCACAGTCTCCCCAACCGGAGCCGGAGCTGAAACAGCCTTGGATGGTTCAGTGCTGGGTTCCTGTACTGGTACTGGAGCTTGATCAGGAGCACTACTACTTTCTGTGTTCTCATCTGGGCTATCAGTCCTTGACACATACTGAAATACAGCATTCTGATTCGTTTCTATAGGGTCTAATCTAACTATATATTCTTGCTTATCTACTCTTGGATAGATTGCTTCCAGGAGGTCACTTATGGCTTGACTCTGTTTATCATTTATATCTGGAAGGTCTGGAGGGAAAAAAAAAAAAAGCAAAGACATTTTTAAATGATTTGGCAACTTGAATTAAGTTTCACAAAACTCAAAGTGTCAATTCAGACACCAAACATGCACCACTGTTACTATTTTTCTGATCTTTCACACAGAAAGGCTTTGAGTAATCATTTTTAATGTATCAGTATAAGCAACACTCTTACTAGAAGCCGACTGTGGAACTACATCCTTCCAGTATGCTAATGTGGAAGCCACCTAAGCTAAAAACTAGTTTGCTTCAAATTAAATTGTTCTCTAGAAGTCACTATCAATTGCAAAACTAAGGACATAAGATTGTGCTTGTTCTTAGGTGTGCAGCTAATCTGAAATATAATTAAAAACCAATTTTCCTACTGCTGGAAACAGGCATCCTCAATAAATTAACCCATTTCTGGAAACAAGCTCTTTGCCATGAACTCTGAACAGTCCCTTAAGAGCCAACGAAATGTCTGTGTAACCTGAGCATTGTGCGAGGACAGACGTAGATGAGACAGAACTTAACTTCTGGGGCACTGAAAACTGTTAGGACTACCAAAACGCTTGAGAGACTTAGTAACAAATGTAAGGACAAAAAAATCCTGTATTATTTTAGAATTTTTTTTTTCCCCCTACTAATTTCTCAAAAGAATTCTGTGAAAGAATTTACTTCAAGAAATGACTCCACTGAGCTTCTCCGAAAGTTCATATTATGGTCTGCCCTGAAAATGAGTTGAAACAGACTAAAAAAAAAAACAAAGCAAGAAAAGAAGATACAGTGGTTCTCCTTTATTAGCCTAAGCAAAAAAGAAAACATTGCAAGTGTTAAATTCACCCTTGAAGTACTGTTTTAATATACTTACTCTCAAAAAAGTTCATTCTGATGATTTTGAACCATTTACATCGTTGGCTACTGCAATGATGTTACGTGCATTGTATTTTTTAAAAGCAAAAGTACCAATAATCTTACTGCCTTTTTTTTTTTTCATGAGAGAGATACCCTAAAGGTTTTGTATTATGAAATGAAAAACGAGATTTAAAAAAAAAAAATAAAAAATCCCATTTGCTTACAAGCTACTGATGATATCACAGCCCTGAGAAACATTCTGTTTTTAAATGCCAACTAAGTTCAATGATCTAGTTTCCAGCATTGCAGGCTAAACATCAGCACTGGCACAACTAAAAACCCCGTGCACTAATGTAAAAACATGAGGCACTGAGATGATACCATTTGAAATTCTCCACAATGATTTGAAGATCTCCTTCAAGGCAGCAACTTAATTCAGAGCATCTAGTATTATTCTTTTCATCTGGAGAACTATCGTTTCTTATCATATAATCTGGAGAATTATCATTTTCATTTGTACCCTTCCTAGTGAACAGTGAACTCTATCAGCCAAGCAGCCAATTAAAGGAAAGCTAGCCAACAGCTAGACTGGAAGTTTACTCAGGTTAATCTTATTTTGCTTAGACATTCCTGCATTTAAGTCACATGTACTCATAATTCCATAGTTTTTGAAACATTGAGGTACAAAGACACTAACTAAGGAAGAAAAATCATCATCACACCAATGTTGATGAAGACAACAAAGAAAACCATGGTAATAAAAGCAGCTTTACAAAACACTTTAGATGCTGGCACATTTCTCAGTTACTCAGCTTTACTGACATCAACAAATCATTATCACTTGAAATGAATCTTTAATAGTTTGTTGTTGTTGGGTTGTTTTTTTTTTTTGCAAATACATTCATTTTTTTCCTTTTAATAATAAAGTTTACTCTCTACAAAAAAGAAAGTGGGCTAGACATGATCACAAAAATGCCCCAAGAATATAGAATAGTTCAGTCAGAAGGGACCTTCAAGTCCAACTGCCTGAGCACATCAGGGCTAACCAAAAGTTAAAGCATGTCATTAAGGGGTATTGTTCAAATGCCTCCTGAATGCTGACAGCCTTGGGGACATCAGCTACTTATCTATCAAGCATGAGAGATGTTTGACCACCCTCATGGTAAAGAAATTTTTCCTAATGTCTGGTCTGAACTTCCCTGGTGCGGTTTTGTGCTGTTCCCAGGCATCCTGTCTGGTTCCCAGAGGGAAGATGGAGGTGAAGTGATGAGAAATGAATACAGTCTAACTGAAGAAAATGTCTTCAAAAAGGGTGATTTCTCAGTCTGTTTTTCATGACTAACAATGAAGGATTGCATCTGTGATTACCAAATGCTTCCCAAGTACAGGAAAAAATGACACACATCACCCACATCACTCTACATGATCCAGCCAAACTCTTTTTGAACTATACTGATATAAAACCGAAGTGCCTGCTTAGATTCAAGCTTTTCTATGAGACTCAGTTTCTCAGATCATGGTGAGCTTTTCATTATCTTCCAGAGGAAAAAAAAAAACAAAGAAAAAAAAGTGGAAGAATTAAAAAGAATTAGAAATCATTAACAGTGGCATCTTTTGTTAAAGCACTGGACCTATATTCTTGTCTGATTATATTCGTTTGATTATTTTATGGGTCTGTGCTGTTAGTGCATATTCATTCAGCACTGTAGCTTCTTTTCTACCATAAAGGTTATCAACATACATTACCATTTAAATTTAATTCCACATCAGTTTCCACATCTTGTTTCTCGTGCATTTGTACGAATGGTACAAAAAAGGGAAATTTCTCAATTTCAGGTGGCTTTATTAGATATTACAATTAGGAAAACTTACTGTCATCCATCTGAAGACTTGGAGGACAATAAAACTTTTTATGAGTAATTAAATTTGGTAATCCCCTGAAGAGACTCCGGCACAATTTACACTCAAAAATGGTGTCCACATCTTTCAACAAGATATGCTTAAGCTGTTTAGTTCCTGTAATAAAAGAAACATTATACTTAAGGAAGGTTTTCCGTTCATTTTTTAACTCACATCATCACATGAAAGCAAAAGCATTTTATAAGACAACAATCATATCAGCATTTCATCTTGCATTAATGCTATTTCACTGCACAGTTTATGATATGTAATCAACTTCCATTATGAAAATAAGCCTAGTTTGAAATAAATACATAAAAATTAAAGTTTACACATATTACAGTTTATTTACAGCGAACGAACAGAACGACTTGGACCAAAAACCAACAGCTAACATTAATAAGGATTCCATTGTACAATATTTGGTTGCTGTAATACAGTTTTCTAGGAGGAGGGAATAAGCACCTAGAGACTTTAAAAAAGCTCATCATGTTAAGAAAGCAATAAAAATGCAGCTATTTCACATAATAAATTATGAGGTAAGGAAAAAAAAAACCCAACAGAGTGTAAGAACGAAGCACAAAGAGCTAACATCAGTGTTACTACATCCAGCATGTGATACAAGATAAAAGCAATCGTACTTATGGAAGAAAATAGAACTGGAGACATATTTTTAGCCTGCAAAAAGAATAAAATAACTTAGAAAGTTTTCCCTTAAAACACACATTGCTCAACAAAATGTGCAGGTTTTCCAAACTACTGTATACATACGCATTGTATATTCAAAAATAAAATATCCAAACATGCAAGGATAAGCCTCATCTAGAACTGTAGGTTTTCCAGCTCATGCCTTGCTTAAACTTTGAATCTTTTGTTTATATTACACTTCAAATCCATTCCTTCATTTCACATCTTGCTAAAACTATGAACATAATGTCCACAATGAGCAATGAATCACTGAATGATGAATACTTACCATGCCAAACCAGAAGAAAACGCTGGCTACACAAATTCAGCTAATTGCTCTAACTTGATTTTATTTTTAATAGAGGAACAAAACAAAATTAATCTAAATTAGTCAAAACAGCAAAACTATAATGAAAGTTGGCAAAGTATCAACTGTGTAACAGTCAACTAACAAACAGTAAAAATGGCATCTAGATATACTTTTCCAGCTGAAGTAGAAGCTCAAGGTTTTGGTCAACGTGGACAACTAAGGATTCCATTTAAAGATCAAACTTAGTCACACTGCAGAATTATGTTCTAAACAAAAAGCTTGTTCAAATATAAATAATTCCATAATTGTTCTTCAAGGTGAACAGACCTTATCTAGTCAGCTTTCTATTTCTTGGCCTAATAATGCTATAAATCTTTTTATAACTGCATTTTAGTAAAGCACAATACCTTCTTCAGGTGCTTAAAACCAGGACCCAAACTTGACTACCTGAGGCTACCATCCAATTTTTTTCTCTGCCTATGCCTTCCCTGAGCCACTGCCCTATGTTCTTGTCTTTTTCTCTCACTGCTCTTCCCCTCAAGCGTTATCAACCTAATCTTCATCTGACCTGCATTTTTACAGACAACAGACCACTGGAAAAAAACTTGCATTTATTGAAAAATCCCAAATTTGAGAACTGCATGAAGTTCCCCCTAAGGACACGTTATTTACTGAAATCTCACCCACAAATACTTCAATGCCTGCATGTAAAGAAAATAACATGAAAACGCAGCTGAACAGAACTGAACATGCTCCATGTAGATGAAATTCCAATAAGTCACTATCTATAATCCAAATAAAAGGCCTCAAGCTTGGTGTCAGTACACCATGAAATAAAATTTGACTTGTGCTGTCAGTGCATATCCTAGACACAAGTATACCCTTCGAATGGAAAAAAGTCATCTAATTTACCTCTCCTTCCTAACCAATCCTTCAATCCCTCTCTTCCACCCCTCCATCATGTTATAATGAAAGTTCTCTACCCCTCAGTACTGAAGGACTGTCTAATTCAAACTGTCAGCCTTAAGAATTTTGAGGACTTATATTAGAGGTCAGACTAGATGATGCAGTGGTTCCTCTGGCTTCAAATCTTTCTTATGCCGTGCAGCTTTTCATAAGAGTTAATGACTTAATGGGTCCTTGTGGATTATACAATAGACCCTTCCAAACTCCTGAGTTTGGAAGAGAAAATAAGTTAAAGCAACCATTGGTTTTGTTGACTCATCAGGCAGAGAAAAAGCAAGCATCTGCACATTCTTCACCAGCTACCGATTGTGGCAAGAAGCAGTCAGCTTTCCACCAGCTTATGCTTCCTCCAGTTTACCATAGCTTTATTTCATAGTTGCATTTCACTGGGGCAAGCAATGATGTAGCTGTAGATGTAGGTGACCGAATGCATCACTACCAAAAGAAACTGATACAGAGTATCAGTCACTGCAAACAATTCTCTGGCAGAAACAGCCAAGGCTAGGCCCTCAGCAAGCAATTTCACTTTCCACAAAAATCTCAGCAGTTCACTTTCTCATAGGAGAACATTCTATTCTACAACAGCATTACAGAAGTCCAGAACTTCAAGGCCAGGCTGGATGCGGTTCTGGGCAGCCCGGTCTGGTGGTTGGCAACCCTGCACATAGGAAGGGGGGTTGAAACTGGATGATCATTGTGGTCCTTATCAACCCAGGCCATTATGTGATTCATTCTAAGATTCATATAAGAACGCTGTTTACTATATTATGACTTTGTTGCATTTGAATACAATGCATATGCATTGTAGCATAATTAGAAAGGAGTTACTAATTAATTTGTTATCCTTAACGCTCTTTAAGACTGGAGAAGCCTTCTGCTAAAATTGCTTTCACGGTTACGGCTTTAAGCTCTGTTTGTTTCTTTAACGTTCCTTTAAGAATCAAAAGAGCTCCTTAGCAAAATGAAAAGCTGTGTGTTCAAAACTAACTTGCAAAATCTTGGTCCAAGTCATTTTGCTTTCTGTACAACTGCCATGAAGACAACAAGGTAAGCTATCAATTAACAAATGCCAGAAAGGACAATCTAGGAGCTGCCTTGAGACAGACAACTTGCAGTTTGTACTAGCGCCAACTGAAATACCATTAGCCTCCTTCAAGTCAAAGGGCCCTGACACACATATTTGAGGCTTTATGCCAATTTCATTCAAGCACTCACACTTATAAATAAAGTTGCTAATGATGACTCTCATATTCAGTTTTCTTTTTTGTATGAAGTTTTTAAATGCAGGCAGAGAACATACCCAATACTATGTCATTCTACAAAACTCAGACCAGACACACAGCCCACTGCATACCAGCAATGACTTACATGTGAAACAACTACTTCATAGACATAAAGCTCTGTTGCTTTATATAAAATCTTTTTATGTAACTGCTTAAAAGTACAAACTCAGTGTTCTTGCACTAAGTTTGCTCTGCCACATCAGAATTGTAGAACCAGCTTGAAAGCATCACAGGCTTCAGTCACCCTTGGTACACTCATCCAAACACTCAGCTGTTATTCTTAGGTTCACTGCTATGAATTGCAACTCCAAAAAAGAGTCAAGGAACACCATAAAAGTAATGTGATACAGCAGTACTAAAAAGTTCAAGGCAAATACTGAATTTTGTCTGCCACTCAAGAGTTTTAGTATGAATTCATTAATAACAGCTGGAGGGATGACATAAAGCAGAAGAACAAGCTATTTCTTAAGGAAAAAAAAAAAGGTTTTGAAAGATGATTATACAGCAGGAGTTATAACTTGACCAGCGTACATGAAAATGCAGACAAAAAGAAATATCACTTTATACCAAAAACCCATCCATATTTTACAAATACGTAGAAAGTCAGGTGTTGATTTTTTGTTTTGTTTAAATATACACTAAATCTACCCTAAATGAATAACTGTTAAAATAAGGTAATAAACTTTTCTAAGAGTTAAGCCACGGCTTTATACCTGATCGAAAACACTCGATGATTTGCTGAATACCAGATTTTGATGTTTGCAAAGGCTGCTGTAATAATGGAGGATCACCAGGTTCCAATATATGCACTGAAATACATAAAAGATAGTAAGTCATTTGAGAAAGCAAAGATGATTGTTATTAAATTATAGATTTTCAAAGCATAGAATAAGCTAGTTAAAGTGAAAGGCCAAGAATGCAGTACAAGCTGTCTTAGGCAAAAATTCTCATCAACAGTGAATTAAAAAATAATAATATAATAAGATAGTGACTGTTCCAGACATGATACCTTCTGAGAGTATGCTGTCATCTTGATTAGTCAAAACAAGAATATACTCAAAGCTGTGAGTATCAAACATAAACATACTGAACCACGCTGGCTCATCAGAAGTTTCCATCAGTTAAGGCAGCTCCCCAAAACAGCCTACCTGACTCCCATCATTCAAACCAAAACAACAAAGCAGATGTACAAAAAATTACTAAACACATCTCTTCTGAACATACTACATTCAGTGCTGTCACTACACCCTGAATTCACATCCATTCCACCATGATCAGAACAAAGCACAAGCATATCTAGCTAGTATGGTCCAAAGACAGGTACCATAATAGTTTTCACAATAAAACTGCATTCAAAAAATGCTTCTGGTTCAAGCAAACTGCAGAAGTAACAATGTGAAGTCTCATGTTACACTGGAATCTTCATAAAACCTACTGTAAGATTTACCCAGCAAAAAGATTATCAACTTATTCTGATACACAGCGCTCACGCACACAGAATTAACAGCATTCTGTTGCTGTATATTCAAAAACCAACCAAGCCTTGCTCAGATGGAATACCAAATTTACACAAATACCAGCACTTACTCAAGCACGAGTTTGCAAAAATCACCTCAGTCATCTTTGTTATTAGCAAAACTAAACTCATAGCTCCTCCGTTGGCTCCTCCGTTGCCCATTCTATGACGCAATTAGACCATTTTTAGGTCTCCATTTCTAATGCCAGCACAAAGCAGCTCTACAAAATTTATGTTTTAGTAAGGAGCACTAACAGTATTGTGAAAATCTATTTAGGTTTACCAACTGCAAATAGAGTAAATGCAGGAAATGCAGGATGTAAGGTTATAAGTAAATTCAAGCTGAAAAGAACATCAGAAAGAAAAAGCAGTCTAAGAAAGGAACGATAAAATGAACACACCACACGACTGTGCTGACCCCATAATATACTGTTACATATGAACACGTAACAACCATTACAAATCAGTTAATTGTTTAGGGATTTCTAACACAATGACATATTGTAGTCTACCAGCCCATTCCATCTTCTTCAAAATAGTGTACTTTGGGTTGCATGCTGCCCCTAACATGCATATGCAACAGCCACTGACATCAAGGAGCGACATACATGAAGCAGGCATCACACATCACTGTTATTTGTAGGGCAAGAAAAGTATTTTAGCCTTTATAAAACATGAGAACAACTCAAAGCCATTTCATCTTAAACGCAAAAAGTGTTTCTTCTGGCTGAACAGTATCTTCTCTCAAATTACAGTTAATTAAAGCAGTATAATCAAGCTGCCACACACAGACTTTCAAGTACTAATTCCAAAAAAAGATGCCTTTCTTTTTCAAATACAAGCAAAAGCATCCAAATAACAAATTATACAGAAAGGCAAGAAGAAAAGAACCAGGTTCACTTTTAGACTACCAATTGTAACAACGGGCATAACAATTACAGAAAATCAAGCGAGCTAGCTGAAACTTTCAAGCACTTTCTACTGGCAGCATCTCCTGTGTCACATAGCAATGGGATGCAGACAGGAGGTTTAGGACTTCCAGGGTTTCCCCCCCACCTTGACAAGAAGATCCTTGTGCTCATCTGAGCTCACCAGAGGAGGGTGAAAGCAAAGGGATACTCAAAAAATGCAAGAGATCGCCAGAAACGTCATTTAACAAGAAAAGAAACTAAAGACAGACCAAGACACTCCACTTCTCAAAACAAGAACACTTGGAATCTTTACGTGTTTTCTCGCCTGCTTCTGACAGGCACGCAGCGCCCACCTGGAGCCACGGGTTACAACGAGGCACCCCACAGGATCCGAGGAGTTACACTGAGCAGGTTGAACTCGAGGGTACTTAAGGACAGCTCCAGCATAATCCAGAGCCGCGGCACGCCCCGACCGCCCCCCGACGACGCACAGCTGTCACCCCCCGGGCTCCCGCAGCTCCGCACGGCCGCCCCCGCGCCGTACCTGGCTCGCAGCAGCCGTGGTGGTGGTGCTCCGTCTGACAGCACTTGTCCCGCAGAGGCATTTTCCGTGCGCACGACCCGCGGTCCTCCTACATGCAGCGGCTCGCTCCTGCCGAAACGAGCAGACGGCCGTCAGCTCCGCGGAGCGAAAGGGCGAACGCCGCGCACCCGGCTCCGCGGCGGCCCCGCGCGCTCGGCCTTCCATTGTTTGCAGCGGCTCTCCCGGAGCGCACGGCCCCGCCGCTCCCGCGCGGCCCGGCCCGCTCCAGCCCCGCGCCCGCCCGCCGCCACCTGCGCCCCGGCCGCCCTTCCTTCCTTCCCTCCTTCCCGCCCTCCTCCTCCTCCTCCTCTTCTTCCTCCTCCTCTTCCCTCAGCCGCGCTCGCAGCCCCGCGCCGCTCCCCACCGCCACCTCGCAACTCCCGCGCGACGGAGGGAGCGGAACCGCGACGCCGGCAGCTCGCCGGGCCGGGCCGGGCGTGAGGGAACGGAGCAGAGGGAGCACCGCGGAGCCGCGGCCGGGAGAGCCCGCCGGGCCGCCACGCGCCAGCCGCGGGGAGGAAGGGACGGACGGGCGGGCGGCAGGTGACAGCGGGCGCCGAACGCCGCCGGCGGCAGCGGCAGGGAGCGGCGGGCAGACCGCCGCGGGACCGCCGCTCGCCGTCCCCTACCTGGGAGCGGACGGGCGGCCTCCCCCGCCCCGAACTCCACTTTATTCGCCCCTGTCCCGCCAGAGCGGCGGCCGCTGACCCCGGAGCCGGATGGGCACAGGGGCAGGAAGTGACTGCGGCCGTGGCGGCGAGGGGCCGCGCGGCGCGCAGTGCGCAGGCGCCTCTCGCCCGCCGCTCCCCCGCCCGTGCCGCACAGGTGCCGGGCGGCGGCACGCGGCCGTTGGCGCCGGGCTGCGGCGGGAGCAGCTCGGCGGCCGAGGGAGCCGGGCGTCTTGTCCGCCGCAGGGGCTACGCGGCGGCGCTCCGGAGTGCCGCCGTCCGGACGTTGGCGGGAGCTCGCGATGGTGCCGCTGCCCTGTCGCAGCCCGGCCCGCGTCGTTTGAAAAAGTTGTTGTTGCGGTTGAGTTGCCGAGAAGCGGGGTGAATCGATGTTTTCCACGCCTGGAGGACGGATTAATTCTCTGAGAGGTTTCCGCGATGTGCAATCCAAACCTCGGCAACGGGAGATTGGAATGGGGTTCATTGATTTTTGCCAAAGGAAAAAGTTTGTCAAACGAGTGAGACTTCTTCCTCGTCATGGAAACTTTCCTTTGCGTAAGGAAAATCATTTGTTAGGAAATGCGAGAAATAAAAGCATCGTTACAGGAAAATCGCTGAGGGATGGTACCGCTGTGGAAATGATGGGCCAGGCTTCGGCTTGTGGTGGAATTGCTGCAGAGGCAGGATTCACGGCTTCAGGCAGTTCAAAGTCGAGCCTGCTGTCCATGCCATGCCTCGGTCATGCTGCTCTTCACGGCAGCCTCTGGGAGTTTTTGCCATCTCCAGCCACCATGTGTAAGCAGTGCAGTCCTTTTATTAAATGCAGGTTCTGTATTTAATAACAGATCTCCAGGAACTCATCTGTTTCTGAAGCACTATGAGGCAAAATTGAAGCCCTGCGAAGTCCATTTGGGTTTTGATTAATGAACTTGAGGCACCCTACATTTCAGAGAACAGTCTGAGCAGTCTCGTGTTAGGAAGGATCCCAGCAGACATCCGCTGAAACCTTCACACTACTCATTCAAAGATGGGTCTTGGTGTATATCCAGAAGTGCTCTTGATGATCTTAGCTACATCCAGAGCTCTGCTGCATATTCACACAGACAGGAAAAAGGTTGAACTTCACCCAACCGTGTCACTGTGGTCAGCCCACACACAGCACACTTGGGTAAAACTGCACTGCTCGTGGGTAACAAAGTGCCAAGAACACAGCCCTCAACTCTTTTTCTGTGCAACTGCCCCTTGACAGCAGCATTTGCCCAAGAAGTAATGAACTTAAAGAATTAACAACCCCCACCTCCTAGGAGAGGTCAACATCTGCTTGGAAATAAAATAATCTCCTATTCTTGCAGTGCCACTGGATACAAGTGTCAAAAGAGGAGGATCCTTTTGTCTTAAATGCAGATTCATAACTTTGTATCCTAATCTTAAGAACAGAAAAAAAATGGATGGTGTTGCATGCTTGTATGAATCTGTATCTAAGCTGTCATACTTACAATTTGTTTCTGGCTGGAAGGTGCTCATTTGTACATTGTTACATTTAACTCATTACATAGTTCATAAAATAATCAATTAGAATGGTTAAGCAAACACACCCAAGCTTTGATCAGTCAGATCGCCAGCCCAGTGCAAAACGCCTGTTACAAGCTAACAACACACTGCTGCAGCTGGCAATGCAGCAGGGTAAATGGGAGCCCACATTCAATTTCAGTTTCGTTGTTTAATTGAAAATTAAGCAGATGATGTTTCCTGACTTTGAAACATTCAGCATCCCTCCATTAAACTTGAAGCCAAGCAAATACACCCAAGCCTTGATCAGTCGGATAGTCAGTCCCATGTGAAATGTCTGTCGCAGACAAGTTCCCAGGACAGCAATAAAATCAATATAAAAATTTGTCCAGCTGCAGAATATTTCAGAACAGATAAATTGCGAACTCTTTCCTTTTAATATGTGAAACTAATCCCCCTGCATACAAATAAATCTCAGAGATTTAAGAGTTCCACCCTTTATGACACTGAGCATAAAGACTGTGCTAACTGCTAACTAATTAACTTAGGACAGTTGCTGCTAATTAATTAATGCCTATATCTAGGCTAAGAATCCACTGTAGTTGGAGCTGGGGTTTGGCTCATTTCCTTTTAATGTCTTCATAGATGCTTCTAAGAGATGAATGCCCATGATATAGCAGCAGTGTAGGTTTTGGTAGATCTGTGAGCACGTCCCAAACAGTACGCCTAGGCAGCCTCAGGTAATGACAATCTAAACATTAGATTACGAGTGCTGTATTTTCTCTTGAACATCCCTCTTAACACTTCAAGTAACAAAATATGACATTCAGATCATTTTTCTGACTTGTCAGGTGCTGTTTATAAGTCCTGAAAATTCATAATAGATATTCTCAAATTATTCTATACTTAATTGCTGTTTGTGAGCAAACCAGCACTTTTATTTGGACCACTACAGTCTCAAATGAAGCACTTGTCATTCATAATTTTTTTCAATTTATACCTGAGAGAACCAATACACTTTTAGCATCCAAAGCAACTTATGGCAATGACTTCTGCAAAATTAAGTACTTGTGGATTTCTTTATGTGTCAAATATGCTTCCTGATAAATTGGTTGCCTACTATTTCCTGTAGGAGTTCCTGCCAAAATTATTAATGAAATATTCTTGCAAGAATCAGTAGAAAAAGGAAACCACAGATATTCTACTTAACAATATGTTCAGCAGTAGTGCCTAAGATTTTATTCTATCCCAGCTGAGTTGCTGGTTATGCAAACTGGGAGTTCTGGTTTAATTAATCTTCCTGTGCATTGAAGCTGTCCTGGCTGCCATTCTCCATGGTTTTGGTAGTTCTGCGGTATCATTTGTAAGGGGAAATCTTTAAAAATATGTATGGTATCCAAAGAACACTCATTTCTCAGCTAAACCACTCATATTGTTAAAAAGCACAGAAGCTCTTCCATATAACAAAGAGAAGAATAAAAATCCTCTTTATTCATTTCATGTAAATTCTAGACATAAAATAAGTTACTGGGTGGGTTTTTCGAGCTTTCCTCCTCTGAGAAATGTTCTCAGGATAACCTTTAGGCTTTTAAACAGCATCTCTGTTTATTGCCTTTTACATGATATGGAGCTGGAGACATGTTTAGATCTGAGAGTTCTGTTACAACTTGATGATCAAATTCTTTTAAAAGTGTTTCTCTTATGGTTAATGGCTTTGAGAAATCCAAAATTCAGAGCAATTTCTCTTAGGTACTGGATTGTGTTTCCAAGATGTATAATGAGCTATTCTAGCTAGGGAGGTATGTTTTAGTAGAGGATGTTGAAGCATTATTTCAAATAGTTTTTTAAGTAGGTTTAGTGTCCACTGAGAGGTTTTGTTCTGCCAAAGGGCTGGTAGCAACACCTGCTGAGATATCTTGCCATCTGTTTATACATCCAAGAGCCGTAAGATTGGATTAGTAAAACTTTTGCTCATATCCTATGACCACCATTTTTTCCCTGTATTTTGGATGAAGCACCTAACTTCACAATAGCTTTCCCTACAAGAAAGTAATTCTACGTTGGAATGAACTACACTGAACCGAGTTCAGCTTTGCAGAGATGAAGGTAGAGTTCGTAAATTCTGAAGATCTCTCACAAAATGTACTCTAGTCAAACAGTATCATGGATCCCAGTCATAAAATGTTTTACTGCATATGCAGATATTCTAGCATTCCTTAATACATTGCTCTTCATTTGTATTACTGACTTGGTGTGGCCTCATATGCTGTTCTTACTGATGGCATCTTCGATGAACTGTTCATTAACTCCAGATTAAACAAATTTTAGACATGGAAGTCTGAGAACAATTCAGACTGTTTCAAGCACATTAAGACTGCTTTGTTAGAGTCTCTGCATCCATGATGGCCAGATGGGTGGAACATTCACCAAGGAAGAAGAAGACCTTGATTTCTAAATCCTAAACTACAAGTTAGAGACCCCTTTTGTTAAGCACAAGGCACAGTTCAATCAGGAATGCAGGAGCTAGGGGGCTTAAAAGAGACTAACAAAGACAGGCTGAATCTATTGAGAATGCGATTAACTTGGAGAGGGGGAAAACAATACTGAGATCTGCTTGCAATTCCCAGTGCTGTTTATTTATTTATATCCACTGATGCTTAAATGGGAAATGCATAAACAAGTCTTTAGAGCACAGACATGTTGACTTTCAGATAAAGGTGGGATCATTGAGACAACTCTTTGTCTTGGATCAGTCACTATGAAAAAGTACATAAAGAGTTTTCATGCACTACAAGTGAACTAGTTATCCCCATAACATAGCTCAGATACAACTTGCTTACAGTATTCCCAGTTTTAAACTGCATATATTTGTACAGTCCTGCTTTTGATGAGATCCCAAAATTAAATTCATTTATATTTGCATCAATTCTACATATTCATGATTGCAAAGTTTACACTACCCTTATACCTTAGCCTTGGTAGAATCTTACAGACATTCTAGATATATTCTAGATATTCTAAACCTTCTGAATCTTAGTCAATACATACTCCAGTCTAACAAGCAGCTGCATGCTCTGTTCCCCAGTTAACACAAAGCTTCATTACCCTTTGGGATAAAAATAAACTGCTATGTGTATTATCTTACCCATAATTCATTTATTTACAGAGTTAGTGAAACTCATAATTAACTAGACCTCTCATGGGGTCTAATTTCCTTCTGTTCTTTCTGGCACACTGGTATAAAGTTCAGCAAACAGAACAATTTGCAATGCATCTCTCCCCTAGGAGACTCATGTCATCATCTGATCACAGGTTCAACCTCTTTTATTTTTTCCTTTGTGCCCTTCAGCTCAGATTCCTGGTTGCACAGTGATCCAACTTCGCATGGAGGCATGAAAGAATTCTACCATAGAATTACATTATTGGACATTCATGATCCTTGAGGTCCCTTTGAACCCTGGCCATTCTGTGATTCTGTGATCACGGCTTTCTTTTGGCTTTTGTGGCTTGGACAGGTACACTGCTGGGCAAAGAACTGGCCCAGAGAATGGTGGCGAATGCAGTTAAATTCAGCTGGTGACGAGTCATGAGTGCTGTTCCTCAGGGATTGGTATTAGGGCCTGTCCTGTTTAATATGAACAGAGTGCACTCTCATTAAGTTTGCAGATGAAACCAAGTTTAGAGGAAGTGTTAATGTGCCTGAAGGCCCTTCAGAGGAATATGGACAGGCTGGACGGCTGGGCTGAGGCCAGTGAGATGAAGTTCAACAAGACCTAGTGCCAGGTCCTGCACTTTGATCACAACAACCCTAGGCAATGCTACAGTTTTGGGAGGGAATGGCTGGAAGACTGTGCAGAGGAAAAGAACTTGGGGGTGCTGGACAACACTCAGCTGAACATGAGCCAGCAGTGTGCCCAGCCATGAAGACCAATGTCATCCTGGCTCGTATCACAAATAGTATAGCAAGCAGGAGCAGAGAGGTGATCATTTCCCTGCACTCAGCTCTGGCGAGCCACATCTTGAGTACTGTGGTTAGTTTTGAGCTCCTTACTACAAGAAAGACATGGAGGTCCTGGAACATATCCAGAGAAGGGCAACAAAGCTTGTGAGACAGTTTGGAACATAAGACTTATAAGCAGCAGCTGATGGAACTGGGATTGTTTAGTCTGGAGAATAGCAGCCTTAGGGAAGACCTCATTGCCCTCTACAAGTACCTGAAGGGAGACTGTGACAGGTGGGAGTCAGCCTCTTCTCTCATGAAACCAGCAATAGGATGAGAGGGGATGGCCTCTAGTAGCACCAGGGGAGATTCAGGTTGGATACTAGGAAAAATTTCTTCTCCAAAAGAGTGGTCAAGCACTGGAATGGGCTGCCCAGGGAGCTGGTTGTGTCACTGCCCCTGGAGACATTCAAGAAACGTGTAGGTGTGATACTAAGGAGTGTGGTTCAGTGGGCAATATCGGTGGTAGGTGGACAGTTGGACAAGATGATCTTAGAGGTCTTTTCCAACCTTAATTCTATGATTCTAATTCTACTTAGCTTGTGATTACAGTGTATTCCTGGAAAGCATGCACGGGTGGTTCAGGTTAAAGCAGGAATGCATGAGAATTAGAATCCAGATTTCCCATTTTACTGCTACACCCTCTTATGACAATGCTTTCTGGCAGAAGAGTTCTGTAGCATACAAAGTAAACACTTTTTGGAAGAAAAAATAATATACAGTGGGGAACAACTGAGGGGAAAATCTCCACCATACTGCAGGGGACAAGAAGCAGACACTGAAGACATTCTGAATTACCAGATCAGTGTGGTCAGTAATCCTCTTTTACACAAGAAACAAGGAAGAAAAAGCATAACTGCATTGAAGACATAGCTTAGTTTATGAGTGGGACTTAGGCACATGTCTACTTCCCTACTGCAAACCTACTTCCGTTGTCCAAGAAGTTCTATTATTTTCCTCTCCTCCTTATGGATTTCTAGCAGGTACAGCATGGTTTTCAACTTAAAAATGATCTATTTCACATAGGTTTCTTTATAAATGCTGTTGGAGATGGTCCAGAGGAGAGACACAAAGATGATCAGAGGGCCGGAGCACCTGCCATACAAAGACAGGCTGAGGGAGCTGGGTTTGTTCAGCCTGGAGAAAAGAAGGCTGCAGGGTGACCTCACTGCAGCCTTTCAGTACCTAAAGGGAGCCTACAAACAGGAGGGGAGTCAACTCTTTGGAAGAGTAGATAACAGCGGGATAACGGGAAATGGTTTTGAGGGAGGGAAGATTTAGGATGGATGTCAGGGGGAAATTCTTTACAGAGAGAGTGGTGAGGTGTTGGAACAGGCTGTCCAGAGAGGTTGTGGATGCCCCGTCCCTGGAGGTGTTCAAGGCCAGGTTGGATGGGGCCCTGGGCAGCCTGGTTGAATGGGGAGTTTGGTGGCCCTGCATGTGGCAGGGGGGTTGGAGATTCATGATCCTTGAGGTCCCTTCCAACCTGGGCCATTCTGTGATTCTGTGTGAAAAAAAATCATTCTGTATAAACAGTCTTCCCTTTTTACTTTTTGTTCCTCTTTATAAAAAAAAAATTAACCTTATCAAATACATTAGGAACCATGAAAGACTTGCTTACACTATTATAAACTGAATTTAACATCTTCTTACCACATTCAGTTTTCAGTCCAGTGATTTTTTCCTTGCACAGTCTTCCTATAGAAGGAAAATAAAGTTAATTTAATTCATGTTTTCATCCTTGATTAACCTGATAAATAGAAAATATATAAATGCAACACAGTGAGATGCATACTTCCATAAATTTGAGATATATATTTTAAGAGTTAAAAGGGTTAAGAGGAGGGTCACAAAGCTGATCAGAGAGCTGGAGCACCTCTCCTATGAAGACTGACTGAAGGAGCTGGACTTGTTCAGTCTGGAGAAGAGAAGGCTGCAGGGAGACCTCATTGAGGTCTTCCAGTATTTAAATGGGGATTATAAACAAGACGGAAAACAATTTCTTACACGGGTAGATAGTGATAGAAAAAGGGGGAATTATTTTGAACTAAAGGAAGGAAGATTTAGATTAGACACCAGAGGGATTTTTTTCACTGAGAGGATGGTGAGGTGCTGGAACATATTGCCCAGTTTTTGGATGCCCCCTCCCTGGGTGTGTTCGAGATCAGGTTGGATGGGCCCCTGGGCAACCTGATCTAGTACTTGATCTAGTGGCTGGCAACACTGCCTGTGGCAGGAAGGTTGAAACCTGATGATCCTTGAGGTCCCTTCCAACCCAAGCCATTCTATGATTCTGTGATTTATGGTGTAGACTAAGAAATGGAGGAAAATACATTTGGATAAGTAATATGGAGCAGAATGCACACCTGGTCCGGTAAGCTGAGTCACAAAGTGATTGTGTCTTGTACCATGTAGTGTACATAAAAATTATCATACCCATGAATATAGTCAGGTTTGCAATCAGTATAAAGCATAAACAGCTGTCTCTTTCTTCTGTGGCTGACAGCAAAAGATACAGACAAGAGAATGAAGAAGAGAGAGGAGAGGAAAAATTAGAATTCTAAATTGTTTCAGTGGAAAAAAAAATATTCCTAAACTTATCCTTAAACACGATCATAAGAGAAAGGTATCAGAGAAAATCAGACATGGAAAAAAGTTGTTTTTCTTTGTGTGCTTAGAAAATAAGTGTGTATACATACATTTGCAGTCCTATGCATATAGAATCATAGAATCACAGAATGGTTTGGGTTGAAAGGGACTTTTAGGGTCATCTAGTTCCATCCCACTGCTATAGGCAGGGATACTGCAATCAGGTACAGAGACCCCTCTAGATCAGATATAGTGTGGGATGATTGTGGGAATCAGGCAAGATAGCTTGGAGTAATAGCAAAGTAAGAAAAATGTATTTGGGAGGTATTTTGAAGAAGGAAATGTAAATAGATTTATGAGAAGAGGGGCGAAAGAATTTTGAAAAGGGATATTTAGATGCAGTAGCTTAAAATTAATGCAAAAAAGACAGGCAGAAGAAGCATAACTGAAAAAAGGTAGGAAGAGGTAGGAAGTCAAGGAACAGTGAACAAGCAGTAGAATGTATGCAGCCAAGTTTCCTGTGGTTTTGTAACTTGGAATAAGACTATTATAAGACTAATGTGCTTATTATTTTCTGAGGATTTGCAGTAAAAGGAAACAAGTAGTACAAGCATAAACGTAGGCCATAGGTCTAATTAGAGCAAATCCACAAATAATAAGATTATTTCTACTAAAAAGGAAAACACCGTTTTCATGAGCTTATTCATAAAGTATGTGCATCCTTTAGTATATCAAGTTGCATACTGCAGGATAATGGCAAACTTCTGAATTTTGTTAGGGAAATTCTGATTTCATTACCAAATTTGCAAGATATTACTCAACATCAAGTAACAAATACGAGATGTCGAAGGAAAAACCATGAAAACAAACAAACAAAAAAGCTGAATTTCAAAATAATGCTATCAAAAATCCTAAGGACAAGAATTTGTAGAAATCCAGTATATAAACTAGCTAAATACAATTATCCCAGTCAGCATAAAAATGCTATTTCATATAAAGAAGGACAACAAATTCTAAACTACGTGATGAAAGAAAAATGGAAGAGTGCATTGCCTATCAGTAACAGGTAGCTGATAAGCCAGCCTATGTGTGTCTAAGAGAAAACAAGAGTTAATGGAATCTTCTCTTTTGGATGGAAGTTAAGCAGTATCCTTTATGTATACAGTACATGTCCAAACAAATGAGCTGAACTGCATCTCTGCCCTCAGTGGGAGACTGCTTGGCTCCATTCACTTGTTGTAACACTGAGACCTTGAGCACTCCCAGAACTGGCTGAAATTTTCAAGAAGGTTCCAAGGAAATTGCAAGGCTCAGAATGACAGAAAGTACAACTGAGTAAATCTTGCTTCCTGAACAAGGGAGGCTAGAAGTATAAAAAAGCAAAAAGAGATGAAATTAATTCAAGCAGACAGTTGACTGCCACTACATTAAAGCTAAACACAGTTTGCATTTGGACTGCAATTTAAATTGGCTTCTCAGATAGCAGTACATGGCATGTCTAATTTGGACTAGAAGGCCAAAATAAAGGACACTTCTGTTAAAATAAAGTCAATGACAATGAAAAAAAGATACAAATTGGGAGGTACAAAGCAAAACAAACCTGGACAAAAGAGATTGTGAAACAAGTGTGACAGAAAGGATTGTCACAAGGCTGTTTCTATTTCAGTGTTCAAAATCCATTAATGCATAAGAAAGATATACACTAAAAAAGTCAAGCAGCGGAAGATTTAGAAGTGATGACAGAAGTGTTATTCAGCAATAAGAGAAGCAGGCAGTTACGTCAAGAAACATAATTTCAGCAGTCTCCTCTCAGGTTGGAAACACAGCAATGACAAGTAGTCTCAAGGAATCAAACCTCAAACACAAAGTGAATCCTTATAATGAGCAGGGCTCACCTGCTCTGATGCCAACATACTGTGTCTCTCTCTAACTTTTTGTCAGTATCTGCGTGGCTTCCAAGCTAATGAAATTTAACTGAAATGAGACTGACACAGGATATTTTGGCAAAGGACACTTTAACAGAGGATATTTCGACTGGAAAGGAGGACGTAATGACAGTTGCTCAAACTCTTCTTATCCCACAGCTTTTCCCATTTTTTTTTAATGTATTAAAGAAAAGGTTCTGTATTTTATTCATGCATCAGCTCAGAACACTTTTCTAATACTCACAAATAAATTATGATGCGATGTTTAATTGGCCACTCAAAACATATTGTCTGCCAGCATACCAGCTGCCTCCCAGGTAAATTAACTCTATCATTCGCTTCACTTTTAATACATCTTGAATTCACTGCATGATTAAGATATCATACTGAATTAAGCAGTGTAGATACTGGAGAATAGTTCTGCAAATTGAATGCATTCGATCTTATCACTAGATAAGTAAATACGCTGTAGCTCCTCATTTTTGTGGTAAAGAATATATAGCACAGACAAGGTACCAGGCAGGTAGTGTTTTCAGTTAGCTGTGTGCAAAGGAACAAGCAACAGCCCATAGAGGACTGTAGCTGCTCTGGGCCATTACACAGCAAGAGTAGTTAGATTCCATTCATTTAACACTGATGTTAACTCATCTTGTATATAAGACACAAATATTGGAACAAAGTAAATACGCTATTTGTATTTAAAGAAGAAAAAAGAGAAGCTCAGGATTTAAAAAACCTATCTGTTTGCCTCACTTATCCCAAATACTGAAGCAAATAATGGAAGACAGTATTATTAAGCATTTAGAAGACAGGAGGAATATGTGAAAGAGAACATGTACCTGCCAAGTAAGAATTGTGACAAGCTATCTAATTTCCTTCTTAATGATTAATAGGACTTGAGAAAATGAGAAGTGGAATCTAACAGGATTTCAGGAAGGATGTTTTCTTATGTGGTATGCTCATTTATATGCAAACTACATTGACTGAAAAAGAAATATATCAATGATTTACTGTCAAAGTAGAGAACTATTTTAAGATTCTGTCCTGGTCCAATACCATTAAATATTTTAACTCATAACTTGGGGTATTTCTTAAATTTGTCAAAGATTTCATGCTGAAGGATCTATAAGAGCAGAGAGGGACAAAATGAGAGTTTTAAATGAATTTGGTGAATTGGAAGAATAGTCTACAAAAATAGGACATTGTTAGTTTGGCAATGAGAAACTGCTCAGATAAAAATAGACACTGTATGGGTAGTAAACATGCATTTGTAGTAGAGGGTAATAATTATCAGTGTTAATATGTACACAAATCTCTGTGAACTATTGTATAAATAGGAGATGTGTGGTAGTAGAGCTACAGTTTGCCAGATTACCAGAATGTTGACACTTACCTCAAAGGTCTAACAACATTACTGAGGCAAAAATGATTATGAGAGCCTTCATTTACCTGCTACAGTGAGATTATGATTCCCAGCAATCAATGTATGAATGGCCTATCTTGTGATGGTAAAGGTACAGACAAAAGGATATTAGACTTCTTCAATGGCAACACTCACATCTTGAAACGGAAATGAAAGGTTGGAATAACAAAAGTTACTTTGGGATGGAGACTTTATGTAAAATCATGGTATAGGCCAGGAGTCAGGAGTCCTTGAATAACCTCAGTTAAGAGGGTATCAGAAGCACTTAAAAGCAACACAGTGGTGTGATGAAATTGCTGGGAAGATACTAAAATACAGAAATAAGCTCATAAAAACAGTAATCATGTCCAAAAGAGGGAAAAACCAGGACAGTCTAAGTGATCTTAAGCGTAAAATCACAGATCAGTACAAAAACCTATTTTGAAGAAGCCCTAACAAATGCTCAACACCTTTTTATCAGAAAGAAGTGGTTCACCAGACCGTCAGTGAAACTAATCATTGGCCACAAGCAGCTCTGAAGGTAGATAAACTATATCAGAATGCATTGGTTTTCATTAAAGAGCAGGTCAGGGCAGCTCTTAAAGCAATTCTTCACAAGGGGTGAACCTGAGGAGCTATCTCAATTAAAATATTAATAAAAGGACAAACTAATAAAATTCACTATACTAAATTGTAGGGACATAATGGATGGTAATCCCAGAGCTGTAAAGAAATGCAAATATGAAATTGCTGAGCAATAATACTGTGGTAGGTAACCTATGTTTTAAATCAATCTCTATGGCCAAAGGTCAGTGACAAACATGACATCAAGCTTGAAACAAACTCCAGGAGAAATACTGGGTACTACTAGACCATAAATCTGATTGATATTTTCGATCAGCTTTTCTTCTACATAATTAAGTATTCTATATAATTAAGTATATTAAATACAATGTACTGGCCAGGAGTCAGCAGAAGTCCTGTTGAGGACTCCTACATCACAAATCTATTAGATATCTCTGGAGGAGTTCATAAGATAAATGTCACCTAATTGATGTGTTTTTCACAGAGATTCATACAAAGGCTCTTAAAGAAGTTACTCTGTCAAACATAAGACAGAAAACTAAGAGTAAGGTTTAATAATCAGATTTTATAATGAGAAGATATTGCACTTAGACACCTCAGAATCTGAGCCAGCTTTTTGTTAGTTTTAATGCATTCATAACCATATGGAAAAGGGTTGGATTACAAAAGGACAGAATTTTGTGATGATATAATATTATGCAAGATAGACAAATATAAAGCTGACTGAAAAGAAATCCAGAGGGATCTCAAAATATTGAAAGATTTTCAATAAAAACAACTGAACTAAATCTTGACAAGTATAATACCGTGCAGACAACTTAAAAGTACCCTAATTATAGATACATGACTGGGTGGTTCACTGTGATATCCATTATCCTTCAGAAAGAGATCTGAAGCTAATAATAGTGGAAAAGTAACTGATAAAAAAATATTAGAAATTACAGGGAAAAGAGAGAACAAAATAAAATATCATTTTATATGTATATATATATATCACACTAACTCTTCTCAAACGTCCTTTCACATCCTTGATGCAGTTCTATCTTTTCACAGAAGATGTGAAACAGAATTAAAAAAAAAAAACACCTGCAAAAAAGAGTCAGTTATTCAGATGAATGACAGCTTCAGTACAACAGATTAGGCATTTCTAAGCATGGAGAAGAGATGGTGGAGAAGTATATGATACAGGGCTATTAAACTGTAAATAGTTTGAATAAGATGAATTGCTTAGTAATTATTTATAACTTCACAAGAAAAACAAAAATGAAAAAAACTTCAGACCCTTCAGGAAATTATCAGGCAGCAAATTAAACACAGTACATTTTAATAGAATATGTAACTAAATTATAGGCCTCACTGCCACAGAAAAAAATAGTCATAATAATAAGAAAATGAAAGTACAAATGTGTTCCAAAAGTGATGTATAAATGGAGGCAAAAGACTACACTTGTGGCTGTAAATCATGATAACCTTCAGTCTGGGGAGCCCTTGAGCTGAGAAGATACAGTAGAGGAAGGATCACTTTCATGTTCTTCCTAAAATTTTCATGTACTGGCTTCTGTAGTGAACCTGGTTCTTTCAGTCTAACATGAAAGGACAGAGGTTCCTATGAAATGCACAAATGCAGTATTGCAAACAATTTGCTAGCTGGGAGTTCTACAAGAAAGTATCTTGGGAGTACAGTGAATGACAAGCAGAACAAGACTCAGTTATGTCATGCTGCTCCAGAAAATGAAAAGCATCAAGTGCTGAAGTATAAACATGAATGTGAAGGAGTATTTTTGCTCAGCTCAATTGGTAAATCCTTAGCTAAAACGCTGGCCAAGTTTTGTTATTGCATTTTCAAGGTGATATAGAATGAAACTGCAAGTGTAAAAAATGTCAAAAACATATGACCTATGGGACACGTAAGAGGAATTATGGAGCTTTTATTTAGACAGGAAATTTCCAATATTTAAAGGACAGCATCAGAGAAGGAAGAAAATTTGTTCACTGGGTCATTGGGCATCTACTGAAGGAAAAGAATGCAGAAAGCTTGAATTGTTCCATACAGGATTTAGACTAGACCTTAGGGAGGACTTTTTGACAACACTGCTAATATTGGTGTGAATTGCTAGGAAATCGTAGAATTTCTATCATCCTAGATTTTTTAAAGACATCTGTCAGATCTAGATCTTAAAAGTTTAAGTACAGATCACTTTGATTTAGAGCAGTCAGTAGACTACATTAGCATTCAGCATCCCTTTGAGCCCTGTTTTTTCAGACATTTGAGGACTGGATTCTTTGATTTGGTAAATTGATATTATTCTGACTGGACAGCAGTGCATGCTGTCTTTGTGTAGTTTTATTTTCTTCCTCATTCCAGCTCTCACTATCTCTCACGCTGTCTATAATTTTATTTAAATACTCAGCTATTGTTCCTCACATCCATAATCCTTTCCATGGCTTGCCAATCACTGCTTAGTCTTATTTCCTGTATTCTATCATATTCCCCTGCTCATTTTTCAAACAGTCAGTGGTGATCTGTTCTTAGTTTTATAAGTACAATCTCAAATTTCCTTTTACTTACTTATTTTTAAAATCCAGATATGTAACAATTGAGTGTGTCATATTAAGGTAGATACAATCACCTAATTTAGTATTTTCCCTTAGGAAATATGTGCTACCTTGGCTAAAAGCTCAGGTCAGCTCACTGAAATCTTTTGCTTAATCCTTTTCAGGGAAGAAACAGTTTGTGCTTTAAATTTAGTGCAAGCTGTTGGAAGCATTTATACACTAAGGTAAGGCTTAAAGAATAAGGCTACGTGCAGAGGTGACAACTGTTTAAAGGCATTTGCTGATCCCTGGCACTAGCAGCTGCCAGTGGTGCTTATGCCAACAGTGGATGAGTTCGCTCAAAATGAAGCAGTGGAGCCCAAGCTCCACTGCTTGGTGGCACAACACATGCTACCATGATGGCATGGCACTGTCATGATGGCATGGAACCTCTGTGTTGACATGGCAGCTCAGGGGTGGCCCAGAAGCATTGTGATGGCATGGCACTGCCATAATTGCAGAACACCAACACAATGGCACATCACCACTATGATGGCACAGAACCCCTGTGATGGCACAGCACCACAGTGATGACACGGCATCTCTGTGATGGCACAGAACAGCCATGATGGCACAGCACTGCAGTGATGGCATGTTCTTTTCTCTGTAAGGTGGACTCCCTCAGCCCACACAGGCAGAGTCTGGGCATGACTCTGGCACATTACAGCAGAGTGTGCAGATCAACAGGCTCTAGATGAGCATAATTCTTACCACTTACAGTGACAGAAGTAGTTGTAGAAGAGAGTTGCAAAATGCTTTTGAGGAGGACATATATCACCTATGTTCCTTAACAGAAGAAAACCAAGATAATTATTTTCAAAATCTTCAATATCAGGTACTTTGTGAGCAGACTCCATAAAAGTGATCCCTTTTTCAAGGACATTTATCCCTGCTTCCCTGGTAATCGAGCCCATTTTACGACAATCTTGATTATTATTCAAGGGAGCAGGTATCTATTCACTCAGAGCTACCTGCTAACCACGATCTGAGAGCACAGTGTCATTTTCATAAACAGGAATATACCACCAAAGTTATGTTTTTGTGTAGAGCTACGTGGAAAATAACAGTTCTGTAGCTGTTCTGTTCCAAACTGATTATTTCAAAGACACAATTTTTTAAAAATTTGTTTCTTAAAAGTGCAAAAGTCTTCAAATGGTTGGAGACAAATTCATTTCTGAGAAGCAAAGGCAGAGAGAGACGTACTGTGCAAAACCTTTAAAGTAGAACTGGGAAGATGAATATCTTGCTCAATCCTTTGCTTTGCAGCAAGCCAAGATGTAGCAAATGATGGCATAAAAACTGTGAAGGAGACATCATGCCTGATGATATAGACTGGAAGAAATTTGGGCTAACTTCACTAGAGAATCAGAGGACTTATTTTTATTGTTGTCCCCCTCAACGTACGTAATCCCCTGACATGCTCAATGTTCCTTGATTACAGGTGCCATTTCTCCCTTCTTGTTGATCGGCAGTGATACTGTTGTGCCAGAAGAGGTTTAGTTTCTTAATTCACTCCCTTGTTGAAGCCCACTAAGATCAAGGTCTTTGAATGTCTTCCCTTTGATTCTTGGAAGTTTTGTTTATGTAACTCTATTGTTTTCATCCCTTAAAAAAAAATAAATAAATAAAATAAAAGGTTTTCACTTAGTTCTCCTGTAGATGGTTTTATGGCACCCATTCCTGTATGGCTGCATTAACCAACCGTGTAACCAGTGAAAGATAATGTCCTTAAAGAACCACCCCAAAAAGCTGATTCATATAAACGCCCAGGGAAAGCAGATGTGTGTACATCTACCTCAAACCAACCACTCATGTTAACTCTCAAAGATGATGAATGTTTCTAAGTGTTTTCCTTCCTTAGTTTAGTCCTGAACATTCTTTAACTTCCTTAGCTATTGTTTAATTTTGCATGATTTTAACAATTACATAAATGTCAGACCCAGTGCTGCCTGATTCTGCTGAAGAATGTTTACAATAATGTATGTAAAAAGGCACCAAACCTACCCCTGAAGTGTCTGTTCATTACAGAAACCACACAAATATGGGTTAGTGACAAGAACAAGAGTAACAGGAAAGGACTAAAAATGCTTCTTTGCTATGGTTCCTTAACTTTTTCATACCTACAGTTACACTGCAATTCCACTTATTCTGTGGTCTCTGTAATTAAAACTAAAAGAATCATCTCACTTATTTTTAAGAGAGAGAGACCTTTGGTTTTATGCATAGATCACAAAATGGTAAAGTACATGTGGAGATTAGGGGAACCTCAGAAACCCATTTTGCGGTAGAATTGTCTATGCAGTAAAACAGGTCATGAAATTATCTCCTAAAACTTCTATTAAATGAAATTATTCTACAATTTAAAAATTAGAATCTAAACACCACCTTCTGGATCTCTAAGCTTAATCCTGTTAGAAGTGTTTCATACACTACTGCAGATATTAAACATAACAATTACATTAAAAGAGCACTGAAGTTGTGAAGCATGTATTCACACAGCACTCATAATGCATTGGACTCCTTTAATGACTGATTTTCTTTTTTCTCCTAATTGTGCTGTGTAGTCTATGCCCTTTTCATTGTACACAATGCACCTACTGCACTGAATTAACTTAGAGGTTCTTCCATAAAGCACATCTATGTAGGAACAGAAGACTTTCTAAACATTTTTTTTCCCAAAAACTCCATGACATTAGAGATATTGTTCTCTCTCTGTTGCTGACTATGAAATGCACAGAGACACTAAGGTCAAAAGTACTTACTAATTTTGGTTACTCAGTTTGAGACACAACATGATTTTTCAGTGTATGCAGCATAATACAGGCTTCATTAGATTCAAAGTGCCTCTGTTAACTTCAGGGACTGCTATGAGCACTCTTTCAAATGAGGCTGCAGTACTTCAAGTCCAATATCCATAAAACAATTAATAAATGGATGACCATCTAAGGTAAGAGAAGCCTAGTTAAAGATACTTGCGTAGTGTCTAGTTATGTGGCAAGAGACAGACAGTAAATGTCTCAGTTATCTAATGTTGCCTCATCAGACCAACCCAATTGCTTGCTGCCTCTTTTCTTTACAGCCCTGTCTCCTTCACTGAATAGCTTATTTTCTACCATTTACTGCAAGAATAGCCACCCTTTGGGGATCATATAAACCGTATGCCAAAAGAATCAGTGAGTAACAACATCTGGAGAACTCTAGAATATGTTAATGGCTTCCTGAGGATCCAGCCAGTCCTTGCAGAAGAACAATCTTCAGTAACATCTCCTGTAACAAATCACTGATACCCTTGTTAAAGTAAGATCTGTGCAGTCCATAGCATGCAAGATACCATTGAATGTTTGAAAACCTATATATCCCTTAAAAACTGTTGGTCCAACTGTTTGTCCCTTGGCTGCAGGCCATCCTCTTCACTTTTCATCAACTACTTCCAGTCTGCCTAGAGAATCTGTCCAGCCTTCCCAAGCACTGCTGGTGGACAACAGGTTGGCCATGAGCCAGCAGTGTGCCCTTGTGGCTAAGGCCAGTGGTATCCTGGGGTGCATTACAAAGAACATGGCCAGTAGGTTGAGGGAATTGACGATCCCCCTCTACTCTGCCCTGGCGAGCCAACAGCTTGAGTCCAGTTCTGTCAGTTGTCCAGTTCTGGTCTCTTCAGTTCAAGAAAGACAAGAACTTCTTGAGAGAGTCTAGTGGAGGGCCACAAAGATGATGAAGGGGCTGGAGCATCTCCAGTATGAGGAAAGACTGAGAGTGGATCTTAATAATGCTTACAAATATCTAAAGGAGAGGAGTCCTGTAGGTGGGGCCCTTGTTCTTTTCAGTGACAGAACAAAAGGCAATGGGCACAAGAAGGAACACAAGAAGTTCCATAGGAATGTGAGAAAGAACTTATTTACTCTGAAGGTGACAGAACACTGGAACAAGCTGCTCAAAGAATTTGTAGAGTCTCTTCTGGAGATATTAAAAATCCACTTGGATGCTTTCCTGCATAACCTGCTCTTGGGAACCTGCTTTAGCAGGGGGAGTGGACTACATGATCTCCAAAAGTCCCTTCCAACCCCTGCAGTTCTGTGATACTGTGTCACTCCATCATTCAAGAGACTGTTTCCTCCCTTCTTTCACCTCGAAGGCTCAGCTGGGTTGGTTGTTCCCTTGCACACACCCCTTGCTTCATTCTCGTCTTCCCACGTCCCTGTCAGATTTCCACTCTCAATCTATCAACAATTTAGGAGATGTCCTCCTCCGTGTGGTCCAAGCATAAATGTTGAAAGTATAAAGATGATACCTGACAAGAGAAAACCTTGCTCAGAGTCAGCTCACCTATTTGATATGAACTACCTCTTCAGAAAAGCCCTTCTTAGTTTGGGCCAGAGGTGCCCACACAGCATTTTTGGGAACTTTGGCTAAGAGTCCTATTTACATTTCTGGTCATATAGGTGGACTAGCAGTTTTTCAAAAGGCTATAAGACCAGCTGTCAGCAGATATAAACATCAACTGCATACTAAATTTCAAGATTTCTGCACCAAAGTATTAATACAGTAGAACTTTTCAAACCATCACTAGGCTTTTTAGAAGAGTCAAAAATACCATTTTCCTTTGCTTTTTTACTGGAATAGTTCTTCCCAGTCAGTCTTAGGCAGCAAATATGAGCTCAAGTGGTTAATATTTGCTATGTGATATAGAGAAATAAAATCTTGCTGTTACAAATGGAGAGATGTCTGACTTAATAATATCGTAGCAATGGGAAGTGTCTGTACAACGTAATTATAGAGCCAGGAGCTTTCCTAATCCCATTAGCCTCTGTCTCCTTCTCTGTTTCCACTGAGCTGGAAAGCTATGTTTTCCTATTGCAGTGCATTAGACAAGCTCCAATACCGCGCAGAAAGTACAAAGTGACCTGATAGTGAACAGAGGAGGAAGGCAGTGTGTGAGGGGAGACAGCTTGCTGCCTGTTCCTCATTGTGAAGGGTCTTCTCTGCTGTATGAACCCACATGGACATTTAGACTACATTGCTAAGACAGGACCTGGAAGAAGTGTGAAGTTCAGTTCCCCCAGCCACATGGAAACTGTCCCAAATGGTAATTGTAATTCTCTCCTCATGATTATTTCTGTCTCCAACCAGTGAGGTTAGGCTGCAATGATCTGACATGAGTCCCAACACCATAATTGGAGATGGAAACAACAAAGAGGAGATCTAAGAGAAAGGAAGAGCTCTTTTGAACTGCAGTCAGAACAACTGAGCTCATGGATCTCGTTGTCTGACAGAGCGTTTTTTGAAGGAAAGGGAAACATGTACACATTAGCCATGCTGACACTCGCTTCCCACAAAATTGCTAGCAGTTAAATTTACATAGGTCCCTTACGTAAGCATTCCTGAAAATCTAATTGAGTTTTCAAAACTGCAGAAGTTCTGGCAAGGCTCAAGCATTACAAAGACGAATAGATGTCAGTTTGTTTCCAGAACTTTTGAAAAAGATGTTTTATACCAGGATGTAGTGTTGATTCTTATTCCGATCCTGTTCTGATCTCCATTTTGGTTTTGTAAATTCTTAGAAATTTGTATGAACTTAAGAACTCCGTTTTTCAAACAGATTTCCACGCATCACACACATTCCATCAGAAAGAAGATGCTCTTTTCCTTCTCTGCTCTTGCTAGTTGTTTTGTTGCTGTTCATTGTTTTTTTAAAATCCTTTGGAAAGGAATTCTCCTTCTCAAAATCAATTTCTCTCCTGCAGCTGAGTTCTAGGGCTAGCTCTGATGACGACTTGTCAGTAGTCTTGTAGGCAAGTCAGTACACTCAGCCTTCATTCTTCAAGAATCTGCTGCCTGTCAAATATCCAAAAATTCAAATACCCCAAATCTCACTCCATCCTATACACAAAGCAGCAAAAGGTGATTTTGAACTCAATCTCCACTGCCTTCACAGAAGAAATGCTGCAGCGGAGTGGGGAGAAGAGCATCAGGAAGGTTGCTACTGCCACCAAGATGAGATGGTAGGTCTGCTTCGGACTGCAAACACAGGAAGGAATATTTAAGTATTTGGAAGGTGTTTGCTAAACAGCTTTTCCCATCCTCTCTGGGAAAGCAGACAGATGGAAATGTACTGGGTGATAGCTTCAGTTCACGGTCTATTGGCTGAAATACATTGATCAGAAGCAATAAAACACTTGTATGTGCTTTATTTATTAACGTTTGTAAAACGCTTTGAAGTCTTGACAAACAGAATTTCCTTGTTAATATTATGAAGATAGTGATAATTAATTAATTAATAGGGATAACAGAGTTCTACTGCAGCAGCACACATAATGAAATCAGTAGCTGGCATCTCTGTGACTGTCGTGTCACAGTTATCATACCAGGTGGTAAAATATGCATGTGGCGTGATTATATATCAGATCTTTCAATTTGCATTTTATTTCACAAGTGAATCAACAGGCAATCATTACTTATCATTTTCACTATTTGATTGATTTTTTTGAATTTACTGCTATAGTTCTGGGAATTATTTCAAAGGACAGATGGTGAATGCTTCTTATTTCTTTGTTGCACTGTTCACAGTCTAGTTCTCTGACCTTCACTGCACTGCCAGAATAACTCTTATGTGAGCAGAAAAGCAGCACTAGAAGTTTTAGCTACATGATTTCAAGATAGGTAAAATCATTGCAATTTTTCATATAACTAAGTAGTATTATTTTGTATTCTAATTTTGGTAGCTATAGACTTTGGCTTGTAGCAGTCTAACAAAATATGGTCCTTTCACAAAAATAGATATAAGACAAAATAACCACAGAATTGGTAGCTAATGACAGAGAGGTGAGAACTGGAGAAAACATGACAAGCAGTGATAACAGCACAGTAACCCTGAGTGTCAAGTCTTTCACCAAGTAGCTCATTGCTAAAAATCTAAAAAATAAAAACAAATAACAAGGACTATGGGTATTGGAGTGGTTCCAGCATGCACAAAGATCTCTTTCCCATCATGCAGGGGAGATGGAATGTAACAAGTAAGGTTCTTCTCTGAAATCTTAACAACTGGCTGGTGAAATCTACTGTCATTCACACGCAGATGTAGATATCTGCATTTTGATGGAGGAAAAGAGAAAGCTGGTTGAAGGAAAAAAAAAGTAACAACCATAATTAGGTTCTAATGGAAAAGAAACCCACAGAGAACGGCCACATAGATAATGTCACAAAAAATGATCTTTTGGAGGAATGCGATCAAGAAAAGGTAGAAGTGCTCAAGGTTAGGAAAAAAACCTGAGTAGCAGGAAAACATATGCTGTTACCTTACACTACAGATTTAGCTGTGATGCTCACTAGAAAACAATATATATCAAAGAGAGTGTTAAAGAAAAAAATTGCAACTCATACAAAATAGTTGTGTATAAGGAATGAAGAAATCTAATAACAGGTGAGATAAAATACGAGCAATTACAATAGCAGAAATGATAGAAGAGATCAAGTTAGAGGGAAAGAGAAATAATTTTATCCAACATGAACAGCCCAGAAAATACTGGAGACAATATCCAGTATGCCTTAAATTGTAGCACACAGAAATAATGATGAATGATCTCTATAGTGAAGCTTCTCATGTTGCAAATAATTATTTAAAGCCAGTTAAAGAGAGGCATTTCCCAAACCTAAGATACTAAGAACTATTAATGTCAAACTGTCATCTCCTAAGAGCTCTGAAAGTATTAAAAATAATTGCTAGTCATCAAACAAATGATGAGGGCCTAATTTTACATGCCTGTTTCAAGGCAAAATTCTCACAGCCGTCAGGTTGATAAGTCAGGGGAAAAATGCCCAATAACATTTTAGTATAATAGCTCTTGTTATAAAAAGCCAAAATGCGTATTTTTAATCATCTATTTTAATAATCTTTTAATAAGATGTTTTAATTGAAATTTATGTGTTACATAACATTATATTAAGCTAAATTAATCAGTATCCTTCAGTAATGGTTGCCCTGGAAGAGGAATTCTGAGTATGTATGCAGTCTCAGCACTGCATTTCAGACCTGTACTGGAATGGAAAGCTGGAATGCTTTACATGGAAAGTGCTCATTACTGAATAGCTGGAAATGTTTTTAGAATTGCACAGTAACAATTTGCCAGACAATTAGTAAATGTCAGTTTCCCAATTAATGTATACTATTTCTAGAACATCAGAAATCTAGTGTTTGTCGTCTATGCTCCCTCCAAAGGGAAAGGGAAATTATGCCAAACAAAGGGGGGAGAAAAAAATAAAAAAGAAAAAGAAAATAAATTACACAGGAGTGAAAGGACAGAATCTAGGATACAGGTAATTGTGTTCTCTTATATTCCATATTATATATGGAATTCTACACCATGGCTTGTGTAGGGACATTCTGGGGCAAAAAGAAGCACACAAAATTTGCTGCTTCTATGCATAAATAAAGGCAGTAGCTATGATGAGAAATTATACACACACACACACACACTTATCCAAGAGGCAAATTTCATTCACAGCACTGCTGAAATTCTCTGGAGAAAATTTACAAGCGCACCACAAAACAAGGACAAATAGCCACTCTATTCCAAATCTTGGAAGATATTACAGTAAACTGTAACAAAAAACCAACAACAACAAAAAAAAAAAAACAGTTCACTGTTGTTGGTTTTTTACTACCCTATATCTGCATATAAAGACTGGACACAGCTGTAGACCTTAAGCTTTCCTAAGCCACAGAACAAACCACTTGTTTGAGATCAGTCATGGTGATGCACAGAACTCCTGAAGGGTGGAGCTGCAGAAAGACAGAAATCCTGCCTCCTATCTGCAGCAGAGAGTATCATCAGCTGGTATGCACATGACCTAGAATAGGAACATCCACCAGCAACATCAGTGCAGACACATCTGGGAGTCCTGGAGCACCCCCCCTATGAGGAAAGGCTGAGAGAGCTGGAGCTTTCCATCCTGGAGAAAAGAAAGCTCCACGGAGAATTTATAGCAACCTTCTAGTACCTGAAGTGCCTACAGAAAAGCTGAGGAGGGACTTTTTATAAGCAACAGGGTGAGGGGAAATGGCTTTAAATTGAAAGAGGGTACATTTAGACCGATACTGTGAGGGTGGTGAGACACTGGAACAGGTTGCCCAGAGCAGCTGTGGATGCCCCCTCCCTGGAAGCATTCAAGGCCAGGCTGGACGGGGCTTTGAGCAACATGGTCTGGATGGAGGTGGATTTCAGAAAGCGGATTTTAAAGAAAATCTGTCCTCCTCAGTTATGTGATACGATCAAGACTATGAACCTCTGTCTGTATTCCACCTGCATCTGCATTGCTAAAAATCACACAGCAGGAACAGCAGAAAGCTTAAGAATCCTCAAGTCATTGTAACACAGTAAATATGTGATAAATATGGTGATGATCATTCACACTGCAGGTCAATGTGCATGGGCTACAGCACATAACATGTTCACCAGTAAAAGACAGATGATTGTGTATTTGCAAACTACAGAATATTCTTTCTGCATAAATATATTAAATCACATTTATGCCAAATATATTACATACTCATGTCAAGAGAATAGACCCCATCTGTACTGCAGAGATGTAATTAGCATTAATTAATATGTTCACATTGTCTGGTGTTCATATATTTTGCCCTGAAGTCATAAATGTGGCATGGCATTTAGCGAGGCGGTATTCATGAGCCTTCATTTGAATTCCAAACATTTGTTTTTTTCTGATCTTTTTACTAACCCTTATTATTAACTGTTTCTTGGCAGTTATGGAAAATAAGATTTGCTTATTGCAGCAATAGAGAAATTGCTGTTCTTCCTAAGATAGTCACATGCAAAGAAGTTTGCTCAGCAGCTGATACCTAGGTGATACAGCTACCTTCATCTTGTGGCACTGATACAGTAACAAACTTCACAACTGAGTACAATTAGCAAAATTGCTCAAAAATGCTTGAGTAGGTTATTAGCAATCTAAACTCCTGTTCAATTGAGCCATTTGGTAAACAACATCTATGTATTAATCAAGGTGATACTGCAAGATGTTCAGGGACAAACACACATCTACAACAGCACTGTTAATTCAGTAGAGATCTTCAAACATGAAGCCACTTTCATGCCCCACTCATGACCAACACACGTGTGGACAAGATACTCTTGTTCTTACAAAGAAAAAAAAAAAAACATAAACCTGTGAGAACCCTCTGTTACTTACTTTTTTTCCTATCACTGCAGATCTCATTTCTGGTTCTGGTCATGCTGATGCTATATTAGTAAATAAAAAACACCCAGAGTACTTTGGGCTGAATTTCTTTGGTAAAAGTCCTTCATGAGAAGTATTTCTCTTCAGAAAGTCATACTGTAGGCTGCATGTATTTTCTGCATAGCTTTCAATAACACCTCTTTTTATTTCTGAGGGCTTCTTCTTACATCTTTACTTTCTGCAAATAGCTGTAATCTATTTTTTTCCCCTTTGTGTACTGCTACTACAGATATTAACAACAGTAGCTAAAATTGCAGGGTAGGTGTTCAAGTGGCTGATTACCCAGATGACTGGAAGCACCTGGGCTAGCTACCTTAACAATAGCTTACAATTTCTACAGAGAATGCTGTATCCACAGATCCAGGAGAGGAAGGATAGGGCTCTGAGCACCCTGATCTAGCTGTGGCTGCCCCCATTCATTTCAGTGGAGCTGTACTAGATGACTTTCAAAAGGTCCCTTCCAACTCAAATGATTCCATGATTCGAGTAACTTACAATACTGTAAAAATTTTTAAAATCCATACAGTTCAACCCCAAGAGAAAAACTACGACCCTTCTCTAGCAGAAACAAGTTTACCCTTGAAAGAATCAGAGGCAATTTTATCACATTTTAATTGTATGTCTTTCAATCCATAGCCTACTCCTTTTTCATGCTTTTAGAGGCACAGCTCACCTTTTGCAAGCAGCAGTCACAAGTGTGATGTGCTCCAGTTATATATATTGGGCCACTGTTTGTGTCTGTGAGTGCCATAACCGCGATGGGCTTTGGATGAAGCTCTTCCTATTGCTCATTTATGCACCATTTTCTCAGCAGCAACGAGGCTTTAGGAAGTCATCTTCACTAGCAGTAACCATTTATTCAGCGTAGCTTTGGTTGGCCAAAGGTTTGCAAGGCTGTGTGGAAAACTAAATCAGTTCACCGATGTAACTGAAATATAGTTTGGCAAGAAAAACAGCTATTCAGTTCTCTAATCTGATTTACTGTATGAATCCGCAAGCAAGTGTCACAGCATGAATGAAGGAGCAACAGGATGGAAAGTCATTACACAGCTATACTGTAGAGGAATAGGTGAACAGTAAGTCTGTGCAGATACAGGTACTGAGTCCACACCAGCAGGGACTAACTTAATTGAATTGCTAACATTTTGAGCTGCTAATCAAATCACTCTTTGGAGCTGTATCATCACAGCGTGGTCACTCTTGCTTTAGCTAGGCTACTGCAGGTCACTGCTATTTGCTCTTTATTCAGAGCAATCGGCCAGAAAAAAAATTAACTCAAAGTATCGTAAATGAGGGTTTCAGTACAGATTAATCTTAAAACAAATCTTCTGAAATTGGTCATAGGAAATGCATCACCTACTTTTTCAATTCTTTTCATTTATGATATAATATCAGATTTGACAGTAATATGATCCTTTGCAAATCACAGAAGCCAGAAGGAGAAGTGACAGAGATAAGTTGCACCTTCAGTGCAGCCAAACAAGGGCACAGTGGATTTTACATTAACAGTGTATTTGCCAGCACCCTCAGGGTTTAAACAAGGTGAATGTCCTTCTTAATGGGGAATAACACTACATTTCTCCTCCAGCTTGAACAGTCCACATGGGTAGCACATAGAAAAATAGTTCAAGCCAATGGAGTGGGGAAATATCTGTGACAATTTTATTGCTCTAATGCATTTAAGAGAAGAGTTCCTTAATGAACTTTGTTAGCTTTGGGACAGTACTAAGCTTATTGCTTGATATGCTGGTACCAGTGCCTGCACAATGAAAACGTGAAGATATGACAAGAAACTACAAATCGAGTACGTGCACTGTGCTATACGTAGAGCCTGAGGTTTTTTACCATTACAATTTAACTTTATTAAAACTCATATTTCACCTTAGTAATGGAGTTCATGCCAAGTCTCACAATCAATCCATTTCTGAGTTATCCAGGATCAGATAACATCTGAGCAATTTTCTGGAAGTATGAGAACCACAACAATCTTACAATACTCAGATCATTAAAAATGAGCAAAATTGATTTCCCTTTAACTTTAGAGAAATGTTCACATCTGAGTGAACAAACATAAGAGTTTCCAGCAGATACAGTCACTTCCTGGAAAAACTGAGTTGCTGAAAATGAAGGTGTAAAAATCCAGAATCCCTTTATTTAAAGGTCTATAATCACAATAAATAACAATATATTTAATGCAGAAAATAAAATGCTGCATATAAGCCATTTTAAGTAAGTTTCAGGAAATGATACACAGCTGTGTATCATAAGGTTATTTGAATGTTACGATAAGACTACTGCTACTTCCCTACAAAAGTTCACATAACCTGCTGTTTTTAAATAGAATCATAATTATGCATAATTACCATTATTAATTAGATAAAATAATCACCTCTTAGTTGCCTGCACACTATTGCAAACAGTAGTTTCTACAGTAGAACAAAGAACTCACAATGTAAACAACAGAAAATACATAATGAGAAATTAAATTTGAATTACATCCATATGCAAACGTTCACCAAAATACCTTCAAGTGTCTATCCTGAAAAATCAACAAACAGGCAAAGATGTTCATAAATGTGACTTCTGCTTCTCCTACAATGTAGAAGACTCACACTAGAACTGACATTTAATCTTCTTATCAGTAGCAAAAAAAATGTTATGTAGGAAATTACTTGTTCAAGGAGCTCTCAGAGCTTTTATTTGATACCTTCAGCTCAGAAACAACAAAAGCCAGCAATTTCTCTGCCCCTGAGGATGAGTACTTTTTTGTGTGTTCTTTCAATAGCCAACTATCTCTGAAAATCAGAAGTTATACATGTAATACATCAGGACTAGACTTCACCACACCTTCTTCAAAAAGATGGCTAGAAAAAAGCATTTTTTTTCCCTACTTTTTTTTTTATACAATATTTTCAGAAAGAAAGCGGTCCTGAGATTGTGCTTAATCAGTAGAAAAGCCTAGATCGACAGTTGTCTAGGGCTGCTGTTTGTGTTTTGATTTGTTTTTATTTAAAGCGAGCACAGATCTGGTAGGAAAGAATACAGGCCTTGCATCAGTTGACTGTAAATGTGTGCTGCCCCTATGTGGCTGTTTTTTGAGTCTCTTGATGTTTTCAAACAAACGTGGTTGATATGTGGTTAAATGCTCCCAATGTAAAGAATTAGCACAACACATATGCACCATTTGAATCCTACTTAATCTCTCAAAATTGATTCAACATCATACATAGATTATATTACGACTATTTCAGTCCTTATTCTGAATATTGCAGAATATATATTTTCATATATACACACATACACATATAAAATAAGTAGAATTATCCTAACATTCTAAAGATAACAGTGAGACTTTAAAGCATAAGGAAAAGAAATGTCTTTCTTTAGCTTAGAAATAGCGCCTGCGAATTTCAGTTGAAGTGCCTCTACACCAGTGTAAACAGCTAGGGAAATAAACAGGAGGAAACAGAAGCTAATGCACTACTATTCTAGAAAACCACGATACAGTTGCCATCACTGAAAACTGGTGGGATTATTCCTATGACTGCGGAGTGGCATTCGATGGCTGCAGACTGTTCAGAAGGGACAACAGATGAGGAAGGAGGGAAGAGATATTGCTCTCTCTATAGCAGGAAAGGAATTGAATGTGAAGATCTGTCTCTAAAGAATAGTCAGGAGCAATTCAAAAGCCTACGGGTAACAGTTAAAGAACAAGGCAGCAAAGGGAGCCTCGTGATCAGAATCTACTACAGGCCACCCAATCAAGTGGAGCCTATTGATGGCACCTTCCACTACCAGCTACAAGAGGCACCTGCTAGAATTCGCAGATATAATCCATGAATCATGGCTATAAAATTAAGCATACTATGAAATACCAGCTCTTGATGGATTCCATGATTGCTGCTGCCATCTAGGAAAATGCTTTACTTAAGTTTGAATTTTTTCTTTTTTGGTTGCTTTAAAGCCTCTTTCTAATACCATTTTACTGAAAAGATCATTTATTTTACTGATTTTACCTGTGAAAAATCCAAATGGACAATCCTTACTAGTATAGTCTTGTGAATTACTAGTGCTACATGCCTCAGGACTGTAGATATTCTGGTCTAATTTAAAAGAACACTATTGAAATATTATTCTCAAGTAGCCACATGTGAAGTTAGAAATATACAGAAATATTTGAAAGCTGTCTTTTTATTTGGTGCATATGGAACAATGTTTTGAAAGATAATATTATTGCTCCTTTAGGGTCTTTAAAATTATGTAATGTGTTCTTATGCTGAATCTTAGTGAAATTCATGCTTATTACTCATATTAAGTTTCAAGCTAAATTTGACTTAGCCATGCTAAGATCATTTTCGTAAGATCTACACACAATTCTTCTCTATATATGCAGGTCCTAAAGATCATTATGCGGTGCTTTGGAGACGATGTAGATTTCACTGTTGTGTTCCTAGCCTCCTGATCAACACTCAAGTAAGGAAGTTCTCATAAAGTCGTAGGCCTCCCTGCCTTGGATAATATTTTTAGTTTCTCAATTATGTCAGCATCCTTTCAAAAGCCACTGCTGAAACAGACGTACAGAAGCGAATTCCATACTGCAAACTACTATCACATATCATAAGTATGATGATAAAATCCTTTAATTTCTTCAAAGCATATGAGACATTCCAATCATTATGTCCCATTTGCTCATGCATTATGGAACATTTTTGAAAAAAGTGACAACAACAATACAAAACATTCTGCTACTTATGCCAACAGAATAACAGGCCTGTAAAACTTAACAAAAAAAAAATCAGTCTTTCAGTGGATTGTACAAAGTCATATAATTCTAACAATAGTAGCCCAGTCTTTCTTTTGAAAGGCAATGATATTTCAAAATCGTGGACTTAGCAAGTTTATCAAGCTTTTCACTTATCTCTTTAACAGTATATAAGGAGAATATCTTATTAATGAGATTGTATATTCTATATAAAGATGATGTGCAAACAAACATTAATCTTACATATGCTTATGTCTCCAGAAGGCTCGAGACTTCTCTTCCTCCCTCCCCAAATGTGTCTGTCACGAGGCCGTCCTGCATCGCCTTGCTTTCCTGTTTCTTTTTCTTTATTACGAAGGGTATCTAAAATGACAAACAGAAAAAGAAAATAAGAATTACAGACATTAAAAAATAAAACCTCATACATAGAGATTAAAAATGCATCACTGTATAACCAATGAATATAAAGATACTATAATTATGAAATAAAGAAGAGAGTTTAGCAAAGCAGATTATAATAACAAAAAGAGAATAGAATGCTTATCTGTGTCTTAGGCTCACAGCACAACTCCAGAGGAGGGAGCTCCAGAAAAGATCCTTCTCCCCTGGTAGTCAGCTTTTAAATGGGTCTAGGAGAGGTGCAGCCAGGCTCCACCTCTTCTGGCAGCACAGGTGAATTGCTTTCACCTGTGCTCCCAGGGCTGACTCATTGCTCGCCTCAGATTGATCAATCAGAGGTTCAGGCTGTGATTCAGCAGTTCCCATACAATCTCCTACCTCATCAATCAACCCTGCAGCAATTGTTCTTAAAATAGCCTAGAGTCAGTAGTAAGAGTTAAAAGACCTCATCTCATTTCCACTTTCTTCTGTTCACCAGCATAGTAAATTTTCCTTCATAGTTCTTGTTTTTGTTGACATCATATGAAGATTTTGAACATGGAAATTTTCTTGTTAGTAGAACATAAAAAAATCCTATGTTGTAAGATCTCCATGGGGAAAAAAATCATAGGTTTTATGTCAAAAAAGTATTTCCCTGCTTGCCATGCAATCTTTTCTTTGAAGGTCAGTCTTCAAATAGTCACTTGATAGAATCAAGTAAAGAAGACAACACACAACAGCCACTGATCAGATTTTCCGGTCACTTGCAAATCTTGGAAGTAGTACTATAACCTCAGAAAAGTTTGATATCTCAAAAAGCAGAATACAGTGGAGAGCATCTATCCACCTGCTGGAAATCATGGAAAATCCTTCCAAACTGCACTGGATCCTAGGTGTATGCAGACTTCCTATATTTCATAAAACACACTTCAAGAGTTAAAGTACTTCTTTAAATACTGAAGTATTAAGTATTTAAAGAAAAATACTTATTAAATGAAAGCACTTTTGACTTCATAGCTTATCTGTGTGGTAAATTAAACTTGTCCAGCTGCCTGACATCTACTCAGCTGCCCACTCACTGCCCCTCCTAACCAGTACAGGGGAGGAATATAAAAGTGGTCATGGGCCAAGGTAAGGACAAAGCAATCGCTTACCAATTACCATCAGGGCTAAACAAACTCAACTTAGGCAAAACTCATTTAACGACAAAATACTTGAATTGAGAAGAAAAAAAAGAGAGAAATTACAACATTTTCTTCCTATCCATCCCTTTTCCCCAGGCTCTACTGCACTCCTTTTATTCTTGACTTCTCTAACCCACCTAGGAGCACAGGCAGGGTGATAGGATTACGGTCCTTTCTGCTATTCCTTCCTCCTCACAGTTTTCCCCTGCTCCAGGGTTGTTTTCCACAGACTGCAGTCCTTCAGGATAAGCCTGCTTTCCTGTGGGCTCTCTGTGGGCTGCAGTTCCTTCAGGAAATACCCACCTGCCCTGGCATGGCAGTATGATAAGTGCTCCTCTGTGTCTTCTCCACCATGTTCTCCTCCTGCACCATGGCTGCGGGAGAACCTGGGCTCCTGTACCCATAGCACCTCCTCCTTGACCTTTTTATCCAATCTTGGTGTTTGCAGGGCTATTTCTCATATTTTTTTTCCTCACTCCTCACTGACACACAGCATTCTGAACTTTTCTCAAACCCATTTCTCCAAGGCACTGCTGTGTTGGCAGTGGGGCACAGCATCACCCTGTGCTAGAGTCATTGGAGTCAACTGGCACTGGCTGTGTCCAGCACATGGAGCCCCAGCCTCTCCTCACAGAGGCCCCTGCCAGCACTTGGGCACAGGCACATAGCACATTACATTCAAAATTCACAGGTTTGAGAATCAGTAATCTCTTCTGCCACCAATGTGCATTAGCAGTAGGGGTGAACTAGATGATCTCTGAAAGTCCCATCTAACGCCTAAAATTCCATGATTCTGTGATCCACAGCATCCTTATTTTCTCAAGAGAATACAACTTTTATTCAGATGATGGTATAATGAAAACAATTAAAGAGATTTAGAGAAGACAAGTTATTAAAGATACCTCACTTCAGATCGGGATGACAGACAGGATAACAAAGGATATTAATGAGAAAAATATTACGAGAAACTTTTATGTATATTAACTTGAAATTACAAGAAAGTAAACGTGTTATTTAAACATACATTGGCCAGAATCAACACAGTAACTAGGGAAATAGGAAAGAGTAAACTATATTTCTGATATAATGGAAACCAGCAGAATGTAGGCCTACCACCAGAATCTTTGGCCTACCACCAAACTCAGTCACATGGAGTTCAAATCTGCACCTACCATCACACAGAGTTATCAGCAGGGCTAGAACAACATGTAGGAACCATAATTGGAACATCCAACAATTGGCTCCATACAGGCATAAGGATACTGTGCTTGACATCTGGACCTGAGGGTCTAAAAGATCAAATGTTTTCTCTCATACATTACCTATGGAAAGCACAAAAACTTCCAACATTTCTCTGCTAAATATATACCATAATTTTGAAAATAACAACTGAGATTTAGAGCAAGGAAAAGAGTATTTGTAATGCCCGTGATAACAAGACACAAGCAGTAGAAAGATCTCATAGTCTACTGCTGACTGCAAAACTGCATTTTAACAAAAAATGTTGTGCAGCAAAGGACATTGCAAACTCATTTCTGCAGCTCTTCATCACAGAAGAGTGATGTCACAACAACCCAATCCTCAGCTTTTTCTTCAGCACTCCATAGACATTAGTAGGCATTAGGAGGAACTTTGTATGAAAAAGCTCAGCAAGCATAGAACCATATTAGTGGTGATATAATTTGCCAGAGGGAACCTCTGCATATATCATTTCTATTACAGCTGAACAAATACGTTGTGAATAATTGGACAGATAAAGCATCTTTCTTTTGAAGAACTGTTGAAGAGAAGCTTACAGTTTACTCAATTTTGTTTGTTATTCAGAGTTACCCAGTGGATAATTAGATGAACGAGTTTTGCTCTGAAGGTTGTTCACAAGCATTTCATACCAACATCTGCAATTTGAACAGTTTCAATTAGATTTCATTGCTTATGTGGGTCACATATTATTGGATCTGACTCCTGCCAGTATGAGTATTGCTCTTAGAATCCAGCATTTGACATGAAAATGTACTTATAAATTCAAAACATATATTGATCAAATACTCTCAAATATTTTTCACTTCAAAGTTAACATTATTGTGAACATTCCTGCCATCATAAAATACCAGAAAGAATAATCCCAAAGCACCAGTAATACAAATCTCTTCTATTTTTTCACTCTTTAATTTTAATGTCTTTATAGATTAAATGTAGGATATTTATTGAGATCAAACTCTATTTTTTCAATTAAGCAAAGCAAAAAAATAATTTGATAATACCTGAGTAGTGATGCCTTTTCACTGCACTCATTATCTGCATGCTGATGTTCTGTACGCAGTTCAACCCCGAAGCACTGTCATGCAGTGCTTTGATTAAAATGATATATTTTTTCCTCCTACATAATTTTTTTGAAGCTGTCAGATACCATTTTCTTCAAGACTATGTGTCGTTCTGTACCTTCTGTTTAGGACTATTTGGAAAATTCCTGAAAGTGGGGAAACGTGCATTTTTAAGGTCACCATTTTCAAAGGTTATTTTAATATCTGAAATTAAAATCTGCAGACTTTCTCTTTGATATAAGTAAAATTTTGTATTTGCATTAAAGCAAATCAGAAATATCATCGAAGCCCAAGAAATACAGGTTAAATTCTTCTCATCTGTCTTTTTCCATAATTTCCCATTCCAATATTTGAAGGGAACATATAAACAGGAGAGCAACGGCTGTTTACAATAGTGGATAGTGATAGAACAAGGAGGAATGGTTTTAAACTGAGATAGGGGAGATTTCGGTTAGCTATTAGGAGGAAGTTTTTCACATGGAGGAGGTTGGTGACACTGGAACAGGTTGCCCAAGGAGGCTGCGGATGCCCCATCCCTGCAGGCATTCAAGGCCAGGCTGGATGTGGCTCTGGGCAGCCTGGTCTGCTGGTTGGTGACCCTGTGCATAGCAGGGAGTTGAAACTAGATGATCTTTGAGGTCTTTTTCAACCCAGGCCATTCCATGATTCTATGATTCATTCTATGATAATTCAAAATAATCCAGGTGTGGTAAGAGAAGAGGTAGTTTCTATGTTAAGAGCCAATAAGAAGGAAAAATAAGAACTTCATCCCCTACTTACCAGTGAATTGTCAGCCTTTCCAAAAGAACACAGAGAAAAATTACACAAAAAGTAGATTCTACCTCTGTGCTGTATTGTTTTCCAGAAAATTTCCGAAAATGACTTTCAACTATTTCACATACCAGTGACGAGATGCTCACTATAATGAGAACAGTTGGCAACATCAAAGAAAAGATGAAAATAGTGTTAACACAACTGTGGCATATTTTCTGCTGCTCCAAACACTCACACCATCTGCCTTGGAAGAATAAACACACAAACAGCAAAACTAAGCCTGGAAAACAGGAAATTACTTAAGTCAACGCATGTTCAAACTGCTGTAACTTTGATCTTCCTTCACCAAAAAAAATAAATAGCCTCAGAGGGACTAGGAGCTGAGTTTTATCTCATTGAACTTTCTATTCCTCCTCTTCAGTGTACAAAAGCTCATAAACAGCAAACATTCAGCTCTGTTATGCTGTCTCTGTGATCTCAAATTAATTTATTCTAAAAACAAGGAGGAAAAAAAAAAAAAAAAGGCAGGCAAAGTTTTGATACTGAAAAGATCTACTTTATGGTTAGATCTGTCTCTCAGTAAACCCAAACTTGTACCTATTCTTCTGTGCAGAATGAAAGGTGAGTGATGGAGAGCATTTTCTTTTCTGTAGAGTAAATTGAGATCTCAGAGTCAAAGAAATAGTGCATGATAAATGAAACATATTTCATTTTAACTCTGGCAGAGATCTTTTGAATGTGTCCTATTCTGGATTTCATTTTGCCTGTCTCTACCGAGTCAAAGATGGCACACAGTTATCCCCATTCTGTTTTATAAGCCCTATTGAAGGAGCCTCTCATTTAGCCTTATCCTGGCAGAAGACAGCAATAGTGCAGAACAGGCCTGTGTGGAAGTGTTCTCAGCAAATGATTTAAGAACCAAACGGGCCACCTAACCAGCCTAGATCTTTCAGCAGAATCACCTAGACCTAAATCATTTCTCACAGTTGTTTAACCTCTTCTTTAAAATCTTGTCTAACTTCTTTAAACATCTTGTTGAAGCCCCACTCAAAAATCATTAATTCCACATCTGCCTTCAGCAAATTTTCTTAGAGCTTATCTGTTCTGACTGCTAAAAAAAATCCTGTGTTTTGTCTAAATTTCTTTTTTGGAATTTACAGCTATTTCTTGCCCAAGCCCCAGTAGTTATGGAGGTCTTTATTCTTCTTCTCTTTACCTATTTTATGTATATCTTCTTCATTCTACAGGATGAATTTCCCTTCAGCCTCTGCTCTTTGTGCTACAACAAAAGTCAAAGGGAGAATTCCAACTTTCAGTCCCACCAGGAAAAAGAATACAAGACTCGAGAAAAGCTGTGATGACTTCTTGTGAACTTTAGCACTTTTCACCTGACAAATTGTTATGCCTTGCATCCTGACTTCTTCCCTCCTTTTGAACTACATTTCAAAATTTAAGAAAATAATTTGTTCTTATTTCATTGTAAGAGAAGAACCTTTTCTTTTTACATTCTCTGGTGAATTCAGTTTGCACTAACTGCATTTTAATTAGCAGCTCTCTGCTTCAAAACATATGTTTCTTCAGATTGTTGACATTAAGAGACTGTAATATCAAGTTTGACGCATCCCAGTCTGTAGCCATGAAAAGAAAAAGCTATTGTATCATTTGTGGAGGATTACACACCTAAAAATAGTCAAGATGAAAAGACATGTCAAGAAAGTGATATTTAATTGATACACTGAAATGATACACTGGAAAAAAGCATCTCAATTATAAATAGGTTCAAAACAGTACTACTGTTACCTTCTTTCAGCAAGAAAGTTAATCTTTAAGATATATCTCATCTCACTGAAAGGCTACTAAAGCAATGACCTATTTCGATGACAGTTCAGTCTAGAAGGAATGCATTTAAGGTTATGTAAACCATTTCACTTGCACTGCAATGGATTAAGTCAGTGAATTACAGTGGGGAGTAACTTCCTGGAGAATGAACTGTAATTCCCTGAATTGCATTAACTTCATGCTTGTATCTATGCAAGTACAATTCTCATTATAAAATGGTCAAAACGCAATTCATTTTCTATCATCAAATGCATAGATTTAATGTCTCACATCACTCTTTTTCGTACAAGCCAAATTCTAAGATCCTCTGAATTCTCTAACTTAGTAGGTGGGCAGTGTTTCCAGAGCATGTGCACTATTGCCATTGGAGGACAGTTACTGACACTGCATTTTCACTGCCACATTATTAACGGTATGATTCAAAACCAGCAGGTAAGAGTGAGAAACTGTTGTTGCTGCTACCAAAGGCTTTTGGGGCTGGAAGGAAGGTGGAGTTGGCAACTGATCTACATCTTATGGACCTAATGCTGTGGTTAGAGTTATATCCTACATAGCTGCCTTTTGGCCCTCATTAGCAATTATTCTGGATTAATTACACTGTTAATTTGAAAGGTTTTCAAATCTGGATTTCTGAGAATAACTTGTGGCATTTTAAGATAATTTCATGCTTTTTCCCTCATAATTCCCTACAGCTCATTCATATTATCTTTCATTCATGTTTCCCACCTTGGTAATTCTTTAATTTTTTGGCTAATAAAGGTAGCTGAATGCAGCCCTTTTAAGGTAACATCATAGAAATAATAATCAAATTAGTCCACATTAACAGATTGCTGACCAGAAACAATGCTGTCATTTGGTGCAACGTGGGAGCATTCAGACCAAAGTGAGTGGATGAGAGATATCAGGCTTTCTACTTGAAAGGATTGAAGGCTAACACATGGAGACAAACAAGAGATGGCAATACATGTACTGCACTGATCCAAAGGCAATACACAGAGAACCAGCCTAGTTCTGGGCACTAGGAGGTGTCTGATGAGATCTCCCCAGAGCTTCCCCCTCTCCAAGTTGAACAGCCCCAGCTCTCTCAGCCATTCCTCATAGGAGTGCTGTTCCAGTCCTTTCACCACCTTTGTAGTTCTTGTACTCATTCTCCTACATCCACATTTCTGCTGTACAGTGGAGCCCACAGATAGATACATCAGTCAGGACGTTGCCTCACCAATTCTGAGCAGGAGGGAATGCTTGCCTCCCTAGACCTACTGGCAACACTCTGCCTAATGCAGTCAAAAGTACTGTTAGCTTTCTTAGCAGCAAGGGCATTTGAAAGCACGGAAAATATGTTGCTCTTAGGAATGATTGGAAACAAAATTCCTAGGAGTGGTTCAGCAAATATTAGGCACGGGGTTAACAAACAGCATTTTGGACTAGATGTTACGATCAAACAGAGTTCAAGGGAAGGGACCTGTTTCCTTTTCCAACCAACTTCAATGGAAATTCTGCTGATATACAGCCAATTTCTTACATACAATCAGGCCCAGCCAGAATTTCTTGAAGTGCAACAAACTTCCATTTCCAAAGAAGTGCATATACATAGCTGTACATCTAAAGCTTCTTATTGTTTAATTCTTGTGGAAACTGAGAAGCTAAGGGAATGCTATCCTGTAGTGTTCACATATACTCCTTCTGTGACTACTTTTCTGAAGTTTTGGGGTTTTTTTAATGTATATTAATGTATATTTTAAAGAAATGTAGAAAAGGATCATAAGAGAAAAGCATCTGTTAATTTGGCAAAAAAAACAACAGCGTTGCTGTACATGTCTTCTAGTCAGTGTAAATAAACAGCTTCCAGAATACAGAAAAATATATAATTTGTCTCAAGATAGTGATTGCACTCCATATAATTTTCTCCAGCAGACATTCATTATTTTCAAAATGTTTTCTTAATATTACATTTGACTTGCAGGGTAATTTGTCCTCACTTTCTCATTTGCACAATTTAATATTTTAATCTTGAATTTAACATTAGAAACAAATTTACATTAACAGAGCAGAAGCAGTTGAAATAATCATGTTTTGTACAAAGTAATTGAAAATGCATATGACTTAAAGAAAATGAACCAGTAAAAACTGACAAATAATGAGCTAGATTTCTCATACTGCATTTACATTTGAGGGTCTGCAACCAAAAGTAAATAAAGCCATGCTGGAGAAATTAACGATGCTTGTACAAGGAAGAACAATATATTTGAAAGCTACTGCACAGTAAATAACATTAAATTGCTCTTTCCTCTTTAGCAGAAAACTGATGCCCTGCTTTGGCTTTCAACATGAAAAATTCCAAGTTTCTCCTATTGTGAGGAATAATGCTGTGTTATTCTTCATGTACTACAGTAGTTACAGTAAAAATTTTCAAAAATACACAACACTGCTAATACACGAGGACAAAGGGAGATGCCTCATTGTTTCAGAAATGCTTCTAATTGTAAACTGTGATACTGATTTTACAAATCTTCAGAGGACTATTACTTAGGTGTATCATCTGATGGACCCAGATACAGAGAGCAGAAGGAGCTGTTCAGATAGGCTGAAGAGACTACAGCTGTTCAGATAAGGAAGGAAAGAAAAGGAGAATAGACCAGCCTGACTAAGAACAACAAAACTGATGAACCCTCATCTCCTGCACACATTTTGAGCATCCCTTTACTATCTTTGCAGTAACAAACTCAAATCTAAATTCTACATAATCTTTGCAATATCACTTGTGTTGCAGTACCCAAGTCTTTTTCACTCTCCTGTTCAACAGTACACCCTAACTCACTCCAGTGCCTTGTACTGCCATCTGGACTGGAAGGACTCATTTCAAATGCTCCAGACCATTAAAATGGTAATCATACAGCTCAATCTGCATGTCAGGACTGACTGGTCAGCTAACAGACTAAGCACAGTAGGTTACTCACTGCAACAGCTCTTCCAATGTCAGATTAACTAGATCTCTCTCTTGTCCAGCTCATGCTTTTTTTAAGATGTAAAATTTGATTAAGAGATCTCCATACTCTTGTCATTTGGCCAGTCATCAAAATTATTTGCAGAGAAAAGATAGTCAAGTATGTCCATACGTCTGATTTCCTTTGAAAACCTGGTTATAACAGCTTGAAGTTCCCCTTCAATTTGGATGACGCAAAAACCTTAGTGAAATTTATACCCGGAAATCTCTGTGATAGGTTTAGGGACTAGTCAAGACTGTGGTGACCACTGTGCCACCAAGGAAGCTGTAGCTGAATGAGCCAACTCAGAAAAGGAAAATTCAATCCTTTACCTTATATTGCTAAAAATACTATTTCATTTCCCAGCAAAGTGATCTAAAATTTAGTACTCTGTAAAGCATGCACTGTACCAATGCTACTTCTGTAATTACACTCAGCTCTATCACTGCAGAAATGAAGTGCCTATTCCCTGATAGAATTCTGTGATAGCATTCAGAACCCTAAAACTAAAAAAAAAAAAAATCCACCAAGAACAAAAAACACTGTGAAACCAGAAAACTTATGCTTTATAATCTTTATTACAAATGCTAATCACCTATACTCATCATTTATACTGTATCAATCTTCTTTTATAGTAATATAACAACTTTGGTATATTTTGCTTTTGTAAGAACAGTTTGTATATATAACTTCTTCTGACATTAATATGGATGAAGTTATATATTGCATTTGGTTTGGCTTAATACATCAGATGAAAACATGACACGTTGCAAGTAATGTTACTGTCTTTTTTATTAAAGCTGAACCTACACTCCTGCTCAATTTGCTTCAGCATGTCCTATGGAATTACCATTCTTCAAAAGAAGAGATGCGACATCTGATATTGCAGAAAAGATTCAGATGACTGCAGTCAGGATGTCTTGCCACAAAAGTCAGCATACAACATTCACTCATTTTCTGTCAGAGAAGAGCACCAAATATTGATATGTATGTCTTGGCTTATCAAAAGCACTATTCTTTTAAGCAGCAGCACAAAAGCAAGGGGGGGTGCAACTCTCTGTTGAATCCTTCACGTCCTACTTCTTCTGTTCTGGTAGGCTGTACTGGGTCTGGTTGGGGTGGAGTCCATCATAGCCTGTATGATGATGTTTTTTGGATTTGTGACTAAAACAGAGTTGATAACAAACCAGTATTTTGACTGTGTCTGAGCAACGCTTTCACTGTTCTCCTCACTCTGCCTCCCACCAGCAAGTAGACTAAGGGAATGCAAGAAACAGAGAGGGCACACACCCAGGACAGCTGTCCTGATCTGACCAAAGGGATATCCTATACCATACGATGATGTGCTCAGCAGCAACAGCTCCAGGAAATGACAAAGGGGGAACATTCGTGGTTTTGTCATTTGTCTTCCCAAGTACACATTGCATGCACTGAGACCCTGATTTGCAGGAAGTGGGAAAAAGTAAATAAGTGTTATATTTTCTTGGCTTGTATATGCAGCTTTTGCTTCATAATATCCTCAAGAGTTAACTTTGGTTGAATTGTTTTTTAATGCATACAGTGCAAATATGCTCAGCAGCAGCAGCAGCAATATAAACCTGCTTATTTCACACATTTCTTCACAAATGTCTACACTAAACAATGCAATAAAAATCCGTCTTTGCCTTTTGCCAATCAACTTCTGTTGTCAAGTCCAACTTTTCCATGATGTTCTGTAGCACTGGAGAATATTTACTTATTTATCTTACATACACATGCAACAGGCCATCTGAATCTCTCCTTCAAGGTGCCAATCATAGAATTGTAGAATGGCCTGGGTTGAAAAGGACCTCAAAGATCATCTAGTTTCAACTCCCTGCTGCGTGCAGGGTCACCAACCAGCAGACCAGGCTGCCCAGAGCCACATCCAGCCTGGCCTTGAATGCCTGCAGGGATGGGGCATCCACAACCTCCTTGGGCAACCTGTTCCAGTGTCACCACTCTCTGTTAAAAACTTCTTCCTAATATCTAAGCAATGCAATAGAGCACTATGCAGTGCATGGGCAGTCGACAATTGAGTATCAAGTGTCAAGATTTTTACTTTCTCATAACTACTGTATATCTTATCAAGTCAGCATGTTGCAGCAGATAACTGATATACAGTAGCAATTATTTAGTTCCTGAATATAATGCTTTACTGAAGGAGACAACCTTAAATTGATGACTAACACCTTAGTGTTCTGTGCTTATCCACTTCAGGAAAGAAGTGGGTCATTTCCGCTGCTCTGCACCTGTCTTTGTGCAGAATGCCCAGTTTTCCCTTTTTGTCTGCACCTACAGTTTTCTAAAATCAATCCAACTACTTTAAAAGGATCTGACCTTGTGTTTTTCCAGAATGGTACTCCTAGAAAGTGAGAGACTGAAAAATGAATAGTATTCTGACTGGCCCAGACAGGAGGTTGTGAACTGCCTGTTAGATCATAGCAGATGGGATTAGAAATGGGAAAATATCTCTCAATAAAATCTCAAGGTAAGGAAGAAACTCTTTTCTCCCTGAAAAAGGGAAAAGATATTAATAATGTTTTTGCTGCCACACGTATGAAATATGCAAAATGCAGATCTTCTTGTGCTTTGCTCTGTGCTTTTAATTGAATTCAGTGATACCTCTGTGGGTTAGATATGTTCAGATCACCACTGTCAGATGGGGCTGATTGAGGATTTTGGCATACAAACAACTAAACTGTGAATTTTGAAAGTCTGTAGACAGATGCAGATGCTGAGGTATTTTGCCCAGACAACATGGGAGTTCCATTTACCTTATTTATGATCAGAAACTCTGTTTTTGCTACAATTCATAGCTTGCATGTGGCATATGAGGAATCAAGAACAAGAATGTTTGTGAAGAAGACACCAAGGCACTTTGCCTGACAAAATATAACTGCATTTTTACAATTCTACTTTTTCAGAAGACCTGAGAGCTCAGCCTACATAACACACTCCCATCTCTACATTTAAGTTATCTGGATATGAAGAACTAAACATAAGAATAATATAAGCATAATATAAGATCTCTGAAATTAGAGATCCATATCTGCTAAGATCCATATACAGCTGAGGTCCCAAACCAGTTACAATACATCAATGCAAGCCAATGCGTACTTCATGTCTAGTGACTGAGAGCTTCCAGTATCAGCCAACTGCAGTAAGATATACAATATGTCTGTCAGTTTTTCGCTGGATGTAATTTAGACAAAAAGGTTTTTTTCCACGTAGAATTCTCTAAGTGTAAGTTCGTGAAGAGGAAATACTGATCTTCAGCCAACAGCAACTTAAATGAACGCTGTTTAAGTATAAACCAACAATGTGATAACTTTCATGCTCCCTTCCTGCAAAAAAAAGAGAAATGTGTTTGACCAGAGCAATAACAGACTGAAGTATGGCATTTCCCACATCACAGAAGAGACTTGAGCTTTCTTTATTATCAGGAATCACTAATTAAGGAGGTAAGAGTCTCAGAAAACTGAACAAAGAGGCAACCGAATCTTCTTGTTATTCAGCATAGCACCAAACTTGCCTACTTCCTTACTGTCTACCCTTATTGAGGATAAGGTCCTATTACTATCATTGGTTATAACCCACCAGAGCAAAAATCTGTGATTTGAGACTTTCCAAGTTCAGCACCTGATGACAACGACAATCTCAGCACCACTCCATGGCACATTTAGCAAAGTGAAGTGTTACATTAGCACCAGCCATCTAAACTCTAGCTGACCTAACAAGCTATGTTTCAGTATGTGCTCTATGTTTTTACTGCTTGACTCCAGTTCTTCTGAAAAGAAGCAACATCAGCAACAAATCAAATGCTAAATTGAACTGGCAACAAATCCTGTAGTCATTCAAGGTCACAGAACAGTCTTGTCTTCACTTGTCTAGTGATTGGTAGCCTCCCTTTCAACAGTTCAATAATTAATTCAGCCTTCAGTACATTAAAAAACAATTCCTCTGCCAAGGTAAATGAGAGTTCAAACCCCCCAGTTCCTAGTTAGTGTCATGTATGGGCTCTAGTGCTGCCCCTGAGACCTGTTTGCCCTCCTTCCCTTGCAGGAATTCTCTCCTGACCAAGGGGCATCACCACGTCTCCTCAAAGAAGCACCAACTTGTGTACGTGCATCATGCACTACTGTAATGCCTGCATGTACAGGAATGGGAACCGGGTATAGGATCAGCTTAGATATGTAGTTATGCAGCAAGTAAGTTAGATTGGCAGGATGCAGTCGGTTCCACAGAACTGAGCCCAGAATGAGTCCCCAGAAGATTTCATGCCAGGTGAATCATGTACACAGGGGAAACTGTGTATGCCAGTCACTTGTACTAGAGTTGCAGAGTACAAAATGGAAAACACTCACATGAATTCAAGATAATCAAAACTTCAAATACGATTTTGTTGGAGCTTTTTTTTGTAGGTCAATCTGTCACACAGTTTTGGATTATAACATCTGTGTATTATACCAGAAAACGAAAACTCTGAATTTTGTAGAGACAATGGTGTTTTTATGGCAAATATTATCCATGTAATAAGGATCCATTGGAGTCAGAGTCACAAGGGAACATGGTGTTCCTATATCCAATCACAGGGGTCAGTAACTTTTAACCTATCACACTCACATTGCCCAGTAAACCAAAAAACTGCATGCAGTCAATTTACTCTGTGACACATCACGGAAAAGCACAGCATAAAATATCAGAAACTAAAGAGGACTCTCTACAACCCTGTCATGCCCTCCAGATGTTAAGCTACTGTGAGGGCTGTAATTACAGGAGAACACTTTTCTTCCTAGAATCCCCAAGATATTATACAGATGTTCCATACCATCCCTGTCAACAACAGGAGTCTACATGAATTTACCCTCATGAAAGACTGTGAGAATAGGGCCCTTTCTATCCACTTCAATGGATGTTTTCAACCACTGTGATAAATAAGTGACTCCTGGGTCTTGTGTAGCTCTTAATGCTGCTAAGGGACTGAGGCAGGTGACAGGAACAGTTTGAAACCCATTCCTACAACCCTTTTGTTCACAAAAGAATAAATATTCCAAATGTGACTGGGGAAAGACGAAGAGAATTACAACACCCAGCTCAAAACCTCTGTAAAGATAATCTGTGGATGGTCAGTTTGCTGCAAAAACACACTCCAATACTCTGGCAACATTAGCAGATATTTAAGCTCATCAGTGCAGGGCCCATATATTACCAGATGTCTGTGAAACATCCCCAATTGCAATTTGACAGATCTAATCAGTGAATTTGAAGACTAAAGCTGTGAGAATATAAGTACCAACAAAACTTGGGCAATTCGTTTGCAGCCTGCCAGCTGCTTCCAGTGTGCTGCAAACAGTTCAGTGATAGCCTTCTTTTCCATAACAGTTCTTGCCAAAATTTTCTGCTGCAGAGTTTTGTGGGATTTTGTTTTGATTTATTTATATATTTAGTGTGTGTGTGTGTGTGTGGTTTTTCTTTTCAATAAAAGAGTTATGCAAGTACTGTGTTAAGGACAAAATGCATTGTTTATGCTGAACTAAAGTAATTGACTTGTGAGTGACAAAATAATGGCATATATTCTGGGCACTTTGCATAACCATTAGCTTTGCTGCATTAGAAAAATACAGTGTTCTCAAAGATTAATAACACTCTGTGAGTCTACACACAAGAATGCAACATTTAACAGATTTATACTCCAAAAAATTAAAGCTGCCTACCACCAATCAGAAAATTTGTGTGGTTGAGCATTTTCTGGAGTTTTTGAGCTTATTTTAAACTTTTGATCAGATGACCACTGTTCTTCACAATCTATATACGTTTTGTGCTACTGATCACTCCAGCATATAACTTGGAATCATTCTTTCAGAATGCTGTACTTTTGTTTTATTTTTATTGTTATTATTTTTATGTATTTACTTTAGTTATTTTTGTTATTATTTGTTATTTTTGTTGTTTCTGTAGAGGCACTTATAGCTGATTTAGTGATGAAACAAGTTGTAAGTTTGTAGGTGTTGTTTGGGGACAAGACAGATCCATTTGCACCTACATTTGCTACGTTAGTGAGATCAGGTTTATAACATGAAGAGCAAGATAAAAGAATAATTTAATCCTGCTAAGGGTTTGGCAGCAAATACACTGTAAAGGCCACTTATGTGTTTGACTGATTCATAGAATCATAGAATTGTAGAGTCATAGAACCATAGAATGGCCTGGGTTGAAAAGGACCTCAAAGATCATCTAGTTTCAACCCCCTGCTATGTGCAGGGTCACCAACCAGCAGACCAGGCTGCCCAGAGCCACATCCAGCCTGGCCTTGAATGCCTGCAGGGATGGGGCATCCACAACCTCCTTGGGCAACCTGTTCCAGTGTCACCACTCTCTGTTAAAAACTTCTTCCTAATATCCAATCTAAATCTCCCCTGTCTCAGTTTAAGACCATTCCTCATTTTATGAGAGCAGGCCTGATATGGATGTAACAATATCCTACCAACATTTCATGTTTTCAGACATGATATGATTTTACATTTAGTAAACTATTCAAAGCAACACATATTGTTACTGGTGTTGATCTGGCAATTATCTGATTTAAAACAGATCAATAATTATTTGAAAACAGCATGATCAGGTCACTCTGTAACACTGTGGTGAAGTTTCAGCTATGTCCCCACCGTAGATAATAGAAAAAGTATATAAATATTAGATAAGCATATGTCTGTAGAAATCTCAGCTTCACTTATTACTGTGAAAGAATGGAGAAGGAATACATGCAAATAAAAGTAGGCAGAGGATAGCCTCTTCCTCGTGACGTAAATAATATAATAAAACAACTTTGACGGGTTTTGATCTCTTGCATGACACATGCTATTCAAGTTCACTGGTGTACAATGGCTGGTGGAACAATTTGCTTACTGACATACAGACAGACATATGGGAACACTATACATGTCAGCAGCTTCTGTGGTGCTGTAGCAGTTACCCTCGCCTTCCCTGCTGCACAGTAGCCAGAAAGCTAGAAGGAATGGAGGTAAGGTTCCTGCTTCTTGATTGTACATTTCTTTTTGTGTGTTTCTTTTTACTTTGTTGCAATTGTATTTCCCTTAATGTGACGCACACGATGATGCTGTCAAAAACTCTTCTAGCTTTAAATTCAATATATGCTAAATTAAGTAGCAGTAGTACATGGATTTTTTATTGAACATCATAAATACCCCATGACTTCATTTCTTAGGCACATCTCGAGTAGTTTGTCTTTCACGTTGAGTTTCTGAATTTACGTACACAATCTGCACTGTTCAAAGTCAGGTGATAAGGCAGAAGCACAACCTACCCTTATAGCATTTTTCCTTAAACAAACAAACAAACAAACAAACAAACAAAACAAGCAAACAAAACAAACAAGCCTCCCTGCCCCCCCCCCAGAAACCCGACACATAGTAATGGGCATAGTAAAGGGCTAATGCATAGTAATGTAAAACAAAACAACGTCACCCAGAATGCTTTCAAAAACCTGATGATGTGAGATGCTGTTGCCCCTGAATTCTTTCAAGTAACAGCAGGCATGCTGGCCAGGAGCCACTCTTTGTCTATGAAGCAATAAATCACCAAGTAACTAATTAGTGGCATCTTGTCTCTGTAGTGGACACTGCCTACCGGAGTCCACCCTTCCAATGTAGGCTGAGTTCAGCAGATGCTGAGAAATTCTTTTTCACATACAGGAAAAATCTATGCCTCCATGATTGGCAGCATGTTCTGTTTTGTTTGGGGTTTTTTTTCTGTTTTACTTCATTATTTCTTATTAGTCTCATTAAAGTTAGATTTATCAGAAGGAAGAAACCTTTTCTGTCTGCTCCAAACAACACATTCCCTTTCCCCTCCTGCTATTCTGATGGAGCAACTGGCAGCATCACACCACGGCCACTCAGCATCTCCTAAGCAGGATCACTGTACTATCATTATTCAGTATTCAGAGTATTTATGGAAATAGTATTTGCCCACCAAAACAAGGATTTGGGTTATCTGATTTGGGATTTTGTCCCGGCATGTCCCTAGCTGTTGGTACCTCATCTTTCCTGGCAATACTGCAGACAGTTCCCTTGGCTGAGGACCTAACAGCAGTTAGCTGGGTTTACGTTGTTGCCAAATGGGATTATTACAAGTATTATATATGTGACTAGTTTTGAAGACCACCTGGAATCTACAGCTAGAGCAGTACGTTGCTGCATGTGAGATTAACAGTGTCAGCTGCAAGGCACATACTACATCAACTTCCCAAACACGGCATGTTCCATCTAGTTGCATTTGGCTGCAGCAGAGCTGATGATCTGAGAGCTGAGAGCTAAGTTGTTCTCACTGCAGCCCATCTTTACAGTTTTTTCATTCTTCTAGCAGAGCCAACAGCTGTTGACCAAATGATCAAGAAAGAGGAATACAGATAACTTTTCTCAGACCTCCTTATACAGCCTTTCATACAAAGCTACTGTGATGCTTGTACACAGCTTAACCCAGGCTTAAGGAATGGTGTATAATAACATTCTAGCAGCAGCAGGAGGAATAGCTTAAGTGCTATATATTTAAAGATCACGCATTCAGACACTGGAGCACAATATTTATTGCTAAGAATGACAAAGAATTCCAAGGAACAAATACAGAAATGCAGTTTGCTGTGCGATTTCTTCTGTCAGAGTTGGGCTTCTTTGGCCCAGCTCCTCATGCCTACCCGCCATAGCTCACACATTATGCTCTTGACAAGCCCCATCCTTCATTTCACTGATGGATTTATATTCCGTAGCACTCAACTGAGTACTTAGACAGTCAGAATCTGATCTCATTACATGTGTGTCAGCAGAACTAACTCCAGGAAAGTCAATGGAACCAGGTTAATTTACAGACTTGAAGCCAAATTTTTAATTCACCATCCAACATCTGTCATAACTTCAAATTTAAACTCTCCATGGACACGACCTACATTCCTAAACCTTACAGATGGTATTTTAATGTTTCTATAAAAAGAAAAATCTTGCATGCCAGTGTAGTGCGCTCAGTTCTTCTCATCTAAGATACCTGACTTACAGGCACCCTAATTCCTCCAGGAGTGTTTATAAGGGCAGCCAGTTGGAACTCAGACAAAGGGATTAGGAAAAGGAAAGGCAGCTATGTCAACTGAAATGTCAAGGTGCTGGCTAGCCTAAAGCTCAGTTCCAAAACTAATTGGTCTGGGGAAATCAGATATATATTTTTTCCACATTTCCACTCATTCCTATGTATTAAACCTTTCAGTGACCTCATTCAAACCGCGCTTGTTCTGAAAAGTCGAGAATCATTCATCCCAGCTCAGAACAGCTTTGAAATGATTTTTCATGCAGCTTTTGATGATGAAGTCTAAAATATCTGCTGCTTCACTGTTAAACACAGAAAGAGTTCTCATGTTTGGACATACTTTCTCCAGTTACGTTTTTCCTCTCTGAATTTTACACTGCAGTGAACATTGATTAATGTGAATGTTTTAGCTGTAGTTGTTGTTTGTGTATAAACTTTTGTTAAAACAAGCACTGCAGAATAAATGACCTTTATACAGACACCTATTAAGGCACTAAAAGGCTTGGCTACATTCATCTGAGACGCGTATACATAACATTTGGAACAATAAAGGGATCAGCAGCTGCAAGGGGTTTGAATTGAATTCTTTAACAATAGAAAAGTTTTTCAGGCCCAAATACCAGCAAAGAGAATTTTTTGCAGATAATCCAGAAGAAAGAAAATAATAAAAAAAATGCTAGCCAACTTTGCAGCAGTTAGCATAAGGGTGCCATCTGAAACATGTCAGCTTAAGAGTGCCCCATAGTACCATTCTTTTACACAACCATAGTATTCAGAACTGTTTCCCCAAATAATCCCAGATGGCATGCCACAAAATTTCAATTCATTTTAAAAGCTTTCTTTGCTGTTATTATGTGATTGAAAGTGCAAAAGCAAGTTGCCATTCTCATGGCACTATTTGCATTGGCTATTATCCCCTAAAATCCCCTTTAAACAGCTACATTGTCAGCCCATAGGCCTCATTTAGAACTACAAAAAAGCCCAGATTAATTCGATCAAAGGGAGAGCCAAGTACAAAATGCACTTTTCAAACTGTATCAGAGTAGGTTCCCTTTACAGATCGCTGTATGGCTAGAGCAGTGCAAAAAAACCCTGCTGAAATAAAGTCGGAGCACTGACAGAACTGTGCATGTTTCACATGGAGTTTTTAGGGCTCTTCCAGGGTAAATCTCTCACTACAAATGATTAGAATAAAATATATTTAAATATACGGCTGTGAATTAAGTAGTAGCATCAGTTTTTGCTTGTTTGGCCTTCCGCCACTACTTTCAGGACTGATGACTTCGCCAGCTACAGACATTTCTGAAGTCTGTGTGTATCGGAATTTTTAATTAATTCACTTAACAATCAGCTATGAAACTTCCAAAAGGTACAGACAACTCCCCCCGGAATTACTTTGCTGCTGTTGCAAAAAAATTATCATTATCATCAGTGGTGAGGCAAAGGAAAAAGAGAAAGCCGCTGGTATCGTTTTTGCGAAGTAGTCTATTTCAGCATCTAAGGTGAACCCTCTCAAGTTAAGCATAACACAGGTCCACAGATCTACAGCCAAAAAGCAGCTCTTCGGTCTCACCTGGGGTTCTGATGACAGGCAATAATGCTGATATTTTTGTTTCTCACAGAAGCTCCTTTGGTGTCTCTGCACCGTCTCACTCCCTCAAGTCTCTACTGGAGTTTCTTATTGGTGCTGCCATCAGTTCTTTCACCCTCGGTCTGAAGCGGTTTCTTCAGCAGCTGCTTTTGTGTACTGAGAACATTTTACAGAGTAAAGAACTGCAGCACAAAGGTAGAGCAACTGAACACGTGCAGCAATATGTGTCATTGCCTCTTAAAGGACACATCAGGCCGAGAAAGGCGCACTGAAAAGCTGAGCAGCTGCAACTAATACCGAAGTCATTTGCTGTAGGATGAAACTGGATGAATGCTTTTGTTAGCCACTTCCAATGGGGGCTGGATTTTTGAACAGTACCATTTTAATATAAGTGATCTACTTGTTTATTTACTAATTGTGTTACAGAATAAGTGTTTATGCATTATTAGCCAGGAAGTGTTCCCATGGAGATAGAAACAGCTCAAACAGAGAAGAAAAAAAAAAAAGCCTTGAAAATCTTTGTAACAAATGTATATCATTTGTAAAGATTATTAATACATTGGCAGACAAAACATATTTTGCAGCTTGCAATTATGAAAATTGTTATTTTCGTTTGTGCTGTTGGGAACAAGAACAGTGAAATCATAAGTGAAACAGTGAAAAATAGAAACTGAAAAGTAAACTGTAAATAAAATTTTGTTGTGTACTTTGAGGGGGTGCACGTTTTAAGTCTGCAGTTAGAAAAGATAGATTTCATGTTTACTTACAAACAGTTTCAGTTTTTAAAAATTTGTGGGGCTTAAACATCTCCAAGTCATTCCACATATTCATGGAAATAAATGCCAGAGTTTGTTCAAGTCAATTATAAGAAGGTACTCACATCTTTGTATAGAATATACCAGAAAAAAAAAATGCTTCAAATGAGCTGCTTTGTCCCAGGAAAAGAAGGAAGCTTCAATCAGTATTTGTCCCAGTTATTTCTTTACCATAAGGTATAGAACTTATTGTGTTATTGCAGCAATTTTAGTACTAAAAAGTAGTTTCGACCCATAGAAACTTACAAAATGACGGTACATCAGGGAATGAGGCTGTAATCCTGTAAACATGTTTGATAAATTTCATGAAAATTCACTATGTTGCACAAAGGTTTGTAGGCCCAGGTGCTCCGGGCTAGACCCAAAGACAATCTGTAAAATGACCTAATTGAAACATAAAGACCTTCAAACATATGCTTCACTTTTTTTCTTTCCTTTATTTTTCTTTTCCCAACCTAATCCTGGAAGTGCCTAACCACTTACAGATACTTAATTCAACAGTAAAGAACCATAAACTGAGTCATCTTGTAAGCACTCCTAGATTCAGTTCACAACATGGAAGCCAATAATAGGGTAAATCCCTCAGGACTCACAAGCTCAGGATCCCTGCCATTTTTCAGCAAAGTCCGATCCAGCAGGCATTCTGTAGCCACACATATGAGATTACATTGCACAAAGTACAGGCAGACGAAGCAGTGCTTCTGCAGCGCGTGCTTACTAAATCATTCAATCTGTTACAGCACCCTCGTGGGATGGCAAAGGGATTTGAACCTGCATCACCATCCCCAGGCAAAAGCAAATTGCAGCACGGGTTATTCTACAGGGGGCACTCTGAGCCTCTCGTGCAGGCAGAAATACATCTCACATAGAATAATTAATAGAGAGAAGGGAAAGACCAGAAAGAAATGCCAAAATATTTCTCAGAGTCCAAAATACTGATCAGTCCAACAATAAATGTTCTCCAAAAAGGAGACCTTTGTCAAATACCTATTCAGAAATGAATGTCTCATTTAGCCCACAGAAAAGCAAACTGAAAACTGGAAATTAAGCCCTATGAAGAGGAAAGGCTCAGATCTGCTCCTTCTTTAGAAGTTCCTATTTGGGGTAGTTTCACACTGTCTACCGAATTTTATGGATCTGCTCACTAATAGTCTAATGCTACAGTGCATTATAAAGGTAATGACATTCAGCTAACAGCTTTTGGTTAACATCCAGCAGATGAGATGTTTCTATCCAGTCTACTGCTGTTTCCCTAATGGAGAGCAGGAACATTCAGGCAATGAATATTGCTCAAGCAACCATTCTCTTCTGCTTTGCTGACGGGCTGCTGCACATATTTCTCTGCCCAGCTTCTGCTACAAGGCATGGAAAGTTCTCCACTTTCAGTGCATGGATACCTTCTCCAGAGAAGAAATGCAACCCTCTGTGATGCAGCAAGGAGAGGCGGTGGGGAAGTTGGAAAGGAAAGTCTGCTATTGCCAAAGTATTGCAGGAAGAAAGGAGACTGCGCTATGGCAAAACTTGGCTCTACCACGGGCAGCTAAGAGATCATTACCTTGTACCATTGCTAAAAGCCCAACAACGTAACATCCAGTGTGGTAATGCTGAAAGCCAATTTTGGCAAGTCCTTATTAACAAACTAGTGCAGCTCTTAGTGAAGTTTCAGGGCTTTTTTCTTGTATACTGAAGTTATTTCTATTGTATGTGCTTAGAATGAAGATGACCAGCGCTTTACTGCTGTCAGCATTTTCTATTTTATTTTCTCCCATTTCTATGAGAAACAGACATTTCCAAACAGTTCTGTCCAGGTTAAATCACAATTTTCAGATTGTTTAAAAGACTATCGATGGATAAAAAAAATAAAAAAATAAAGGAAGTGGTTGCCAGTGAGGCATTAAGAGATGGATATTTTGCAGACAGCTACAGGCTAACAAGTGATAAACCACGTTCTAACCTTACATTAGCATGAGTCTGGAATAAGTTTGTCAAAACAAATGGAATTAAACTGTCACACAAGAAAAGATGTTCAGATCAATCTGTTTTCATAGTCATTTTACACTCTTTTAAGATCCAAAGCCTTCAGAGCATTAAACTCAGTCTGATCTTGAGATACTTGATTATCTGTCCTAGAGATGGCTTTTCCTTCTTTCATTTGCTGTTGTAAGTGTGAGAACATTAGATTTCAAGGTTTCTGAGTGCTGTTATTGCCTTAGACTGCCTATTCATAAGTCTGTCTTTGGTGAAATCCCCATGTCTGTGAAATGATCAATTATGCTGCTTTCTCTGACTGCATTCCCATTGTAGCTTTGTAGATACTACGTAGTTTTCCTTCAATATTAACAATCAGAAATGAAGTCATAGGAAGGCTTTTGTCAGCCAGTCACACTGATGAAAAATGTGGGCTGGCAGTATCTTTCAATTTCACAAAGAAATGTTTAGATACGAATGAAATACATAATTGCTGGTAACCTTACAAACCCGCATCACATTTTGTCACCAAATGTTCACAGACACTGAAAAGTGTCAAGTGAAAACATTAATGAAAACATCATTTCATTTTGATTTAGCCATGTTCATTATATTACACATAATATCTCATGGAGATTCCTCAGATTCAGAGTCATGGGAAGGGATATCCAAAGAAGAAACCTGCTGTGGTAAAGTGGCCTGAGTCAAAATGACACAGCCAGTCAAACTGGGAGCTGAAAGGCTACCTGGAAATCTCCTGGAAATATATTCTGGCATACATGAGGTGAGTTGCGAAAGAGGAGAAAGAGATAATGCATAGTGCTATAACTGAATGGAAAAAAATCACTGCGCCAGCTCAGTGCGGATAAAAGAAGATGGGGAAAGATGGGGAAATCCAGCAGAGCTAAGATAAGGTGAGAGATGAGAGAGATGAGAAGAGAGATAAGGTGAGAGATGAGAGCTGCACTCTGCTATTATAACAGAGTGGAGAAAATGATTGTGTTTTCCCACTCTTGATCTCACTCTCCTTCCCACTATTACCCCATCATTTAATCCTCCCATGATGAACAATGCAAACATGGTAGCAGGCTTGTGCAAAACGCACAGCCTGACATCCTAGCACAGCAAGGCAAGGTAATCTGGCAGCTACTATGGTAGCAGATGTCATTTCATAGTTAAACTAATGAAGTCAGTTTGTCTTGCTGCCTTCTGGAAATTTATCATAATGTACACCAACTTATACTCTTATTCTCCGACATTCCTCTACCACGTTAGGGATGGCTTTTTACTCTGCTAGGCAAAAGAAGTGATCATATTTACCAAGTTTCTACAAAAAACCTGATTTGAGGCATGCTTACATGCATTCAATAGCTGGCTCTTGCCCAGGGTCTTATAGGTTAGACTGAAAGGTTAAAGTAGGCTGCATCTTAAGTGGAAGGAAGTATAGATGAGCAGTTTCCAGAAACATACTTTGAATTCTCATCTCACTGATGGAAACAACAGTACAACATTACTAGATTTGGAACTGAATTAAGCATCTGAGACAAGATATGTAGTTAGTCCTAAAAAATATTCCTTCCTATCCCAAGAAGCAAAAAACAAGAGGGAACTTGCTGCCACTGTGGTCACATGATAGCATTTCTCTTCATTTCTGCAGACTGGGGCAATAACACAGCACAGGGAGATTACCTAGCTCATTTTTATCTTTTCATTTTACAAGAATTGTGGAAAGTTTGCATGTCCTCGCTGTTGACTGATCAGACAATAAGGAACTAAAAAAGACAGCATTCTTTGTATTTCTTTCGTGATATTTTCTGTTTGGTTTTGGCTTTTTGTAGATTACAGCAGACACATGGAAAATTTTATTTACCCATGATTTAACTAGATGAGAAAATCCAGTTAAATAATATTCATTGCTTTTGCTTTTGATGACCCATTCTTTGAAATTTACATATAGTAATCTAAGGAGTTGTTTACACAGAGATGCAGGCAGAATCTCAGCTTTGATAAGAATTTCAGTGTACTTACTTCCCTGCACTAGCTCTTTCTTTGAACATCCTTGGAACAATATAAAGTGATATTATTTGGGGATGCCTTTGGCCAATCACCCGCCTTGTGATCCCAGATGCATCTGTAGGGCAGCACAGGATCTTTGTTGACTTCACAGTGCAACATTGACAGCAAATGGAATGGTACAGTTATTCTTTTTTCCTTCTTGGGTTCAGCATCTTATATTTTATACTGCAGCTTTAACCATTAGAGTGAGCCTCTTGGTACAATTGCTTTTTAGGGTAAAGTGAATAAAGTCAAATGTCCAGATATTTCCTGAATGAGTGATTTACTCTTTCTTATGAAGAAATCTCCTGTGGACTCCAGAACACTAACAGAAAGGCAAGACAGGGCCACAGGACAGTTCAGCTGTCATCTCACCCTTTTAATGGCCACACATGAAGCTCAGCTTCAGATAGCAGTAGCACACACATTTCACTGGGCTCAACAAACCAGAGAGAGTTTTGAGTGTATGCTGAAGCCCACATGACCAAATACTACAAGGCAGGCTCATTGTAATGCAAAGCCTTGGAATATTTTTCTTCCTTTTTTTCAGTCTTAATCTAAGATTGTCTGTGCTATATGTTAAAGTTACTTGTGCTCCCACCATTAAATAAGTTACTTCTTCCATACCACATTACCATACCTCTCTCTCAACTAGTAGCCTAATAAACCAACAGATATTTAGTTTTCAAATCTATACCATCAATAAGTCTCCAGCTCATTAAAGTCTTACAGAGTAAGACATTTATAACAGGAGGATGAAATACAGAACTGTAAATAATAGTTCATAACCCAGAGTTTGTTTGTGCCTGTTTGGAGAGTCCATTCAGCCTCCCTACAGCTTAAAGAAATATCATCTGCATCTTTCAAGAAATACTTACATAATCCTCCTAATCAACGCAAAGTGAGGAAAGAGCAAATTCACATCTAGAAATGCTTTACTTACAGGGTTGTGTGCTTTGTGGAAGCTTCTGTACATCTCTAAATAGTGGCTCCTGCAGCCTCAGACAGCAGTGCCATGTACATTCAGGAGGACTTGCACAAGTCAGCAATGAGTAAATCCAGTCAGAATCTCTCCATTCTTGAAGCTGAAGCACAGATCAATATATTCCCAAGGAGGTCTGGCACGTCTGTCCTGGACACATGAGTTACTTATCTATTCCATGTACATTCATTCCCTTTTTCTATACGCCAAGGCAATTTAGGTAAAAACACCCAGCTGTTGCAAATGAAGAAAATCCTGTCTCTGTAGGACAACCAGATTTTGTTGTACATGACTGAATGCCCGATTTGCTCCCAGACCCAATCCTGGCTGACAAATTTCAAGAACATGGAAATGATACCCCACACCTTACCACAACATGGTTCAGGCGCTCCCATTACTTCCTCACCTGTATGTGAGCATCACCTAAACAGTGCAGCACAGGTACAGCAGATGTCAAAATAAGCTTTTGAGAAAGCACTTGCTGCAAGCCTGCCTCTGCTTTCTCTTGAAATCTGCGTTAGATGTTCAGTTTAAATTTCATAAGTAAGCCTAAAGCATCACCTCAGTCAGCCTTCAGAGGCAGAGATGTAGCCCCAACCTCTCACAGGGCACGTCCTCTGAGCTGATCTGCCTCTTGAGCAATCAGGTAGCAGAGTATACTTTGATTTTTCAAAATTACCGTTTTAAAATGCAGTTTTAGCTTAGGTGCATTACAGAGAAGCAATACATTGTGGCAAAAATAAAGCAACTGTGAGAGGATTTTCATTAAAGGCATTACAACTTCTGGATCACAGCTGTGTAGAGGAAGTTTTCTCCTACCTCTACGCTACTTACTTCATATTGAGCCAACTGCCTGGTAAAGCATTTACATAGCAACAACAGAGGCCGCTACCACACAGGGATATGTTGCAGCTATCATAACTTGGCTGTGTTTCTTACATAGCTGATAAGCAGCCATCTTGCATGCTTCTTTACACATAGTGGCAACTATCCACCTGTCAGAAGGAGCCGAAGTAAGAAGATACTTGCTTTTTCCCCACCATTATTTTTTATTTCTCAAGACTATCTCTGTTCTGCGGGGACAGCAAAACTCTGCCCACCAGTAAGATGGCCGCCACTCTGCAGTAAGGCTGTGCCCACCAACAAGATGGCTGCCACTCTGTGGCAAGTTGCGGTTACCAACGTGGCTGCTGCTCGCCGGGACAGCAGCTCAACTCATTTCACCCAACCACAGAGCTGGTGGCTGCCTTGTCAGTGGACACAGCTTCTTTGTCCCTGCAGTGCCCACGCAGGAGGTGCTGTATTTGCACCTCAGGGAAGGCATGCGGGAGACGTGAGGAAGCTAAGGAAGGGATTGCTGTAAGTTATGTGAAACTGGGGACTGGAGAGATTGCATTTCACACTGCTACGAAGCCCAGTGCTGAATGGTGGCCAGCTGCTAACTGAAGAGATGGTTGATGAGCTCACTACAGCTGCCGTCACATTTTAAGTAATTTTATTTAATCATTTAAAATACCGAAGGTAATGTAAATGGCTGTATCCTGGCCAAACTTATATCCATCAGCAAAGTAATAGCAATAGCAAATGCATCGCTTGTTTCTCCCCCCCAGTAGGTGTACAGCATGGGCAGACTGCTGTCAGGAGCAGCCAGTAACAGCCACCAGCAAGTTACGCATCTGGGCGACACAGAACAGCAGCGCTGATAGTAGCTTGGGTTTCCTAGTGCTGGCATTTGTAAGGATAACTGTTTGTGGAGACAAAAGCTGCAGCTCTAGCCTGGGGGAAAAATATTCAATTTTCCTGAGACTGCTTTTCGGTTGAAAAGGAGAGCAAGGGAGAAAAATCCTTCTTAGGAGAAAGCAAAGGAGAGCTGGAGAAATCTGCTGCAGACAGAAGGCAGAGGGTAAACTATGGGCAATGGTAGAGAAAGGCATAAATTACAAAATAAATTAATGTTAATTTTTGGTTATGGTTTTTTACATTTGACTATTACGACATTAGGCTACGTTTATTGTAGTTATTAGATAATATGCATTGGTAAGTTTGTTTTCATGGCAAGGATTTCAGTGTTCTATATCACTAGAGCTAAACCGAGCAACTTCGTGGCATAAGGACAGAAGCATTCCTGCCTGTACTTTAAGATTTACATGTATTTCTACAGCTAGCTAATTTGTAGAGACTGCGCCAATAAATTTAGACTGCTTGAAATGTTTTAATTTTTTTTTCTTAATTCAAACTGGAATATGCAATAAATATATGTTCTATGTACAATGACTGTGCTAAATCAGATAAAAACTGTGCCTTAGTTGGGTTGTTCCTGAATCACAATGTGGTTGATGTTGCAAATATTTATGTACAAATACAATTTTTGTCAAGGATATATAACCTTTTCTTCATTAGTACCTGTAAAACCCTACATAACTTACACTTACATAACAGATCTATGGGTTTTGAGTATTAAATTCTGTATTTTGTATCTTCAAAGCTCTGACAAAGGAGGTACATGAAGGAAAAGCAAAGAGGGGCTCAGGTGGGAACAAGTCAAGCCTAAAGAAAGAGAGATTAAGTGATGTGAATGGAGGAAAAGTAAATAGGGAGAATTAAACATTTTATGCTCATTAGCTTTAGATTAATAATTTTTAACAGAATCACAATGCAAAACAATACAGAAAAGCTGAAAAGCTTTATGACTTTAAAGTAAAAAGAAATTAACTTTCAAAATTAGAAGGAAACTTCCTCTCTGGGCAATATAATGATTGACAACATTCAAATAGTAGAGGGTTAATTGGCTCCAGCTGATGTGCCCTACCACTATTGGGGCAGATTATAAAAGAAATGGGAAACAGGGTTAGAAAGAGTGCACTCCCTTTCTGCCTGGCCCGGTTGCTCTGTGGTTTTTAGTTTGATTATGTGGCTCGATGACTGCCTTGTGGACAATAAAGCATTCTCTGGGGAAAATCTCTAAAGGAATTTTGTCTGGAAGTTTGCTTTCTTTCTCCACAGTAATTCATACAGGCTAAGGCCTTCTAAGTGCCTTGAAATACCTCCTCATGAGTACTGCTGGAATCAGACACCAGATTCCAGTGAATTAAGCATCTACTGTGGAAGTTTATTTGTGCTTATTGCTGCAAACAGCCTCTGCAGCTATGTATGGTATTGCTGGGAATTTGTTTCCATTGTGGTGGCTTCTTTTGACAATGTGTGAAAATTTAACTGGCTGCAGCTTAAGATTGAAATTGTAAACCATACCATTCGCAAGAGTTGTGTTTTACAATACAGGCCTACTACAGAACACACGCGACCGTAGGAATTGCAGATTAAAACCGATGGGGCGTGTAAACTCTATGTTTGGCTGGGGCAGAAAGAGGTTAAAAGTCTGACCTGCGAGCAAATCTGTTGCTAGCTCTACATCCCAACTGCAGCTTTTAGTATGGGAAAATGTTTAAGGCAATTTCCATTCTCCCTCAAACAAAGGATCCAGTTTAATAAACCACGGACTTTATGACCAAACAGCCTACAGTATTTTTTTAGGTCTTCTTCAAGTAGAGCATGTTATGGAGCATAATTTACTCTGAAAGTACAAATGAAGTCAGAAAGGGGCCTTCAGTAGTACTGTTGCTATAAGGCCATCTAATGGCCATCTAACAGTCCCAGACAGAATATCCTAACATTACATTGAAGTTGTAAATTATCATAAAAATTAGCTCAGGTCTCCAGTTCTGGTTAGGAGGAAGGGAGGAAGATGCTGACAACAGAACAACTGAGAAAACAATTAAAAAAAATTTTTTTTTTTGCTAATCATTTACATAGTAATGTTGACTTCAGATTTTGCTTCAGTAACTTCTAAATACTCCTGAAGAATAATTTGTTAATTAATCTGGAAAAAATATTCATATTTGGGGACGTTATATTTTAGAACATTCAGAAAGTAAGTTCAGAGAAGTTCATGTGAGGTCAGCCTCCAAATCTAATTTTGATAGTCACCAATTCAACTAGCATAAATGAATACAACAGTTCAGAAATGATTAGTTAAAGGCTCTACAGCTCCACTGCTGTCATAAATGTAAGTTTCACCATTATGTTATAGCTCATTCATCTTCCAATTTGAATGCCAAGAAGCATATTCTGTGTGTCACTTTGTCATAAATATATGAACGTACTGAATAGAGTTGATGAATGCAGGTACTTGGCAAGCATTCATAACTGTTTCATATCAGTTCTTTCTTAGTGATCCTGAAAGATGAGGGATATTTTTTTTTTCAAATCCAGTATCTTTTGGTACCCACAGTAGTAGCAAAATGCAATAATTTATGACATCTAACAGTAACTTCACAACCACTGAAGTGTTCCTAATTTTATAGTCTGAACTAATTAAGGTTTGGTGGGGATGTTGACTAGGTTCCATATATTAGATAATTGCTTTCTTGTTTGATTACTGATTGAGCTTACAGGTCAAAGGAGACCCTGAGATAAACCTGCTGCTGGTGTGCACTGGCCAATGAACTAATCCAGCACCTGTGTGAAAGCAACACTGGTTGCCTTTGCATGCAATTTCTGTCCATTGTCATACCACAGTATAATGCTTCTCCTTGCTACAATTGCAAAGCCAATGGAGTATACTGGTACTAGGCTGAGATCTATATGTAAGAACTTGGTAACATGTTCTAAGTAGTATCTTTAGAAAATATTTTCTAAATATTTAATCATAAATATTTAAAAATATTTAATCATAATAATATTTTTATTCAGTCCCTACATATAAGATTTTTTATCTATTGTAAAGATTGAAACTTATGCTCTTCCTGTCATATATGACTTTCTATAACATCTCATCACATTACTTCAGCTTAAAGAAATGGAGAGCAATAGCTCAATTTTATAAGATGCTTCAGTGAAGTGACTAGTACTGTAAGTGCATTAATACACGTTAGCCCATTTTGTTGCACTCACAGTGAATTAATGTTGAACATAGGACCAAAGTAAGCTCTCTACCTGTGAAAGTTTACTGCCAAGCATCAGCACCTTCCTGTGCCTGATAGCTGAATGATACCCTTCTCCAGACACATTCTTCTAATAGTTTCCATCTATTCAGTGGATTCTACAGAATCCACTGCAACATTTCCAAGCTCGCAAAGATTGTAACTTGAGGTATGCCTTGATTTCTCAATTAATTTAGCTAAAAAAGACTTGATCAGAAAACTGTTCTGTGAGAATATGAAAAAGGTGCCTGCATACGCCAGACAGGATTGTCAAATGGCTTTTATAAAATCAAACTACTGAGCTACAATTCAGCTGCACTGTGTGGTTAATTAGCTCCCTTTTGCTTGTCAGCTTTCCCTCAAATATGTAGCAAAGAACAAAAGTAAAGTTGCTCATTTCAGCAGCAGCCTGCAGTGTTGCATCCACTAGGAGGAGGTAGAGAACCATTCAATTAGACGTACAGACTCTCATGTGGTAATTCGTGTGTGCTGAATGGATTTACTACACAAGAACGGCTGGTAGATGTTATCCACAGCATCACTGCTGGCTGGTTGGATGCCTGTATGTTCTGCCTCTTTTCACTCATCACTGTCCAAAAAAAAAAAAAAAAAAAAGAGGATGTAAGCGGCTTAGAAAGGTGATGGATCTTATCAGCAGCATGGAAGACAGAATTGTAGGAATTTCCCATGAGATTTTACAGGATTTCCGCAGCTCTTAAAAACTGCATATTTTTGAGCACAAGCTACCACAGCACTGTAATATCTGAAACTCTCAGGTCTAAGGCAGTTGTCATAATTTGAAACCATGTCCAGCTACCTGGGATTGCCTGAATACTACGTCCTGCTCCTGATGAAAGTCCGCATAGCTGCTCATACAATGCTCAAGGCCTCCAGGCTTCTTAAAGCAGCCCTTCCAGCATTAGAGCAATCTACACACTGAAAAACTGAAGTGATTTTGTCTCAGTGGGCCCAATGCTTTGAGGGTATGTCAGTGTCCCAGTGTAGAGAGAAAGTAGCCTATTTCACTGTAAATGGTAGTTCATGCTACTTTGCACATCTTAGTTGCAGTAGCATGTTCAGGCCTGGCCAATTTATCCCAGTGTGGCATTAGTGGTAAGACTGCAATGATTTCTTGTTCTGCCAGGTTGCTCTTCTTATCCCAGCAACCTTTTCAACGCAATATTAACCACAGAAAGAGAGAAGGTAGGCCAAAGGTAGATTGTGTATCTCTGGCAATGTGAAAAGCAGTCAGTAATAACCCCTAGCTTATTTTCAGCTTGGATTGTTTTGTGAGGAGTCTGAAACATTTTGCTCACTTTGGAGAGCTAGAAGACATTGCATAAATGTATTTCTCATGCTCAGTACAGAATCACAGAATTACATAATAATTTGAGCTGGAAGGGACCTTTAAAGGTCATCTAGTTTGATTCTTCTCCAATGAATGGACACCTACAGCGAGATCAGGTTGCTCAGAGCTCCCTCCAGCCTGATCATAAATGATTCCAGCAACGGGGTAGCCACCATCTCTCTGGGCAGCCTGTTCCAGTGCTTCACTGCCTTTATTGTAAAAAAACTTGTTCCTTATATCCAGTCTAAATCTCCCCTTTTTCAATCTGAAACCATTTCCCCTTGTCCTGTCACAACAGACACTGCTAAAGTATCTGTCCCTTTCTTTTGCACAGCCTCCCTTTAGATACTGAAAGACTGCTCTCAGGTCTCTTGGAGCCTTCTCTTCTCCAGGTCTGTACAGCCCCAGGTCTCTCAGCCTGTCCCCATAGGAGAGGTGTTCCATTTCATGGATCGTTTTTGTGGTCCTTCTCTGGACACACTCCAACAGGACCGTGTCTCTCCTGTACTGAGGACTCCACATCTGGACAGAGTAGAGGGGCAGGTTCACTTTGCTCAATGTGGTCATGCAGTTCAGGATATGGTTGGCCTTCTAGGCTGCGCTGGCTCATGTCCAGCTTGCCATCTGCTAGTACCCCAAGTCCTTTTCAGCAGAGTTGTGCTCAATCCTTTTGTGCCCTGGCTTGTACTAATAGTGGAGGTTGCTTTGACCCAGGTACAAGAGCTTGCACTTCTATTTGTTGAACCTCATGAGGTTTTCTAGGCCCACTGCTCAAGCCTGTCTAGGTCTCTCTGGGCTTCTGTCCCTCTGGTGTCATCAGCAAACTTGCTGAGGATACACTCAATCCCACTGTTGATGTCATTGATGAAGATATTAAAGAGTATTGGTCGCTGGGGGACACCACTTGTCACTGATCTCCATCTGGACATTGAGTCACTGACCATCCCTCTCTGGGTATGATCTTGCAACCAGTACAGATTTGTTTAAATGACTTCAAACTGAACCTCAGTTGTTCTGGTTCCAAAGAGAAGGGCACAGAGTACGGTTTGGTTATACTTTGTTTTTCTTGTCAATTTATTAGCTAGTGGGCAGCCATAAGCTGTAGAACACTGAGGCTGCTTGCATTCACACTCATTGTCCTAGCTGCAAAGAACGAGACCTGGCTCCCTGCTTCTCGGCTGCACTTCCAAGGCTGCTGCACAACACTACCATCAAGTGGTCTCTGCAGCGCAGCACAGTAGCATGCCAAGCCCTGAATCCATTTTGAAATTGAAATAATGTTGCTCAGTTTTGCTTAGATATAAAAATCAAATCTTTTCGACATCGGGTAAGCCTTTGTAATGAGTGTTCATGTTTAACTGCTCCCTCTCATATTAAATATTTCACAACTGTTGTTCCTTTTTCAGACCTGCCAGTGAACTTACTTGTCAGAATATTAGGTAAGTAGAAAACTTGTAATTTAACTACCTTCACAGAAAATTTTACACTTATTTTAACTAGAAAGATGTTTTTTAAATTATTTATGTATAAACTTAAGAACACATAAATAAAGTGCATGCAATGCAGACTCAGAGCATGACAGCCTACATTTTCACTACAAACTATTCCAGTTTCCTGCAGAGAATTGTCATTTGAATATTTATGAAAGTTTATTGTGCAGTGCATATTCACTGGAGGCCTATATAGAATTGTCCTCTTGTTCTTTGAATTTGGAGGAGATTTAGATGCACTGTTGCTGCTCATTAGTGTTGTAATTTTTGGTAGCTCCATTTTCCTTTTTTACTTTGTCTCTTACTCTACTGTTGTTGGGTTTCTTTTTGCCCTTTAAAATGTATAGTACAGAACAAGGTGATTCAGAATATTTCAGATCAGAGTTTTAAATAAGTTCCCAGTACATATTAATGTGACCACCTTCTCCAAACCTTCCTAGTCTGTCTTTCCACAGGGGTAACATACTGTAAAAGAATTTGTGTATCACTATTTTGTCAGGTCAGCATCAGTGAAGATCTAGGACTTTATGTGGTCCCACATAGCCCAAATGTTTTCTTGTAAGTTAGATCATAATCTTGTTTTTTAACAGCTCTCAGCAGGTGGGAACGTTGCCATCACTCTTACTACAGGTTACTGCCTTCTCTTGATCATTCACTGATTTGACCTTTATGTCCTAGTTTGAATCTGCTGCACATGCTGAAAAACAATATATGATTTAAATATACATCCTTAAGCTTTTTCTTGATTTTCATCTCCCCTCTACTCCCTAAGGAGCCGTAGTTATTTATATATGGACAACATATCCTTTTGTGCAAACTAAAAGTGTTAAATGTAGTAGAAAGAGTGTAATAGTTGCAGATCTAATAGTCTAAAAATGACTGGAAGTTCAGTGTATCCTCCTGGCTGTCACTGAAATACATAGGGATAAGCAGTTAGAGATCATTTTGGTCAGATGCTGACCTGAGGGAGGTGGGATATTTGCCAGATATTTGGGAAGTTTGCATGAGACACTCCAGTGGAGATTTGATAGCACACTGAAGCTCCAGTGTTTTATCATCTTAGTTGGACCATTGTGCCAACTTCTGCAAAAATGAATTCCTTACTGTTCCTGTCATCTTCTCTACTGTTTTACATCCTGGAAGGTCATTATATACACTCTGTAGGATCTCCTTTTCTTAGATTTAACTATTCCACTTCCTTTCAAGTTCTAAACATCTAAATCTTGTCCCTTTTGGATTCTCTCCAGCATGCCTTCATTTCTGTCAAATTGAGTATCTGTAATGGAATACTATCAGTGTTTGATTTCTGCCCTTTAAAGCACAACTGCTGAAGTTCAACACAGTCTGTGTAAGACTGTGGGAATAGCTCCTGCAAATTATTGATGTAATTATTCCAATATTTCTTTTTCTTTATTTTTGAAGGTAAATGGGTAAACTATTTTTGTTCTTAGTTGGGCAAGAGCAGTGACTTATTCAAGTATATAGCAGAGACAGATAATGGCCTGCTTTGTATTAGATACTGTATGAAGACAGAACATAAAGATGATTCTTACCCCCCAAACTTACAATCTAAATAGGAAAAAGATGGATAGAGACACCAGTTAAGCAATAAGGCAATAATTATCAGTGGCAGCCAGAGACTGCAGTAAACAAAAGATAGAAAGGGAGGGAGTGAGGGATATAATCTCTGCAAACATGGGCTGGTTTTAAAAAGTTCTGACTGTTTGATGATTCATACTACATAAATCTTAGCAAGGTTGACCAGATTTTTACAGTTGTTAAGCAGCTGGAACAGTGCAAGTGTAGTGCTTGAAAACACAGCCACTTTATCTAGGCAGCTGAAGTTGAGCTGTCTTTGGTGTAGTTATAAATGTACACACAATTTTCTACAGTTTAATAGTAATATTCGTAACTTCATAATATGTTTTCTTTAGGTGTGGTTATCTTTAATTAAAGGAATTTTTGATGACAATCCTGCAGTTGCATAATCCTTAAGATGTTATGGTACTCATTTATATTCAATCATATAATTACTATGACTTTAAAAACTGGACAGGCCACTTCTTTTGCCAATTTACAGGGTAAAAGCAAGTTTAAGTGATACAAAATTATTTATTTACAGAGCACATTTCTCTAGCATAGATTTACCTCCTACCTTTCCACAGGTTACGTGAAGAATAACAGCGTCCTATCAACTGTGCCCATGTCTGTCCAGTTCAAAGCACATCCAGGAATAGATGTTGTACTTTTCAGCCCACCACTCAAATGTCAGGAAGAATGGAATCTAGATGTAATATGTTCCACAAGCAAACTGTTGAGCAAACATTTGTTTCCCAAAGGCTACTGTCAACTATTGACTAATTCATCACATACTTCAGTTAACATGTGAGGATGTAAAGCAACTTGTTCAAATATGTGCTTCTGAGAAAGTAAGTTTAATTTCGAATAGGCATTTAAAGGGAAGAAAAAGTAAGTTTGAAAAGGTGATTAATGCCAAGAATCATTTCAATGCATACCATAGACTACAAGAAGCAATGAAATATCACAGAATCACAGAATCACAGAATCACCCAGGTTGGAAGGGACCTCAAGGATCACGTAGTTCCAACCTCCCTGCCTGGCAGGGCCACCAAACATACACATTTAGATCAGGTTGCCCAGGACCCCGTCCAACCTGGCCTTGAACACGTCCAAGGACGGGGCATCCACAACCTCCCTGGGCAGCCCGTTCCAGGGCCTAACCACTCTCCTTGTAAAGAACTTCCCCCTAACATCCAACCTAAATCTTCCCTCCTTCAACTTGGATCCATTTCCCCTAGTCCTGCTGTTGTCAGCCCTTTTGAAGAGTTTACTCCCCTCCTGGGTGTAGGTTCCCTTCAGGTATTGATAGGCTGCAATGAGGTCACCCCGCAGCCTTCTTTTCTCCAGGCTGAACAAGCCCAACTCCCTCAGCCTGTCCTCATAGGGGAGGTGCTCCAGCCCCCTGATCATCTTAGTCGCCCTCCTCTGGACCCTTTCCAAAATCTCAATGTCTTTCTTGTACTGAGGGCTCCACACCTGGACACAGTACTCCAGATGGGGCCTCACAAGAGCCGAGTAGAGAGGGACAATCACCTCCCTGTCCCTGCTGGCCACCCCTCTCCTGATGGAGCCCAGGATCCCATTTGCCTTTCGAGCTGCCAGAGCGCACTGCTGGCTCATATTCAGTCTCTCGTCCATCAGGACCCCCAGGTCCTTCTCTGCCGAGCTGCTCTCAAGGACCACTCCTCCCAGCCTGTACAGGTGCCTGGGGTTCTTCCGGCCCAGATGCAAAACCTTGCACTTTGCCGTGTTGAACCTCATTAGGTTCACCCGAGCCGAGCCCTCCAGCCTGTCGAGGTCCCTCTGAATGGCATCCCTTCCTTCCACCGTATCAACCGCACCACTCAGCTTGGTGTCGTCAGCAAACTTGCTGAGGGTGCACTCAATTCCCTCATCGATGTCATTAACAAAGATGTTAAAGAGCACCGGTCCCAAGACAGACCCTTGGGGGACACCACTTGTTACCGGCCTCCACCTGGACATAGAGCCATTGACCACCACCCTCTGTCTGCGGCCTTTCAACCAATATGCCTATATTTGACCCATCCCCAGAAATCTGACACCAGATATTTTTAGTACAACAGTGATTAATCTTTTGGGAAGCTTTTGGAACGTTCCTTGCTGTCTATCTGTTAGAAAATCTTTCTTTTTTTTTCTTCTCTTTGAGCTGAGAAGGAACTTCCCAATGCCATAACCCATCTGCCTTTCCTGCCCACTCAGTCAGGGGATTTGTTTGATTATATACTTAATGTTCAGTTAGAATTTTCTGCCTGTCTTAAGCACAATCACAAGTAAAATAAACAAGCAAGAATATAATTTGAGTTCCACATGGTCAATCCATGAATCACGTAAGTGAAGAAGGAAACCTGATTAAAAAAATGAGATCTGCACATATATTATATTATTAGAAAGACAGAATGACCACAAAAATTACAATCATTCTCCAATAGCTGTCATTATATTTGATTGAGATAATTGGGGAACTTACAAGATTTAATCTCTCAATCTTTTTAATTTTAGAATGTGGCTTTTCCTTGCACACAAACTTTTATTGTTCTTAATACAGCTAAATTGCTCTTAATCATAACTGAACAAAGATTCAGTACTATGCTCGTCGTGCAAACATCAAAGATTTAGATTTTTTTTTCTGTTGTTTTTTCTTCTTTTTTTGTTTATTTGCTTCTTTATTTCTTCCAAGGGACTGTCTGTTCATGAATGCTGCTTCTTGATTTGCACTTGTTAACTCAGTGCAGCCCTACAGAAAATAGTCCTTTTTCATATTTTCCAGGTGGTAATCTCTGAATACATTGACTCGTGTATTTCAGGTGATAGATATATCATCAAATACAGCTTTAATAAACAAGAACTGCAAAGCTTTATCCTTTTAGACAGATACTAATGACCTGCCCATTATCATACTATCATAATTGAGTCCTTATTACTACAAGATCAGCTATTTCAACTTGCTGCATGAGCAGTATGGTTCAGCTCATCACCAGTAATTTATTAAATCACAGCACCTCAGCCACCTCAGCCAGCAGTCTGTGAATGCCCTAAAGGTAGCCTGATGGGGGACCAAGTAGCTCAAAACTTTCTGAGAATCAGGTTATGTTAGTTTCTAAATCAATAGTCAACTTTGAAAGTGGAAGCTGGGTAACATGAGGCAGATCCTTACTCCTGGAACACAGTGGCAAAAAAAGAACAGGGCATACTCTACTTATGTAAAAATATAGGGGAATAATGTTTCTGTGTTTACAAACTAGAAACCTCTCATCATAGAAATCAAAGATCTACAAATAAATCTTCATGATGGAGAAGGCAACAAACGAAGAATTCCTGCTTCAAATATTTTCTGGACTTTGATGAAAATGAAAATACTTGTTCTAGACAATACATATGACAAGGCAATGAAACATATTAATGTACAGCTGTTTGTTCAACATGACGCTGCGGCGTACAGAACAGTCAGCACAGATAACCTGCTTCTCCTTCATGTACGTGTCTCCTTGTTTGTAAAGTGCAACTATTTTAATTTGGCAGTATTTAAAACCCACCTTTGAGTATGTAAAAGAATATTTTATTGGAAGAAAACAAAGTCCTGATGTAAGGATATGCAGTAACTGTAGTTTTAATACTTACACTGAAGATGGCAGTATGAAAGCAGAAAACAAACTCTACTGAAGGGACTTCCCAAAGCTATTTTGGATCTTCCCTATTACTGATTTTATTACATTCTTAATAAGTACGAGCAGCTTAAACTACATAAAAATTAAAATTCAGAATGGTTAGTAATGAGAAACACTCAGAGAAAAAATATTCAAGACAGGGCAAAAACCATTAAAACATGGAATATTGACACTGTATAGTAGAGTGAAGTGAAGAAAGGAACCTTTAGACAGGAGTTCATTAACATATTAGATTCAAAATACCAAATCATAAAAATATTAGCATTCAACTAAATGATTCAGGCTTCTGTGAATGTAATTGTGTTGGGGTCTTCTCTCATGAAAATGACAGTTTTGATATTTAAAAGAAAATGATTCTCATTCTGAGTGGCAGTACTTTCCTGCATTTAAATCTGTTAGCCACCACAGACATTTCCCTTCTATCCTTTTGCCTCTGTCCTGAATTTCCTTTGTGCATACACACACATACATTCCCCTATCAATGCACATTCATTATCCCATGTGATTGTTTTTCTCCTTAATAGATGTCTGATGTGTTTAACTACAAACCAATATAATGTATCCTTTGTAGAGCTGAAAATTATTTAATTTACTTCTCACAGAACAATACATTTTGATTCCAATAAGCTTCACTCAAATGATTTTGAAATGTTTGTGTCAGGTATCACCATGAAGGTAGTTTGCTGTATTTTATAATGCAGAGGTGATGGTTGATGGATGCATTATAGGTTCTAAACTAAGGTAAAACAAAAACTTCTCAGTAACTTAGTGACCAACATTAGGAAGCACTAGTAGGATGAGAAAATGTAACCCACCTGGAGCCAAACACATTTCTTCAAAGAACTTCCCTAAAGAAATTCCTGTAAGCATAAAACATTTCCACAGATCTAGAAACCAGGGTAGATTAACTTTTCATGGCACTGTAGCAATATTAGAATAGCAATGTTTAAATCTTCCAGCCCTTATTTAAATCTCTAAATCTTCCCATCAGCATATTTTCTTTGACTGCAAACTAAAACAGCGAGTGAGAGAGGGAGAAAGATGTCTGGTATTACAGGTTATGCTAAATCATCTTTTAGCTCTTCTGCCTAATAAGAAGTTTTTCCTGTTAAGAGAAGAGTGTGGTGACTTACAGAAGTGCATGGGAAGCCAATGGAGTTGAGAAATGAAAAAAAATGGCTCAAATTCTACTATGACTTCCTGATGTGTGACTGGAAGAAGCAGTTTAATCATTACCTTTGCATGTGACTGGAAAATACCGTGATCGTGTGAATCATCACCATCCCATAACTTCTCTTTCTTATTGTAAACAGATCATGTCTGGAAAAGTACTGTAGAACAAATATTACAACTCTTTTGTAATTCTTGGTTTTGGAAGGGATGTTATTAACAAAGGGCAACTAAGTTATTTCTCTGTTTGCATCGCTGTATCTGGGATAAGCATTTATTCAGAAATTCTCTTGAGACGTAGTCATTGGTGTCAGAGCCAAGACTTCCAAAAGATGGGTTTGCCTGTATGTTATTTGCCTATGTATCTTCTGTTAGTTGGTTAGTGCAAGTGAGCATACCTTTCCCCGAATGGTCAAGGGGAGAGCTCTTAGAAAGAGGGCAACCATAACAGAATTTGCTATATTCCTAAAGTCTTGGAATATTTCCATATTTCTGGATTTTGGTATCAATTTCAAGTTTATGACTGTCTCCAATTAGACAATGCACAGTATACCAAATAGGCCAACAAGTCAACATAAGAAAATGCTTAGACTCTGGATCAGAGTGATTTTGTTATTCATGAAGTGGTAAAATTATCTGCAAACCCCTAAACGTCCTATCATTATTTAACAATGGAATACAGTGTGGTAATCTTCACTCTTTATTAATAGAAGTCACGAGAAAGAGAGGGAGTTGTTTGTAGACTTACTTCAGTTTCTTACTCTCAGTCTGCAGCAGCACTTCCAAAGAGTTCCATGGAGCCATCTGGTTGCCATCTGGGTCTTATCAAACAGTATGGGACATTTCCAAGTAGATATACAGCCAAAAATTGAGCATCCACAGCTTGTGTATAAGAGTACCTAAAGAAAATATGCATACTACATATATAATGGAAGCCATACGTAATAAACATATGATCTTCTCTGGTTTTTCATGTAATACTTTCTTTGAATATCTGAGGCCAAATCCATTTAGATGACAGTAGGCATAACTCCTCTGACTTATTTTGGACTGAGCCTGGCCTTTTCTTCCTGAACTATAATCATACTAGCTAAAACTGCACCTTCTGGCGTCAGTGAGATAAAAGTACTTCTGTAAGATTCAGTAATTACTGAACGCTTCCTTGAAAGAAAGAAAGAAACCTCCCTTGAAAGAAGCTGTGAAGAGTGAACATGACTTCATGAATGTGCTGAAGGAGCAGTGCACCTTGCAACTCTGCCACATTTTTACTCTGCAACAGTGCCTACCCCTTTGTCTTCTTTGGATCTGTAGAACACCCAGAAGATAGCTATTCTTCTAAAATGCATTTCCCACCTGTATGCCCACTTCAACATGTGAATACAGCAGGACTGCCATAAGCTCATCATGATCATTTGAATTCAGAGCCAAAAGTATGATTATACCCCTTTGCAGCTGCTATGCTTGGGCAATGGATCATATCTTCAGATGTAAATGAATGGAGAAATCTGCAGCATCTTTTTGTATCTTGTCTTGATTGCAACAGCTGGTAATTCCGTGTTCCCATTACTCTTATCTCTTGCTGGAAGTACTACTAAAGGGCATATTAAAAAACAAAAAGAAAAAAGTGATTAAATCAAATAAATCAGATGCCTTAGCTTTGATATTTCTTGTCCTCCCTCCACATAATGTTTTGGAAATGCCAGAAATGTACTTCAGTGATATTAAGCCGTTTGAAAGAAAGTATAATGGACTGATTCTTCCAGTTGCATAAACTAGGATAGTTTAATGTAAGTTAATGAACTCTCATGCCGTGCCCAGCTGAGGACTTTGCCCAAGGCCTACTAAGACTCAAAGTAAATTTCCCACAAAACAGTAATGTTACTGTCTCTTCCTAAGACCAAGCAGGAATGGCCCAGTTCACGATTTGACTCTTCATTCAGGGCATTTGTTGCAATCATATCACTCCTCTGAAAGATTCTATAATCCCATAATTCTATTTGTCATCAACTATAGACAGCATAATTCTTGGGAGAAAGGAGGAACAAATATTTCTGTCCCTACAACCAAAAAAATTGACAAGTTCTTTTGTACTAGATGTAGGCAAACTGAGAGAGATATACATAAAAAACTAGTAGTTTCATTTTCAGTCATTCAAACCTGATGTTTTGCTGAAGATAAAAATTAAATCTACACCAAAACATTTCAGGAGGGTTTTGAAAGGAACAGTGAAGTTCCCTGTTTTTCAGTTTGAGTTAAAACTAGAAATTCCCCTGTGTTTTAGGAAAGTGTATGCGTCCACATACAATATTTAAGGTTGACACTGAAGTTAATTAATGGCCTTCCATATAACAGGAAGGTTGAAGGCAAGCTGATGGGTCACCTCTGGGAAAAGCAGAGAAGAGTTCTGCTCTGAAAAAAAATCAAATCTGAGGTAAGTATATGGAGATTTCTTTCCTTCCCTTTGCCAAAGGAAATGCAGGTTGTCAGGACACTATAAAAGAGGGGATTAGGGAATTAGGGCATAAAAGGAATTAGAATAATGGAACTGATCCAAGTAATTGCTCAGTAGGAGAACACCCAGTGCTCTTTTGGTATCAACCATGGCTGAAAAATGGTAAAGTAATAAGAGATTTGGAATTTGGCAATGGGGCAGGTGACATTGGTATGCAAAGTAATTATGTCTTAACAAAAAAGTAATTGTGTGCTTGTTTACTTAAGACAAGCAGTAATTGTTACAACCTAACCAAAGGTTCCATTTCCAACTAAATAAAATATTGAACCACCATTAAGAAAAGATTGTGGAAACTGGAACTTCAAATTTACTAGCTTAAATGAAAGAAAAAAGATCTTAATACAAACAAACCTTGTGCCAAAAAAAAAAAAAAATGTAGCCCAGCACAGTCAAATTATCTCACTGATTTGTGAAATATTGTTCAGTTCAAATAAATCTGTCTTATGCTTTTTTAAACACGTATGTTTAATTTAGTAGAACATTCCAGAATGTTTAGCTTTTTATTCTGTCACTGTTTTCTCTCCCTTTCAGGTAACACTCTCAAAGCTTTTGGTTCTTTTCTTTTTTGGAATATTCCCAGCTTCTCAAATCACAACTTTGTTTTGTAAGACTGAGGTGCTGCAGCTAATGGTGTTAAGAGAGCTTCCTGCTTTTGACTGATCACAGCTGAAAAGTAACTAACTGCTAAGTCTCAGCGAGCTGACAGCATTGACCTGGACAAAGCATATAAAGGCATGAAGTCTGGAGCACGGAGGCTTAAACAGAAGAATTATCTTTTTTTCTTTAAAGCTTGGAACGTGTAAGAAAATTGCAGTGGTTGCTGAGCCTTTAGTGAGTAAAACCTCAAGATTTGCCAAGGCAATCAAGATTACTAGACGTGGAGGTTTCAGTGTTTATATTGTCCTATATTGCCTATATTATCAAAACTTTGCAGTCTGTCAATTTGTGCATTGTCAACTCTAATGCTGGAGAAGACCAGAGTGCTAGAGTGCACACAGTGATCAACACAGTGTAGGTACAAGTTTGAGTGTATTAAGGAAGACAGTCAGAACCACAAACAACTTCAGGTTTGCAAATTGGGTAAAATCTGAAGAACAGTCAAAAAGGAAGAGGATAACATCACCATGAGGTCAGAGAGAGATAGGGCTGAAGTAAGAGGGTCTGTGACACTGAGTTGCTGCAATATAAAATGAATAAAAAAACAAGATGGCTATGAAGAAAAGAAAAACTTCACTGAGAAAAGTCAGGACTGAGAGGACAAGGGAAAAATAAATGGATTTCAAGATGTTGAGAAGGAGATATGACTCAGAAAGAAGGAAGAAAATAAATGATAGAAGATTCTTGATAGCCTACTGTAGAGGAAGAATTTTGTTACCCAAGAGTCCTGGGTAAGAAACTGTAGAATTATCACCTGAGTAAACCCAGTAGAAAATGTGTTACTTGTCAGGATGCATTTAATATAAAAATTAGAGGAGACTGTAAGGTTAAAGAGACCTCCAAAAAGTACCAGAAGAATTAACTGATTATCTGGGACAGTCCTTGCTGGGACAGTTGACATGGCCCTACTCATGAAAGGAAGCTGCAATTTGAGAGCTGGGAATGTAGCTACATGTAGTTGAGTCTCCTGGTTGAAGAATACATTCAGTCACTTAGAAGATAGTCACTGAAGTTTCCAAGTCACTAGGAAATTTTTTAAAAGTGTGACAAAATCAGGAAACAAAAGAATATCCTAAGATAGCAGGTGCTATCTTAGGGAAAAATTAGAAGGAAGAATAGAGTCCACAGGGAATGCAGAATTGTACTGGCAGGAAAGGGAATGAGGATAAAATTGCCTTCAGTCACTGGAAACCTAGGGGTAAAGTGAGAACGAGGCCTGGCAGAGGACAAGAAAATAAAAGGAGTAGGATTTTTTTAGCCATCTATGTGAAAAACTCAGGGAAAAAAAAGTCACTAAACAATGGCAGTCTCAGTTTCTCTGAAAACTAAATAAGCTATCATTTTCTCAGTTTTCATTAATGACTGTAGTTCAGAATGCCAAGTGAGAGGTAGAACGACTGATAGGAGTTCAAGAACAGAAAGGCATAAGGGCCTTTTTCTAGGAATCTCTTAGTGATGCAAAATTGGAAAGCATTTGCATTATAGAATAATATCATGCTATTACACAGTATCTCATGACCTTCAAGATATCATAACAGCAGTTATACAGAAGTTCATGCTTCCAAATGATACAGTTACAGAACAACACCAAAAAGTGTATAGAGCAAAGAGCCTAAGACATGAAACAGGAAGTATTTCCAGTAAAAAAATAGAAGTCTTAATGTCATAGCAAAAACTTCATCACTTTGAGTACTGTGTACAATACTGATCATCTGTGTTTCAGAACCACAAGCTCAAATAAGAGAAATTCCACTGAGCTTAGAAATAGAGCCTGAGGTTTATGTTGGCGAAATAAATCATATCTGTTTTTACAGAGTATTTGAATTGATTTGAATTGTTATGTAACTATCCAAAAGCACCAGAGTGAAAGTATCTTCTCAAATTCCTTTCCATTTTTAATCTCTCACAGACATGTGAGTTAATGGTCAGTGAATTCCGACAGCATTTACAGAACTGATACTGCAACTTCCCAGTTCTTTGTTAGTGAATTTTCTGTTGAAGTATTTTGAAGAGGTAGAAGACAAGCCTAAGTTTAAATTAAGTTTACTGTACCACTACAGTAAAATAAGTTCATTCAACCTAAATATTTGCTTGCTCTGTCATTCATCACTGCAATATTGTTTTAGTTCTTCCACACCTTATATTTAAAATCTGTATTTCTTCACATATCCAGTCTAACAGCCTCACCTTCCAGAATCTCTATTGCTCTATGGCTATCTTTAGATATCTTGTTTTTATCTTTTAGAGAATGAGAGCAAGGATGTTCAAGAAACAACTCCATCTCCAACCCCACCAGAACAAAGTGTAAAATTGATTTCTTTTGCTTAGCTTTCTGACTACAATGAAAGGAAAAAATCCATATCAATTTACAAATTAGGGAAGGCAACATTGCAACAAGTGGTATGTTGATATTTCAAAGCATCTGGATACAGCTGTGAAAATTTGAAACAGCTACTGTGCTGAACTACATCATACTGCTGTAAGGATTTCAGCCTATTTGGTGCTATGAATCTTGACCTACTTTTGGTCTCCAAATCTTCATGTCATATTGTTAGTCAAAGCATTTCACTTGCCTAAGATTTTCATTTCAATCACTGACTTATTTTTAACAGTATATTGAATTCTGATAGGCTTCAATAGAGTTTAAAATTTTCAGTTCAGGCAAAGAAAACAAAGTTCAGATTCTCAAGATTCCAATGTACCTTGACTAAGCAGACTTCCTCGTCTTCTGCCATTAGCTAGACTCTTCTTACTGCTCTCTTCTTTATTAAAATAATTGCTTAGATGCTGTTATACTGTTGTTGCTATGCTAACTTTTCCTGTTTGAACTATGAAGGTGACATCTCTCCAAGATACAGATCAGAATGATACTTGGGAGAAAAGCTCAGAGCTTTCACCTTGAATTTTTCACAGTATTTGCTGTAGGACTCTTTGCAGTCTGACCTTCATTTTGAACTTGGAGATGTGTAATGATGAACCTCTGCACAGGATGAAAGAAAGGCTGCTTACTGTTGTTACCATTTGCTTGACTGGTAACAGATGTTCATGACAGAAATAACTTTTTTAAAAAATGTTTGCTGTTTTTTTTTTCTCAGATATAACATACAAGGGATGGAGGTTACTAATATTCTGATCAGGTAGTGTACTTCTCATGAATCCGTTTTTCTCAGTTGTTGGGTGCTGATCCTCACATATTTTCACATTACCAATTTAAAAGTATCTTCCATCCAAATTATTTCAAAATCAAGAATAAACCAAGGAAGCATGTAAGCGTTATATTCCATTCAGCAACAAGAAAAAGCCATTTGTGATTTTTCGGACTGTCAAGGACACAGCAGTTCCACAGAGAGTGATCTTTTCTCTCTCATCCCTGTAGAAATCCCTGCACCTGTGCTGGAAGTCTGAGATCTCAGCTAATGAAGTAGGAGCTATTTATAACTCTTCAAATCTCCAGCAGTTTTTGATGAAAAACAGTCAGTCCTGAAAGCACAAACAGTTTCTCAGACTGGAACTTCAGACCAGCTCACAAAAGACAAGCGGGCCTTTCTTGTCTTCTCCTCTTCATGTCAGATGTCGTCTGCCAAGAGACTCATTTTTTCACTTCAAAAAGGGAGGAATCTGAATCATAACGTCAGTTGAAAACTAAGTAATAATTGCATGGAGTTACTCCTGATGGAGTTTCTGTGGCCCTGCTGGTGCACAAACTGTTGGCCTCCACTGGGAAGATGTCAGGTGAAGTCGTGCTGCTTCTGCTGCACTCAGTTACTGCAGCTCAGTTCATCACAGTAAGCTCTTTGAAGCGCAGTAGTTTGACTAGATCCTGAGTCCTACACTTTTACTTCAGTCAGTTTTCCTCCCATTTGGGGGATTTGTAACAGGTGTCAGGTTTACAGGAGATTTAGGCTCAGTAGTCCTAATGTGTGATGGTGTGGCCCACATTCCCTGTCAAAGAGTAGATTGTCATGGTTGGGAAGTTCCCTATGTGGGCATGCTCATCTCTTTTACTGTGTCAGCTATCAACAATTGCAGTTACATAAATTGATTAAGTGACTCAACAAACAAAAGTGCAATCTTCCAGCTGTGGACTGAGGGCATTTGACTGATGCTGGGGAATAAGTTAGATTGTTGCTTATTCCCTAAGGAGTCCAGATCTGGGCAGACTGGGCCTGATCATGTTCCTTGTGGACAAACTTGATGTGGGGGAAAGAGTGGAGAGAGAAGGGGAGCAGTAAAGAGAATTAGCAGCCAGAATGAGCCACTCTCTTGGGTAGTTATCAGAAAGTCAGTAGGAATGTAGTGTGTCTGAAAGGAAGATTCCTGGTAACTATATCTTGTTTAAAAAGTGGAAGATTGGAGCTCTCATTCTCTCTCCAAAATAGGAATAGAATATGAGATAATTTCCTGTGATTCTAGTTGTTACATTTTCCTTGCAATTTTCCTTAAATGAAATTGAAAACAAAAAAAGGATCTTTGCAATTTCTCCAGCTCTGTGCACAGCTCTGCAGAAACATGCAGTTGTCTTAGTCTTTCCTCCAAACAAAATCCTCCATGTATCCACTCCAGCAGCTCTGCTCATAGCACACTGTGGCACCAGCCTGTTATAGTGCTGCAGAAGGACTGAAAGGGTCTATTTTAAAGGGCAGAAACTTCAAGACTCAGCCTTGCTTTTACTGAGTCTTTGATTTAAAATGAAGTAGAAAGAACTACTGTATGAGCATGAAAATGGAGAGCCAGAAACAGCCACCTGCTAGAGAAAGAAAGAGAGAATATACTTATCCCACATGATGGTAGCAGCAGCTATAAAGCTATGAGTATTCCTCATGGACAGTGCCAATGGGCCGTCTATGACCCCTACAGTACATCTGTCCCATATTCCCTGATTGAAGAGAGGACAGAAGGCTCAGGAGTAAGAAGCTTATTTTAGCTGACTGGTTTACTGGAACACAGACGTAATTGACGGTTTTGCTGATAAAGCTAACTTAAATTTATTATTTGGCTTATGCAACCAGAAAAACAAGAGAAAGCAATGAAAAATGAGAAGTAGCCAAGTAGGCTCTGTCTCATGAAAGCTGAAATGGCTCGTGCTAGTTTATATGGTGGCTCTAGCATTTTGCATTAAATAAGGACTTTGTTCTGTAGCTCAGTTAAGCCTGTAAAATCCTTCTGTACATAGAGTCACAGAAGCAGGGACTGGGCTCATCCCAGATCATGTAACCTGGACATGTGATAAGAAAAGGCATACTGATGGGGCTCAGGGCCAGACCTGTACAGACTACCTACTTTTGTGCTCCCCTCTCCAGTTCTGCTGAGCTGGGGAAGATTCTTAACTCAGGCACAGCACCACACCAAATTTGCTCTGAATATCATCACTGTACTGAGTTCAAATTGACAGATTCTCTCAGAATCTGAAGCTACATGACTTTGCCAAAACTACCACTGTTCCAGTAGTATCAACTCTAAATGGGAGCTACAAAGCCAAATTTGACCCAAGCCACTCAGATGGGAACTGGCACTGCACAGAAGGTAGCAGGAATAAGAGACACATCCACAGCAAGTCTGCATGCAGCCAGGTCACATTTACAAGCATTATTGGTGTGGGGTCTGTGTTAGATGAAAGCTGATGAAATGCTTCTACTGCACCTGCACTGACACAAGCCAAAACCAACCAGCTGTGCAGAGAGCCAGCTCTATTGTCTCACAGAGTTAATCTGCAACCTGGATAAACAGCCCATGGATAATTGAGAGTGAAACACATGATATATCAGCATTCTCTTGGCAGATTTGAGTACTGACACATCATTTATTTCCCATAGATTATGCATAAAAAGCTGAAAACAGAAATTTCAACGTTCACGGAGAAGTGGGAAAGAATCTCCATTTATTTTTTATAACAATTTTGTACTGTTTTACCTGTATGTACCAAAATATCTGATTAAAGATATCTAGTCTAAGGAGAGTTCCTCTGTGTTTTAGAACTGATTTTGAATCCTTATATCTACTAATTTATGTTCCAAATATAATATAAATGAGAGGGCAAATAAATTATGAATAATTGGAATGTTGACTAAAACCTTACAGCATAAGAACTTTCTGCTACTCACCTCTAATGGTTCCACAGATATACTTCAAGAATTTTCATCATCCCTGTATGATCAGAAACAGTATTAGAATTGCTAGTTTTGATTACTTTCTCAAGTCTGAATTGACTCATCCTGCAGTGAATCACCTGTTTTATTTGAGTTTTAGGGACTTCACAGCTTCCCTCTCCAGAACAGTCTTATAGCACTGGCATCTTAAAAGCTGTTTATGGGTTCATAATGTCTAGAGCTTTCTTACTGGGATTGTTGATTCAGTTCAGTAGTGGCCTAAAACCTATTCGCCCCTCTGGTTCTCCTTCAGCTACTCAAGTTAATGCAATGACCTCTGCTTTATGAGAAAAGAAATAAGTAACCAAGTCCTCTTAAAATTAATGTCCTATTGGTATAATGAGGTTGAAAAGTATTCATGGATCAGGTGTCTAAATTCTATATAAATTCTCATGCCTAATGTTTTATATCGCTTGTCACTTGTCTAGCTCTGGCACCTTACATAGGTGATCTGAAACATTCCTCTACTGACAAGATACTTGGATATAGGTAGAACTTACACTGTATAAATATATCCTTAAGTGCCAGATGCACGAGGATATTTCAGGATCTAACCTCCCACTGATTTCAACAGATCCGGTATTTGCTTCCCATTTAGAAAATTAGTCACCTACATATTAAGCAGAATCGTATTAATGGGAAAACATTAATCATGTTTTCCCTCTGTCTTCGGTAGATTCCCACTCCTGCAAGCACAGTAAGTTAGAAATACAAGCCAGCTATTCCAGTTCAATCTTGTTTTATACTGGTTGATATGGTCTTCTGGATAGAAGGATCAGGCTGGAGAGCTGGGCTGAAGCCAGTGGGATGAGTTTCAACAAGGCCAAATGCCAGGCCCTGCACTTCAGCCACAACAACCCCAGGCAACGCTACAGGCTTGGGGCAGAGTGGCTGGAAGACTATGTAGTGAAAATGGACCTGGGGGTATTGATTGATGCTCGGCTGAACATGAGCCGACAGTGTGCCCAGGTGGCCAAGAAGGCCAATGGCATCCTGGCTTGCATCAGAAGCGGTGTTGCCAGCAGGAACAGGGCAGTGATTGTCCCCCTGTACTCAGCTCTGGTGAGGCTGCACCTCAAGTACTGTGTCCAGTTTTGGGCCCCTCGCTGCAAGAAAGACATTGAGGCCCTGGAACGTGTTCAAAGAAGGGCAACGAAGCTGGTGAGGGGTCTGGAGCACAGGGCTTATGAGGAGAGGCTGAAGGAGCTGGGAATGTTCAGCCTGGAGAAGAGGAGGCTCAGGGGAGACCTCATTGCTCTCTGTAACTACATGAAGGGAGGTTGTAGGGAGCTGGGGGTTGGACTCTTGTCTCATGTAACTAGTGGTAGAACTAGAGGGAATGGCTTCAAGCTGTGCCAGGGGAGATTCAGGCTGGACATTAGGAAATACTGCTTTTCTGAAAGAGTGGTCAGGCACTGGAATGGGCTGCCCAGGGAGGTGGTGCAGTCACTGACCCTGGAGGTATTAAGGAATGTTTGGATTTTGTGCTGAGCGACATGGTTTAGTGAGTGCTATTGGTGATAGGTGGATGGTTGGACTGAGTGACCTTGAAGGTCTTTTCCAACCTTGGTGATTCTGCGATTCTGTAATTCTCTTTACACTGTCCACCTTTCCTTATATTAAGGAGAACAGATTTGCTTTATCTAGTATAAGATAACAGTTGTAAAAGAAAGAATGTAAATTACTGCAAATAAAGACAGTAAGCTGTAAAAAGCAAAATTCCTATTTAGTACGCTAGGGAATCTTTGGTTTATGAAGGTGAGGATTTAAATGGGAAGTAAAGTAGTACTTTACTTATGCCAAAATGTTACTTGTGACTGCTACATTTTAACATGACCTAGAAATAATAATAATAAAAAACAATCTTATTCTTTTCCCGATGATTCAACAGCTCTGTAATATAAAAATGTTTCTTATAATGGAAGTCAGACTTCAAAGATAGGAGAACGAATAAGAAAAGAGTAAACAGTGACACCAAACTGAAATTGCTGAATCCATGCTTTGAGTTAGCACTGAGTAACAATGGGCATAACAGCTTTTTTAAGTCCAGGCAAGAGGCAAAATAAATAAATCCCTTCCGGCAAAGAAGAAGAACTCAGTAAAATTAGTTGATTTTTAGAAGAACAAGAATGCCTAAAGTATCCATTAAGAAACATTACAAGTGGAGGCAGGGGAGGATATGCACAAATAGACAGCACCAGATGTCAAATTTTTGGCAACTAGCAGTGTCCCAAAGCTCCCAAAAATCGTTAATGTCTAGCTAGGCTATGACCTGGTTTGTTTGATTTGTCACCCATTACATCTTGGGATACAGTCAGTACTTGCTGCAGTTATGGCCTTTTAATAGACTTTCTAGCGCAAACAAGCAATATGAGGCATCTTATTTCCTCTGCTCTGGAACACTGAGAAGGTTCTATCAATTTATTTCTAGTCAAAGCTGCATATGACCACAGAAAAATTGCATAGAAATGTCTGCAACCATTAACTGGTATGAGATAGATGTGTGCAACATATTCATAATAAGGTAACAGCTGATTTTGCTGAGAGTGTATATTTCTTCAGCTTTACCTGTCCCTTCATTGTTCTGCAAATCCCAATCACTTCTTTTTTGTCATCAAAAGCTGCAAGAATTCTAAATCTTATTTTCATAATAAAAGTAATACCTGAAGTAGGCAAACAGTGGTTCAGAGATGATGAATCCAATTTTGCATTAGCCTGTCAGACTGAAAATAATAGGGATTAGGGATTACGGGTTGAAATACAAATGTCATGTGTATTTACAGTCTTTAATATGTCCAATCTAGTATGTCTGGGAGAAACAGTATTAGTATGCACAGCTACTTACCCAGTTCTCCTAGTACCCCTATCTGCTAGTGTAAATCTGCGTCTACACAATCAGAATAGTTCTCTAGGATGAGTACACGGTGCAGTGAATAAGTAGAGCATTTCCTTGGACAACTCAGGTAAACCTGTTTTTGCTTCAGAAGTCTTTTTTTGTTTTGTTTTGTTTTTTTGTTTTTTGTTTTTGTGCTATCAACACATTCCATTTTATTAGCTTAGCTTGTATGCTTGCTATAGATGACAGGCGTCCTTAACCTTCTCAGGACTGCAAATATGTTATTTTTTTATACAGTGAAACATTACATTCTAAAAACAAGATCACACACAGGAACAACTGTTGTTTCTGTACTAGTCGTAAGTTCTGAGAAGATTGTTCTTTTTCTCAGTTACCCTCATCTTAGCACTAACTTTTCTTGAATATTGTTCTAGATTGGACCACGGATTTCTGTTCCAGATCTCTTTTCTTTTGGTAGTTTGGGTAATAACCTGTTGTGCCTAAAATGTCCACATAAATGTCCATTGTCAGCACCCTTCTGTCTTAACATGGCAAGTTCTCATTGGCCCATCAGATGGTTTCAGTGAGTTTCCTCACAGTCTTTTTTATATTATTCATTCCAGATCTCAAGCTCGGTCTTATCTCTAAGCAAGTGTTCCATTCGTTTCTCAGAAACATGCTGAAGTCTTCAGTACTTACACTCTTCTTCAATTTAATTTCTGTACTATCTACCCAAAAACACTTTTCTTGTAATTCAGATTGATATGGAGGAGAGTACCATATGTATTTCTGATAGGGGTCAGAGCTGACCTCCTTTGCCTGAATTAATCAAGAGCCATTAGGACATACAGTGCATTAAAGGCTGCTATTGCCAGAGGAGAGGCTGCCTTCAAACTGTATTTTCCCCACTGGAATTTATTGTATGCAGATGGAGGTAGAAGCTAAGGTATATCTCTCATTTTTTCCAGGTAGTTTCCACTAATAATAAAAGCAGCTTGTCTAGAGGTTCATTTGTTTTCAATTTCTGTAGAAATGATTTTATCTCTTTGAAGCATGAGAATGGTAAAGAAAACAAATTCTTTTTCCATTTCAAAAATCTCTATAATTGAACACATTTGCCACTGCAACGACTAAAGACATTTCAATCTGGCTTGTGGCTAGCCCTTGTTGAAAAAGTATCCTTGAACATTTCTGTAAATACCAGAATTAAATCTGATTAGCTTGCAAGCTTCTGATATTAATATTTTATTAGGTCAAATTATAGTTCAGTGCAGAATTGTTATTATGACATGGAGTGCTTCACAGGCATATATGGTTAACCCAGCTGCCTTGTGACAGATGGAGTGAAAATGTATAGGGAACAGGTCATAAGAGCACAGTCAATAAAATAATACATTTTTCTTTTATTTTTTACTCCCAGGACCCTGTTCTGCAAACACATTATATCCTAACTGCCTGACAGAGGATGGTATCAATCTGTGTGTTAGTGCTTATTGATTAGCTTTGCTAGGATACGTGCTGCCAGCTATAATAATCAGGAACGTTTCAAGTGAAATTGATCACATAGTCCTAAAAGTGAGATCATTTTTTTGTGGGAAGTCCTCATGCAACAGCCATCTGATTTAAAACTTTTTAGTTTTGAAATCGATATTCTCAGGCCACAGCCAAAAGAAAATGTTTGTAATGGATTTTTTAAAGTCAGTGGTTACTAAGTACCAACACTGACATGGTACGAGTGAATGTGAGGCCACGCTGCCCGTGCTTATTTTGGTATCTTTATAGAAAGGTACTTAAGATTCAGTAGCTGTATCTACATAACCGAATAATTTAGCATGATAGAAGCAGGAGTTCAAAACTGTTTTACTGCTGCAAACCAAAATGATAATGTAAATGCAGAAAACTGGTCTTTATTCTCTGCTTCAATTTTTTATATCATTGAGCATAAAAAGAACGAAGAAAGGAATATGGATACGCTGCCCTACTGAGGGAAGAGAAGGACTGTGAATAAGAGTCTTATACAAAGGAGGAGTAAGAAATCCCGATTTTCCCCTCTCAGAATCACAGAAAAAATCTAAAGGTTTTGGCCAGAGAGATCATATACCTACAAAACATGCAGCAACTCTTTCTCAATGCCACATAGTACTGCATCATGAATAGTAACTGTTTGGTGTTGCTGGCTATACTATAAATGCCCGGAAAGGGAAAGAGTATGACAGCCAGCATCCTTTTCTCACTCATTCTTCTATCTTTGAAGTTTGATTGCCTCCATAAGGAAAATTACTTCCAGCAAAGTTTTGATGAGACACATGATCAGCAGCAGAAAAATAATGTCTCAGTACTCTATCAGCAAATACAAAGACAAGGCTGCAGCACACAGCAAACCAGAAACTGAGTAATGAATGGACAATGGGGCATCAGTGAATATGCCAGGTTACAATTCTTCCACAGCATTGCAGGAGATTTCAAAAGAAAACAGCAAACAAGCAGAGGCTGATTAAAATTATATGATGGTACCCTCACCATTCCATTTGGAAACTGCAAACTCTGAAGAGAACTATAAATTCAGTTCTTTTCAATTAACTCTGAGAAAACACGGTGAATTTCTTGTATCCTTCTGTGGCGAAGGGCGTACCATTCGGTTAGGAATAAAGGGTTGACAGTCCAAGAGGTTAATCACATAATAAATGAGATGAGACATCATTTATTTAGAGACATACAAACATCTCCCATAAGTTGTGTGAATGTGACTGAGCATCAGCCAGAATAGTCCAGTGAAAGGGAGCTGGCACTTCCCTGCTGGGGCCATCAGCGGGGATTGCATGTTTGGAACACCACTGGCCATGGCTGCACTGATTGGAGTCCTTTGAAATGGCCTACACCGGGGAGACAAGCAGTTCCAAGGAAGAGGAAGCTTAATGTTATAGGTAGTACAGAAAGTGCTGCGGAAATAGAGGAATTAATGAGCATATTGACGCTATATGGAGTATAAACAATTCATGCCATAAAGAAAATGAAAACTATATCCTGGTAATATATTGCAGCATTGTTGTAGCAAGTTGAATGCAAAGGCTGGCATGTCTTCTGGGCATACTTTACCTGAAAATAGATAAAAACAATTCACCAGCCACAGTGCTGTCTCATACTTATGATTCTATTACAAGAAAAAAGATACATGAATAATAAAGTGAGTGGAAAAAGAATGTATTGTTGCTAAACTTAGCTAAAATGCATTAGCTAAACTGCATATTTACATATACTTAAACATTGTTCTCATGTGCCTTCAGCTAGGAGTGGGAACTTAGGAGTGCGTGACTTAGAAATGATCTTCTTTCTCTGTATACTTTGGTTGCCAGAAACAAGAATTACAGAAAAGAATGAGTACTTTTCCTTAACTTGCGTAGCACTGGGTAGTTCTAGGTGTTTAGGTGCACGATTTGGAATCAATTTACTAAGAAAAATATCAGTTTCACCAGTAATATGGACTGCTACAGTGCACGGAAATCCAAATGGATGCAAAGCATTCTGCCGTGTTAACACAAAGACAACTTAAAGGAAACTGCAACAGATGCAATGACACCCAACATTATGCTCAGCAACACCAGGGAAATAAATAGAAGTATCCCCAGCAGAACTGCAAGTGACAGCAGTTCTAGGGACATTTGGGAAGAGTTTCAGCTCATCTGACTTCAGGAGTTTCTAGAATGCATACACTTGACCTGTTTTGGATTTCTATATTAGGATGAGATGAATCACACATTGGAAGTGTGTTTCTCACCAGACTTTAAAAGAGCCGGGGTGAGTGACTCAGTGGATTGGGCTAGGTGAATCCCACTCTGCTGACCTCCTGGCCACTCTGACCTGACGCAAAGAGCAAAAGCAACAAGGTAGGTGCTTGTGCTTAGAAAAACACAGGAAAACCTGGTCTTCCAGCTCTGGTGAAAAGTGTGAGAGGAAACTATACAAGAGAAAATTAGCAAATGTCTTTAGCTGTTATTTAACCAGAGAGGCTGAAGAATTAAATATCGCTGCTCTTCTGGGGATCTGGTCAACAGAGATACCCAATGTGTCCTAAATAGCAGTTTGGGGTGATAAATTCTAGTGACATTTGTAAGACGTATCAGGAAGTGGAAATTCTAGTACATTGCTACTGCATTGCAGCCTGTTAACTGGTAAAAGCAAACCGGTGATTAATACTGCTAAGGCTCTATGAAAAAGTACCAGAAAGAAAAGAAAGGAAAGAATGGGAAGCTGCGCTGTAATCCAGTCATCACAGCAGAATGATGTCAAGAGATACATTCACCTTAGTGGCTATTGCGTCAGCCAATTTGAATGAATGTTGATTAATACAAACAGCAATGGTGAAATGAGGGACACAAGTGCCAGCACCAAATGCAATCTGCAAGCAGACTTCAACTAGCTCAGCCTGTCTTCTGGGAATAGACTGTGGGCTGAGAAGCAAGCTGTATGTTTTGGACAATGGTGAAACTCAGCAAGGTGGTAGGTGAAAATGCATTAAAGCTGCAGACACTTTTGTTGACTGGGAGTAAAGCTACTTTATCTGTGTGATTTTTTATGAAAGATTCATTCCACTGAAATTTGATCAGCAGGATGCAGAAGGAACACTGAATGCTGAGTGGCTGATACTGAATGGAGCCTAGCATCAAACTGCCTTCAAAGTATACACAAGACTTATTGTATAATACAAAGCCTGGATAAACAACTCTCCCCAAACCAGAGGAAAATGCCTCTCAGCTTTGATTCATTTTCCTTGTCACATTCAGCTGCACCAGGCTGGAGTGGTGACCTCCCCCACAGCTGGAGCAATAACTTCTTCAGCTGCCACAGTGTAATCCACCAGGGATCATCAGTAAGATGTTTTCACTGCTACAGTTCTTAGCCAGTGAGGTAATTTAATTGATGTTAGGTTATGTCACTATACCAGACTGAATTATAGTAGCTAATGAGAAGGCTACCTGTGTTCATCAATACCAAACAGTAACCATTCTGCCCATTCTAGCAAACCATCTCCAATAAAGGAATGGGCTGGACATTTTGGTGAACACTGCATCTAAAATCCAGGCAGAATTGTGAATGGAGTTCCTCAGCTGCCAAATAAGTCAATAAAATAAAGTTACTGTTATGTCTAAGGTGGTATTGTTTTTATGAGGTGTAATGGAATGTTAAGTAAGAAGTTTATGATATTCCTTCTTAATTTTGTTATCTCAAGCAGCACAATGAAAGAGACAGTACAACTGACAGCTTCTCAAGGCATCATTATGTCATTCCTGTGCAAGACACTGCTAAGCAGCAAAGAAGATTCCCAAGAGTAGAGGCTTTTCTGAATCTTAACTCTTAACTTAAATCTTAAACTCCGACTCCCACATGCATATCTAGAAAAGAGAGCATCACGGTGTGAGAACTTGTGAACTATACCTGACTTCTGACAAACACAGGATCCAAAGTGTTAAACCATAGAGCTTTATCAAGGGGAGAAAAAAAAAAAAAAAAAGTGTAATAAACATTAAATTGAAAACACTGAGTACTAAATCATGAGTAAATGAGATTACAGGACCCAAAGTGGAAAATGAGGACACATGGTTGTGTGGACACAGCTACATATCATTGCACAGGTCTCCTGCACTATATAAGGCAATGTTCCCAGAACTGCAGTCCCATTAAAATACTCTTTGTTGGCTTATATCTGAACATCTCCAAGGCACCCTGTCAATGGTGTAACCCACCTCTAGCTACTATCTGTATGTGCATGAGCAACTCTCACAGCTCCTTCCCCACCCCTCCCCACAGAGCAGCCTCAGAAATGTCCAAATGGTGAGCAGACCCTACAAAACATTCAGACCCGAGGAGTCTAAATGCCAGATGGCATTACTGATAAGTCTAGAACAAGTCAAGGAGGTCCTTGTTAGTCTGGTTTAGGCTGCTGCTGACTGGCCTCATCTGTTTGCTGCTGCTGTGCAGGTCTGTCTGTTCTTGCCACTCCATTTGCTACCCACTAATCTGTACATTGTAAATCTTTATGGCTTTTAAGCATAAAGAAGATTATAGTATTTCCTAACACAGCAATTTCCATGTTATGGACCTGACAAATTACCTTATCCTCTGTATTTTCCTTCATATCTTAGGTACATGCACATATTTTACATTACCTGGCTTGGAGACTTTTCTGCAACCAGCTGCTTTCATGGGTACTTCAAGTATGTCAGAGAAAATGCAGACATTTTCTCCTGACATTCCATTACTCATTACAGCCATTCGTATGAAGGGCTTCTTGCCAGTTGGGGGCTCTTGTATAGTATGCTCATTGCATTTCTTTAGCTTACATCTGGCAGAAGATCATCTCCTCGTCTGTTCATCAAGACTTCTCCAGGGTTTTCTGACCGTTCCTTTCTCCACCCACCCACAGAAGCTAGCAGCTAACAGTTTATGTACACAAATCAATCCCATGCAAATGAACCCACTGTCTGCAAGAGCATTGTAAATATGGAGAAAATAAACCAAACAGCCTTAGGTGGCTCATTCTTTTCCTCTTACATGCAGGAACGTATACACTGGGCCTTGATGGTTCATCCTGTTTAGCTGCAGTGACCGACTGTCAGATAAAAAATTCTTAGCTTAGAACTGTGATTGTACTTGTGAAAAGTTACCTTAAAGCTCATCATGTTCACCAGCGACACCCTTAGCGATCAGCGAGTTACAAGAAATCCTATCATCTGTGTTATAATCTGACATATGCTGTGGTATGAGCTATATTGCCTTGACATACTGAAGTCTTTGCTTTCACTGTATTTGATCGCATTCTTCACAACTAAAGGTGCCTGTTAAATAAAGATTAAAGTGACCCCTTAATGGTGTCACACTCACACTTGCCTCAACCTGAGGATAACAGGCAGAAGGAATTTGTTCATCATTTTAGTCAACTCAGAGGGTAATTCAGATCACAAACGGTCTCCACGGCCATATAAATATTCATATATTTCTCTACTAAGTAGATAAGGTACAATGCAACCTTATTTTCTTAATGTAACCTAAGTCAGCAAGGGTGAACCCAGGCCAAAATCAGACAAACTCCTCAGTGCTGCTTTGGGCAGAACATGTTTGCCTCAATGAATCTACCATACCTGTGCAAGCTATAACTGCAAACTTTCTAGATCTTGCAAGCTACATGCCAAAAACTTCACCAAAACGGCACACCAATCAAACTTCATCGAGACACATACCACCACAAGTGTCATGTACATAACATGTGGTGTAGTCACAGTCTCCACTTCTTCACTCCAAGGCTTGCCTGGGCTGGACATGCAGCTGAGTCCCAGAACAACCCAGTACCTCAGTTTCAGCAGTTCCTTGAACTCCATTCCTCTCAGAGGAAGAGATGTGAATTACACGAGTACAGCCCTTGGTCACAAAATGCACGCTCAGCTTGGAAATCACACTGGAGCTCTTTGTGAGTTGCATGTGGCCCAGGAGGCTGTGTGGCCTTGTGCTATTCTATACATGCAATGGCCGTGATTGACATAGAGAAATAAAGTGAAAACACATTTATTACACTTTCTGTCTTTTTCCGTTCCCAAATGAGAAAGAAGCATCGTTGGCTGTAGCTCAACAGCAGTAAAACTGTTCAACTTCCAACCTCACTAAAATGTACTGTCAAAGTGGTATTAAATAAATAGTGAATGCCTGAGCCTGTGAGAGGAAACAAAAAGTAGTTCATAGATACATGAGTGACTTTATTGACAACTCTGGGATATGCAATAGCCTGACTCTCGGGTCTTAGGAGAGATAAATAGGCAGTCAGAACCTACTGCTTGGGCATGAAAGAACAAAGATCACGCCTGGGCTGCGGATGCTTTTTCATCTCAGTGAAACAGGAGTGAGCTGATCTGCAGAATCAGAAAGTGAAATCAAACATGAGAATCAGAAATGAGTCCGGGCCTGTGAAGAGATCCAATAGCACAAGAAAAAATGAAAGATTTAGCCCTAGAAATTTCTTTAAAGAGAAAATGAATTGTGCCATGCCCAAAGGAACTGTCAAAACTCAATGCAAAAATCAATGTCCTTTACATATACCTTAACACCGATATCAGTTTTAAGCCAGGACCTTCACCCTAGTGCTATGACCTTGATCTCTCATGTTCCTGCATAACTTCACAGAATCCCAGCTCTGTTTTCCCTTCTTTTCTCACCCTTCATCCAGCTACCCTATACTCCCAGCTCTCTTTTGCCCCATACCTTTATCTGGATCACACAGGAACTATAATATGTAGGCTTTCTACTGCTTTCTGCTGTGCCAGGTGTTGCAGGTCAGCTGATGGATAGGCAGAGAAGAAAGGAACCTTGTGAAGATGCTCATTCCTCATTGGTCAGAGCAAGCCAGCATACCAAATATCTCCCTGGGGCTGTAGAAAGAAGAATGAAAGCACAAGGAAGACTAAGACCAGTAAACAGATGCTCTGATCCTTTCAGAAAAAAACATTTTTAAAGAAGTGCTGAAATTTACAGAGAATGTCTCACAGACATAAAGATGTGAGAAGATTCATATTGGTCCATATTATAGAACAGACTCCTTAGGGCTAAGAGCATTTTCCAGAATTTTTACATCTCCAGCTAATGCTATTAGAAACCAGTCAATCAGGAGCAAATCTATTTTATTAGCCAGCTGTGCGACTTTCATTCTTGGCAGCTGGCAGCTGAGAACTTGTAAATGTGCATTCACCTACTTCATTTTTAAGCAACATCACTGCCAACTAGCAAATTTACCCTGACGTTTGGTAATTTCTTTTGTCTGTCTTCCTACTTCTCTACCTCAGCAATAATGGCAATTTGTTAATTGTTTTTGTGTTGTCTTTATTTTCTATTCTTTTAACCATCAGGAAGCTGCTTTCATAAAGCCATCTGCACTTATTCACTGCCAACACTCAATATGATTTTAATAAGCCTTGTGTGGTTTTGACTTTAACACTTGTTTCCCTGTGCACAAGAACCTATTTCCTTAGCAGTCACATAGTTTGTCACTTCAATAAAGTTTCCCAAATTGCTTTCTAAGCTGGCCAGATTTCAGTCTCACTTTCTTAAGCAACAAGCTAGATCTGAGTAAAACTGCAATACTGATCATTATCCAAACTGGTTGATGTCCATCTCTTTGAACATGAGTTTCCCTCTGTCTAAAATCCTTCAAAAGGGAAGCAGGTACCTAAGGAAGTACTGATATTTCGAAAAATGACAGCCATCATCTTTTAAGGTTCATGGCAGCATGTCTTCAGGATCAAGTAGTCTCTTTTCACAAGATGCTTTAATGAATTTCCATCTCCGAAAAGCTCACCTGGGACTGAAAATCACAGCCTAGTATTTTTCCTGCTCTCATAGCATCACTAGCAATGATAATTCCAGGGCTGGAAATTCCTCTTTAGATACTTAGCCACAAAGGGATTTCTGCAAAGACTGATGATAGATGTTGGGAGGGAGTGCTGGATGGTCTCATGGCTCTCCTGTGGAGAGGCAATCACAATCTTCAATAATAATGCCAACAACAGAAAGGTAAAAAATAAAAAAAAATTAAAAAAAAGCGCTATCATTTGGGTGCTGTTCAACAGGGAAGACTGAGCTGCTGTAACAGTTTCTGGCTGCTGGGCTGATGGCATAATTTAACCCCATCTCTTGCACCAAATTGGGTGTTACTCCAGCCCTGCATGTGGCAGCTCACTCGCCCTCCTGGTGGGAAGGTATCCCACAGAGAGCAGAGCTCTGCCAGCTCGCAGGATGCACTGCCTCACTGATGAGCAAGGAGGGGCTCTGTCAGGAGATGGGAAGGGGATGGAAAATGGAAAAGAATAAGAGTAGGTGGGAACAAGCAGGAAGACCACTTGGAGTAAATTGCTATTCATCTCATTGCAGTCGTACTTCTTCCTCCCAGACACCACATTTTCGCTTTCATACTGTTCTTAAATTTTAAGCTGGTTTGGTCAGGGTCTACTTGTCATGAAATTTACTCAGAAAAATAATATTGCTCACTGAATAGGGCCTGGAGTTGGAGGACCTGACTCTTATTCCCGCTCTGGCCCTTTTGGCACCACTTGCAAAACATGGGAAACATCAGTAAATCTTCTTATGCCTCTGAATTCTCCATGTCTTTCTTTTCTATTTAAATCTGAGCTCTCCCAGGTAGAGATTGGAACAATGAAAACCTGATCCTTGATTATTAGCACCCAGTCAAGGTACTAATAAATACGCTGTCCTTGCAACTAGTACAAACAAACAGCAACAGCAGAATTTCAGGGGGGGACAACAAACCTCACATTTAAAGCTGAGTTAATAACCGTAAGGATACAGGAATGTAAAGAAAATCCAAATTACTTTTCTGTGCCGGAGAATGCTTTGCAGCAGAAACAAGAACAAGGCTATAGTGAAAATTCTTAATCTCTAAAGCAAACATCAAGCAGATGCCGTATTTCATATTTTCATACATAGTTTTCAGCCCAGAACCACACTTTAATCAGGAAGATTTTATAGTTCAGAGCTTCCTGCAAATCTCTGCTTAATGTAAATTTTAATACCTTTGGCATATTTTGGCTGCCTGCCTCTTATTCACTTGATGCACCTCAAGCAAGTTTTAAATTATGCTGTTAAAACAAAAAACTATTTCAGATGTGGTAGACAGTAAAGTGATTTTGTAAAACAACATTGTAGGAAACTGCAGTTACTGTCTGTCATTGATTTTTCTGCATACAGCTCTAAGATGTGTTCAGTTTATAGGCAAATTGATGGCTGGGTGGGGAGTTCTGGCTTTGCTAATCATGAATCTGTAGAATCAGGTTGTAGTTACACGTTGTTTTCGGCATCCAAGTGTTGGTTGCTGTGTTGGTAATTTACGATTCTAAACTGAATCTTTCCAGAAGTCCAGATTACAGTGAAGTTGTGTAAAAAGATGAACTGCTCCAGCTGCTGCGACACATACTGCAGGGAAGGGGCGACTCACCTGAGGGAGTTCAGAAAAAAGAATCCTCTCAAAATGATTTGCCACCAACAGAGAGATGATGTACATCCCGAGTCAAAAACTTTCTCTCCTTTAGGCTAAATGTGTGGTCTTTCTCTAATTAAGTATCACGGACATTGAATCTGATATGGAAAGGCAGAACAAATATCCAGGGAGAATTTTAATTTGAAAGAATATGAAATGAAGTATTGAATAATGGGGATTTTCTGGTGTTCCTCTCGTTTTTGAATTAGATTGCTACAGCATGTAGCTCATCATATATTTAATTCAGAAACAACATTAATAAGTCACCTAGTAAGTAGCCAAAGGGAACAAGCTCTTGCACCTGCCCCACAAGGCAGGTTTTCAGTGAAGAACCACCAGGCACATACTGGTGCCTTAGCACTGCTCCAGGCACACAGGTTGGCTGCTGGATGTCAGTCCAGCGAGGTCCCACGGTGGGCGGGCAAACAGTGCGTAACCCTGCATGCCTGCATCAAAAATCTCCCTGGGGGCCAGAAACAAAAACCCACAAGAAAGACCAGCAAGCAGACACTGTAATCCTCCCAGAGCAAAGCATTCTTAAGGAACCACTAAATTTTTCAGGGGTATCTCTCATATTGCATGCATTTGGAAGATTCAGGTTTCTCTGTCTTACAGAACAGAGTACTTTGGGTTAAGATCTTCTTTTCCATTTTTTTGTCAGTTTTAAATCTGTAGCTATCAGCATCAGTAACAAAGTGACCTAGCCCCACTATATGTTGTTAGCCAGATATATGCCCACTCAATAACGGGTGAACCATTTGACCCTAGGGATCTGCTGGTCAATCCGATCATCGCTGAGGTAATTACAGTATAGATTGTCCGTATCTCCTGCATGTTGAGCTAAATAAACCTCTGCCTTATTTGATGGGTTAATCTACCCCATCCTTAGTTTGTAAAGCTACAAGCCATCCCCATGTGGGCTGAGCATCAATGTCAAGGTTTCACATTGCTCTGTAGCAATGGGATTTGAGATTGTCCTGTCCTCATGGTGCACATCACTTGCTCACAAGCCTATGCTGCAAGGCAGCCCTCACATGGAGGCAGAGAGCTGCCCATGGGACCACACAATGAGAAAGCAGAGAGCAAGGGTAGCTTTAAAAATATCCCTTTGGGGAAAAGAAAAAAAGGAAAATAAAGAAAAAATTGGTTGAACTTCTTATCTTGATTTAGTCAGCATTCAGATTTATATTTAGGTTAGTCACTGCAAGGTCCTTTCACGACTTGTGGAGTAAGAATGGCATTTCTAGGATGCATTTCATTTCATTGTAATGTAGGTGCAATCTAAAGCAGACAAAGCATGCCCTGGAAGTGTCTATTCTTTCCCCTGGCTACAAAAGGAGCACAGGCTGGCTGGTTCAGATGGAGATGCCTACACTCTAGGTGTCTGAAGTTAGGAAAGATCAATCTTGCCATACATCTGTTGCTGCTCCTCATGTGCATTTCCCCTCTTTGTTGATCTTATGTATGAGGTTTCAGTGTAACATCAAAATGTTTATAAATGTGTAGGCAAGGCATTCTTGTGTACATACATTCTCTCTTAACCTCCATCTGCACAAAGCAATGGCTTGGGGCATAGGGCACAGGCATTTTCTCCGGTGACATAGTCAGGTTATGAAGTTTGCATCTATTTTGCTGAATGCTGACATTTGTCAATCACACTGTACATTCATATAATTTTGTAATGCAGAAAATCTCTCTATTGAGCAGACTGGTGTGTGGAATATCTGTGGGATGTCAGACATGGGTCTTGTTCTCCTGGAGCTGTTGCCTGGCATTTCAGGCTGTGCTAGCTGACCAGCTGGGACATAGGTCTATCCCTTCAAATTACAGTTCTCTAGCTGCCCAGACCAGGGCCTGGATAAGGAGTGCCCTGTAGTTCCCTCATCGCACACACAGCCAAAGCAGCAGAGCATGGACAACATCACTGAGGTCCCAACATGGAGCAGGGCCATGGCTCCAGCCTACGTACCTGAAAAAGTTCCCAAATCTGCTCTGGTTCCCTGTACTTCACCAGGTTTGTTTCTTCACACACTGAAAAATACTTTCCACAGCTCCCAATAAAATGAACACTCATGGCCTCTGCTGTCACCAATGGTGTTGGTGTGGCTTAATACTAGCACAGCTTCCTCTCTTCATCATACTGCTTTGCAAGCATTAGTGTAGTAGACCCACCCTACTTTTCAGGAAATCCAAAATGAGTTCAAAATTAATCAGAAGTCAGAAAGCAGAAGAAAGAAATGTGAAACCACAGAGACCAGTAGCTTTTATTAGAATGTGAAATGTGGAACCACATCGGCTGCTCTGAAAATAATGCTGCCTATTTTATTATATTCACTGACAGTCTCAGAGGTGGATGTTGGTGGTAAGGCAGCAGAGGTTGAACCTTCCCACCAATATTCCATTACATTTTGTTGTCATGTGACAGATAGCAACAGAGAGGCAGTCTGACAGAATGGAATCTGACGTGGCAGTGCGTATGGAGATGTGTCACTGTATTCCTCCATGTGGAAAAATGGCACCCACTGACATTCACTGACATCTGCTGAATGTCTGTGGAGATCAAACAGTGGATGTGAGTACAGTGAGGTGGTGGGTGGTGTGTTTTAGCAACAATGCCATCATAGCAGCTGTGAAACAGTGGGTCACCTCCATTGGTGCAGATTTTTATGAGTGTGGCATGCAGCTCTTGCTCATCACTGATGAAAATTATGAGCTAATGGTGATGACTATGTTGAAAAACAGTGTTCTGTAGCTGAGAATTTGCTCTGTCTAACAGTGTTCTTGTGCTATTTGTATCTGTTGCAGTTTCCATGGAAATAAATAGGAGGCAGTACTTTTGGAGCAACCTACATTAGAGCACATCTCATCTTTGTACTTAAAAAAACAGCACCAGCACTACCAAGATTTCAGCTTTCTCTTGATTTATGCTATTTATCTCCTAAGATCATCAGACCTCCATAGTCTCCTGCTGTTTGACTCCCCAAGACCCCAACACACTGCCATGAACAGACTTTCTTATCCCTCTCTCCTCAGTTTTGTGTCTTGTCTCTGCACCCAGACTGATCAAGAGCTAAGCCTACAGCTCTCCGTCTCCAAGTTACATGGCAGCATGTGAGCTGCCCTCTGTAGTAAAACAAGGAAGTTCCAAACAGCTTTTCATATCTCTTTTTCTTCTGCACAAAGCTGGGACGTTTCTCTGTATTTCTTATTAGGTTCATGCTTATGATCAACATCCCACTTTCTATTAATACAGATTGGTTCATCCTACAAGGCTTTTGCAGCAGCTCACACACACTGACAAGGAGCATTCGTTCTTTCTAGCATGCCCTGCAGAATGATATCAACTTCTTTTTTTCTGTGACCAATGAATATTTTTGCACAAGTAATGTGGAAGTTCTTCTGCAGTACAGTTTCATTCTTGATTTCTATCAGATGGCAGCATAGTAGCACTACGCCTTCAGACCAACAGAAATCTTTATACAAAATGCTTCTATTGATCCAATTGTTTCTTCTCATTCGTTTGTTCTTACATTTGCTAACTTCACTCATTGATACACTGCATGGCCCTCAAAGCTTGATTTCCAAGCCTTTCTTAGGTAAAAATACTTATTCTTTTCCAGGTTTTTCTACCGATTTCTCTTCCTCTGCACTTCTGTTGACTGTAAACAGGACATGAATTTATTACCAGAAATGATAACTTAATAAGGTAATATGACAGACATCATTATGCTGACCATTTGGCTATTCTGGGCTAACAGCTTGAAGTTGTCATTTGCTGTTTACTAAAGCGTTTGTAAAAGCCAAGAAAGCCTGAACAGAACTGTTATTTTCCAGGCTAGCAAAGAGGCGAATAGCTGGGAGTGTCAGCTGTCCTCCTGGCTAGCACATTATTTTGGACAGCTTTCCCATTAAGAGGTGTATTCTGACCCATGACCAGTCTTGCAAGACTCTGAATTCTCTTAGGGTATAGAAGAAATTGAAGAATTTATTTAAAAATAGCACAGTTTGCATGTCTTCTAGGGAATCTTGTTTCTCCTTGCAAAAGCTAAATATGTCTCAAAACAAGGTTCTTCTTCCTAAATGGGTGTTTTTGTCCCACATGCTCACCTATGTATATGTTTAAGTCATACGTAGCATGGATTATTTACATGTTGCACCAAGCTCTTTGCCTTCTGTGGCAGTCAAAGAAAAAGTGATGTTCTAGAAGGCATAACAAGACATATCTCTGTAACACCTGACCTCTGCTTCAACCTCACCTCAGTAATCTAGGGCTTCAACAGACACCAGCCTTTACTCCTGTCATACCAGTCAGTGCTGCAGTCATGTCCTCGTGGCTGAGAGATTGAGTCTGATTTTGCATGGGTAACCATGAGCAGGAGAGATGATGCTGCAGAATTGTTAATTGCCTAGTTGTCTCATGGAAATTATTTGTTTTAGACTGGGTCTCTGGAGGCTTGGGGAAGGTAGACTGTCTCTTCTAATTTAAAATAACCTTACCAAAAGTTACCCATTTTCAAAGCTTTTATCCTTCGCGTTGTTTTCAGACTGTTGCTACCTTACGCCTTTTCGAGGAAAATATCTTCCCTTAAAGATGCCAGTAAAGCAAAAAAAAAGAAAAAAGACTATATTTCTTGTTTGAATATAATGCATATATATTTATGTGCACGTATATGCACACACACTCAGCTCTGTAAATCTCAGTAGCTAAATTGAGGACATTCCTGTATGTTTATTGATGTGAAAATTAAATGCATTGCAGATCAGATTTTCCAGATGCATTTCTGACATTTTTTGTCTACTTGCAGGGAGAGATAATGTTTAATTGTTAACCTTCAAATGTTTTAAGTTGTACTACATACTGATTTATGGTTCTTACAGTGCAGATAATCATTGTAAGGGAACTACATGGAAAAAAATATTCTGCTTCGGTGCCATAAAGCATTAGAGCTGATTTCCTCTACCAGGTCGTAAACCAGAATGAGTTATGTGACTGTTAATAGCATCCTTCTATTTACAGAAAGAAAAACAGAAAAATATAGCAGGAGAAGCAGCCAAAAAATAGGACTGCTCAGTTTACTTTGAGCTTAGAGGAAACTTCAAACTCTAGATCCGATCTCTCATTGCAACATTTTAACATTTACCTTTTTTGTATTATTATTTGATGCCGTGCGTTGGTGCACAAAAGATGTTCTCTTTTTTCTTCTTTCTGCCTGTTGCATTACACAGTTGGTAGATTTTTGTCTCGCTTCCTGTCTCAAGTCTCAGTTTGAACATTACCCTCATGCACTGCTCCAGGAGCACATCATTTTCTTCAACCCATGCAGCTGTGAGGATGCAGCAAGCAGGAGAACAGCAGGAGAAAACAAGACGTCACATTTAGACCACCAGCCTAGCTGCAAGCACTACGCTAACACAAACATGTGGGCCCTGGAGGAGCTACTTCTCTGTAGTTCACTTTTCCTTCTGTAAAATAAAAATAACAGCAAGTCCCTGCCCCACAGGAGTATTCTGAGGGAAACCATATCACAAATTAAAAGGCTGTTAGATTTGGTTGTCAGAACTACCAAATGTCTTGGGCAGATACAAGACAAAGTGCAGCAGCTTCTGTCACAAGAAGGGAGCCTGCATATGCTTTAAAAGGAGAGGCGTAGGGACAGATATTGCAAACCTTTCATTCAGAATATTGCTGCCTTCCCAATATCTCCACCAATTAACCAAGACTAGATCTTGCATTACTGAAGTTTCGCCAGCCATTTCCATGAGTTAAGTTGGCTTTTATGTGTATACATCATTATGATATTTAGATGTTTATGTACACAGAAAGAAAAGCAGCATTTCATCTGAAAAAATGCGATTCAACAACTACAGACAGCTTTCTATAGATTCCTGCAAAGTAGGTCAGTAAATCAAATCATCAGAAACATTGCTTTTCTATGGAGTGCTGAAAGCAGGCAAAAATAACCTCACTTAATGTACCTGCATTTTTATTTCCTGCTTATGAATTCAGTTATTGACAATCTAATTTTATTTCTTGCTGAATCCTCTTTATCATCTAGGCCTATAAAAGAAAAGACTGTACTGTGGCAGATGATGCTTTTCTAAGATATAGTAAACCTGCTTCTTGATACCCTTAAAAGCATAGTTCTTTAAAAAAAAAAAAAACTGTAGACATTGTCACAGAGAGGAGAATTTAGCTGTGAACATGAAAACTGGAAAACCTTACAAAATCACCAATTTCACAGTTCTTAAATCATTGCCTTCATCTGAGGAGATTCTGCATGAGTGAAAACAAGGCTGAAGCTCACAGCTGAGGTGGTAGCACAGGTTGTGCCATCCAGGTCTTCTCTTCCTTCGCTCATTGCAGGTGCAACTTCAAATACATCTAGGTTGACTTCAGAGAAGCTCTGGTTTGTGTGAAAAGTTTCTAAGGTTGAGTTGAAGTAAGCTCAGCATTTCATAAGCTGAATATTTGTAGGAAATAATCTTCTTTTGCTCAAACCATTCATTCATTAGTTCAAAATAAGTAGTTAACCCGAGGCGATAAAACTTCAATCTTTGTTCCTGTAAATACAATTCAGTGGAAAATAGCCTGACATAGTTTGTTCTTCTGTTTTTAATTTCATTGAGAAAGTAACACTACTAAATGTAAGGTTTTACTGTCTTGGGGGCCAGAATCAACCACAGTCTTACCCCTGGAAACTCTTTTTCAAGACTTTTAAAGACATCAATATGAACTTGTTCTAATACAGCATTCAGCTCAAATTGTGCATCTCTTCTTTCTTTGTCTATCTTTCCTTCTTTCCTTGAATTCCTACCTATTCTTACAGCCTCATCCAGCAAAATTTCTTAACTTTTTATTTGCTTTTCATTTTGCCAGAAAGTTTTTCACTTAAGACCTTCATCCACTGGCAATACAGTTTATTTCCTTGGGAAGAAAACAGACGTAAGGTAAGATGGAATAGAATGAGAAGTTGTGTTTAAGGTACTCTATGAATATGAGAAAATTAATAGAGCAGCAAATAGCTTTTGTGAGGGATTTAATGCAAAAATATAATATTTTGTCTTTGATGTAGTTCTTGCTTTGTGCTAAATGTAGAAGAGAAAAATAAAGAGTAAAGAAACAAAAACAAAAATAAATAAGGGGAAGCTATAACTGTTTTTTGTTCCTTTTGTTTGTTTGTTTGTTTTGTTTTTTTCTTTTTTAAATTGTGACAAGAGAGGAGATAAAACTAAGTGTGCATAAACTGTCTGAATCATGATGGCAGGCCAGAGACATCTGAATTAACACACAGTCCAGAGAAGGGCTGCACACTGTGGTCAGTAACAGACAAGAGTGGAAGCCAGGAAATAAGTTGTGAATTCGCATATTACATACACAATAGAAGTCACAGTATAAAAATGGTTGTGGTTCAGCATATGATACTTTCTCTTTTTGATTTTGTGGTTTTTTGTTCTTTTTTTCTGAACAGAACACTGTGGTCTTTGAGTACCTGGAAGTTGCTTCCTGTTAGTTTCCCAATCTTTTTTCAAATAGGGTTTTGCAGTACACGCTATGCCATGCTACCTTCTTCTAGGTCATTTGTGTGTTATTTATTGCACAAATTGGAGGAGGTTCTTAGTAGTTTATGGGAAATAAAAGAGCAGTCTCGAGCCATTTACTCCTGACAGGTGTCCACATTAAAAGAAAAACTCCACATACTTGGCAGCTGGAGGTCAAGTTGTAAAAGCTTCATGGGAGAATGAATCTGAACCTCCTTTTAGGCCAGGGTCTGCATACTTCGGCACATTCGAATAGTAGCTGCTATTCTTGCTCAGAGATAACAAAAGACTTCAATTTTAGAACAATGAGATTTGTATCTTTCATAAGTGCCAATGCCTGGAGATCAGTGTGCAATTACAAGGCTTTTGTTAACTGGGCCATAGAATACATAGTTCCTGATCATTCAGTACCTGAAGGGGCCTACAGGAAAGCTGGGGAGGGACTTTTTATAAGGGCATGTAGCAACAGGACAAGGGGAAATGGCTTGCAACTGGAAAAGAGAAGATTTAGACTACAGATTAGGAAGAAATTCTTTACCATGAGGGTGATGAGACACTGGAACAGGTTGCCCAGTGAGGCTGTGGATGCCCCTTCCCTGGAAGCATTCAAGGCCAGGCTTTGAGCAACTTGGTCTAGAGGGAGGTGTCCCTGCCCACAGCAGGGGCATTGGAAGTAGTTGATCTTAAAGGTCCCTGCTAACCCAAGCCACTATATGTTTCTATGACTCTACACTGAATATACAGCCAAGTTGTACCGAGGAAAAGATTTATCCAATATTAACAGGTACATAAAATGATTTAGAAGAATTAGGCTGCAGATGTTCATACAGTGTTGATGCTACCACGTTTCAATATGGCTTTAATATTGTTTTTAATATGGTAAAAAAGTTAAAAGTGGTAAGAGGGGTTTGATCAGTGTCAGCTTGTACAATGTTGGACGTAGTTCACCTTGAAATACAGTGGTGGGCTCTATTCAGCACGATTAACACAGTGCTCCCTCCTGAGCTGTAGCTAAACAACATCCAAAGAAAATATCAGAATTAGTCTCTGAATTCTCTTTAACTTGAACAAATGATGATTTAAGAATTTTTACTATCCTACATTTGAGAGGAAAATTTGTATGCTAATTCTTTCTTTGACCCTGTTTTTGAGGCAGCACAAGGAACAGAAAGTCATTGTTCTTGCATTCCCTGTCAGACTCAAATGTTACCTGAAAAGCTGTCAAAACAAACTCTTAGCCTAATCCATTTTCCTTCTAAGTCATTGCCTGCACTCTGTTTTTGTGTAGCCCAGACTTTCATTTCTTCCAACTTTGGTTTCAGCCCATCACATGAATAACAAGGGAAAGGTCTAAATCACATGCCCACAGTTTTCAAGCTCTTTTAGCTATGCTGGAGTTTCTCTTCTCTCCAGGAGGAATAGCTTGAAAATTTGAGTACACTATATGTGAGAAAGGGAGGTGTTTTTTCCAAGTTCTGAAAAAATGGGAGTGAAAAAATGCAACTGTACGTTAAAAAGAACAGTTGGTCTCCATCTTCTCTACTCTGATGGAAGAATCCCACAGACCAGGTTTGAGCTGTAAACCATCAGGTAGAGCAAAGTGAAGTAAAAGTATCTTTTCTCTGAGCACTAAAATAGGACTAAATCAATGTTAATAAATTATAGTCTCATTACTTTTCCCCATGGTAAAGGAAAAATGGGCTTTTATTTGAAATTTATCACTTCCACAGAAAATCTGTAAGAGAAAAAAATAGCATTTAATGATGGAACGGTATTCAGTGTTCATGTATGTCCTCTCAAAATATCTGAAACCTCCAAAACAGAAGTGAGAGTAGGAGAGCTGTGACATCGCACAGCTGGTTGATTGAGCTTTTATGAGCACGGTTAAAAAGAACAGGAATTCTGTACAATGCAGGTGTTGTTTGTTTTTGGTTTTTTTTTTTCTGGAAAAAACTTATCACAGGCAGAATATGGACAATTTACCCAAAAATACGTGTTAATGGAAAGCATGGAATTGCAGTAGTCACAATTGAATACATCTATTTAAGGACATAATGAAACTGCAAAATGATCTAGATGTGGCCAGATTTTAAACCCTGAAATACTGAAAATGCCCTTGCCATCCAACCCCTATAAAAGAGCACTTGGCCTAGTAGGAATAATGTGGTGTTGTGAGCCCTGCGGTCTGTTTCAGCTTTTACCGTGCTTAATATCATTTTGCAATTAGATATGCTATGAAAATAAAAGGCAAGATTGTCAGAAGCATGAAACTTCCTTAAACTTCTCAAAGAGCCTCCAATGTGGGTAACTGAAGTAGCAGAAAACAGTATTTTGCACCTCTCCATGCGTCCATCTGGCCGCAGTGGTTCAGGAAGGCCAATATGAACCATACTTGTGGTGTAAGAGTGCTTCTGAGTGTTTCTGAGCAGCACGGAGCTGCTTTTAGAAAAGGTACAGAATTGGGATCAGATGTCTACACTGGACCAAAGTCCATGTCACTGATGTGATTCTATGGTCATTGGTCTTCCTTTAAAACAAATACCCTAGAGGAAAGGACAACAGAATAGGCCTCAGAACAATCTTACCAGGGCTAACCTGGAGAGGATTATTCACGAAACTTACTTTGTCAGGCTCTGGATGAATGAGTTCTGAGAGCACTCTCCACACACAGCAGGCAGAGATGAGCTGCAGATACATCCCTCATGACTTCAGACGATTAACTGAATTATCCTGATCACCTGAGAACTAGGTATCTAATCTCCAAAGCAACATGGATTGCAGGGGACCAACGCATTTCTCAGACCTCTTTCTCTCACTCACTCTCCCCCTTCTCCAAACTTTGATTGCTTAAGGAAAACAGAACAGCTCTGCTTTCTGATTTACTCAGCTTGGTTAAGTGCCGAAGTCAGATGAGATAAAAGGCCCCTAACCTGGAGATCTGAATGTACAGACCAAAAGTAAACAGTGTGAATACCTGCCACACTAGCACGTGATAAGCATCAGCTCCTTATGTATCATTCCCTTATTGTCTTTGGCCATCTGCACAAACAAGTCTTCATAAATATTCTCAATTAATGTATTTATCGTCTAGCTAAATTAGCAGCACTTTTTATGATTGGAATATTTCAGCCAGCAGCTGAGCTCATTGTACTGCGTGTTCCTTTGTAACAGACAGTCTATCAATCTTTTACTGCACCAAGCAAATTGGAGAGTAGGTTGTGCTGTAAATATAAACAGAATTAATACCAGGAATGAAGATCTTGAAACACTTTAAATCCAGACGTGGTAGTTAGCCATTGTCAGTCAGCCCAAAAAGACAGTGAGATATGTGGCAATGTGAATCAGTGCTCAGCTACAAGAAGCTCAGTCTTCCCTTAGCAGTGAGCTACTGTATTCACTGCTTAGACAGCAAATGGAAGCAATTTAACTTCCTTAAATAATAGAATGTGATATCTGAATCTGGATGGTCATATTTAAAATTTAGAAGCACAATGCTGCCTAATTATCAGTGAAAGCATGTTGTAGCCAGTGAAATGTCTCCAGAGGTCTACCACAAAAACCAGGACCAGAACCCAACCTTACATAATATCCTATCTAAAGAAAAATGAGGAACTACTCGTTTGGAAGCAAAGCAAAGAAGGAATGTCAGTGTGCTGAGCTGAGTGATAAATTCGTAACATTTTTTTCTAACCAAAAACACAGCTACTTTGTGAAATAGTAGGAAAAAATGAAGCGATGCAAGGGGGAAAGGTTACATGTCTAGTGTTCCATGTGAAAGTATGTGTGGTATGTTTTCAGGGTGACTACAAGAATTCAAGTGCCTTTTTAGCTGCGTGGCTGCTAATAGCACAAATGGCTTGGTTCTGTTTCACAAAAGTTAAATATCTGCCCCATCTAAACAGGAGTGTTTCCGACTCACATAAAGCCCATGGCTGACATTTGTGCTTTTCTCTAGGTCGCTAAAAAAAATCCAGTCACTACAGAGGTGCCAACAGGAAGAGCTTCCGTGCTGCTCCTGGCTGCAGCACAGTGCATGACAGAGAGCTTCTGCCTGTCTCCTGGTCTCTCCTGACATTTCCAGAGAGATTTGTAGTTCAGAATAGCACCAAGGAAGATCCTCTTTGAAGAAAAGGCAACCTTCAAGCTTGATAAGGCTTGCAATGAATACTAATAGTTTGGTTAAGTGCCTGATTTTTGTCATAAAACCTTAATTATGCCAAGTATAGTTTCAGGTACTTCAGCTTAACTGAGGCCACTTCACTGAGTTTCAGAGCTTTCTCGAAGCATATTAAGAAGCTGAGCCTGAGAGGTTATTGGGTTTGCCTCTACATGTTCGTAGCTCTCTCACATTTTGCTGTTAGTTACCCACCTCTGCATGTCATGATGGCACTTCACCCATCCAGTACAGCCACTTTCACGTGTCATGAAACTTACGGCAAAGTTAACCCTGGCGTGTCCCTTGCAGCAGACCAGTAATTGAGGTCAACTCTGAGCAAATCAATCTTTTGTCACTTCTGCTCTGCCTTGCTTCAACTATATATGTGCACATTGATTCGTCCTGTGCATTGCTAAGGCTCTGTCCATCTCTTCTATAAGCTGAAATTAATGGACAAACGAATAGACAACAAAACTCTGAAGTTTCAAATATCACATGAAGCACACTGGTGTGAAAATTATGGAGCAAACTTGATATCAATAACTGGCTTTCATGTTCCTATTTCACAGTTGAAATATTGCTTTGGATTGTTTTATTAAGGTAGCTCCCTTAGAGTAGTTCATTCTTCTCACTGGTTTCCACATGAAGATCCAAGTGAACATCCACAAGTCCCAAGCAAGGGTGTTGTCTGCACAGGGCAGCTCACAGCCACCATAGAATAATGCCACGGGGAAAAAAAAACTCAGTTAAAACAAAAAAATAATGACAACCCTGGTTTGAAAATGAAATAATTACTAAAATTATAACTCCACAGGGTGGAGCCACTGCAGACAGACTCTCACACAATTGTCCTCGCCAGGGTAATGGAGCCAGCCCTGCATAGGCAAGGCCATTCTGGAGTCACGGGGGAGCAGTGAGCACCAACCATAAGAAACTGAGCCTCTGAGACTTCTGCAGCTCCAGCATTGCTCCTAAGGTAATGACGTAATACAGGATAAAGAAAGAGAGCAAGTGGTGGTAAGTACCCACACGATTGTTCTTCTTTGATGAAAAACATAGGGGAAAGGAGACCCTAAGTAATTCACAGTATAAGTCACATAAGTTTATTCTACAGAAACACCGATTTTATGACTCTCATCTTGCATTTTCACCATCCAAACAAGCTTCTTGGTTTAAAAAGTTCAAAAACATGTTACTTCAAGTATGTTTATTGGTAGGCAAGCTTCTATTTCACTCTGGTCAAATTCCAAACTGGATAATTACAGCCTGTCTGCTGAAAACTCCCACCGTAATTTCACTTGGCTGTTCTGCTCAAAACTACTGCGCAGAATAGCTGCACACTAAACAGCTTCCCTGTAGAAATGGGCTGTAAAGGCTCCCCTGATGTGTTTTAAAGTTTGGAAAGCACTACAGTTTTTACCTGGGTGGAAAAGAGAGTCACCAACAAAAGATGTGATGTATACTGAAGCATATGTGTCTTCATACACAAATATGCTGAATTAATTTATCATATAAAATGCATGGTCTCCATGAAAGCAATGTTTTAGAAAAGCAACACAATCTGTTATTTGTATTTGAATAGAGAGGGAAAAAAAAAACAGGAAAACACATTTTTCATTATTTTCTCATTGTTTTCTCTACAAAGATTCTCAGACTATTGTCTCCAAAAGGCCATTATTCCACCCATACCCTCCTCATACTGACTGTGAATTTCATACTCATCACACACTCTCCCAAGAAAGTGTCTGCATGAACCTTTGCTGATAGATGTTACAATATTTCACAGTAGAAATCCAAAGAATGCATTGTAAAAAAAAAAAGAAAGACTTGGTCTTGCTGATATTTTTTTCTTTTTGTACTAGACCTGGGAATTCCACCAAATGAAACACCCTGAAGTTCTCTGCTTCTGTCTGGCTTAGCAAACCGAACAAGTGAACTGGATATAAATATCCCTGTGGCATTTATCAAGAAGTGAAACTGAGCAACAAAGTAAATTTTGGTGATGAGGAGGTACACCATTGATGGCCTTTAGATACAGCAACAGCTGCAGTAAAAAGGCTTCTCTGTTCTAGAGCCCGAAGAAGGAATCTTGCAGCACGATCATACTGCTGGTTACCTGCTCCCCTGACAGCACTCAAGCACTCTGCTCACACAATGCAATCATTCTCTTCAAGCTGATGAACTCTGAATATATCAGTGACAAACAGCAAAGTATTCTGATTGCACCACAGGTCTTTGAACTAAAAACTCCAGAGGAATGTTGGCACAGGGCTAACAATGCCGAGCAATTAGCATAAGTGCTCTCCCACTGAAATGTAATCCACGAGGAACTTACTCCCGCTGGAGAAAGAGAGGAGAAGGTGATTTTGGCAAGAAGTCACCAGGCAGGCAATCTATCAACACTGCCCTGAGTGGCACTCAGGTGCCATGTTTGCCTCTGGAGGCTGCACGTGAGTGAGGCCCCAAGCCCCCAGCACTGTCTGGCTGCATCCGAGGAGCCTCTCACATGCTTTTCCCTCTAAGGAAAAGCAGGAGGCCTGGAAATCTACACAACTTCTTTGCCTGTGTGTTTTGCAAGTCTTCTGAGCCTGTGTGCCAGTAGGTGTCTGACAGGGCAGCCAGGGCCCAGAAGCACTGCAGCTCTCAGAAAGCTCCTGAATGGAGCCCCAGTCTGGAAATCAGATCTGGGCTGACAGAAGGGAGAGGCTCAGAGCACTCTGATCTTCTCTGTCTGCACAGCAGTCATCTGGGAAATTTCAGCCAGAGGATCCTTCACTATTGCTCTACTTGCCTTCTCATAGCAGCTGAAGCTGCACGGGACACCAGCAAGGAGAGAATACCGTGATTACAACCTGATACATGCCAGAAATGTGCTGACACCTTCCTGTGCAGTCAAAAGAGGTCTCTGGTGAGGAGAAGCTGCTGTGTGACATAAGCTGGTGGGTAAAAAGTAGGATTTCATGTTCTGCATACAAGGATCTTTCTCTATGCTGCTCCAGAGATGAGGGCTGAGCAACGCAAAAGACAAATATCAAAAAGTGCCATATAACATCTGCAATAGAAACCTCTTACTTTTGACCTTATGTAGTTTCCCTGGTGATACATCTGAAAGCATACCATTAGATGCAGGGAAGGGCGGGGTGAAAGGATGAATGACAGTACTTCTGCAACCGCCTTTGCTGTAGGGAAAATGGCACTCAGCATCATGCCCTTAGCAGATCCACAGCAAGCTAGAAGGAGCAGGAGTCAACTGGTCCTTAAAAATGAGAAATGGGGAATGATAAAGTGGACCTAAGGGAGCTACGCAAAGATCTTGACACTAGATAAGACCCAAATGCCTGAAAATCTTCCTTGTTAACTTTGGAGATACAGCATGGGAGCCTACACATGGCATAGCACTGCCCCTCTGGTCTCTGTGAAGGCCCATGATGAAGTGATTCAGACACTTGTGGGGCCAGCATACACCCCAGGCATGCCCACCTCTCATCCGTTCCCTCACACAGAAACAGGATTAACAGTAATCTGAACATTTGTGACAGATGCCTTGTTTCCTTAACAACAACAATACTACAACCTCCCCATACTGTTCCACTGTTCCTAACAAATAAGACAGCAGAAAGAACAGTCCTTACTAAACAACTTTCTGGAATACATGAAATGGATTAGTTTTTTGCCCTGTCCTCAGCAAACATGGAAAACATCTGATAGGTATTTTGGTTTTGAGGATAATCTGTCAATATCAGTGTATCACCAGACTCTTCTGAGCCTCACAATCTATTTCCTTTCAGTACCAGAAACCAGTTCTTTCAGAATTGCAGCCTAGATCATGTTTTCTAAACTTCTTACCATTTCTGCAGTTCTTCTCTGAATACAGTTACTCTCATTTAAAATGTGAATCCAAGCTGTACATGCTCTCTTACATGATGCCTCCTGATATCTGCAAATAAAATGCAACAGCAGTAACAACTGCTGGTATTACCTTTGTGTTGATTTTGCTGCCTCTTTCTGTCATGCTTGTCAGCTAACTTTTGCTCCTAAGCATAGCTCTTTGTCCTTCACTGAATTTCCTTTTACCCATTTTGAACCATTTCTCCCACTTATCAAATTCATCATGAATTCTGATCTTGTCTTCCACCAATTATATAATGCTTCTCATCATATTTCCATCTGTAGAGATTTCCTCTCCATCTCAGCATTCACTGCTGGTGGAAGAAGCATAGTACTAAAACCATTCTTTACAATTTGGGAAGGAGCCATTGATAACTTCTCTGAATGCTTAAAAGTTCTATGCAAATTCATCTTAATCCCATTTCCACGGACTGACTTTCACACTATTCTACGTCAACTTATCCTAAAATCAAGATATAATGTACTATTTCTACTGCTTCCCCTTATCCTCTCAGCTGGTTTGCCTGTCAAGAAAGGAAGCCTGATTGATCTGACATTATATGGGTGTTGGTAAATGCATGTTGGCTCTTTCCTACAAATCTAGGGGCACCAAATTATTGTTCAGTAATGTGCTTCAATATCTTTATTTTAACTTTTAACTTTATAAATATTGTTTTAAATCCGTTCTTTCCCTATTCACTGTCCCTAGCATTTCTCTTTTCTTAGTCAATAATTTGTGGTTATGGCTAGGGTTGTTTTTTTTTTTTTCAACAGTGGAGACAAAGAAAAGCACTGCTTGTTTCAGTCTTCCTCCTATTTTGTCCATTAGTTGCTTCCCCATAAATAATGGAACTCCATCTTCTTTAATCATTCTCTTACCTCTAACATAAGGCTATTGATTAATAAAGCTGTGGCTGCATAACAACCTTTTCATGACAATGAATGTTCTGCATTTCTCGGCATTCTATAAAACTTTAAATTGCTCTAAGCAGGATTTTTCAACCATTGTGTATTCACCTTGTAGTTCAGATGAAATTACCATATTTCTCAAGTTTGCTTATGAGAATGTCATGTGAAGCTGCATGAAAAGCTATTAAAAAATCAAAAGAATGTACAGCTTCAACTGCTCCTTCTTTAAAGGATTTTCCATCTTCATCTGCAATGAAGAACTAAAGAACTCAGTGATCTGAGTGATCTTTTGCAGATGCACCCTTAAAACTGTGTGTCCCAAAAGGAGGCAGTGCTTTTAAAGTGATCCTAGCCAGGCCTCTGAGCAGCCCTGAATAACCCATGTTATTCCCATGGTTTCCACCTCTTACCCGAAGCACAGTAGAAGTGCTCAGAGCCTTTCCATTCCTCAACATTTATACAAATATAATTCTATTTTTTTTTAAGTTGGGTGTCATCAGTGGTAAGCAACTCACAATGCATTAAAGAAAGGCTGTTCAGGACAGACACAGCGAGGCGGGGCTGGCACTACATCCACACTTGTGCCTCTGCCAACAAACCTCCTCACTGACTGACTGCAGTACCTGGATGGCAGAATTGGACTCAGCCCATCTGGCTCTCATGGCAGCCTCTGCTTACGTGGGTCTTGGGTATCCACATACCCACTCACACAGTTATTTGGCTCCTGCACTATGTTTTCACAATGATACTGGGTTAAGGGAGCAGCTGGACAACAGAGACGCAAGGAGAAAGTGCAGCATGTCCACAGCCACACCGGCTGGGAGGGCACTGCAAGCCTGCCCTGTAATGCAGCCAGCCAGAGCACCAGCATTCCCCCACATGGTGCCATCTCCATACTTGTTCCCTGCTATTTTTCATGTCCAGCGTGGGCTTGAAATGCTACTGATGTTGAGACCAGCTCCTTAACTCTGTTAGGCTGTTATTTACATCTTTCTTCCATAGACAAAATTTCTATTGTATGAAATGGTCCTTAGAGCCAAATACATTAGAAATTGCCTATATCTGACTTCATTTTCCATTCCTCCTCATTTCTCTGCCCTTACTCATTTTGCTTTATTATTTTGCTTCACTATTTTCCCAGTCTATTTGAGTCCCTGAAATTGAATAATTATCCTGTCTTCATCCTCCAGGTTTTCTTCTTTAAAATCCCTCTAAATCTTACGTCTTAAAACAACTGCTTCTCTTCTCCTCTCTCTCTGCTGTTGTCCTCTGCTTTACCTTGTGCTTATCTGCTTCAGCTTATTTTTGTTTTTACATTTAAAGTTCCTCAAGCAAGGACAACACCGGTGTGTTTAAAATGCATCATAATTCTGTTATGCCATATATAAAGAGGAATATAAAAGGAAGGTTGTTTTTACAATCAAATAAGCACACGTTAACTATGCTGCTATAAAATAGTAACAAACAAATAGACATGATGGCAATACCCTGCACCAGCACCAAACTAGTTTCCTTCCCCCACTTAAGCAGGCAGTGAACAGCCTCAGGAACGGCCTTTTAGAGAGGCAAAGTGAAGGCAATGCCCTTGGGAGGCAGAGATCTACAGTTGCTGACATATGACTTGGCTGAAAACCAAGCTGAGAAATGTGCTGGTTTGGATTATGTTGTTTTATTTTGTTTTATTGTTATCAGTGCTCACTGTGGAGGAGCAGGGGAAGAGTTGCTGACTGCTCCCTTTTCCTTGCCCCCACTCCACGGAGCTCCCGGCACCCCCTCTTCCAGGCAGAGAACATGCAGTATGTCTGCTTCCAACTTTTTACTGTGAAAAGCGACTTGTAATACAGAGTGTATTAGCAGTGAGTACATGGTAGGGGTGGGCACACTGATTTTGAAGCTGGTTATCTTTTGAGAATTAAATTGGATCCATTGGACATATTTTCCAATCTGTTGTTTAAAGCATCCAAGGCAGACATGGCTGTCTTCTTATCAGTAACATCATACCATTAGAATGAAGAAGACTTGCATTTCTGAGAATTGAAAACTTTCTGGCTGACTGGCCACTTGCATATTTTAAATGTTAGTATCTCAAATTCCCACATAAGCATATCAAATCTATTTTCCCTGTAGATTATCTCAAAATCTTGCATAAACAAATCCCAATTATTTTGTCTATGGATTATTATTTTTTTCTCTGACAGTTCTTCAGTACTTTTTACTTCAATCTAGATGGTCTTTAATGCTTTCGTGAGATAGCCCTTGAAATAGTGGTTGTCTGAAGTAGTAGAATTATCACATACTTTAAATGTCATCTCTGCTGAATTAGTGCAATTAGATTGCGACTGATGTGGCTTTCGAAAAACCAAGCCTAAAAAACTAAGGCTAAAAGAGTCTTTGTCCAAGAAATACAACTCACTCCTTCCATGTTAATGAAGAACTCTATGCCAGGACAAATCATTTACTGTGTAATGCACAGATCCGTGAACATTACAGAACTAACTTTAAAGGAACACACAAAATGCAGTTTGAGCTGCAGAAAGTTCTTTGTTCAGAATTACACTGTATGGGCTGATCCTTTGTTAAGCAAACAAAAATGTCTCCAGGCAGAGAATTCAAGTTCAAGTCCTTGATATTTCTTAACAACAGAGAGATGAAGCAAACATTCAGGGCAGATCTGCAAATCTTCCTGTGAAATCCACAGGAATTACAAAGTCTGTTTGCCTGGAGGAATAGTAAGTGAGAAAGCAATTGTAAGTCACACTACAAATCAAATGGAACCTTGATCATGTGCTGTTTAACTGCCTGTTTGGGACCCTTGTTCCCTCACAAACCCAGTTTCAGAAATCCTAAGTGCTAGGTCAAAAACACTGAAGCCACAGAATGCAAATGTCTGGATCAGAGTAAAGTCATTCAGCAGGCTTAAATCAACTTGGAAAAAACAGTGCCTTTGTACCCACAGATATTGTAAGTCAGATATTATCTGTGCCTGCTGCAGTCTTTGGCTTTCCCATTGCTGCCTATGGGCATTTTCTTCAGTTTTCTTGCCCCTTCCGTCTTTCTTCAGCAAAAGGTCATTTCCCATTCTGATCCTTGTTTCCTTTAAATGTAAGACCTGTCTTACATTTTCCTTTAAATTGTTTCCTTTAAATTCAAGACCTGTCTCCTCTGTCCCTTTGGATATTTGCCTGAACTGGAACATTTATCTTAAACATCACGCATCATATCACACCGTTGGTTTTCCTGTAAAGTCTACCACTACATAAAACAACTTCAGCACTCTTAGTCATGACCATTGGTTTTGCTCTGCTACCAGCCCTGAGCTTGCCCTCTGCATACTGGTTTTTCTCATCACAGTGCAGTTTGGAGTCCTGTGGAGCTGTTGGCACTTGCAGATTTCTAGAGAAGAAGCCTCTATAGCAATGCACAATGGTGGAAGCCCACCAGCCTGTGTGGGTAAGCATGCATGTAGAACAGAGCAAGGCAATGACTCAAGCAAACCAACTGTTTGTTTCATCATTCCTTGCTGTGACATCTTGGACTGAATCCTAGTGGGACAAAGACTAATTATAATTTCAATAATTTTCCATAGTCCCAAAGGTGTTACTTGCAGATCATCTTGGCTTCCCCTCCGCTCCAGGATGTTTTGCCTCCACTAGGAGTGAAGGAGTGTCCAGGAGTGATTGCTGTTGCACTGCAGGAGAACAGACACCCACAGAGAAGTGGCATTTCAGTTCAAAACATTTCCACTTCAGAGGCACATCCAGGATGATTCCACAAGCAAGAAACAAAGCAGTCTGGCAACAATCCTGCTAAGAAGTTCACACTGTGTCCTTCACACCTTTTTCTGTGTTGGCTCCTAAGCGCTTTGCCTAAAATGAGCTGCCTCTTCTTAACAACCGCTCTCCTCCTGGCCCTTGGCCTGGCAGCATGCAATGCCATCTCTTTCCTCCCTCAGTGGTTATGAGGTGGCTGCAGTGTATCTTCTATTCCCCAAATCCACCAAAGCTTCAACTGGATGGCACTGTGCAAGAATGTGTAAGGGAGAAAGTATATATATAAGCATATATGCATATATATACACATATGTGTATATATATATATATATAACTCTTCTGGGTTGCCAAGATTTTCACTTGTGTCTGAACTATGAAGTAAGGCTGAATGGTGATAGTTCAAGGTTTTGCCTGTTTAGGCACAGCAGTTGTGCACTTAATCCCCATATGGGCCATGGCACGTTTTAAGAACAGAAATGCCATGGTCCCGTTGTCATGCGATTTAAAATCAATAGCTTTAAATCCAACTGTCTGATTATTTTCTCCTGACCTGCTAAGGAAAAAAATTCTGGGCATGTGACAGTTTGTGGAATACAATTCATTTCTAAACCAACAGTGGATGTTTTTGTGAAATCACAGCTATAAAAGAAACAAACAATATTTTCAGTTAAAGAGGCATTTTGACCTATGCATGTTTGTAATTTGTAAAGTACCATGTGGATGTTAGCAACATGATACGTTAGGGATAGTTAGCTCCAGCTGGAAGGAAATGTAAAACACTGCAGTTACCACAGTCACGTTAACTCAGCTGCCCTGTGGGATGTCTTGCACACCTACATGTGCAGCTCCCATTTGCCACTCATGTGTGTAATCAAGAGACCTCATTTCATTGAGTTATTTCAACCAGCCTGTGTGCCAAGTGTGGCCCATTTTAGCCAGGAGTTGAAACATCAAGGGCTCCGTGGCAGTCCTGGACTAGCTGTTGCTTTCTGATTAGGGCATATGAAGACCAGATCATTGCACATCAGCCACTGGTTAGAGAAGGCATTTCCTAGTGGTGAGCTAAGGCAACACAGGAATCTGTGACACAGTTTGCACCTGCACTTTAGCCTGTTGAGAGCTTTCTCTACTGCCAGATTCCTATCTGGTAGAAACTTCACTAAAATGACTAAAGCCTAGAGCCTTATTTATTTATTTATTGCATTTCCTCAGCTCTTAGCATTTTGATTCACAGTATTTATACTGCAAGTCTTTGATAGTTGAATAAAAACATAAATTAATCACTGCCTTTTTCTGCTTATCAAGCTACTATTATAAATAAAATCCTAGCTGAACAAACAATCTAACTATCACACATGAAACTAAACATAACAAAAACAGAAGGAAGTGCATTTATATTTGTGCTCAAGTTCCATTTTTACTGGAGCCACTGATGTTTATAATGAGTAGATTTTCTTTAGAAAGCACTACAAAATATCCATCCAAAGGACTGCTCAAATGGGCTAAAATTACAAAGACTCTGCAGAAGCAAGCAGCACCAGAAGGACACTCTTCAAAAAAGAATCTAAAGGTTCCCAACAAATCTAATAGAAATGAGACCTTCTTGTTGACCTGGAGTTTCACAGATTTTTCCTCTTGCTGCCATTGTGCAGTGCTTTCTTTGGGGAAAAAAAAAGATTGATGGCAGGAGGGAGAGAGAGGAGAAAAAAAGCCTTAATGAAAAGAATGCCAGTTCTATTTCTTAGAACTGGTACTTGTGCATCCACATTGAAGTGACTTTGTCCTGTGAATGACAAGATGACTTTGAAAACATCTGTTATTCTATAAACGACAATACTCAGATGACCAATGGCACTGCTAGCTTATTTTACGTTAGAAGAGCTCTCTGCGATCCTCTTTCTAGGATTGATTTTGTCTTCTAATCAATGCGTTATTGTGTGAGAGCATGCAGGAATACCTAACTTTATCTATCATTTCTGTAGCTAATCAGAAATTAACTGGAACCCAGCTGCCTCAGAGGACTGGCTATAGATTTCTGTCGCTGCTGCCCGTGGCTTAAATTCACCCAGGGAGTTAGGGACTGATCCAAATGCCATTGAATACCCACCCTCCCCTAACCTGGAGCTGGTGTCATGTTTTAGATTACAATCAAGTACAGCTGGCATCCAGCTTCCCCTTTTTCCAGAGGCCAGGTGTGCACACTGTTGAGGATGGCCACATAAAATATTTGTTTTGGACCATTTCTGATAGTGATTGGAAGCAGTGACGATCATCCAAGAGTAATTAGGTCTGTCTATGAAGTGAGCTGATTTCTTTCAAACTCCTAATGGGAGATCAAAACGTGATATAAGAGGACACTGAAATATCCTCTCTGCCCTGGGGGTAATCCTCACCTGATGAATCAGGCTAAAAGGACACGGTGGGATGAAGGAGTTTAAAACGCCGTTGCAACAGCTCAAACGTTAGGTTAAAAATCTTCCTTCCCAAGCCTTCAAGTGCATCTCCTTCTTGTCACTTGAAATCTGTGTTGTGAGAGAGTGACTGGGTGATAATGAATGCTATCCATTTACTGCTTTTGCCGAACGCGTTGGTTAATTGTGCCCAACACTTTGAAGAGAAAGCACCATGTTGTTAATAAACACAGTCTAACGATTCTCTCATGTTTGTTTTTTTTTTTCTTTTAGCACTTCTCTTACTCTGCCCAAGGTGTAAATACCTCGCTGGAGCTGAGCTGGCCCGGCTGGCAGCTGCGCAGCCCCATGTAACTTCCGGACAAGGGCTTTCACATCGATTGTTCCATGGCTGCTCCCCTCTGTTGCCAACACATCACACTGTCTCCTGCTGCTGTTTCCTTGCTTGCTTGTTCAGGGCCACGATAAGGGGATTTCAATATTTCTGGCTAAAAGGGCCCTTCCTTTACAGCAGGCTGTCATTTTCCTCTGCCTAATACACAAAGAAGCCAGCCAACGGGAGCACAACTGCTTTCATTGGCTGCTAACAGGCTTTGAGTGCAACAAAATGACAAAAAGAGGAGAAACACTAATTTCCTCTTCACTCTCCTCACCATGCCTGAGAGTAACATTAGGGGGGCAATTTTCTTGGAGGAAAGAAAGAGCCATCCTTTTCCTGGCCTCAGGAATGAGACAGAAGAGGCTGCTGAAATCCACTGCTAGCACAGATTGATGTGTTTTTCACACCTAAAGAAATCTCTCCTTTGCTTTCCTGGTTTGGGCTGCTGCAGAGCACATTTTAGAAAGATAATGAATATTGCTTTTGCATGTAATTGTCAACGTTCCCCATTATAAAGGTACTCATAAGCCAGCACAGCACAATGTGAAACCGAAAAAACAATGTGAAAACTTAGCTGTTAACGTGAGCTGTTGGTGTGAATTAAGCCTTCTGCAGCACACTCAGGTCAGCCTCACCTGTGTTAAGAGAGCTGCTCCATTAGCTGGTAGAAACACCGAGCTCTTGGGAATGGACTCTGCCAACAGTGACACATGTGCTTTGTCTTAAAGCTATGAAAATACTCCTGTTTGGGCTATCAATATGCATGGAGTTAAAACACACAGAAAACACTGCTGAGATCAAGACCTGAAACCACTCTATAACAGCCACCAGAGAAGACAAAGCATGCAGAAGTTCTCAGTAGGTTACATATCACAAACATGTCAGAGAAAATCAAGACTTTGGTTTTAAGCTGGTACTGTTGTGAATAATTGCCAAAGCAGCTAAGAAATTAAGGGATCTCTCTCTTTTATCCTGTGGAATTCACAGAACAGTCCCTTTCCTTCTTATAGGGGCATTTCACACAGAAAGAAGGATCATGTAATTAACAAAATCAGTCAGAAGCATTGGAACCTTTTCCTACACCTGAAGCCTACCTAAATCTCCTGGCTCAGACATTTGTTGCTCAACAGCCCCTCTGAGATCTCATTTTCCTTTATGAGGACACCAACTTGGGTTTCTTCTACCTGGATTTACAAAATTTCTTTTAGTATCTATGAAACCTGATTTTGGGTCATGGTTCCAAATATGTCTTGGGGGAACAGATAAAAATCCCTCATTGCAAAAGCCTTATCTCCCTGGGAAATTAGGAAATAAATACATTTCCCTAGCAAAACAGTAAAAATAAGAAGGCATATTTGTTTGAAAAGAAAAGCTACTAAAGGATTTTGGAATAGATGTAGTACATGAAGTTACTTTTCCTTCTGTCCTTCCTTATCAAACCAGACTTGCTCTACAGCAGCACTTTATGTATGCCTGAAATACAGTGCTATGATTCACAGTAGTAACACAGTAATTTTGAACACAGTGCTATTAACAGTCTTATCTACTGAAGTACCACCTCGCTACTCCACCGTAAGGTCAAAAATGCTCTTCCCCTCTCCATATGCTCCAGTTTGGGAGATTTATTGGATTAAAAAAAAGACAAAAGTTCTAAACATTGAGCAAATCTATTTTAAGAAGTATATATAATGCAAATCTAATGCATCGGGTGACTAATAGCCTACATGTGTGCACTGTTCTTGCCAGAAAATATCAACATTTCCAAATAGTTACCACATTTACAATTAAAATAATGTATTTGCCAAATGTCTGGTTGTTTTTCTTTATTTTACTCAAACAGTGATTGTTCTGGTAGAAGCGCAGAACAAGATTTCATGAATATCAGAAGCAAAACAGTAGGGAGAGATTCTAATGCCAGACAGAGCCTCATTCAGCCCTCAGTCATACAATATTGCTTAGATAATATCAGGTTTGCCATTGTTGTAGGAAGCCTAAATGCATCCTAACAAGGAAAACTGAAATAAAGCTTTACATTTTGATTCTTACAAGTCCTCTGCTTGTCAGCTGTAATTCTCTGGCCACCTCTTATGCCCTGTGGTTTCCAGCCTCTGTCGACCTCCTCCCACAGCCTCCATCCTTCAGTGATCGGCAGAGGCAGGAGAGCAGCAGAAGTCTGCACACACAGCACTGCCTTGCTCTGCAATAACTGGAAAGGAGAAGGCTTGATACATGAATATTCCTGCTGCATCATTGACTTCTCTTCTGGAACTGCCTGTTCTTACAGAAAATAGATTATCAAAGAAGGAAAAAGTCTTCCCAGTATTTTCTTTAAAGAAAGTTATAATTAAAATCGAATTGTCTTTTTTGTTGTATTCTCATTCTTAAGCTTCCCACCTGCTTCAAGTGCAGACAGCTGCAGATTGGGAGGAAGGTAGGAGCTGAATCTCAGGTACCGCTAATGGAACAAAGATTCCAGGAGAATGAAACACCTGGAGAGCTGGCAAGGATATTAAGTCTGAACCCATGGTTGATCTACTAATCCACTGCCTCCTCCACTGCCTATTGTCTAGCTCCCTCACTCCATTCTAACCCTTGTGCTGCTGCTAGCACCATCCTGAGGTCATGGTGAACCAGCTCTAGGAGCGATATAGTTATGGATTTGGGAAGCAGAAACAATACATCACCTTTTCTTGTCATTTTCTCATAACTGGTTCCCCAGGCAGGCTCACTAGAGCATATGATATGTGCCAGAGCTGGACCAAGAGATGCTGGAGGCTTACATGGCCAGCAACAGAGAAGGGGATTGGAGAGGACCATTGGCCATGGAAAGAGAAGTGTAGATAGCTCAGTTATAATATGAAACCCCACCTGGAGATATTAATTATCAAGGACATCTTGTGAGGGAAAGCAGAGTGTAACAGAGAAGCAAGCTGTTCATTAATCATCATTTGCTACTCTGGTGCATTCATGTGATTACTGCCATGTAGCACCATGCTGAGAGTACTGCTTGAGAGAGCCACTGAAGGTAATGCAGTGTAGTTACAGAGTGAAGATTTTGGAGATGGGAGCAGCTGGCTATGAGCCCCAGTTGCTGCTTTAGCTCAGGTTTGGATGATCATGGCTTCCTAACAAGCCCCTCTGTGCAGGCTGCAGGCTGCTGGTATGAGATGGCTGCTCCAGGAATCACACCACTGGGATATAGTTGCACTCGTAGGGTACTTGTCTTTGGCACTGAGCAGCTAAGCAGGACTTGGCTTAATTCCACCAGGTAAAAGCAGTCTAGTTTTGTCTGGATCAAACTCCACGTGTATGTTTGGTTATTTTCTCTAATCATAGTGGAGTTTATCATCTCAGACACTTACTGTACTAGTTAATTTACATTATTTTTACTACTTAATTTTATAGGCTTGTTCTCCTCAGACAGGAAAACAACAACAACAAAACCAACAAAAAAGACTAAATGTAACACAAAAAAATTCCAGCAAGACTAAACATCTTCAGGGTGCTATAACCTTGACATTGGTCATTTAATCATACCAAGCTTTACTTTTGCTGGAAGCACTGCAATACTTAAAAAAGCAAAAACATCAACTGCAAAGTTTTGCCTTTCTCTTACCAGCATGGCTCACTTCTCCTCCATCTCAGTGCACAATTTCCCCATAGTCCTCTTAGTTCAGACTTCCAAATTTCATAAAACAGCAGTACAGCTTTCAAAGCACCTGAGGTGATCTTTCCTCACTATTCACTGCTGGTAAGGGCTCAGCCAAAGGATCATGGCTGGTGTTTAGAAACACATTTTAGAGGATGAAGCAGGTCCAGAGACCCAGCAAGCACTGCCTACATGAGATGTTTAATGGGGGAGGAGAAGTGTAAAGAAACAAAGACTGGAAGAAGATATGATCAGTCTTCAAAACTATAGTGTTTTTGTGAGGAGGCAGAAAGAACCTACCCATTTTCAGCTCCCTGGTTAGAAAGCATAAGGAATAAGGAAGATTCAAATAGGCTATTAGGATTAAGGTAAGAGTTAATCAGTAGATAGTTGGTCTGTACAATGCCAGACCTCTGCCACTGGAGATTTTCAGAAGGCAGACAAACAGGTCACAATTTGCCTGGAGGTGTAGATGATAATGCTATGATGCTCTGATAGCTCAGAAGTCCCCTCCAGCCCTCAGCCTGTGAACTGCCATGCACATCACACCGTAGATACGGCCCCAGCAGAAAGACTATGCAGCAAGAAAGCAGCTGGTACAGCCAGAAGGACTTGTGTGTGCAAGGAGCTGGGCAAGTGGGCACAGCCTGGCAGCAGCTGGGCCCTGCAGTCTTTCCTCCTGCTCCACAGCTCCTCAGGAGCCCAGCAGCAGGACAAGGCCAGCAACATGGACAAAGCCAGCAACAAGGCCAGCAGCTCAGCAAAGCCAGCAGCAGGAAAGGCCAGCAGTGCGATAAGGCCAGCAGTGATAAGGCCAGCAGTGTGACAAGGCCAGCAGTGTGACAAGGCCAGTAGTGACAAGGCCAGCAGTGTGACAAGGCCAGTTGAGCATCTCACATCAAGCATGTGTGAACTGCGGGCTCCGCCATTTTAGCCCTCGCTTCAGCATCAGACCATCTTTTACATAAAATTAATATCAGAGCAAACTTTGGGATGTCTCTGGCACTTTCAAGACTCAAGTTCTGCCTAAAGGAGGGTTTATGCTTGGGATTTTTAAGAGAAGTCTGAACAGAAATGTATCTATGCCATAACGGTTCTCTGGAATGGAAAGAAACCTCAGCACTACCTAAAAAGTGATCACATTCCCAATTTACTGGAGCCACTGTGCAAAACAGTTCAACAGCTGGTTTGGTTCAGCTGAATTTTGTTCAGCTCTCACAAATTTTATGCCAGACTTTGTTTTGTTCCTTGTTCCAGAGAGGCACAGTTTCTACAAGAATTATTAAGAGTGAAATACAGCCTCGGCTTGAATTTTAATCTCTTCAGGAGTGAAGATCAAGGTTTGCTTATGCTGCAGCCAGGGAAGGAATATGAGCACAGACTCACTGCCTGTACATACATAAACCAGAGCCACTGGGAAGAGCATCTGTTTTGTACTCGCCGAAACCTACGCAAAGCCCCACAGTTCACTTCAGATAGCATGAGTTCCAGTTATCTGACATGGCTGTGATAAACATGTGGGTTATTATGTCCTGAGTCATTGTCCAGAAGAAAATAACTTAATCTTCTAATAAACTAAAACATGAAAGAAGGCATTTCTGAGACTGATGCAAAGAAGACATTGAGATTTTGCAATATCCTGATGAGCAAGGGCTGTTTACTCCAGACAAGAGACAGTGAGTGCGTTTTGGCCAATTCTTTGTAATATTTCCCTCTGAGGACAAACACTGCTTTCTTCTGAACTGGGCCCAAGCTGAACCAAGTGCTTTCATTGAGAACACTTCTGTAGGTATTTGGGCACACTGGCAACGGCGCTCAAAATGCGGTTCATGTCAATGGAAGACCGTGACAGTAATTAATGCTTTTTCTTCTGTTTGCCACTGTCCGTAAACCACAGGTCTGGATATGTGCTGATCAGCAGGCTCACCTGTTCATGAGTCAATATTCATTCATGGCAGAGTGACATGGTTCTGGAATTCTGGAAAGCAAAAGTAATGGAGATGGGCAGGGCAATCACAACACTATTAGTTCATCTTCACGCTGATATCTAACCAAAATCATTTGAGTTGGATGTCCCAGGCCTCAGTACAAACCTCATGATTTATGCATACCAAAAGCTGCTTCTGAAAGCACTCATCCTTTTACCATCTCCCAAGAGCATCAAAACATCCAATGTGTCTCACAGAATGCAGCGTATTTATTTTTCACATTGCCTGTGAGGAAAAACTGCTTTAGTAAACCCACATGGGGTAGCAGGCAATGGTAAGTAACTGAAGTTTTTCGTTGATTACCCCATTCCATCTCCTCCATTTGGCAGAAACAGATAAGATGTGATTTTTCTACCGATTTCATTGATGTGAAAATAACCACTTTTAAAATCAGGCCTAATGAGCTAGAAATGTACAACAACACACACACACACACAGAGAAAAGCTCAAAACCTGTAAATATGGACACTGAAATGCAGCTGTTTGACATGCTGAGCCACAACAATGACACATGATTTATTGATTAGTTGCCATCACATGATGGAAGCACAGCTAGTCATTTAAAATACCTACATTATCTTGGAAATCTTCCTACGAATAAAAAGGTAAAATACATCCTCTGTGTTAGTAGTCAATGCTTTATTTTTCTATCATCTTAACTGAGGTGGCATTGATGAATTCTGATTGATCTAAATCTTTTAAAGCGATAAATGCTTCTATAATTTTGTTGTACCACATTAAATTCCTACTGTTTCAGCTGTATGCTTAGCTACCACAGACCAGATACATTAGAATATTATGAACACAAAAAATCTGCAATATATGTTCTGAAAATATTAATTATCTGCTATCTGAGGATACTGGTGTAAAAAACTGCATTATTTCCAGCATAAAATATTTTGATTTTCCACTTCTGAGCAGAGCGCTGTAATCATGAATGCCTAGTAGTAATTGTCTTCCCACAGCCTATCCCTCTATAATAAAACTAGTTTAGATATTAGTAGATGAATTTCTATTTTTTTTTTCTACAGTATAGAGATATTTATAGCATATACTATACTACACACATATACATATATATGTGTGTATATATACACACATGACAGGTAGCTAATTCCAATGGTCAGTCCCCCAAACAGTTGCAGAAATAGCAGTAGCATCACATGTGGACTGTGGTTATAAAGCATGGTAACTGTGACAGCAGAGCAGTGTCCTTGGAAGGTAGCTGGGCAGCTGCCCTCACTGAAGTTGGAAATGTTGGCCACTATACATATATACATACACGTGTGTGACTGGGCACATGCATGGGGAGCACTTACTCTAAAAAAAGGAGGAGAAAAAAAGGCAGGGCTAAATATCATTCATCAACATTTCACATTCATTGTCATTTTAGTAGCATTTGGCTGCAAGACTAAATTATCTGCCGAAATTTCTTACCGTCTTTTGCTTTTTTTTAGATAAATTCCTCAGAAAATTCAAGGCTGCATTAAAAAAACAAAAACACTGCCCATATGAACCTCTTCATTACCCAAGGATCTCCTAACTGGGCTCACACGCAATCTGGTATAACCAGGGATATGTCAGGATGTCAAGTTCTCACTGCAAAAGCCGATACACTTAATAGTTTTGCGCATGTATCCACACATTGCACACATCCATATAAGGCCTTCTACAGATTCCACATGGAAATCCTATCCCGGGTCTGCTGTTTTTCTATCTCATACCTTTCTGCAGTAATTTATATCTGTGGCAAAGTATATGCAAAATGTCCGCTAAATTAAACAAAAGCAAAATTCTGGCTGGGTAATATTTTGCACAGAGGTAAACAAATCTTCTGAGTCAGGGCTGGTTAGAAAATAACAAAAAAAAAAAAACCAAAAAACCACCAAAAAGTCCAAAAAAAAACCCCATTCCATGCGGTTCATATATTGTCCATCGCCGAAGTTAAACATGAAAGAAATCCTACAACTAACTCTGGGTTATTTCACCATTAAGGATCTTTTTCTAGATTGCTGAAGTATGGGAGTTAAAAAAAACTCATCAGCCACAAGCAATAGGCAAATATACACAAATTAATCTGCTACAGCACTTCGGTGCAAAGGGCATGGAACTCAGGATGTTTGCAGTGACATTTCACAAATCTAATAGTAACACCTTAGATGTATCTGGCACTTCTCAGCCCCAAAAAAGTAGATCCCAGGATGATTTATGGACTGTGAACATATAAATATGTGTATTTGGGTCATTTCAGTCAACGGTGGAAGACAAAGCAGTGCCCTGTCAGGACTGAAGATGTCCAATTGTTCTGCACTCAGACAGAGGGTGAAAAAAATCTGGTAGAGCCCCGGCTTAGACCTTAATCAAAAGATTTAAACCATTTAGGTAGGGTCCTACTTCTCAAGTTCTTCACATTCCATCATCAGTGCAAAAGAATTATGAAGGATAGCAATATCAAAGGTGCAAAGCCAGCCTGAATCTCAGCTTCTGCATTGCTTCCATCAGGAGGAACACTCTCCCCTTTACTTCCATTTCCCTCTCTTCATGAGAGAGCTGAGATGAGCAAGATCCTGAGGCCAGCTGTAATGATATCACTCTGACATGCGGGAACAGAGACGACAAAAATTTTCTGCACAAAGTGCAATTTTAATCACTTTAAGGGATCTGAGGTTCTCTTTTAGCTGTTTGCTTTGCTCTTAGGTTATCTCCATGGCCACAAGACAACAACCTTCCTTTCTAAAAGCCAATAATCAATCATCCGGCTGTTTATCTGCCCATCAGACCCTTATAAAAATGTCAGAACACATTGGCTACTTGCAAACAAATGCATAAAAGACATACAAGTCTCACACACAATTAAGTTTCATAGAGCAGAGTACCAGTGATTCAAATTCAATTTCCAGCAGAGAAACAGGGAAGGAATGCAGCTGTTGACAGCTGTGCCGGGCAGCGTGCTCACTGCCTGGTCCCTCCTGCCACCCAGCAGCGATGTCACACAGGACAAGAAGGAGACACGGTAGACAAGGTTATGGAACAAGCAAGTCAGATGCAAAGCCACAGGGAACTTCATCAGTCCTGCTGCTTGCGAGCGAGGTGTTTTTAATAATGACGGGTGGAAATTCTGTTTTTTATGGGCCTTGAAGGTTTTGGCACTACAAACGGTACCATGTATGGCCATGCCTCAGATAATATTAAGAACTGACACTTCTGGGAAAGGAAGCAGGAAAAAGGCATGCACAGTGCATCCGGCATAAAGGACAACAGGCAGAGGAGAAACAGAAGGATGTGCATAACAGTGAATGAGTGATAACAAGGTGGGGAGAGAAAGAGGGAGTGAAATAATTAGGGAGGGAGGGAGGAAATAATTAGGAAACTGGAATCTGGACCAGCATCCTATTTGCATGCAGCCCGGTTAACTCTGTCCTTACAAAGGAATGACCAAGCAGGGCTTTCCTCCTCAGTCTGCACGCTGTGTTTGTGTAAGTGCTACTGATAGTTAAGATTGCCAAGATGCTTGGAAGCTGTTTATCAATCACTTGTTGCTCCTTTCTAAGCATTTACGTGTTTAGGATTTGATATTTTTTTTAGTGAGGGTGGAACAGTTCTTCAGCAGCGAACAGCAGTTTTTCTTGTGCGGCAGTTTCTCTGAGCTGACTGGGGAGTTACTCCCTGTACCACACACTTGGGCAACTGAGCAAGCTACGTCCCTGGCTGTGGGGCTGAGGATGGCGTGCTGCCTCCAGGAGAAAGAAGAGGCAGAAAACCGTTTTGTAAACATGCTGCTCCTCCATAAGCAGGCCCAGCTCTGAGCGATGCCACACTGCTTCATTTCAGGATAACAGAAGTCCTGCTGCACACATCTGTGCAGAAGTGTGGGTACCATTGCAGCTGTAGTACTGCTGCACGTGCCCTGCAGAAAAGCAAGGTACAGAGGCTGAGCAAATGAGACAGCGCCCTGGGATGGGATGCTGTGTGTCCACCTCAAGCTTGAGATCAGCTTTATCCCTGTCACACCAAGCAAGGTCGAATGCATAGCACGTAATCACTATGGACGGGCCAAGGATTTAGCACGGCTTCACTTCACCGGCTCCTCTCCCAAATTAAATAAACTGTCACCACTGCTCTGTCCATGTGTGTCCACAGGCTTGCTTCTGAGAAACACAGCCAACAGCAGCCACAGGGAAGCATTCCAGCCAGAGGGAGCCATGCGGAGCGCCAGGAGGTGGCTGAGGCCTAGGCTGGGCCTGGGGACCCCCATTGCAAGGCAGAGCAGCACGGCAAGCACTGCGGCATGGGTGGCAGCCAGCAGGGGTAGCAGGTGTGGGCCTGCCCTGAGCAGGGAGCAGAGTACTGGGTCTGGAGTGGGCAGGGTGGGGGCAGGCAGCAGGGACCCCGGCCAAGGCCCAGAGGCAGAAAGTGCTGGGAAGCAGGGAGCCACAGTCAGGGTGCACAGAGAGCTGCCCGGCCGGTAATGCCAGGGCATGCTGCCAAAAGTTTGGGCACAGCCTGGCCATAAGCCCAGACATTGAAAGAGCAGCCTGAAACGTGAGGTCTTACCAAGCCCATTAGCAGCCTGCAAGTTCCTCTGTCCTGTATCCCTCCCTTGGGCAGTCGCTTGTGGGATGAAACTAACCCAGTTTTCTTCAGGAGGTCCCATTTCTCTCCTCAGACTCCACTGTTTTCTTCCAGCAAGCAAAGAAGTACAAAGTGGGGGGATCCAGGCCTTCAGAAACGTTCCATCAGGATGCCAGAGCTTTACAGTGGCTCAGTCCACCGGATAAGGAGCGGGAAGGCCAACAGGCAGGGCTCAGAGCCTTCCAGAGCCTGGCAAAAAGCTGGGCTGGGCTGACAGGACCCAGCTTCCAAGCAGAACACAGGCAGAACACCACGGCAGCAGGATGGTCTCATCCTGCTGTAACAGCACACCACCCATGTTAGCATCTCTTCCAGCAGTCTACTGCTTTTTACTCTTGGAGCTGGGTTTTGTTTTGTGTTGCTGTTCCGAGATGTGATGACAACTCCTCAGCAACTTCCCACGTGCCACTTGAGAAGCACAGCTCTGACCAGCTCACTCCTGTTATTTCAACAGGAAGCCCAATGCACACAGCATTGGATGAGGCTGGGCTCCAAGTGCCAATGGCAGCTCATTAATTACTCCCTGCACTTCCTTACTCTGTGTCTGACTGATGGAAAGCCACTGGCCAAGTCCAAACAGTTACCTGAAGCTCATGTGAGCCGTCCTCCTAAAACATCCCTCTTTTACAATAGACCATCCTTACATTACTTAGAGTCCAAACAAACTTGCAAGCTGAGCGCAGAGCAGATCCTGATGTGGGAACAACAAAGCAATGAACTTAAACACAGGCTCTCGTTTGTGCGTTTCTGGGGGAGGAAAGGACTAGTGCCTAAGAGGGAGAAAAGTCCTTCAGATACTGTGGTCGCACAGAGTTTGCCTGAGCGGGATAAACCCGCGGTACTTTCAGATCACTACAGGAATTGCCTGTGATATACGCCGGACTCCCCACGACGGGACAGGGAGAGCGGCGAACTCCGGAGCCCCACAGCAGCTCTCCCTGCTCTGGGGACGAGAGGCGGCAATTACTGCTCCTACACATTCAGGAGCTTCTCCAACACAGCGCTTGAACGCGCCGGTTACCCCAAGGCCAAGGAAAAGCAAGGAGACCCCCCGCAGCCCCACCGCCAGGCACGGCCCCAGCGGAACCGCCGCCCCGCTCCCGGCCCCGCGGCAGCCCGGCGCTCGGCTCCCGGCGCTGGAGCGGCGACCCCGGCATGGCACGGCCCGGTCCGGTCCCGGCTCCCTGCGGCGCTGCGCTCGGCCGCGGCTCGAGACTCCCGGCGGCTCCCGGCCCCGCAGGGAAGCCCCCTGGCCGCGCCTGGCCGGCGGGCAGAACAATGAGAAGAGGGGAAGGGAAAGGGAGAAAGTGCGGCTGCTTCCTCCCGCCAGCCCTCTGCCTGGCTCTGCCTGCAGGAGACAGCGGAGCCTGACCAGGGGCAGGGGGTGGAGAGAGCAGGAGGAGGAGGAGGAGGAGGACGGAGGGAGGGAGGGAGCGAGGGAAGGAGGGACGAACGGGAGCCTCTCTCCTTCCCTGGGCTGTTTTTTCAGTTTCCTGTCTCGCATTGTGCTCACAGCGGATATGTGCTGCGCCTACAGGTGTGTCCCCTCCTCGCAGCTTTTCTCCGGCTCCCCGCCGTAGGCTTTGGCTGTCGGGGGGCGGCGGTGAATCGCGACCGCCATGTGACGATCGATCGATCCCTCTCGGGGCGCTCCTCTCTGCTCTCTCGCTGCCTCCCCTCCCTCTCTCCCTCTCTTTTCCCTCCCTTCTTCTTCTCTCCCTCCTTCCTCTCTCCGAGGTGGCCGCAGCCGCTGCCGCCTCCGCGCTGACTCTGGCGAGGCGGCGGCGGGGCCCGCCGGGAGCAGGGGTGGCCGCCGGGGGGCTGCCGGAGCGCCTCCGCCCAGCGCCGCCGCCCGCCCCGGGCTGCCGGGAGCCGCCTCCGCGCCGAGCGTCCGCGCCGCGGGCTGCCTCCGCCGGCGCTTGCACCTGTTGAAGGTAACGCAGCCCTTTCCCTGCTTCTGCGCGCCGGGCCGGGGGCGAGCTGCCCGTTCTGCTCCCGCCTGCAACCGCCGATCGCGGGCGCCGCAACTTCACCCTTCCCCGCCGCGGGCAGGGCGGAGGGACGGGCAGGGACGGGGCCGGGGTTGGTTACGGGGCTCCCGAACCGCGGCTCCGCGCTCCCAGTGCTGTTCCTCCGCCGCCTTGCAGGCGTTGCGGCCCCCCGCTGCCGCTCCCCGCTGCCGGCTGTCCCGGTGCCCGTCGAGCTCCCGCTCCCCGCCCGGGTTTCGCAACGCCCGGTGCCGGGCAGCCTCGGGTTCGCCGCCCGCTCGGTGCGGCGCGGCCCCGGCCCCGCGTTCCGCCCCTCGCACCGCCGGCTCCAGGTCGGGTGCTCAGCCGCGTTTTGTTTGTGTCTGTTTGCGGAGGCAGCTTTAAACTTTCTTTCCAAACTGTTAATTAGATATACTGCGTTTCGCTTCTGATTCGTGCCGGTGAAGGAAAGTGCCGGCCCGAAACAGTCGTGACTCAAAGCATAGTTATTGGGGCAGCGCAGAACACCTCTGCCGTTCCCTGTTGCGATGGGCCGTACCTGCGCGTGTGACTTTGTCTTCTGGGAGGCTGCAGTGGCGGTGCCACCCGGAGACAGAAGGCGTCGGGAATAAATAACCGGGGTTCTTCCTGCCTTAGTCAGACCCGGGGTGAATGTACAGAGAGTGAACTGCAAGTTTTTGGTGCCCAATTGGGAATATCGTTGCCTTTGTTATTGGTGTGTTGCAAGGCTGCGGTCCCATCCCTATTGCTGTGCTTACCGTGGAATGAAAACTTGTTTGTGGAGGAACTTGGTGCTTTTGTAGCTAACGTTGTTGTTACCTTGAATGTGATGATTAACTTATTGAACACCAGAGGGAACTCTCAATAGGTAATTCATTCAAGAGCGATATATGCTTGTTCTGCTATTTATGTTCTCATTACAATGGAATCTAGAAGGAAGCTGGGGTCGGTAAGTAATGGGCTGCTGGCATGTACCTGGCATTACCTCGAGCTTTCCTTTTCTAGGGGTGTCTGCCCCAAAGCCGGGCTGGAAATTCTTCCTCCTGCCTTTCCAAACCTTACAGTATTTAACCGGCTTTGGTGGAGCAGGATTGTGTACTGGCTGTGGGCAGAGCAGCAGGATGACCTGTTCCCTGTGCTCCGAGGAGTGAGCTTGGCACTCCATACCCATCCTCCTGAGTCCTGCACACATCCCTCTGGTGCAGGGGCTGCTGCCTGCCATGGAAAGGCCAGAACAGAGCATGCTTCCAGCCAAAACAAAAGGGAGGAAGTCTGCTTCTGAGCCTGGTGTGGCTTGTCCCCGCTGCCTTGAATACTTGTGGTTTCCAAGTGTGGTGGGAACCGAGTCTGACTGAAGACAGAGTAGGAACTTCTCTTTTTAAAATGCTTTTACAATGATCTGATGTAACTGAGCAAAGCTGGTGTTGATCCAGCTAAACTCGATGCTGCTTTTAGTAGTGAAGTCCAAATGCGCACCTGAAGCTTCAGATGCTCTTGATAAGCAGCTATAACTGTTCTGTTAACCAGATTTCTCTGATACTCCCAGATCGCTGACAACATGGGAAGGATGGCATAATAACCACACTTGTGACTCTGACTTGTGCTCCAGGAGCTGAAGCATCCAGCTGTTCATCCTGTCCTTTTGCCAGAGGTTACTTTGCCATCCAGCCTTGTTTCCTATTGGAGCTCGAGTGTGCCAGTGTTTACAGCCTGGCACATGAATGTGAGCTGTACTGTATGGCTGTTCGTGCTAGAGCGTAATGTGGGGAAGTCCGGTAGCATGAAGCCTCCTGCTCATCTCCATGCTGGAAGAAGGACAAGGCAGACAGCTGGGGTCAGCTAAATCAGGTGTGATCGAGAACTGGAGCCTGACAGCACTCACGTTCTTTGGAAATGGTGTTTTCCCTAGAAAATGTGACTCAGCTGAGCTACTTTCCTATCGATTCCCGTGGGGATCAGCAGCAGGAGGCAGCTCTGTGCAGGGGGAGGCTGTGTGATGGTCTCGCTCATGGCACTCACTTTGCTGGGTTTCAGAAGGTAGCAGTGAGCAGCTTTCTTCTTCCCATCCTTCGTCCCACATGGATTCTGGGAACTAGAAGGAGAAAGGTGTGTTTTCCCTTCTCGCCAAATCTTGCTTTGTACACCTAACTGAAGAATCTGCAGATATCAGTATATAAAATATATCCTCACTAAGGGCACAGCCATTTGCTGCCTGAGTCTTCCTGCAGATATTATTGGAAGTGGCGTACAGGCTTTAAATAGCTTTCCAAAACCGGGGGCTGTTTGCTATGGGTGCATAAGCTCCCCAAATACAAACGTACATTTGAAGGGAGATTTCTTGGGATTTGGGAGGTCCCTTCCAACACAAGCCATTCTGTGATTCTCTTCATGAATGCCTGCGAATAACAAAAATACCAGTGGCCTGTTGTTAGCATGTTTGAATTCTGGCTTGTTTTTAAGAAAACTGTTTGTACACATGTACTTTTCTTTAATGATGACACGATATTAATCGTTTATATTTCTGTAACACCTGGATTCTGAAATTTTGCATTCACTTTTAAAATGTTTATTGTATGAAGCACTGAATGAAGATATTTATTACACCAGTGCCACATTCTGACTATTGAATTACAACTGTAAAATTAAGGTAACAAGCTTAAATTAGAGTTTGCAACTTTAAACTCTTGCCAGCAAGCAGTTAATGGCAACGTTAACTGCTAGTAAAGTAATTGCTGCCATTTTTTTACTGTCATTTTGTTCTCACTTTCCTCCAGTCAGACTGTTCTATAGACATATAATGAATATTCCCCAAAATAGCTTGGCATTGTCGCTGATGCAGTTCCTCATCAGAACCAATGTGATGATGAGCTAATGTGCACTTCATTAAACACACTTGATTTATGCAAATAAAAGCTGTGGGGCCTTCCTTAAGTAAAGTTAGCACGTCTTAGTGAGATGAGAGTCTAAACAATTAAAAATGGAATTAAGTAAACAAACAACTCTAATGAAGCATTCCTTCCACTTTTTTACCTTTGTCTTTTCGACTCAGTAGTGGATATCTATTTTGCCTTTTCTTGCAGGCTTTCTCAACCAGTATGGAATCCTCAGTTTATAGTGAGAGGATCCAATTCTGTTTAGATGGTTTCCACTAGCATTAAAAATAATAATAATAATAATAATAATAAAAGATAAAGTAATCACAAGATGTAATATAGCCAGGTGCAACTAGAATTAGTCAAGTATTACTTGACTAGTTTTGTTTCAATATGGGCCCAACTTGGAATTGATATTCATCTCTTAATTCTCATTTAAAAACCAACCAACAAACAAAAGCACTGCACACGTAACCTGAGTAAGGCATTTAGATGGTGTCTCTTTTAGAAGTGCAGTATTTAGACAGCAAGTACTTTAACTGCTTGGTCAAAACTTGCATAGACAAAGTAGAAACAAGGAAAGGAAGAAATAAGTTTTATGTACCCATCAGTGGCTTAGTGTTACAGAGAAGCTCCCTTAGTGACCAGAAAATTGCTCAGTCTTGGCTTTAGAAGGAGGCTGTGGAGTCTGTGCTGGGAAGGCTCTAAAGAAGCGGATGGATGGAGGAGGCTGAGGACACGTGCTTGCCCAAGCACTGGAGGGTTGGGACTTGTCCTTAGGGAGGTTCATGGGTATCTGGTAAAACTGAATGTTTCTTGGTTTCTGTCTCTTTAGGAATAGATAGCTTTTGGATCTCTCTAAGCTTCTTTCTGTCTTGGATGTTGGAGGGAAGCCTCATAACTCCCTGAAGTGTCCATACCTAACAAAGATCAGCAACAACAGTTAGACACACCGAAGCCAAGCACCCTCTGCTCAGTCACCCAGCTGCAGGCTGCTGCAGTGCAAGGCAGAGTTCAACCCCAGGAGTGTGTCAGCACAGCTGTGATCACCACCACGTGCTCCTTGGGTTGTTTGGTTTCTCTTTGAAATCTAGCTTCCATGAGCCAGTGCTGGCGCCGGGGCAGCTTGATGATTAGCTCCATGCTGAGTTCCCTGACAGTTGCCAGAGGACAGAGTTCACCCAGCACCTTACAAGGTGCTTCTGCCTGTCCTCCACCTCTATGGGTAGCTGCTGAGCTTTCGTTTTCCTGAGCTGGTGCTAGATATGGACTCTTCCACTTCCTGCCCATGGGCAAACAGCTTGGTTGTGTGCTGGAAAGAACTGCAAACAGGAATTTTGCTTTATTCAGACAAAGTGTGTTTTTAGAAAGTTGGTTATCTAATTATAGCCTTATTTCTACTGTTTAGCTGGTTTTTCTCAGTAACTGATATTGCTAATTTAGGGCCATAAGTAAAGAGTAGAGGCTTTTTGGTCATTTGCAGTGAATGGATTTTGTGTTACTTGGCAGCAGTCACTTTCTTTATGCTGGAGATGTGTCATCTCTTTCTTTCTGTTAGAAGTGTATAAATCCTTCTCAATCCTACAGCAAACCAGAAAGAAGTGGAGAAACTTTGCCACTCAAACTATCCTTCCTGTCTTTTGTTAGACCATCAAGAGTGTTCTGCTCCACAAAGTACATAGGAACTGTCAACAATCAACTTGACTTTAACTTTTTAAAAATAAAATCCATGTAATTTTTAGCAGCTAAGCATAATTGTTACAGAACTTGCATTTTTTTAAAGAAAAAAATAAGTTGATGCTTATTGCTGAATGGATGTAGCTAGCATCTTTCTAGATAAGCTGGGTTGGTTCTGCGTGTCAGCTCAGTTTGAAGGGAATTCTCATAAACCCAACAGTAATCTTCCCATGTCTAGAGATCATTAGGGTGATAGCTGAGTCTCCCAGGACTCCTGGAGAAGTGACGTAGAAATAAAGTCTCACATTTCAGGCTTAACCTTCTGGCTATACTAACTGGCTGTGTTTTAAATATGTATGTTGAGAGTATGAGAGTATGCTTCTCACATCCTTTTTCCTGCAGCTTCTTTATAGCTTAAGAAGAGACAGTAGTTCTTCCTGGCAGATGGATGTACCTATAATACTCTTGTATATAAAGATATAGCGCTTGCATGCCTAGTTGTGTCGCTATTTAGAATTGAGGAGGGACCAATTATTTAATCCATGTGGGAAAATAATTATCATTCAAGTGTCTTCAGCCACAGGAAGAAAGTTAAGCATAGAAAAAATGAAATACATCAGTTTGGTAAAACAAGTGCCACTGAAATACAGTGAGATCTCCCAGAGTTCTCTCTATTTTCCCTGAGTCAAAGGGGGCAGTTCAGTCAACTTTTTCTTGGACATCAGCAGGCATACATGGCAAATAAAAGTTACTTTCCTGAAGATATGATACTTGGCTCTCATTAGTAGGCTACAGTTTCCTTCAGCTTGTCATAGTTATTTAGTCAGTCCTTTCTCTTTAATGATTCTGGTTGTGTTCATTGTAACTGGAAGTCCAAGATACGCTGTATCTCTCTTAAATGCATGAGAAGATTGTTAATTTGTCATTTATTAATACATTGGTGTGACGTGTTGAACTTGTGTGTTTTCTTCATTAAATCAGTATGAGACAAATTGGTTGAGACTTAGCAGTGGGCCTGTTGAATTTTATGGCCAAAAAAAAAAAAAAAAGGCAATAATTTAACCTCTTCAGGAAAGACATAGAGCTGCTGGAATGGGACCAGAGGAGGGCCACAAAGATGGTCAGAGGGCTGGAGAACCTCTCCTAGGAAGAAAGGCTGAGGGAGCTGGGCTTGTTCAGCCCAGAGAAGAGAAGGCTCTGGTGAGTCCTCGTTGAGGCCTTCCTGTACTTGAAAGGAGCTTATAAGCAGGAGGGAGACCATCCTTCTATGTGGTCTGAAAGGAGAGGGGGGAATGGCTTTAAGTTGAAAGAGGGAGATTTAGGACAGATGTTAGGGAGAAATTTTTTAGGTCAGAGAGTGGTGAGGCACTGGAAACAAATTGTCTGGAGAAGCTGTGGGTGCCCCATCCCTGGAGACACTCAAGGCCAGGTTGTATGGGGACCTGGGCAGCCTGAACTGCTGAGTGGCAGCCTGTCCATGGCAGGGGATTGGAACTAGATGGTCTCTAAGGTCCCTTTCAACCCAAGCTATTCTATGATTTGATTTCCAGCCTGGTAGGAGTGATAAGTATCTTAAAAGGAAAAAAAAAAAAAAAGAAAAAAAAAAAGATTTTTTGTGCAATTTTGATTCAGATCATCAGCAATTGAAACTTTTTCCCTCCTGAATTAACTGGCAGCCTATGTAAGTGCTAGATGTGATTACAAAGCCTGGTTGCTTCTTGGTTATTTTTTTTTCCGCCCAGAAGTGCTACATGAAGATATAGCTTGTATTTCAATGGCTTTTACTCAGACACAAAGTGTCCTTGTGATACTCATAAGAAGTTTTTCAGGAGTCCGTAACTCTAAGGCTGCAGAGCGGATATTGTGGGTGAGGAGCATACATGTGCTGTGTGCTCCAGGTTGCCTCGTCCTGCCCGCCCAAACTGTTGAGTTGAAAACCTAAAAGATTTTCTTTATATTGGCAACCCCACAATCCTGGTATGCATTTACTTACTGCAGGGAGATGCCTTTAATGTTCATTAACAGATGGTCTCTTCTTTTGACATTTAGCAGTGGCAAGGTCTGCAAGCATTTCATAGTCCATTGTGCATTTGATGCAGTGTTCAGTAGCACTAGTGAAAATGCACTGCAATATCGTTCTGGGTTTGTTGTTCAACATTTTGTTTTGGTTTGGTTTTTTTGGAGCATCAGCCATGGGACTGGGTGTAGTGTTGCCATGTTGCTCATTATTGCTGCATGCTGTCCTACCCCATTCAGTGTTTCTATTTATTTTTGTATCTTTGCATCCATCAACCACATTAGCCTCTTTAATAACAACATGAACTCCTAGCGTGATGCTTGGTTATGCGTCTATGAGGACCTCTCTATCCTTTCTGGTTTCCTTACTTCTTAACTTCACAGTCCTCTGATTTGCAAACCTACTCACATTCCTCATTACTAGATAGATACATCTGCATTCAGATGTCTTAAGAGTGTTTTGGCTGGAATGAGCTCAGCTTGACAAATTATTGAGATAACTCTGTGTGATATCCTTTCTATTGTTATTTACCATGCTACTAAACCATGTAATCCATTAATTTTATTGCAGAGGATGTGCTTATTTCCAGCCAGGCAATAAAACTAATAAGAGATATAGAGCATAATTCCAGTCTCTGTGAACTGCATAAGGAGTATTACACTTCCACTGTGATGTTATTCAGCAATGATAACTCTGAGATCTTTGATTTAACTGCTTTTTAATCTATTTGGCATGTATTTTTTATATTCTGTTCTTAAAATCTGGTTGATTTGATGTTCGTTGACACATTGTTAAGTCTTCACTTGCTGAATTCAGTGTGAAATCAATAGATTTCACCTGCCTTACTCTTCCCCCTTTTGTGTTTATACAAATGACATGTTGGAAAATTCCTCATTTTCTTGAACTGCCAGTTACAAATCCTTTTTTGCTTAAGATACTAAGAAACCCACAGAGCACGTGATTTCTTTTCAGCTGTACACGTTGTCCAGCCCCTTGTCTTATATTTTAACTAAAGCATCTTTTCTTCATCTCTCCCAGCAGGAACAAGTACACGTCAAAAGGCGCTTTGTCCTGGCAGCTATTTGCACAGAAGCCTGAGGCACTAGAGCTCCCTCTCGCTAGTGGTGGTCGTGCTGCTCAGGTGGGCTAAGGATTTACTTGGATTGACATTTTTTGATTTTATTTTTTTTTTTTAACCTCTCTTTCTCCTTTCCAAGAGCTGTGTTGCTCACTTGAGAAAGAGGGGGTCCTCTTGTAGAGCTCTGCAGTGTGGTTGCTTGGGTATGTTAAGAGAAGAGATGGCCATGGGGGGGTTTATTTGCTTTGGCTTTAGGTTGAAATGTGACCTCAAATTAAGTTTAATAATCTGCCAGGAGAATGTATTTACATTTGTGATCGATACTCTTTGATTTCATAGTGATTTTTATGCATACTTTTATACCTCCTGGACCTATAGTGTAAAATGACATTAAGCAACTTGTGTGTGCGAGTCATCTCCAAGGTAACTTAGTTATCAAAACACAGTATCTCAGTTGCTCAGAGTAACACCACTTGTCTAATTGCACTTTGACAGTCTGCATTGCTTGTACTGCTGCTTTTCAAATTGTCGTGTACAGGTGTGCTTGGCGAGAACTTCCCAATTTACTTTTCCCAGTTGTAGCAATTAGTTCTTATCTGTTCATTTTGATCCTCGGGCCTGTGAAATAAATAAGTACATCTTAGAAATGTAAACAGTATCCTTCAAACTAAACTCTTCATGCTATTTTCTCCTACTGATAATCTGAAGAGGCAGCCTGTGTTTTCTGTTGTTTGTGGCATAATTAGTCTACTTCAATTATACTTGAATGAGAGCTCTGATATCAGAAGGGAATTTAGCAGCATCAGAAGTTTGGAGCTTTTTCATGAAGGAGCAGTGAGGACTTTTCTGTACACTATTACCAAGCTTGTTGGGAGAAGAGGCTGTAAATTCATGGTTACATACCTGTATTCCTTCCTTCCCTCTCAGAGTCTTTTCTATTTTACCCACATCTTTCATGTACAGTAATATGACAAGGTCATGTTGTTTGCTGCTGTGTCTCCTTCCAAAACTCTTCACTGTGCTAATAGCATTTGCCAGACCAAACAGGCCTGTTTGCTAGCATACACAAAGTCTGGGCTGCTTTGTGTACAGCTGCTTTTGGTGCCAGAGTGCCATGTATATGATCTGCTGTATGCAGTGGAGTCTTGTAGGTTTCTTGACTGGTGACTCTATGGCTTCTGGTTTTGTTTTGCATTTAGCAGATAATTTCAGTTATCTGATTTTTTTTTTTCATTGCTGCTTTTTGAGGAATTTTGCAGAATCCCAAGGTGAAAAATCCAATTTAATATGAGTGTTTTGTCTTAGTATGTAAGTACGACAAATGGATGCCACAGCGTTCTTTCTCAACCAGGAAGGATAAAGACCGGCTAGCTCTGTTATCTGTCTTGCTCCTCTCCCCAGAAGCCCCTATGTGAGAGGAGACCTGCATTCCCAGATTTCCTGGCTTGAGCAGAGCCTTCTGCAAAGCACTTCTACTTCAAGCTCTCTGTACCCGTGAGGTGGTTTGGCACAGGGGGAGCTGTGGCAAATGGGTTGGCAGCATGCGTAGACCATGCACGCTAACATGGAGGCATCGGTGGCTGCTCTTCTGTAAGTTGTTCCCTCCGTCAGTGGCTGGTAACTGCTTGGTTCTGCTACCACAACTGTTTTGTGAACTGGACAGAAGAGCTGATCTGGCATTAAACTCTATTACATGTAATTATTTTGTGGCTTTGAAAGAAGTTATTTTAAAAGCCTGATTGCAACTCTGATGTGTTTTACAGCACGGCCACACCAAAATGTGCATCTTTGCAGTGTTGGATTGAGAAGCTGAAAGGGTTAAAAAACAAAAACAAAAACAAAGGCTATTAAAGACTCACTTTAACTGATATTTTTGCCAAATTCTTTGTGTTATCAAGCCACGGCTGTGTCTGCTGCTGTCATCCTTTCCTGCTCATCCCCTTCTGGGTGGCCCTATTAGTCAGGAAAAAGGAGGCTTTTACGAACAAAGTTTGGGTGTTGAGTTTGTGTATTCAGTAACAGCAGTGCCCTTGTGTGGTTCACTTCCATTGGGAATAATAGGAGGTGGCCTTAAATTGAATACAGCCATTTTGCATGGACCTTGCTAGGGCTTTTATTCTCAGTGGATGCTCTAAGCATGGTGTCTATATGCACTTATGGAGGAGTGTGAGAATAGGCCAGCTTTCTGGATGCCCAATGGTTTCCTTTTTTAGCTAATGACCTCCTGTGTATTACCAGCACATGGACTGTGCTAGTAGTGTAGTGCTAACCATGCATGTAGTCATTTCCTTTTCCCTCTTACCTCCTTTTAGAAGACTTTGCTCTTGAATCTTGTAAATGGGGTGATAATTTCAAAGCAAACAACTTTCAGTTGTTTCTTGCCAACTTTTGCCCACAAGGTATGCAAAGTAAACAGAGCAGTTGGAAAATTAGTTTCCTACCTCCCCTCCTGCTACAAAGCATCCCAGGATGTCTCTTGGCTCTTTTTAAAGTATGAGTGAAATGAGAACATTTTTACATTTGTTACTTTTCTACATTTTTACAATTGTTACACCAAATTGCCTTTTAATGAATGGAGCCATTGCACAGGTCATTCATATTCTTCTTTAGGAAAACCTTCTAAAACGTGAGGCTTTTGAAAAATCTCCCCAGTTCATGTATTGAACGTAGAGCTGTTCCACTGCTTTCTGCAGTGAAAGGAAGTTGAAATATCAAGGATGAAGTGAAAAGAAAAAAATATAAAAAAACAAATAAAACATGATTTTGAAGTACATTCTGGTGAAATATGAGAATTCCTAGTCTTCTTAGGCTCTTGGAGGTAACTGAAAAGAATTTCCAGGTTGCCTCTGTGTTTTTGTTTGATTTGAAAACTGTATCTCTCATTGCTGAGTGGCAGGTACACAGCACTCACAGGGAGTGATACCTGTCATAGGATATGAATATACACGGCCAAGCTCTGCCCTCCAGCTGTTTTAATGCAAGGAGGAGGTGTTAAAAATTAATTTTAAAATATTTTTAAAGGGAGAAGATATTTAAAAAAAAAAAAAAAAGACTTTAAAAAGAATGTGTCTTTAAAATTTGACAAAGAAATGGTTAACACTTAATCTTCTCAGCTCCAGCCTAGGTATTGAACAGCCTCTGCCAATTGAGCAATAGGAAAATTTGTTAAATGTGAAAACTAGACCTGAGGTTATTGACCCTGAGGCTTGGCTACGAGGAGATGGCATATCTCTATAGATAAATATCCATTATGTGATAGCCTCCAAATGAGGGAGGGCAAGTCCCATGTGTATAAGGCTTACAAGAATTCAAGTCAACAATCGAGTTATAATCTAATGAGGCCACAAGCACAAACATGACTTCAATTTAAGCTTACCCATGGAAAGCTGGAGGCACCTGTCCCAAAAGAAGGCTCTTCATTAGTGCCTTTACTCCCTTGGCGTGCTTCAAATGGCTCTATTGCAATAACCCCTACAATTTCTCCTTCACGGGTTTCTGACCCCTTCAGGAAAGTAGCTACATATATGGAGTGCACTCTATTCCTTTTCAGAAATAGGTTCTGTATTATATACAGGGATAAATAATATGTAATTATATATAATATATAACATAATTACAATTAATGTGTTTTTAAAGGAAAGTATGCTTTGGCATGTGAAAACTTTTCTATCATGAGTAAAGATTTTGAAACTCACTGAAGGTTGGCTTGCTGTTTTTTTTGTTAAATAGAAATTCCTTGAGTGCCATAAACATTAACTCAAAACATCTGAAAGAATGTAACAGTTCTGTCTTCTTCTGGAATATTTCAGTTGTGCTTGTGCCAAATATTGAGCAGTGAGCTCAGCTGCAAGGGCCTCATCTGGCTGTACTTGTAGTCCCTACAATGTATGAGCTGATTTATTAATTTTTTTAGTACAGATTTAATGTTAAGCTTTCATGTTTACTTGAAGGGAGAGGAAATATTACAATTAGAGCACATTTTTTAGTCATGTGTATATCTATGAGCCACAAGGCAAGGATGATGTGTTCTTGCAATAATTTATTTTTAAGTAGCTATGCTTCAATAAAGCACGAGATCAGGCATTCCACACCACACAGTAACATTTCTTGCTCTTTAGTTCAAATAAACTTCAGCTCAACTGGCATATATATATTTTTTTCTAAGTGAAATTATGACTATCTACTTTACAAACCTAAGAGAAATTAGGACATGATGTAGCCTTCTGCTTAGTCTATCCTCCAAGATGCTGCTTTGTGAAATTTGATTCAGCGTCTGTTTTTTTACCTGTGAATCCTTAGTGAGGTTAAAACTATCCAGATAAATTCAATGCAAATATGATGCAGATGTTACCAAACCCAGGAGATGGCTGAATGGCTGTTGTGAAAGGCTTTGTGATCAGACAGGAAGTCAGAGTCTCATCTGCTTCTCTGTTGCAATTACAACAGCTGCTTTTCTATATAGTCTGAAGACAAATCTTTTATAGGTGACATCTAGGTTGGTGGTGGTGGTTTGTTTGTTTTTCCAGGTTGGTGTGATAAGATTGTACATGCAAAAGTCTTGAGAATGCTTACGGTTTCTAATCTTCATTATAAATATCTGTGATCTTCAGTAAGGTGGACCAACGTACCTCAAAACTGTATTGCTACTTACAGAGAAATAAGATCGCTTTCCTCAAGGGAGCACCTGTGCAATGTTCAGATAAAGTGCTTTATCTAGAGTGTAGAGATGGGGACACCAAACCTTCTGTGTGCATGCTCAACCAGGCTGGGGGTACTCAAGGGAGAAACTCACTTTCTCCTTCAGGTTTTGATTCTCTGTGATAATAAAAGAAGCACCATTCTACCTTCTTCTTCACTTGGGCTGGGTGCTGTCCTGCAGCAGGTGGCCTGTTGGCTCTTGTTCAGAGGGGGAAGCTGCTCTCCTTTAACAGGAGAGTGAAGTGAATGGCAGGGCTATTCTTACTTGCCTAGGGTCAAAAGTGTAGATTTAGTGCTCAGTGCTGGCAGACCCAGCAGTAGGAATCACTGGTCCTCAGGCCTTTGTGTTCAGAGATTCTGAAGAATCTCCTCTTGGCTGAAGAATGACCCTCAGGTGGTGGTTTGGACCTATTGTATAACTCCAGCCGATGAGAATGTGCTGAGATTACACTGAGTGTGTGCTTGTGCAATAAAAATAAATTGTGAATCTGCAGAAGCAGGTCCGTTTAAAATAAAGTATCACAACATCAATTATGAGCAGAGGATGTGAAGTAAATCCTTCACCAGTGTTCTCTGGTAGCTCTGCAAACATCTCACTGTTCCTAGAATGCAAAATCATTCCTCCCTCCTAAAGAGTACCAAATGCTTTTAATATTGACTGAGAGATTAAAAGAGACAACAACAACAGTGAAGTTTATAGTTCAGATCCTATTATTGCATTGAATAGCCATTAATGTTGCTGCTGGGGGAAAGGCGGTAGGAAAGGAAGCTGAGCTTCTTATAACTGCAAACTTCGGAGCTTCTAAACTTTTAAAACGCTCCTGCTGCTTCCTCCCATGTCAGTACCAACTGCCATGCTCTGTTTGTATTTTGGATGTCAACTTGGGAAAAGATTTGATTTGGTGCTGCAGCACAGCTTGAGGAACCTGCTGTACAGAATATTAATATCTGATCTTGTTTCATTAATATCAATTTCAGGCATGCATTCCAAAGAGGGTTAGTATTAAGCTGGTTTTAATCGCTGCAATATTCTGCAGATTTCTAGACAGAACACACCAGCTGGTTTGCACTAAATTTTACGGTACAGGAGACGAGAAACAGGCTTCCTCAGGGAAAGGGGGGGCTGGCAGTGCAAGTCCTTATTGCACTGGGGAGTTCTCTGCACTGGCAATTGTCTTGCTTTCAAAGAGAGAACTGGTTTCAAATGCAAGGTTGGAAACCAGGGGAGTGTCTTTCTTTGGCTCTGCTCTCTCCTTGGTTTCTGACAACCCTGCCCAGATACATTTTTGTCCTGGTCCCATCTCCTGTCTCTGGTCTCAACTCCTGTGCTTCCTTGCACTTGCCTGTCTCTGGTTTCATTCTGCAGTGGAAATGTGAGCTGGATTTGTGGGATGTCTCAGGGCCACCACCCCCTCCCTGCACACCTAGTGCAGGAGGGGCTGTGCAGATGTTTGCTGAGTGTTGAGCAGATGCTGCCAGGTCTCATCGCCTGGGAGGCCCTGCAGATCTTTGTATCCGAAGCACAACGCCAAATGAGATTATGAGACATTAGGGTGTTGGTGTTTGTTTTGTGGGTTTCTTTTTTTTTTGGGGGGGGGGGGGGGTGGGAGGAGGAGGAGGTTATTTTGTTTTGGTTTTTTTTGCAATTCAAATAATACATCCTTTGAAGGAGTGAAAGAACCGTATCCTTCTCTTTATCTCCCCTCTTTCCACCACGTAACAGGGCATAATTATACAGCAGCTATATTGTTTTACAAATGCTTCTGTGCGTGAAATTAGTGTGCTTCCAAAAAAAAGCCCTAAAACTGAAAGACCCTGCAGTGTTTGTTACAGCAAGTTAGGCCTGTGACACACTATCCTCTGAGAAATACTCCTGCATAGGATTTAGTTATCCAGTTCATCAACACGCATAATTTCTGCCATGATTTCCGGCTCTGAATCAAGATCCCATTTTGTAAAGATGTCTCCAGAAGAGTTCTATGTATTGAGCTGTACAAGAAGAAAAGGTTAAAATTTGTTCTTACAGCACTAGTGGAAATGTATAGCATAAATGTGCGCTGCTTTAAAATATGAAAAATGGTGTCTTTTAAATATCAAAGGGATTAGTATTAATCCAGCACTTGTGATTTTCTTAAGTCACATTATTTGCATAATAATGCTCACCACCTGCTATATCTTCAAAGCGCTTTTCAGACATTAACTAATTGATCTTTGTAACACCCCTGTGATGGAAAGACCTGCTATTATCCCCACTCTGCTGATGTGCAAACCTGGACCCCAGGCGTTTCAAGTCACTTGGTCGGCACAAGGTTGAGATGGGGGCATGGAGGGCGCTGGGTGCCTGATGTCCCTTCCTCTGGCAGTGCCCGCTCCCAGCACTTCCAAGGCTGTCTGCTTTCTTCTTGCCTGCCTTTGTTTGGAAACACAAAAATGAATAGAGTTATTTCTTTGTGTCTTAGTGGAGATAGTGGTGTGGGGAATGTTGATTTGTTTTTATTTTCAGTTTGTTTGCTAAATAATTTTGCTCTGGATTTTAGCCATCCTATAGGAAAAGAAACAGAACATAGAAAAGCCTCTTAAATCTGCTTATTGTCTGCATGCACCCCAGTGATACTAGTCGAGAGCTTTTAAGCATGTTTTTCTTTGTTCAGGACTCAGTGTGGTCTTGCTGTTATAAGCCTTTTGGTCAAGTTTTCCCCTAGTTGTCAGAATAAGAAATTCTTACAATGGGAAGTGACAGGCTGAGCTGTGTGCTGTTTCAAAATAGAAATTCTCACCCCGCACTCACAACCTCCAGAAGATGAGATGGGTTCCAGAACTGAGGGCTGGGCTGTGCTGCCCATTGGGACAGCAGGTTTTGCTCTCTGGGAGATCCAGCTCAAGCTTCTCCTTCCTCATGTCTGAGGGATCTGGGGGTGTGTGTTGGCCTCATGTGGGTAACGTGTGGGTAACTTGCAGTGCCCTGAGGGTCCTCACAACTTCTGCAGAGCCTAATAAAATACCAAGTGGATTTGGTAAATATTACCTACTTTGAACTAAAATGGAGCAAAGATGAAGAGTAGGCAGATATCATGTGTGTATGTCAAAGAATAGGTATTTAAAATCCTGTTATGAGTAACATTCTGAGGGGGTGTTTGAACTGAGGCATTTAAAAATATATTATAGTCTCCTTAATTTGGCAGAGTCACCTTGATATTTAGTGCAAGAGTTTACTGTCAGAGTGCACGGATGTGTTTTTCCCATGTTCTTGCAGCACTATCTCCACGCAGGAAATAAATAAATCTTAATGCTGGAGTGCTTGGTGCCATCAGCACAAACTAAAACTTGGGAAAAGCACGTCATGTCAGATTTCAGGGAATTATTTTAGATAATGTATTATTTTCCAAGCATAATGCTCGGGTTTCTGCAAGGACAGAAGCAATGGTGAAGTGGCAGATGACACAAAGAAGTTAGGTACATAATTGTATATATTGGCTTTACGTATTGTCTAGGCAGGAGGCTGGGAGAGGCGGGGAAGGGAAGCACGAGTAACTCTGAATTCCTTTGTGCTGTAGCTGGGACAGATGGGCTGTAATCTCTCTTCATGGCACAAATTACAGGGTTTAAAGACCTTTGGCCGCTGATGGTTTCATGGCTTCTTTTCATTCCCTTAAACACCATTTCTATGTAGCCTGTGTTTGCTCTGTTCGGAAATGGATCTGGCTTCAGGTCAGAGCATTGCTTGTCCTGTAAGAGCCTCTCTCTGTCTGGTTTGTCATCTTCGGGTGACATGAGCACCAAGAAGTGTTTCTTTACTGTGCTGGTGACAGAGCACTGACACAGGCTGCCCAGGGAGGTTGTGGAGTCTCCCTCTGAAAATACCCAAAAGCCACTTGGACATGTTCCTAGGCTTATGCTCTGCGTGTCCTGCAGGTATTTTTCCACCTTATCCCCTCTGTGATTCTGTATACACGTGAAAGGCATGAAACAAACGAGTCCCTGTGCAAAATACTATTGAGAGAGGAAAGGAAAACAACAGAGAGAAGGTGCAAAGAGCAACTCGGGAGAGGAAGGAGGTCATGCTCCAACAGATGATTGACGCCAGGGATGCATTCCAGTCCTGATTAATCCACTAATGACCTGTTTGAAGACCGAAAAGTGGGACAAAAGGTAGATCACTGAGCAAGAGGCAACATGTTCAGGCAGGGGTGGAAGTGCAGAGCAGGATGCAGTGCTCAGTGCTAGATGGAAAGGTTTGGTGACCCTCTGCCCAGTGAGGATGTGAGGGACTTTCCTGGGGCAGCCACTGCTGTCAGGAGTGCAAAATGGCCCATTGGTGCTGGTGGTGGAGCAGAGGCTGGGCAAGCAGGCATTGGAACCCGCCTCCCAGTTCTGCCTTTGCCTGTTGGGCGTGTGTGCTGTTGGATCGTGACAAGAATTGCACTTTGGGCAGTGATACCGTGACTTCCAGAATGTGGAACAAGGAGCATGCATTTTGTCTGGTCTTCTTTCAATCTGAAATTACTGAAGTATGGAGTTTCTCTGTAGCACAGGTGGTAGATATACAGAAACGAGTCTGTAGCAAACTTTATTTTAACATGCTTACTGTATATCAGGGCAAATAATTTTTAAATCAAAATCCAACATTTCTGTCCCCTCTTCTTTTACATTAGTGAAAAAGATAAAAATATTTTTTCTAGTCATACTCACATTTGAGATTAATGTTTTGGGCATGATGTTTAAGCAGGATGCAGGGCTGTCTGCAGTGGTGCATGACCTCCTGCATGTATCCAGTTGCTTCTCCATAGCATCCCATCTGAGGGCCTCAGTTCTGGACTGCAGACAACATCAGATGCAACTTACTCCTGGCAAATTTTATTTTATTTTTTGTTATGTGTGCTCAGTTAAGGGGTTATAGAAGCAGCTTTCCAGAAAATCTGGGCAGCTATCAAGCAGTGATCATTTTTGATCTGTTTTCTGCTGGACCTTTCTGAACTCATGTGAAATGCTTGGCAAACAAGTTTTATTTAAAATAATAGCAAGCAGGTTTGGAGAGGGTCTTAAAGAGGCTGTATACAAAGTCCATTCTCTGCTTTAAGGCTAGGTCAGCAGCATTGAAGCCATTTTTTACAGATATTGTTGGACTGTACTCCAGACCTCTGATGGGAAGGGCTGTACAGATGTGTATTCCTGTGCTCAACTATTATTACTGTGATTTTTTTTTCCTGCTGTTTATCCTGTATCATCTGGATGCTATTTAGGTCTCTTGTCTTTAATAGACAAGGTAAATAGTTAATTGCCTTCCTCTGTGAATAATTTCTCCCTGTGTACTCAATAAAAGCTAAATCACTTGCCAATAGTTCTTGGGCTCTTGAAAGACAGAAAAAGCAAGCTTTTAAACTGGTTAAAGGATTCTTCAGAAATAGTACTGCTTTGGCAGTTTATATGGCCTTGAACTTGGTGTAGGCTGACTCCATAGGCTGTAACCAGCTAGGTTTGTTTAGTAAACTTTTTAAAACCTCTCACCTTTTAAAAACCAATTGTTTCCAGACTCTTGTTTATAAGAGGAGTTCTGTGCCTCTTACTGGTTTAATTCCAGTCTGAACAAAAAAGCTAGTGTCTTGTTCAAGGGCCTGCCTCACTTTATACGGGCTGATTTACAATACAATGTGTAAATGTAGTAGCAGCTCAGAACAAAGGCGAGCTTGTTTATCCAAACAAATTTGAGGGTGAGGGCGAGGAGGTAAATTGCAGCCTGCTCATTGCAGCTGGAGAACAGAAGGAAACAGCCATGTGGGAAAGCATGAAGGATGAGGCGATCGGCGGCTCCTCTGCACAGCCTTCCCGACCCGAGGAGCCAGGCCTGGCGGTGGCTGCTCCCCAACTTTTTGGAGAAGCCTTGGTGACTGAGCTTTGCTGGTAATTACAGGGTTTTGTGGCCGGTTGTGTGCCCGGCTTGAAGTGGTTGTTCTTCAGTAGGCGACAGCGAGGAGTCAGGCGAAGCGCCTGGCAGGCCTCAACCGAGTCGCCGTTCTGCAGCCAACTGCTTCTGCTAGTCCTGAACTACAGCCAGCAAATGCATTTCTCAGATTTAAGCATCCTGGGTATTTTAACCTTATTGTTAAGCTTGTGCATTTCAGCTATAAAGGCTAAATCTTTTAGCAAAGAGATTAAATTGTGTAGAAGTTATATTGCCTTGTCCAGACATGAAAAATAAATTGTTTGAAGTGGGCTTCCATCCAAAGTGTGATCGCTCCTGGAAAATAGATTGGAATAAAGCACTTACTGCAGTGCTTAGCCAAAAGGTCTTGCACACTCACTTTTCATGCTTTGTATAAATGAGTTAGCTGCCTAATTATGAAAAATGCTAAGGAGAATCACCTATTCAAATTCCTATTGATAGTGCTTCTCTATGTTGGCTACAGTAAGGGTACGGTTGCTGCAAATGCTCATATTCTTACTGCCTCTGGTATCATGTAGCAGCTTGAAATGAAAACCTGTAAACAGCTTGAAGAGAAAAAGGAGGCTGTTTGGAACTGGGAAGGAAGGAAGGTGAATGCTCCTAATGCAGCTCATCAGCCTCCTCCTCTAGTTACTTGCTGCATGCTGCGTGCAGCCCTCATTGCATCAAGCATCATCACTTTTCATCTGTTCTCCGTTTTCCTGCCCATTATGTCCAAAATTCATTTCAGTTTTGCAGAGTTTTCTTCTAAACTTTTCGGTGTTATAAATTATGGGTTCTCTGAAATCTTCAGCATTGCCTGTGGGAAGAAAACTTTAATTTGGTTTAACAGTAGATGAGTAATCTAGCTACACAGTGATTTTTCAGTTCAGCTGCAGTCAGCTTCTTATTCCAACTGTTCCACTAAACGTTTCAAAGGCGGCAATCAATTCCCAGCCATCCTTGTTTGTCCTTCTTTTGATTTTTCTTATTCTTTTCTTGGTTGATGGCATTGAAAAGAGAGCACAACCTTATAATGCATGTGTGCTGTTTTCTGCATTAATGGTTTTCAACATAATTTTGTTAAGTCAGAGCACTAACCTGTTTTTTGGCTAGAATTTTATCACAGGGACTCAAATATTTTATGCTTGCCATTTCAAAACAGATGAAGAGCATCACATAAGGAATACATTTTAAGTTCTTCTGCCTGTTTTGCTCCTTTCCAGTGTGAAACTGGGTCAATGTTGGTTAAACGAGTTTATCTCGTTCTCCGCTTGCTTGAATACCAAGTTGAGTTGACAGTTCTGGCTTGGTGTGTGGGGTGACTCCACAGCCATTTTGCAGGCACCCAAGCTTTAAATTCATCCTTAAATGTTTGCCTCTGTTCTGTGGAGGGATGGGTGCACCGTCCGACTTGTGTTTACAAGGACAGGAGGTTGCTGTGCTGAGGTCAACAGCGAAGCTCCTGCTTTAGGGCACCAGATGCTCTGTGGGACAAGTGGGCATGGTAGGAGATAATTTGATGAGGTTAGAGCTGCCACCCCACAGGCTCCTTGTGGGACATTGGATGGGATGTGCTGCTCTTGGGAAGCTTGTTTTCATTCCTGTAATTAGTAGGTAAGCTTGCTCAACAGAGCAGTTTACTCCCAAGACTGCATGAGAGGAAGGTTTGGTCCCTGGGGACTACTGCCTGCTGAAGTAGGGGGGTGTTGTTTTGTTTTAAGTAGTGGCACAGACCATTTCCTGATGACAGGACAAACATCTTCATAGCTCTTGCTCTAAAAAGCTTTGAGAAGGCTGTGGGTGATGGGTCAGCCCATAAATGTTATTAATTTCATGTGGAGTGGCTAAACTTCCTGCTGACTTAGGTAATGTACCCACTGAGCTTGGATAAAAGGTTAGAGATGGCAATTACGGAAAAATCCTTTTCTGTTAAGCTTTCCTAAGCTTAACCAAGCCACTGTCAGTAATTACTCTCTTTTTTTTTTTTTTTTTTTTTTCCTTGCTATTGTGGACTGAGTTTAATCCAGACTTGGTTTATTTAATTTTTTATTGCTTGAATGTGCACACTCAAGCTACATGAAGAGTATCAAGCTACATTGGATACACACTGAGCAAAAGCATTTGCTGGATGTACCTGGTGTGTTAAGCAGTGAATAGATTTACAGTATGTTTTTAAGTGGTCATAACTGGGTTGTAAAAATGCTTTTATTTCTCCTGTTGTCTTTTAACTTTAACAAGGCTTCTTGCAGGGTGGCATCAGGGCTGGAGGAGGGGTTCAACCAGAAGGGCTAGAAATAGCAGCTGTTTGTTTATGTCAGAATTTTTATTCTCTCTTCTTCCTACTCCCTTTCTTAGGGGTAGTCTTATGTATTCCACCCACTCTCGTTCCCTTCTGGTGAATGTGTGTGGATATGCTCCAGGACCATATGTGCTTGTAGATACATACTTCAAAGGAAACTCCAGACTGCCTAGAGAAGCTGCTTGAGTTTAGATGAGCTGACTGCTACAGCATTTCTTTTGAAGAACCACATGGCAGTGCTGCCATTTCTCTCCTACAGCACTTTTATCCACCAGTGCAAACCCTCAGCCTCCAAAGCATTGAGCCCCTGATACACATACTTTGTGCAAACCTAAGTAAGCGGAATTTCACCTCAGGGCACCAACTCAGCTGGGCTTTTAGGTGGCTAGCTGACATGTTTTGGATCACATGATGTATTTTCCCAGCAGTAAGGATAAATTGAGATCTGTTTCTCTTTTCCCCTCCTTGCATAATGGTTTCTTCAAAGAATGCTTTCCCAGGTTTTCTTGGAACAACAAACAATTGCCACAGCTGATTCAGAGACACGTTCTTGCTAAGTCATTATTTCTAAGAACTGAGGATTCTGGCTGCAGACCAGAAAGACTTCAGTTTTGTCTATTCTTTTGGGGCTATTCTTGATTAGAAGCCCGCTTTCTGTTTGATAACCTCTGCATATCTCAGTGGTTTCTGTGGTTTGCAAGGTTATAAGCTGGATATGCCAAACACACTCTTGGTTGGGAAACACAGAGTATCTGGTGCAGGTTTCAACATCTTCGTGTATCCACAAAACAAAATTGCATGATAGCTGCTTTGCTCTAGCAGCAGCAGCTGTTGACCCTGCACTGTATTCATGTTAAACGTTTGCCAGGATTTGTCCATTAAGTTTTCCAATATGAAACATTGATCTTTCACATGAAAGCATTTTAAAAAAACAAAGGTCTCTATATCTATTTTATGGATATTTAGTCCATTACTCCTGAAAAATGAGTGATTATAGCTGGCAGATGCTTCAGTGGACTTTTATATAGCATCTTTCACTCTTTAGTGTTCTAATCCATGGTGCTGATCTTTATTCATGTGTTTCTCTAGAAGCCAGTTTCATATCCCAGACAGGCTGATCCTGTTTGTCTGTAGCTAGCTGGAAGTAGAGGAAGGAAAATAGTTAGATTTCTCACAGGTGTTGCCATGCAATCATGCATCCCCTTCTCCAGCCCTCACAAATTTGGTCATGAAATGGAGGACACAGGACTGTGTACAGAAATTGTCAGATTAAAAGCAAGCAAACAAACAACAAACAGCTCTCTGAAGGTAGGGAATTGGTAGTATTAGGGATCAGCAGTCTTGCTTGCTCGCCTCCTTAGACAGCAGCATGAAATTGCCTTTAAAGACTTGACAACAGCAGAAGAAAATGAATTCTCCCCCTCTCTCTTCCTTTGGAAGAGCATCTTCTTGTTAGCCCATCTGCTCATAAAGGTGTGACTCTCTCCATTTGTTATCCCTAAGATGATCTGAATGTGTTCTGGGGGGGTTCTCTCCTCCCCCGCGTAGTCGTTTTCCTGTTATCTGAGGCTGGTGGAGTGTTTGTGCTTGCAGGATTATTTGTGTACAAATGATATCATTTCTCCTGAGAATACATCTTCTGATGATGATCAATGGCTCAGTTACTTTTAATAAAGCTGAGACAGTCAGACATAGGAATTCTTTTGAAGCTGTGGAGGCCTCGTCTGAGTCATATAATACCTTAAATGAAAACAGAGCAAATAGGAAATGTGGAAGTGGATGACAGGTGTTGGCAGGAGGGATGTTTAGAAAGTTTATAGTTTTCATGGTTTTCTTCTCTGCTCAAAGCAAATGATTACTCTGCCTTTAGGCACAGATGAGCTGCAAATCAGAAAACGGTGGAGAAAAATGGCTCAGCAGTGGTGGGGAAGTGAGTGATGGGTCCAAGCAACCTGACACCATTTCCTCTTCAGGACAAGGAAAGCTGCTCATGCTTATGGATCAGCCCCATCGGCTGGAGCTGGCTGTGGGAGGGTGGTCCTGGAATGGGCTGGCCAGAGGCCAGGGCTCTGCAGCTCAGCTTCCCACCAGGAAGCAGCTCATGGGACCTCTGGCGATGATTAGCTCCAAAATGCTCTGGCAGGCATGAGGTGGTTCAGGGACACGTTTGGAAGCCATAGATATTCATAAATATTTAGAAGCAATAGATATTCTGTCTCCTCTGACTTTCCTATTTTCAAGTGTCCAGATGACGATTACACTCTTTTGCTAGTCCAGGCTGCACATAGTCTTTTTTTCAAGCCAGTGAAGCAATGGTGCTGTTTTCTAGAGCTGGTAAAAGGGATTCTTTAGAGATTACTGACATGAATGAAGTGTACTGCATACTGCTTGCTTTGCACCTTGAAGATGAGGTCTTACCATGCTTGGGAAACCTAGTCTAGGCACTGGCTCATATTCACCACCATTGATTAAAATGTTAGGGGACAGATTGATGTGGGTTTTATTTCCTGAGGTGAGATTACTAGTGACAGAGTATGAGCAGCAGAGAGATGGGATTAAAAGGCATCTTGCCTGGCTGCTGCTCGGTATCTGAGAGGAGCATGGGGACATGCTGTGTAGCAGTGTTTGTGAGAGAAGCTGGTTGACAGTTGTTTGGGGAAGCTTTGGGGAGGGAGAGATTTCTCGAAGGTTGTTGCTGGTCTGTATGTTATCTTTCAATAGTTTATCCCTAGCTTAAATTGCCAGTTTCTGGAGTCAAGCAATTGGAGAGAGCCACAGCATTTCTTTAGAAAACTAACAATTTCTCTATTCCTGAGATTAGCTTGAGAAGGTACAGCAAGTTAAATCTGTGCTTAAAAATCAAAACTGTGCCTTATTTATCTCTTCGAAATAGCTGAGGTTTGTAGTATGGTTAGAACTTTGATTGCTTTGTAACCAGGCCTGTGTGTGAGAAAGCACACAGAGGATGACAAAGGTTTCTGCTGGCAAGACCTGCACATCATGTTTAAGTATGCACTAAGCAGGTGGGGTTAGCTCCTGGGGACTTCTGATATAGTTGGCATTCTTTGTCCGTTAGAGAGCCCTTTCTTTTTGGGATGGGGTACAGTAAAGTGTTTCTACCCTGCCCCCACTCTCTGCTGCTCTCTCTATCATTCTGCAGCTGTTTCCGCACTCAGCTGGTCCAGCTTCTCAATTGGCTGCACTTTAAGCCAGGCACTCAATGAAAGGTTTTAATCTGGGGATGCCTTTTTTTTTTTTTTTTTTCAAATGTTTTTTTTTGGAGGTTTGATTTTAACCTTCATGCACAAACATGCTCCCAGCTTGCCTGCAGTTGGGCGAGTGGATGGATGACTGTGCGGAGTGTGGTGGCCCACCCAGTGGTACCCAGCCCATCCTCATCCCTAGTGATGCCATTTTTACTCCACTGGACCTAAGTTTACTGTAATCCAAGAAAAGACTTTGGCATTAACTGCATTACCATTGCTTTGCTAACGAGCTTATATTTAGGTCTTAATTTTTCCACCCACCTCAATGATGAATCCTTTCTAACAGCCAGAGAGAGCCTAGCCCTTATATTAAGGGGGGTGGGGGGGAGAAGAGAAAACATCCTCTCTGAGCATCTGTTAGCTGTGTCCCAATTGGCTCAAAAGATCTGTGTACTCTGTGCTTGTGAGCAAATGCTATGTGAACCTGCCAAAATTATGCCCTTGGCTGCAAAGCGAAGAGGCACATGGAGTCCAATTACTGGCTGTAAGCAGTATAAAATAATGTTGAATAACTCCCGATTCTTAGATTTAATTAAAATGAAAGGCTGAATTGGCACATCTAATTCTGAATTCTCAGCGAGGGGTAGAATTTTGCAGCAGAGAGCAAGGTCTAGAGGAGAAACTTAGAAATATTTCTGGTAGTGCTAGAAGACAGAGATCCAAAAATATTTGGCCTTGTTTGCAGCATTGAACATGCTCTCGTTCATGCTTTTTGTTGCTTGTTCCCAAGTGACAATGACACATTCATTTAAGCAATCAGGGGAAAAAAATATATATTTCAAAGCATCTGATTATGAATCATACCAAAAAAAAAAACCCAACCACCGTGTTGAGGACATAAGAAAAATGTCACTCAGCACTTACAGTCATGAAAATAAAATAAGTTTAGGGAAGTAGAGGACCCAAAGTAGCCTGCAAGTCATTGTGTATCAATACAACTTGACAAGAGTGATTTCTGTCAGCATGTCAAACTACGTGTTTTGCAGTAATCATCCTCTGTTTGTACCAAGATTGCCTGGTCTGACTGACAGCTACTTTGCTTGCTCGTTCATGGAGTAATCAGTTTTGTCTCCTATGTCTTTGTTAATCTCAAGAAGAAAATTTCACATAGGCTCTCTTTATGGGGAAGGAGACTTTTCTTCTCATTCCCATGGGTAAGAAGATGTTGGAAGAACCGTGTGTAAGGGAGAAAAGAAAAAAACAACTCACTTCTGCTCTTTCTGGGATATTGTTATAACTCCTTGCTAATGAAGCTAATATAGCATGGCGGTGGATCAATCCCATGTGGGTACTTCACAAAAATGAATTTGCAGAATTCCCACGGCTTCTTTAAAATCTACTTACTTGTGTTATGTGCTACCAATTTAGCTTCTTAAACCTGTTTTTTCATCAGTATGGAAGAATCAGCAATCCTCTGAGCATAATAACAGTTTTCCTAGCTTTTTGGGTGTTATTCCAAATATGTGGTTATAATTGCAGTACTAAATTTTTTTTTTTATGATGGCAGTGTTTAAATTATTGCAGTGGATTGCAGAGTTATATTCTGCTTGGACCTTTTGCTAAAACCAATTAATTTTCAGTACTTGGGCTTTCCTGAATTGTATATTTTCTGATAGAGATGTAAAAGTGATTCAGCCTTGGAAATCCTGGCCTCTTTGAATTGACATGATGTTGAGCAATGCTTGTACAAGTGCATTTTTGAAAGACTTAGTTGTAAGCTGAAAGCCTCGTTCATCTCGATCCAAATACCAAACCTCCAGCATTGCCACACTTAGTGTGGTCTGAAGTCTGATATCTATCATAAATCTTGCAATATTTCACTTACTTTTAAACGCAGTACCTCAGAGTCGTATTAGAAATAATTCTAGCTTTCAATTAAATTCCTGCATTTCAACAGTTGTAGCAAAAGACAAATAAAAACAGTAAAAGCACATAGCTGCTCAAATATCTCAACATGATAATGGAGATACTTCTTATACTTTTGGCACTGTGTTTTTGTGTTTGTTTTTTTTTTTTTAATGAGAAGACATTCATCTGAATCATAGCTCTTGAAGCATTTGGGGTTTGCACAACTGCTGCAAACCATGATACTGTTCACCAGTGTAAATAGTGGTGATCCCATCAAAACCCAGTCTGACCACTTCCTTCCTCATTTTCTGATGGGCGTAAGCTATATCTGTCACCATCCTAAATGCAGGACTAACTAACTTGTGTACTGAAGTTTATGGAAGTATTTGTTTTTATCTCCACCTTGTCAAGTGGTGCAGAAACCCAGTGTGACTGCATCTTCCAGGCTGGATGGGTGCTGGGTGCAAAAGCGTCCTATTTGCCTTCAGCTTCAATTCAGTACCTGTAGCTGAACTGCTATTAAAGCACTGGATCATTGAAAGATTTAGCTTGAAAGGGGCCTTGAAGATCACCTAGTTCCAGCCTCCTGCCATGAGTCTCCTACTAGATCAGGCTGCCCAGGGCCCATCCAGTCTGGCCTTGAGCACCTCCAGGAATGGGGCATCCACAGCTTCTCTGGGCAGCTGTGCCAGTGCCTCACCAGGTCTGAGTAAAGAATTTCTTCCTTGTATCTAATCCAAATCTCCTCCTTTTAGTTTAAAACCATTATTCCTTGTTCTGTCCCCGTGCTCCCTGACAAGAGTCCTCCGTCTTTCTGCATTTGTCAGCAGTGCTGCAGGTAAAGGCAGGTGACTGCTGAAACACCAGGTGTGCTTTTTCCCTTCCAGAGGCCTGAGGAGAAGGGCAGAAGCAGAGACTGAGGGTGGCAACTTCATGAAATAGATTTACAGCAGAGCTCCTGGCTACACCCATATCCTCTAATGTGAGTGGGCTGAGGCCATGCATGTTATTAGATGCCGCAATGAGGAAAACTTAGATGTCAGTTATTTTAAATTGTATGACTCATCCCTTATCCTTTCTACCTTGTACTCCCTCCTTTCTCATGCCTGTGCTCCTTAGACTACAGATCATTAACTTTGCTAAAACCACCGTTGGTATCTTCAAGGCAGCTGAATTGCAGGGACTTGCCTTCACTGGACCAGACATGCCTGTCTGATAGTCGCCTGACTGTGTTTGAAATGTCAGTTCTAAAAGGCTTTACACACCAAAAAAAAAAAAAAAAAGGAAAAAGATATTCTGGTAACAGGGCACTGGAGCTTGATGCTGTTTGTGCAAGAGCTCTAAAAGAATTAGAACAAAAATTTGCTTATAGTACTCTGTCTTACTTGAGCGTACTCTGTCGCTCAAATAAAACAATAATATACCCATCTAGCAAGGGCTTTTGGGGTCATGCAGGGAGATTATCAGTTAATCTGACTTCTATATTAGGCAGTTTGATAGAAATACAATAGGAATAGAATTAAATGAATAGATAACAAAGAAATATGATGCACCATAGAGGAGACAGCGTAAAGGGAATTTGTTTCTCACAAATCTACTGAAGTTTCTGCAGGAAGTTATAACATGGATACAGCAGGTCTAGATGACACCTTGTCAAAAACTCTTTGAAAATTAAAGTGCAGGCTGTATTTTACAGAAATCTGTTAGAATCACAATTATCAGGGAATAAAAGGAAAAGTCTTCTCACAGATTGATAAGTGGTTAAAAATAGGAAACAAAGAACTGGAATACCTGATTAATTTCCTGGTTCAATAGAAGCTATTGCTGGGATGAAGTCTTTCAGACATCTGTGATGTTGTCTGAGCTGTTTGACGTATTCATCAATGATTTTATTATAAGTAGATAACAGAGGATAACAAAATTATTTATAATAATCTGACTGGAAGCTGCCTGAAGTGGCTTACAGACAGCCTTTTGAGTGTGGGGTGGCAAATGAAATTCCAGTGTCAACAGATGCAAAATAATGCATGCTTGGAAAGGAAATAATCCTGTTTTTGCTAAGTGGGTGAAATCCCCACCCTCTTGAAGTTGTTGTGAATAATTCTTTATATCAACTCAGTGTGCAGTGGTGATTATTAAGCAGATAGAACAATCAGAAACACTAGGACAGGAGCAGAAACCAAAATCATCCCTATGATGCTTTAGATACATAAATATTAGCCTCTTACATGCTGTGGAGAGTTCTGTCTATCCCCCATAAACAAAAATGGAAACAGGAAAAAGTAACCTTAGGGCGAAAAAGATTGGGGCAACTTTTCTTTGAAGAAAGGACTAAATATGCTGTATATTTTCAGTTGGGGGGAGGGAGGAAAGGAGGAAAGAGAAGATATGATGAAAGTGAAAGCAAGAATGAAATTTATAACTATTTAGTAGGAATGGTGCTATGATCAGACAGCAGGCTTAAATGAAAAATATGACCAGTTACCTCTTCTACCCTTCTTCTGTTCAAGGCAAAGCTAAATCATGAAACTGCTGCAGAAAGCTTTCAGATACCAATGATGCATTGCAGAGATGAGGTGTATGTAATTTGGAAAATAAATCCTCCTAGTAATTTCTAATGATGCAACTTCCAAATCAGAAAATTTAGAGATCGACTTTTTCTGGAATATGGAAAAATTGGGATGTTTGAGAAGAAAATGAGTGATCCTCAGTGGGTGCTGTTGGCCACTGTTAAATTTAGTTTGTCTTTCCTGATCGTCTTCAAGAAGGTCTAGTTCTGTGCAGTTATTTAAGGCTACCTGTATAGTTAGTGGGTGGGGAGGGAGGGAGCGGCTGAGGTGATTCATGCGAGTCTGAGATAAGCACCTAAAATAGGGGAGTTGAATTGCCCCGGGAAGGCTTCCTCTCCTTAAAAACAGAAATAAACTCATGACTAGTTCATGTTGACTGCTCGCAGAAAGTGAGATGGAGTCTATTCTCAAGGAAGCATCTTGGGCTAGTGGATGTTTCGTCTGTCTAAAGATTGCTCTCAGGTTTATAAGCAACAAAAAATAGCATCAAGTAGGTGTGTGTCACAGACCTTAATTCAGAATGGTTTAGCACCATGTCAGTGGGTACGTTGGACAGGCTTTCAAGTGGGTTTTGAGCTTGGTCAGCAGCATACGTATGTGAAGGGGGGCTCCAAAATGAATGCCTGGATTTAGTGCCACCTTCTTCTCTTGCTTCAAGTTTCCTAGCAGAAGTAGCAGTGCCTGATGGGGGGCTCAAGGGCTTGAAGGAACAGAAGCAAATCCTGCTGGAATAATGGGCAAACACTGTTACAAATTAACATTTAAATATCATTAATTAATGTAATGACATTTTCTGTTTCACTGGTGCTCAAGAGAATCAAATGTGATTAATTTCTTAAAAAGTTGCTGTCTGTAGACCACATGTAGTAATAACTAGCTCAACAGGTCTGTGCTGGGGCATCCCGAGCTGAGCCTTGATATGCTTGGTGGTACAGCTGAGCTGCCTGGGCCAACCATGGGCCTCTGAAGTCGGTGTGTAAAGGAACTGGAAAGTCTAACAGGAAGGTGCCTTGTGCTTGGGGCATGGCAACTGTGTGTACGTCATCTGCAAGAGCAGTTCATCTGGCATGTGATAACTTAATCATATGACTGATGGTGGAGATTACTTGCAGTGGTAACAAGTAAGGTGACCGGCTTTATTAAGGCCCTATATCGACACAGCATCTCCGTACAAGAGACCAGTCCCAAAGTAATGAAACTCATCTATCTGCTGGTACAAACATCTTTTCTGCATTGCTAGATTGAACAGTGGGATAATTCATCTGCTTTTGGTGTCAGGACGAGGTAGTAAACAGGTAAACTCCACAGCTCTAATTTAAAAAGGCTGATTTTTTTTATTTTTATTTTTTTTTTACCTTTGACAGCAATCGGTGCTATTCCGTACTGCAGTACGTGCCTGCATCATCCCCAGGTGTTGATTTCTAGCTTAGCACCAGATGCTTTAGGAATGATGTAACCGCTCAGTGAACGTGATGTGGGGCATGGGGTGCGAGGGCCTGAGTCACGGGAGGCGTGCCTGTGGCAAGAGATCCCTGCGGCCTGACAGCTGGCCCAGCACACCCAGCCTGCCTCACTTCTCGCCTCTGTCGCGGGCTTCCTGCAAACTGTGGGGGAAGGATTTCTCACTCAGCCTCATTCTGCCTGTTTGTGCATCGTGCACAAATCCTAATTAAGGAAGAAATGAAGAGTGTGCTATCACCCAAAATTTTAATTGAATTGTTCAAATAGCAGCGATGTGGGGGAGGATATGATGTGCTAAAAGTGAAGTTTTTTGCACTTATCAGCTCTCTGTCGTTTCTATAGCAAGGCCCACGTAACTCCATTATACAGCTATTTCAAGAGTGATTGAAAAAGAGCCACTGAAGCACCCAGGAGAGAATGGAGTTGGGAGATTCGGTGCTTTTGAATTGCTGTCACAAACAATTTAATGTTGAAACACTCCGTAGTACAAATGTGATATATATATCCCCAGTCAGCTGTGTTGTCATTAGAACTTGAGACATTGAAAACTTCTCTTGATTCAATTTGTGGTGCGGTGAGTAACCTGAAGAATAAGCCAGATGGGAAGAGAGGCCTTGCATCACAGGTATTTTCTAAGAAGTTACCAAAACTCAGCGCTACAAGAATATTTTAAACAGTTTTACCAGGGTTACTTATTGCTTTCAAACACATACTCTCCTATTGTCATTAAAGAAAATGAAAAAATATGGCAAGCCCCAGTAATATAAAAACCCTTATGCTGTTGTTGAAAGTAGGCATTTATTGCTGCTGCTGCTACTGATAAAATGACTGACACTCTGAAATGGGGACCGTGGGAGGTTTAGATGGAAGCAAGCCTGAAATGTTTCTTTCTCCAAGAACAGACAACCTAACCTTTTTAATAGACAAACATTTGACACATCGTGAAGAAGCCAGAAATTGTACGAGGGGAATTACTTCTGGACACTGAAAATCAATCAGCTTAGCAGCATTAAGACACAGCCTCCTCAGAGGCCCCTTTTGGACATTTAAAAAACGCATTTTAGATGTTCATAACTTTCATCTGCAATTAGCTGGAGGATTGGCTGCTTGTAATTTTTGAATCGTTCAAGAAAGTAACACCTGCACGGCTTCTAAAATTGTACTTTCATTATAGCACCACCTAGTAATTATTATTCTGAGTCATCAGCTAATGCTCATTACCACTTCATAGTAGCAATATAATTAAAAATTCTGTGCCATATTCCGGTAGTGATCGAGCTTTCAAACCAACAACGTGACTTTAGAGAAGTTGATTTCAGTATATTACTTGGTCTCTGCTATGTCTGTCTAATGATTTCTGAATGGTCCTCAGTTATTCCTGAGCTAAAGTAACGTTTTCGGTTTCCCTGGCATGTCTTAGATGTGACGTTTTCCAGGCGCATCTTAGAGAGGAGTAAATGTTGCAAGAGAAAGAAGGTCAATACAGCAAAGGCTACTTGAGAGAGGGAGTTGTTGGGCTGGCTCTGAAATAAGCCTGGGTCAGGTCTTGATGGAAGTGAGCTCCTGTACTCATTGCTTTGAAGGTCAGGGAGAGACTAATGAAAAGTGAGAGGCTGGTCAAAAAAGAACCAAAACCTGCGCTCCACCAAACAAGAAGACGAAAGAAAGCTCACAGCCCATTGTTAATTTTGAGTTGAACTAAGCATTATGGGATTCCTTCCTCAATTCGCACACAGGTGAGCCCAAGAAATTAATTTGTCTTTTTTTTCTTTTCATGAAGAAAATTGACTAGAGTAGGCATTGGTCATTCCTCGTGGCTTTCATCAGTTAATTGCAGGGATGCCTGCACTCACAGAGTGTTTTCAGCCTAATCTGAGTGGCTCATACTAGCTTACACAATCAGTCTATCCTTTCTCTTTCCTATTTTTCCTTGGCTCTGTTTGTGAAGTGAAGCAGCTCTGACAGTTAGGAGAGAGCAAAGATTTGGAAGATGGTTTAATTTGTTGTTTGGGACATGAAAGACTGAGCTTGGAAACTGTATTCCAGCTTAGAAGAGAAGATAATTTAAATGAAGAACCCTGGGTTTAATTGCTGTCAGAATCGCATCAGGGAGCTGAGAGTCTTTGTATCAGTCCTATCAAATCTACCAAGTTCCTGAGAGCAGCTTTGATCCAGCAGATTGGCATTCACTGATCAAATCAGCTCTAGGAGAAAGAGTTATCACCTATAAGCTGACACAGACAACGATCATCACTTCTGTACCTTCTGTTGGATAAATTGGAAGGATTGGCTACAGTATCTGTCTATAAGTCTAGTCGGTAAATAGAGCCTATTGCTTTCCTCTGAGCTCTTACTGATTTAATGACATTAGATGTAGGCAGTTGATGTCAGGAGCAGATTCATTCTAGGAGAAGCAATGCAAAATGGTGTGATTACTTCTCACTATTTAAACGTGGTACTTTGATGCTTTGTGCATTGGAGTATCACTTCTTTTTCCTCCACTCCACTGAGTGATTGTGAAAGCGGGCAAACCACTGTGACCTTAATGGTCTTTTAAATCACTGTTTTCTAAATTGCATTCTGACAGTGTGACCTAAATTTTGGGTCCGCTTTTTGTATAATCTTGTTTAGTTACAGTAATAATGCCACTGTTCAATTGGGTTGACTGTGCTATGAGATTCACATCACACTTTTGAACTCAGCTTGTCCTTTCTTGCAGGTCATGTGAAAATGATGGATTTATGCCATCACTGGCTTTCTTAAATAGAAGTTTTCTTCAGGTCTTGGCTCCCATAAATACCAGGGGAGCTGATATATCCAGAACGATGAACTGTTTAATATGCCTTGCTGAGTTGGATAGCATTGTTTTTTAAATAGAAATGTTTAGCTATAATAAGCTAACGCACGCTTGGTTTGCTGAAAGAAACAATTCACCTTTATTAACTAAACTTGTCAGGCTGGAGACACTTTCTAGATAGGATTATAGGTTTGATTTTCCTGACTTTACATTGCCCATTTGTAGTCGGGGTTCTGCATAGTCTTCATTTTCTGTTAACATATATGCTCTGTTGCTTGGGGGTCAGCGTTGAGTTAAACAGTCTGCAGTTGCCACAGTGACTTCACTCACAGTTCCTGAATATTACCAAAATACTAATGCCCTTCATTTCTTGTCCTTTTAATTTTTCTTAGAATATGATATTTAATCAGCCATCAACCCCAATGGCTCCTTGGCTTCTTGTAGGAGCAAATGATTCAGTCTAACAAATCTTAAACATTTTAACTTTAAACAAATGCTGTTAAACTTCTCCTGTAACTTGGTCAGAAAATGGTGACCTGACAAAGCCCAGGTAAAATACTGTGGCTGTAGGGTGAGGAGGTGACAGAGCCTATGTCTCAGTGTTTGAAAGCCTCCAGTTTCCCAGCAAAAAAGACTAGTGGTGGGAAGCCAATGTCAAACCAGAGGCACCTGAGCCAGGTGTACCCAGCAGCCCAGGCTATGGTAATGGGAGCTTTGCTTCTGAGAGGTGATAGATGAACACATAACTACAGTCTTGTCGTAGTCAGGGTAGGGTATTTTTCTGTTCTTGGTGCCTGCAATTCAGCCATTGTCCAATGTCGCAGATGTGGTTTGATTTAACTTAATTTGAGAGTAATATCTTACAATATTGAGAGATATTTATGAAGCAAGTTCTTTGAAGTTCTTCCCTCCTGCTCTTAGCATCACTTAGTCTTGCGGGATGCCTTTTATCTTGGTACAGATTGCAGCCAGCCATTAAGAAAGCTAAATAGTGGTGCTATTTCAGTTGGCTTTGTGTTATTTTGCTCTTGCATATTAACTTTGCAATTCTGCTTCCTATTCTGGTTGAGTCGTAATATTCCTGCACTGTTAGTGGCTGTTCATTTCATTTAAGGTTGTGTTGCTGGAGAAAAGGAGAGAAACGAAGTAGGAAGTTAACTGGAAAAAAAAGGGTATCCATGTACATAAATACATATATAAACATGTAGTGATTTTCCAACAATATCAGAAAGGTGGTTCTGGCATGAAATGCTTGTTAGCACAGTGCAGGATCTTCCCGTGCCCCATTTCCTGCTGTAGACATGTTCTGCTTTTCCTGGTTTGTTTACATGCAGGGGCGAAGGAATGAAGGAGGAAGAAGAGCACTTGCCAGAGCAGCAGGGATGGGAGCTTACAGACTGGGAAGTCTGTGGGCTTGGAGGGGAGGGAGCTGGGAGGTGGCCGTGCTCTGCCCAGCACAGAGATGTGGGAGCTGCTGCGGTTGCTGCCTCCACTCTTTTCTGTTCTAGGCCAGCAAAACTGGCTGCATTTCCTGATATGCTCCATCTGGGCTTTGTTGCAGCTCTTTACTTCATGTTCAGTCTTCTTAGCAGAGCTGATATTGGAGTTTTGCCTTTTGCTCCCATTCTGACTCCCAAATCTTCCTACATTTCTGATAGAAACCACTCAGTTGCAGCAAGAAATCTGTGATGAGCAATTAATAAATGCGAGCTGTCTCAATTTGCAGAGCACTTTGTTAGTGAGAGAGCTGGAAGAGAGTAGCTACTTCTCTCCTCTAATGCAAGGCAATCAGTTTCTCTTGCACTTTTCTGCATGAACAGGAGCTTCTCAAGTGAGGAGGGTGCTCCTTTGAAGTAAACAGTGGTTTGCAAGGAGAAATCCTTACCAATTTTGAGAGACCGATAAATTGTGCTGTAGGAGAGGAAGATATATGAGAAATACTATCTCAGGAGCCTTAGCTTTGAGAGCTCTTGGATGTTATTGCCATTTTCTTTTCTCCTCAGAGAACCTTCCTGCAATGAGTTGCCCTGTTTTTTGGACAGTGCTCATGTGACTAATGGTTATATTCTATTCTTAACTTTGGCTGACATAGTTACCAGCAATACTTTCATACTGAATCACTGCAAGATATTCATTAAATGGCTTCTCTGCTACATACATATCATTGATACAGGAAAATAGATGGAACTGGAATGCAGGTGTATCAAGTTCCAGTTGCATTCCAAGCTTTGTGTATTTTTGCAGTCTGGAGGTATAGCGTATTATAATAATTTTTCCCTGAAGCATTTCTCTCTGGCTCATCCTAAGGACAGTGCCTCCTGTTTCTGTTGCTCTGAGTGCTTGCTTGGCCACTCACACACACAAAACAATGCTGTAATGAATTATTTTATTGCTTTTCTTTAAAATATCAAAAACTTCTAACTTTTTAAAATCCACTTTGCCTCGCATGCCAGGTAACAACATGGGGCATAAGGACTGGCACAGCTGAGACAGAAGCATATGGCAGTGTAGGTAATTAGAGGTGGGAATTTCTTAAGCTAGGCTGGCTGCCTAGAAAGATCTAATATATGACTTCAGCAACATCACTTGATATCATTTAGAGCCTTTAGAAAGACTGTTACTTTTTTTGCTACCTGCCTCATAAGGCTATTTTTCTAATACAATTATTTTCTGAGGGGTAGAGGTGAGCTCTGCAGAGAGGGACCTGGGTGTCCTGGTGGACGACAGGTTGGCCATGAGCCAGCAGTGTGCCCTTGTGGCCAAAAAGGCCAATGGCTTACTGGGGTGCATTAAAAAGAGCGTGGCCAGCAGGTCGAGGGAGGTGATCCTCCCCCTCTACTCTGCCCTGGTAAGACCTCATCTGGAGTACTGCGTCCAGTTCTGGGCTCCCCAGTACAAAAAAGACAGGGATCTCTTGGAAAGAGTCCAGCGGAGGGCCACAAAGATGGTGAAGGGCCTGGAGCATCTCCCTTATGAGGAAAGGCTGAGTGAACTGGGTCTGTTCAGCCTTGAGAAAAGAAGACTGAGAAGGGATCTAATCCAGGTTTATAAATATCTGAGGTGTGGGGGCCATAGTGGTGAGGCCAGTCTCTTTTCAGTGGTACGTGGAGACAGGACAAGGGGAAACGGACATAAGCTGCAGCATAGGAAGTTCTGCATGAATGTGCGCAAGAACTTCTTTACAGTGAGGTGACGGAGCACTGGAACAGGCTGCCCAGGGAGGTCGTGGAGTCTCCTTCTCTGGAGATGTTCAAGTCTCACCTGGATGCCTACCTGTGCAACCTGGTGTAGGGAACCTGCTTTGGCAGGGGGGTTGGACTCGATGATCTCTGGAGGTCCCTTCCAACCCCTACAATTCTGTGATTCTGTGAACTGCAGATTAAGTAAATGCCAGCCATAGAAGCATAGAGTGGTTTGGATTGGAAAGTACCTTTAATATCATCTAGTTCCAACCCCCCTTCTATAGGTAGAGAAATCCCCCTCTAGAATAGGGGGGGGAATAAAGGGAATAGCTTTACCTGGGCTCTAAAACAGAAGCCCAGCCTGCTACCCCTCTGTTGCTGAGAAGGAATAGTCCAGTGAGCATCAGTCCTACTAATTTGGAGGTACAACTTGCACAGAAACAAGCAGCACAACTGTTATTTTTTCACTGTTTCCTTGTAAGAAAGAGAGACTTGGATTTTTAGGCCAAGTTTTATCTATTTCTTTGTCTCATTTACCTCCTACTAGAAAGAAATTTGTTTCTCCCTTTCTTCCATGTTCTTCAGATCGTTTGAAAGTTCAGCAGTTCACAGCTTGGTTCTGGCTGGTTCTGAAGCAAAATCTCACCTGTTCTAGATGGTCTGATCCTTTTCAGAGTACACTTCAAGCACTCACAGCAGAGGTCCCACAACAAGTGTCTCTGAAGCAGGGAAGTTGTTCAGCTGGTTCTTTGTGCTGGTGCCATGTTGAATTGGTTAGTGGAGGATCCTGCTTTTTGGAAAAAGTACAGAAAGGATTATAGAAATGGAATTTTGCTGCTGGAGTGGGGGAAATGTAGATCAAAGCTGAGGGGTTGTAACAGAGGATGAAGAAAAATTTGTATTCGCCCTGGTTACAGACAGGTGTTTTGAGCATGTTCTCTATGAGATACCTCAAAGGGACTTGATCATCAGAACCAGATGAGTATGCAGCCTCTGAAGCTGCTGTCCTCTGTTCTCTAGATCAGAAGATTATTTAATCTTTCTGAAAAATGTCCAGTGCCCATTTTACATTTCAGCTGGTGCATGTACAGGCAAGAAAGGAGCAGACACTACCAGTAGTTAGAAACTGGCCCCTGGCACACAGAAACACATACTTGCCTGCTTCCAGGCAATGCGATGGTTTCTCCCCAAGCTGCTCTGTGGTGCTCCTTCTGAAATCTCCACGGCAAAAGGCTGAGCAGTGCTGTTTGCTTCAGTGTGTTCTTGGTAGTTAAAGCAGTTCAGCAGTGTTGTGATACATTGCTTGGAAATTATTTCTCCGGATATTATATGAGTGCTATATATGAGTCAGAAGGACATATTTGTAGCTGTGTGACAGAGACGAGTGCTATTGCCATCTGAGAGATGAAGGAGCTCACACCCTGACCACGACATGTCCTTGGTCCCAAGGTGCCTGAGGAAGCGACAGGAGAAGGGAATGTAGCACGGAAATGTTGGTAGTCTGACAGAGAGACAAAACTCACCTATATGCCTCTTTAAAGTGGTATTTTTCTACTGCCTGAGAGAAAGCTGAGGAGGCTGACACAAGACAACTCCTTTCCTCAGCAATGCCAGCCTCAGAGGCCGCTCTTGCCCTGCACAGCCTATGGTGCTGGTTCCCAGGGATTTGCACCAGGTTTCTTATTCCTCTTCTTCATCTTGTTCATTGGGCCAGGAAGTTGATTTCTTGTATTTTTTTTACTGCCTGCGTTTGTCAGTGGGACGCTGTGCTGACAGCTGCCTCAGCAACCTGCACTGACCACAGCAGGAGGGGAAGCAGCAGGTGCCCAATGCACAGCCGCTGACAGGCAGCCATCATCTTCTGTGCTCTCCCAGTCCGTCCTCATGCAGAGCATTACCCTGTGTGCTGCTGGAGCTGGGCACCTGGGCTCTGAGTTGGTGGTTTGCTTCCAGAGCTGCAACAGCCAAATTTTGCCTTCCCTGTGTGCAGCCTGAGTAGGTGTTGTGTCCATCCCCTGACTTCTTTTTGTTTATTTCCATAGGAATAAGGTGAACTGTAGTTTTAATAGCTTTGAAGTGTTGTGGACTATCCTTGAACTGGCAGGCTTTCTTAAAGACTGACTGGTCGTGGGTGGTAGCTGATGCCATGCACATCTCCTCCACTTACTGTGTTATATCTAACAAGCTTTTTGGAGACTGGCTGAAACTCCCCAGTTCCTGCAATGTACCAATCTTTTAGAATGTGCAATCATATGGCTCATTTTTCCCATGAAAAAGATGGATAAACTTCAAGATTTGGCTTCATAGTGTGTATTGCTTAGCCTGTAGCAGAAGAAAGGCCCAGAGCTGCCCTGAACCCCTCTCTGGACTTGGCCTTCTCAACCTTACCCTGTGATACAATAAAGGCCATAGCCTTCCTGAGTGGAAACTTGATTATTTTTTTGTTCTGAGGTTATAGTGGAATAGCAAACAATCTGGAATGTGTATGTGGTACTTTCTTAAAGATCACCTGCAGCCTGCATCTACACCAGCTTCTGGAAAAATCTAACTTGGGCTTATTTCTCTTATGTTCAAGCCACCTCATTACAGCAGGGAGCCACCTGAGAAGTATGTTAATGGCCATATGCCAACAGGCTCAGCACTATGAAAACTGCTGAGATGAACCTGCTCTGACTGCTGAAAGCCAGAAACAACCCTGCTCTTGTCTACACCAGGAAAACTGCAACTTGCTAATTTGCCATCGGCCAGCAGCTGCTCTTGGGTTGGCAATGGTGGAACTGGTAAACGGAGCACAGGCATATTTAACGCTGTAATAAAATATAATTTAGAACTATAGAGCAGACTGGTAATGCTGCCTATTATCAAGGTTGTTTGATACTTCTCATTATAGGACTCTATTTTCAGCCGCTTACAAGTTTGCCAAATTTTAACAGCTTGCACTGAGATTTCTTTTACTTGGTGTCTGCCTCTTGCTGAATATCCCATTATTGTTGCTCAGAAAAAGAAAACAGCACTTAGCCAGAGCAGCTCAGTTGTTTCTAAGAAAGAGCACTAGGAAAATACCTTGTTACTCCTGTTCAATTCAGGTGACCTTTTCTTTCAGCAGCTCAGAGGAGAGATTTGGCAAGAGGAGGGAGCCACTGTCAGAGAAGCTTATACTCTTTCTATGGATATTGACCAAAATAAGCTGGTGTGCAGAGTTCTCAAAACATTTCTGTTATCACCAGCTAGCAGGTCTTTAATGCTTAGCAGTTAATTTCCTCGAAGAGTTGGTGCCTGTGAGCCACGTGCCATTGGAAGCCTAGCAAGACTGTGTGCAGGAGCATGGAGACACAGTGCCCAGCTTCCCCAGGGTGCTTGGCTGAGCCTGGGCCATGCAAAGGAGGAGAATGAATGAGTTAAATGGGGCAGAGTGCAGTAGTGATCTGAAGAGCAATACCTGGTGCTCTGGAGAGCTTTATGGTGTGTGATATGTTCATAGGTGGAGGTAGTAATAGGTAGCAGATGTGTATGTACCTATACAATATCCATTAACTTGATGCATTCCTTGTAGCTGTTATGTATGTTAAGCTACAAAACACAAGCCAAAAGTCAAATGTGGTAATAGCATTTGTTAATAGCTTCTTTTTTTATTTTTTCTGGTTGTAATGGTGGATATCAGATTATTGCCATAGAACACTACAGGCAATCAAAAGTGAATTAATCTTGCTCCGGACTAAAATCACCGTAGGTTTTTCCTAAATAACATGTGCCTCTTTAATTAATCTTTGCTTTCTTATAAGCACAGTATTGAAATTGGGTACTGCTTCTGCCTGTGTGATCCTATGGGCTCTGGTGAGATTTTGATCCTTCCCTACAGAGACCAAGGCTCAGTGGCCAGGATGGGACAGAGCAGAGGAAAGAACTGGACACCCATTAGCCATCGAGGGAAAAGTCCCTGCTTTTGACTAGGCTGCCAGTTCACCAGTTACAGTAGCTGTGATCTAGCCACTAATACTGCCCTATCCTTCCAGTTTTCTGTTAGCCTATTTCTATAGAAATTACAGGAGCTTTTCATAACTTGTCTCGCAGAGCTCCTAAAAACTACAAACTCAGCACAAGTAGCTCTACCCGTTCTATACTCCGTATCTACAACTGCAAATGGCAGGCCAACCTGTACCAAAGGGTTCTGTGTCAGGGAATCATGGAATCAATTGCATTACTTCTAGGCAAACTGGGTTATGATGGAGTTCAGCAGTCCAGACACATGAACTTATAGATTGATGTGAGGCATAGCTGCAGGAAGACTGTACTTAAATTTAAAAATAACGTTTGAAAATTCGATTAAGACTCATACCTCTCCTCCCTTCCTGGTGTCTAATAATAACAGATTAAGACACTTTAAACCTAAGGCAATTTTGTATTTTTATGGTTACAATTTATTAACAGGCAGTGTTTCTTTGGCTTTCTTGGGTTGCATGAGAAGCCCACATAGATAGAAGAAATTATGGGGAAAAAAAATAAAGAGAATATAATAAAGGGCTGTCAAACATGCGTAGTTTTAAATAAATGGTGCAAAATGTTTTCTCCTTTTTATTTTTTATTTTATTTTTATTTTTATTATCTGCTTTGTTAAACCGTTCTCAGGCTGAAGGTGGATGGGAATCCTTTAATGACCCATCAATAAAATCACTTAGCAGAGCTGAATAGCAGCTGTGACAGGTGACCTTCCCTTTTTCAGAAATGCTCTATTAGTTCTCATTATCTTGCCTCTTGGTCACGTTTGGGGGCCTTTCAAGGCTTCTTCTTTTTTCTCCTCTGAAATAAAAACTGCATTTCTTTCCATCTGGAGAAGACTCCATATCATTTACTGGGAAAGGTTGTCATTCACAGTAGCTGTTTGTGGAAAAATAGCTTTCTTGCCGTTACAGAATTGCCCTCACAAGAGGAAGCTGAGGCAAGGGAGGGAAGGTTTGAGTGTCGCTGGTTTAAAACGCGGAGGGCAGCCAAATGGCCGTTCCTTTGCTTTGTCATTGGTGTCAATGGTGCTACCACTCCTCTGTCTCCTCTGGGTGTTCTGCAGAGCAGATGAATTAATCTGCCTCTGCTCTGGCCTGCCAGCACAAAGCTCTTCCATTGCTTCAATATTTCTCCAAGCAAATAATAGCTATAAAGTCAAGTGACAACTGCGCGAGGCTCTCTTTTCTGCCCAGAAAATATTCTGCTAACTGGTTTCCAGTTTTGTCCCCATACAGGTGCTGCTTAGCTCTTTCCAACTCTCTGACTTTTAGGATTAGAAAAAGCAATTAACTCCTTTCTCCTGCGGTGCATTAGATAAGATTGTGAAATTCAACGGGTTTATAGCTGCCAAAGAAGAGACTTTCTTGAAAGCACTTGCATCACTGCTATTTTTATTCCTGTGATTTGCGATGTGCAACCTGGATCTTTCCAGCAGTGTTGGTAGATGGTAGCAGCAAACAAACAAACAAATATGCTGGTAAAATGCTATGTTTTGCTCTGATTTACCTATAGATATTTGAAGTGGATATGAAATGTGGCAGAATTGATGTGGAAGGAGAGGGAAAAAGAGACAGCTCCTTACTGAGGGTCTTTTCCTTTGAAGTGAACTGAAACATTATGCCACAGTATTGTGGCCAGGAATGTGCAGGTGCCCACATTTCACCTATTAATAGCAGTATTTTCTCATCCATTTTTGCTTTACACAAGAAAATACTATTTCTGAGGCTTTATCAGGCAAAACAAGAAATGTAGCATGGAAGGAAGTAGAAATGAAGTTTCTGTAGACGTTTTCTTTTTGTAAATGCTGAGAAATAAACTCCTGCCAAATACTACATAAAGGAGAAAAAGAAACATATGGCAATTCAACGGGAGTGAAAAGATGAGCTAATCCAACATCCAACAAGTCTTTGGATGAGACTAAAATAAAACCAACCAGCCTTTATCATGCTTGATAGCACCACTATAATTAGGAGTCTGTCACCAGGTTCATAATGAACCCTTAGCCCTATTTTCTGGGGTTTATAGCATGGCAGCAAGAGTCACTTCGGGTTGAACTTGGCATACTGGAGCTCACTGTACAGAAGGCTCTAATCTAGTGTGCAGGTTTTAAATAAACGGGCTGTTAAAAGTTGTTGGGGTGTGCCAGCAGTGATCTAGCTGTGCTTATAATCTGTCCAAAGTGTTTAAGGAGTTGGTGTATAATGCGATTTATTTGCCTTTAGCATGAAAAATAGAAATGTATTGCTCAGTATCCTGATGTGCTCTCTTAAGCTGCTGTGTAAGGAAGCAAGAATGTAAGGAATCACTATTTATTTTTTTTCCTCCCTTGGTTTTATGAGCCTTATTTCTGCCATGGCAGGAGCTGCTGCAGAGCTACTGGTAAGCATTTGCTGTGCACAGCCTTGAAAACACGCTTGTACAAAAGCTCATTCTTTAGGAGTCAAGTTTTCAATCTTATGGAGTTAAAGGGAGAAGCTTGGCAGATGAACAGAAAATCCAACTTGCTGCTTTCTCCTGTCTTTCCCTCCGTCCTCGAGGCTCAGTCAGTTGTTGGAGTGGCACTGGCTGTGCAGCAGTGCCTCAGACACATACATGGGCATGCCATTTCTGAGTGAATTATTGCATATCTCATCTCTGAAAGAAGTGCCTTGACTGTATCCCTATTGTGTGTTGTCCTCCACTCTTACTTCCTGCACTGGAAGCTACACAGCATTTCACTGTGTTTCATGTGGCTATTTGTGAATGTCCATATGAGATAAGGCAGAGCTGTCACAACAGCATCTCCTATGCAGAGCTCATGTCTACTAAAGGTCAAGTAATTTTACATTAAGGCAGAGTGTTCAAACTGGTAGTAGGTGCCTAATGAGTTTTTTAGAAACACTGAAGTTCTTCTGCATTTTTACATGACAAACTCTAAAATGTCTGTCTTAAAAGGAGTAACTAAGCAACCTCAATGGCCTGATCAAAACCTGAGTAGGTCAGTCCTGTCCCAGTGTGATTCAACCTTCTGACTTGTATATGAAAGCAAAGGTGAACTGAGGTGTATCCAGATCACATTTAATATACAGTAAATGTTAACTTTCCCTCCCAAACACTTCAGGGGAGGCTTTGATGTTCATCTGATGAAGGCAAATGTGTTGGGGGAGGATTAAAGTTCACCAGGAGCTGCAGCAGTCCTATGTCGGGCAGGGCATGAAGCTGAGAATCTTCATTCAACAGAAAAGAAAATAAAAGCCATGCACACCAGTGCTGGCAACCGGGCAGGGGGTACATCATGTAAGCCCATGCTTCCATGCGTATTGCTTTTGCTTTTCAGAAAATGTCTGTGCTGCATTTCTGACACAGAGACCTCCCCAGAGCTTCACATTTATGAATTAGTAATTCATAAATTAGCAGCTGTAGGCTGGCAGTCTCTGAAGAGGACTATGCCAGGTTATATTGTGCTCATTCAGATGAAAGGCTGACCCATAAAGGCTGTGCCCATCATCATAGGAGCTGAGAAACCCTGCTCCCTGAAAAGACAACATGTTTTTGGAGGCCGTTGTGCCTTGTCTCCAGGTGAGGCACTTCAAATCTGGCAGGAGCCAGGAGCTGCTGCCTCTTGCAGATCCCCTGGCCCCAAGCCCCTGATCTCCCTGTATGCCATTCAAACTCTGCTGGCGCCTGCACTGCTGACCTAGCTGGCCAGGGATGACAATAGAAAGGAGAGAGCAGTAACATATGTGCCCATGTTCGCACACATTCTTGGCTTTCTTGCCTATATCTGCTGGCAAGCGCATGGTAGGTAGCAGCTGCTAACACTACTAGTTGCATTACACTCTTCATTTAGGCCCTATGTTTTCCAGCAGGAGCCATGGAGCATGGATTGGAACCTAACCATGATGGCCTTCTGCAGAAGAATGAGCATGTAAAGAGCAAGGTGCACCAGGCAGGAAGGGACCGCTGCTCTCACTGGGGTACAGGACTGGGGTACAGGAACAGAACTTCTTGCATGAATGATGAGAGCAAGGAGAGATGGGACAGGCACCACATACTAAGTCTCTCTAGCCAAACAGCTAGACTGAGTGGGTGTTACAAGAAAGCACATCATATGTACTAGCATACCTGTAAGCAGAGGCATGTGCAACCTCCACGGGGAACATGGAGAATGAGTGAGATCCATTTTCAAAAAGCCACCAGTCGTGTGGTGCGTAGGAACCACTCATGCTAACAGCTTTGATATTGGCAGTAAAGGCTGATGTCTTGAAGATTAGTGCATGAACGTGGGGGACTTTTGTGAGTTGGGTTTTGATCATTTGGAAAAAACAAGCTGAGATATTCAATCAAGATTATTAAGCTGATCAGAGAAGGAAACCGCTGTACAACAGGCTGATAGAAAAGAAGGCTTTTTAAAATTTCCATTAATTAGAATATATTTGATCTCTCGGCTTCATCTTAATTTGAAGAAAAATGTGGAATCACCTTCCAATTTCTGCTCCATAGAAAAAGCTTGTGTAACCCTTCAATTCTTGGCAGTTTACAACTCTAGTATAAATTGCAAAAGGAAAGGCTGCAGTTAATGTGGAAATGCAGTCTGCATCTATGGAATCTTAAAATGCCCATTGTAATTCCAGAAAGTGTGGCCATTCATCTTATTATCAGTTGTTTTTGTTTTTTTTTAATCTGCACTGTTAAACCTTTTTCTGGAAAACAAACAAAAAACAGCCCTAAAACAAAGGGGAAACCTTGCAGTGTCCTTCCTTCCCTCATTCCTTTCTTCCTTCCTTGCTTCTTTCCTTTCTTTCTTCCTTGCTTGTTTCCTTCCTTCCTCCTTACAGTTACACCACAGTTCCTATCCTTTCTCTGAATTTGTGTGTTATCCACAAAAGCCCACATCTGACACTGCCACTATGTGGTACTTCAGCATTTGTTAGTTCATGCTTCACAGCAGCTTCTTACTCTGTTGCAAACTGCTGATGATGAAGGCATCAGCCAATACAGAAAAAAACTGCTAAAAAAAGACGAGCTCTCAAACAGCAGGGATAGAGTCTGGATGTTTATCTTCTCTAAAACATACCAGCTGTTCTTCTCCTTAAATAAGAAAATTAGATATTTGCCTTTTAAAAAATATTTTGCTACTAAATGTTACTTATCAGAAATGGCCCTTGCAGCTCCTCTTCATCTGGGCCATGAAACAATTGCTTTCAGCAAACTGTTTCTTTACCTATTGCATTAATACTCAAACTGTTGAGCTTCAGCTATCACCCTAAGAGATTTAATTTTTTCCTCATCCTTCTGGAGCTAATTACTATTATTTAAAAATCTCCAAATGTAATTCCACTTAACTGTTGTGCTGCAGAGACCTTCCCCTGCTTATTCTCAAGTTTCCAAGTTCTATTCTTAAAGTTCCTGGCTTTTGGCAACTTGAGAGTTTGACACCAATACAGAGAAAAGGAAAAGCAAACAGAAAATGAGGAGCAAAGCCAGCAATGCTCATCTGGATGTGAAACCATCAGTTCTCCCAGGAGGCAGGCGTTCAGGGAGGCTCAGGCCGTGCAGTCATTCTTGGGCCGTGTTTGAGGACTAAACACTGGCTGTTTGCTGTGCGTTTTGTCTTGCTAATAGGTGCCCAAAAGTTTTATTATTCATTCTTCTTCCAAGCGCTAAGAGAGAAATGCCATTATTTGATCTGTTTCTATATTCTCCGAGCAGCTTGAAGTGTTGAAGTTCTCCATTCCCCTTGTACTTCCCCTGAGTCTTCAGAAAGAGAAGTCTCTGCTTCTCCATTTCCCTTCTCAGTCCCTTCAGCCCTCCTGCCCCACTAGCCTGGTCCCCTTAGATTTCTCAGCAGTTCCCTATGGCTCTTGCAAAAAGTAGCAGTTGGTAATTGGCATGATTCTTGCCTTTTTCATTACTACTACTGTTAAACTCATCATGAATCCATTAAATGGCCTGCTGTTCTTGTGTGCAAAGAGCAAGAGACTATTGCTGTTTGTCTGTGAGTTTGGGAAGAGCATACCAAGTCTCCAACTTATTTGAAAGTACTGTTTTTAGCAGAACCTCTAATTTGCCAATATTAATGACTTATGATTTCTACTTGCTTATGAGAAGATAACCACCAACCACCTTATAGGTTTATAATCATAAACATCCATTAAAAATAATCAGTCCCTGAACAGGGCAGCAGAGGACCTGCGCTTGCTCAGCTTGCTGTGCTGAGGTTGCAGTGTGATGTGACGGGCCAGCCAGACCATTTGCAGTGCTCTCTCCTGCTTGTTTCCCACTCTGACTGCCTTGCAGTACTTGCTGCTTTTCTGTTCACCAAGAAGAAGGGTTGGGAAGCATTTTTGGATTGACAGCTACATTTCAGGAACAGTCTTTCTTGCAAAAAAAGCAGATTTTTTACTTTGCATGCAAAAATACGAGAAATAAATGAGGTCTCGGACATAAATCAGCAGATATATGAAAAGACTGTGGTCTGAATCGATGCAGTGCATGTTGAATTTGTGCACACATGGTTAGAAAAGCCAGCAAAAGTCTTCCTGGGATTTTACTGAGAAGTTAATGTGGATGCCAAATCCATTTATCATATCTTTGGTTATGTGCCACTATCCCATATGACCTTCTCCAGCCTCAGAGCAATGAACACTTTTCCCTTCCATTACATATGCTTGTTTTATTTTAACCCCTTCCTCACCAATACACTACTCATATGTAGTATGAGCAGCAGTTTTTCCCCTTGCAGTGAGCTGAATGCATTGCTTTAAAAATTACACATATTTGGAAAGGGAACCAAATGGATCTGGCAGCTTTGGTAGATTTGCAGGACTTTTCTGGGGAGGTCATTTATGATTTTATACAGTGCAACACAGCATCTACCCCTTTTTCAATTAACTTTTTTTATTTTTCCCCCTCAGTAATCTATAACATGAGGAACTTTCTGTAATCACTTGGCTTTTTATGGTCTAACTGGCCGAACACTGGTATCGGATAAAAGTTTTTCCACAGCTCTGAGGAATGTGCCATGCCACATTTACTCCATCTGAAAGCACAGGCAATTCATAGGTGTCTTGTGCTTTAGTTCATAGCTTTTGCAGTCATTCCCTTCCATTACTGCTTGAAAACATAAGTGTGCTGCCAATATTCTTTGGCACGTAGTCAGGTAGCCTCTGTTGGGCACAAAAGAGGTCTACTTTTGTTTTTATTATTCTCTCACCCTCCTGAGCCACAGGTGTTGACATCAAGAGCAGTTGGGTAGATCACAGCTCCTCCTCCCTCTGCAACTGTCAGCTGTTCCTGTGGTCAGAACAGTAGGGTTTGTTTAAACAGTTTAAATAGGTCTCCTCTCAGCAGGTTAATTTTGGCAGAAATGGGCAATGGAGAATTATCCAGATGGCTGTGCTGGTGCTTTCAGGGGATGGTAACCTGCACAGCAGTCTCTCAGAAGCACTGGGCTGGGGGCAGTTGCTACTTCAACTGGTAGAGCTGGAAGATGTTATCTGGTTACAGATTGTGACTGATGCCTTAAACTTGTCCCACGGCAAATCATTTCTCTTAGGTTATGCTTAAAGAAGTTGTGTAGGAATGTAATCAGCCCAGGAAGCATGTGCTTCTAGTTTAGAGTTCTAACTTTGTGTTGCAACATGCACACATAGCACTGTTATGTGGCTGTGGGATCCAAGAGGATTTGCCATGTCTGGTTGCCAAAGGTTGTTGAGTGTCGAGTGAGACTGTTTCAGGGAAAATCATCACTGAATTCACCTCAGTTTAGACCTTAGTGGATGGAAAACAGCAAGCATATAGTTGGGCCTGTTGAAGTTCACCACCACCTCGACCTGTGCTTTTGTTGGACAAAATTTCTGGCATGCATCTGTATGTGGATGTGTGTGAGACAAGAGTGCGCCCTCCTTCCTTTGTACTCTTTAAAAAAAAGTTTTCTACAGAATAGATTCTATTTTTTCTCCACCTTTAGCAGCCTTCTTCTGGGTTGGGTTGCTCCCCCATTTGGTAACAAGTGTTGCAGCATAGGTGGGCAGCAGGTAGAGTACATCAGCAGTGCTATAGGCAGAGAATGCTGCTAGGACTGCATTGTGAATCCTTGGCCTCATGCTTGGGCTTTAAATCATGTCTGTAAAATGCTTCGATAAGCACTTGAGCTGAAGGAGTGGTAACCTCTAGCACAGGGTGTGAAGGGTGTAGGAAGTAATCACTGCATAAGGGAAAGGGCTGGAAACCCTTCTAGCTACCTTTATCTCCAGAGGATCTGTCACATGGAGTAACATCCTAAGGCTGTGCTGCTGGTCATCTCAGTGCATGAGAGATAACCACGTTCTCCCTCCAAAACAAACTGATAAAATCTACTTCCTTCACTCAAAGCTGCATTGCTCCCTTTGTGGGGAAGAGAATGAAGTTTTACCTGTGGGTCCTAGTTGTAATTTGCCACTATTGCTTTCAGAGGTGTCTGTTTATTTTGGATAAAACTTAATTTAAGTCTTCGTTTTCCTAGGATCTTGCCTTCAGATACAGCAACCACACTGAGCAAGTGAAACTACAGATTTGTTCTTTTCTTGATTTGTATTGTTGTTTACCAAGAAGGGCTGGCTACGTCTGTCAGTCTTTCTTACAGAAAAAATGGGTCTGCATTGGCATATACTCTTTTCCCAATTAGTTCAGTGAGAAAACGAGCTCATTATGTTTTTTCTTTCTCTCACAGGTAAATTCATAATTAATTCACTTTTGATATGTTCTTCCGGCCAAACATTTGTGTTCTCTAATCTGCTTCATCTCCTTCGTTATGGCCAGGCTAATAAATTCCTTAATTTTGGAGAAGTCATTCAGAAGATTTTGTTTTTTTCCCTGGACCTTCATTCCCTGCCAAATTAAGAAATAGTCTTTGAAGTTACTGTCAGCATAGATTTGGCCTCTACAAAACAAACAAACAAACAAACAAAAAAACATTTGAAATGAGAACTGCTGTCATCCAATGACTTGCTCTTGGGCTGAGTTTTAGATAATGGTACTAATATAACTCAGTCTGATTTAGACAATAATCTCCATGGCATTCTTGTATTTGAAATTACTGTTAGCCTACCTAATTTGGATTGAGAAAACAGGAATTGGTCTCATCTGTCTCATCCTGTAATCCCCTATTGACTTGTGGCACCATCTAATTCCCTAATGCAAGCTTGGACACTGTTATAGTGAAATTAAACCTCTCAAAAACAAGCTTGCTTTTCTCAAGAACTCCTCAAACTAGGAGTTAATGAGACTTGTGGATAGTGTTGTGGATGGTGTCTAGCAGTACAGCATAGCTGCTCCATATGCACTGCCTGCACAGCTGTTTTGCACGGCTCCCTTTACCTCCCTTGCGGCCAGGTAACTGCTGAGGCAGCACATGGTTGTGTGTTTTGGATCTGGTTCATGCCTTGTGCTCCGGAGGCAAGCCACTCCGGTTTGTGAAGAGACCACAAAATAGACGCAGTTGCTGTCCAATGAACATGTGTTATTTGGCTTAACATATGAAAACATTAGCTAGGGTTTTCTTATGCCTGTTGGCAAAAAGGTGTTCTTTTAAAGAAATGCCAATAATAATAAGAGCTACTTCAAATAAGGTCTGAGTTTCTTGACTATGAGTGGGAAATTATGTAGATTACCAACCCTGAGAACCCTCTGATACTCAGTGTCATGATTAGAGAGTGTAAAAGTCTGTTTGAGGACTTGGCTAATTTAAACTACTTGAGCTCCACAGCAAAATTACTTCAGGTAATGCTTGACAGCTGTGTTTTCCAGCAATAAGGTCTCAATATGTTACAGAAGATGTAGTTTGTTTGCTGTTTGTGACCTTCTGTCATTTTCAAGCAATGCTTGTGCTAATGACTGCTTTCAGGGCTTTGGAGGGATAGTTTTGCTAATTGTTTTTCAAGAAGAAGTAATATGATTGAAGATTGTTTTCTTTTCTTTTTGTTACATGATCTGATTTGTTGGCTTTGGAAGATATAGTTGGAAGATAAGATGGCAGATATTTGAAAAGGAAATTGTCTGATTCCGTAGTCTGTTTAAGAGTTTCTTGATCACTGCGTGTGATGTGCACTGCCTGTGCACATGATTTAAACCACATTTCTGGAACAGATCTGGAATGTATTTGAAAGTGAGAGATGTGTAGTACGCATGTGAACTGTAGTGTTACGATTTTAATTATGTACATAGATAACTCTAAAAGTAATGCCTCCTATTTATGCCCGTGGAAACTACAACAAGAAGCATAATACCACTGTTTGATAGAGCAGATTCACAGCTACAAAACACTGCTTTCAACACAGTTACTGCCATTAGCTCTGTATTTTTGCCAGCAATGAACAAGAGCAGGCTGCCCTCCTAAAAACTTGCACTAGCAGAGGTGACCCACTGTTTCACAGCTGTTCTGACAGTGCTGCTGCTGCAATGCACCACCCATCACCTCACACTGACATCCATTGTTTGGACTCCATAAACGCTTAGCAAGCATCTGTGAATGTCAGCAGGTGCCATTTTTTCTGCAGGGAGAAATTCAGTGACACACCTTTGCTTCATACGCACTTCCATGTCAGATGCCATTCTGTCACACTGTCCCTCTGCTGCCATCTGTCATACGGCAACAGCATGTAATGGGATACTGGTGGGAAGGTTCAACCTTGGTTCAACTACCAGTGGAGGTAGCGTGCATCCTTGCAGCCTGAGCCCAAGGGGTTGTTCACTTCCCTCTGGTTGAGTACACTATTTTGCTAGGGTGCTTTTTCCAGCCAGAACTCCTGATCCAGAACCTGCTATTTCAGGTGGGAATGGTGAAGCAGAATGGCTCTCAGCTTCTTCTAGGGGAAAGGAAGCAAGCACGTTGCTGGAGGTTCCCTGTAATGGTCTTAATGGAGTCTCACCAGGGCAGGAAGGCGGTGGCATAGCTCCCTGGCACAGGGAAATGTGCTGGGCTGGAAGAGGAGAAACCCTACTAAGTAGCTAAGTTTGACTTTTCGTAGCATAGTTTTAAAAGGCTAGTCCTGACAATGCTGAGACATTTTTTCTTGCTTTGCTGTGGTCAAGTTCTCAGATTCAAGAGTATAAAAAAAAAAGTGTGGGGTCGGTTTGTTGTTTTGTTTTTGTTTTGTGCTTTATCCTATTGGGTGTGGCGATATCTTTTCTGGAGGTTTTGTGGTGATTCTTTTTCTCCTTGGTGCCAAAAACAAATAGATCTCCATTTTTGATATCACCTTTGCCATTGATAGCTACATTTGAGATAACTTTCTAAATCACTTGAGAGTTCAACTATGAAAGTCAATCGTATTTTATGTTTGTTTTGTTTTTAGTCATGGAGTGCCTTTTTTCATTCAAATGCAGACCTCAGCCTCATCAAAATATTAATAAGTAGTTTTTTATGCATAAGTATTTATTTCCAGACCCAATTTGCAGCTGTTATGGTTTGTTGGATCAGCGATTTCATTTTTTAATGAAAATTCTAAGGAGGTTTTGATTATGAAATGCAGTGTCTCGCACAGAGCTATTAAGTTTTAATATGTCAATAACTGCTTTTTCTTTTTTTTTATTAATTTTAAAACCCCATACCTGTTCAAAATCAGAGAAATCAGAGGAACTGTGGATGAAGTAAAAATCTGTGTGACAGGAGCCTTCCGTTCCTGTAACAATTGGAAAAATATACATAAATTACTTTTGAGTCAAATTCAGACTCACAAAAGCACAAGATTTGAGGGATTAGGGCTTTAGGCTACCACACAAGGCCTTTCATTGTGTTTGCAAAAGCCTTTTGAGAAGATTTTGGAGGCATTTTAAAAACCATTTTCTAAGTTTAGTCTTACGGTTTCTTGGTGAATTTGGCTGATGGGATCTTTTTCGGCAGAAGGACAGAGTTAACCAAAATCACATGGTGTGACTGCCAAATGGAAATGAAACGCACAGTTCCTACCCTTCGGTTTCAGGATTTAGACAGTGCTCCCACATCAGCTCCCACGAAACTGTGGGGAGAGGAGAAAAAATCTGTCGCTTATTTGAGCCTGTACACATTAAAATGAACTGTATGACACTGGGGAGGAAGAGACGGGAACAGCATGGCTGTTGGGGGGGAATGCATGCCTGTGAAGGTGGCAAGGCAGTGGTTTACAGTTCACTAACAAATTGCTTGGGTCAGATCCAGCTTCAGCTAACAACAAAAATCGCAAGCTGTGAGTGCACTGGGTCCTGCGGTCCCCTACAGCTGTTCACCAGATCTCAGCCTTTATGAGGACGGCCCCCCGCTGGCTTCTCCCAGAGCTGGGCCCTGGCAGCGCTTTGTCCCAAGACAGATTATTCAGCAGGATCCACCAGAAAACTTGCTTCAGATTTGCCAGGGATTTGTTGGCCCTAGGACTGACCTGTCTGAAAGGAAAATGTTCTGGAAGACATCTGAAGAGCCCCTGTCCCTGGGCTCGCCTGTTTGTTTGTCAGAGTTGGCAGAGGCAGGGAGAGCTGAGTCCATTTGGGGCTGCACGGAGCCATCTTCCAGTCTATGTTCAGCTGCACTGAGAAAACAAAAGGAAATGATCCACCACAGCTGAAACACTGAGCTTTTCCTGATTTGGGTGTAAGGGTTAAAAATGGTGACTGAGGTGTGCCTCGGGTACGCTCACGTATATGTTTTATTCCTTTTCTTTTTTCTTGGTTGGGAAAGCAGGCTGGGGGCATCTCCGTGTTACTTCAGACATCTTCTCAGCTGCCTTCTTCATCACCATCTTTGATCAAAACAACTAAAAATTTTAGGCTTCACCAAGCTCTGTGAGATCAGAAGGCCAGTGGAGGAGGCAGCCCAGGAGCATCCCATCAAGGTGTTGGGTTTTTTTTTGGTGGGAGTTCGGTCCTTACCGCACGTGTGGGGCTTCACACAGAGGGCTGCTTCTGATCAAGAGATGCAGAAGTCCACGCCAAAGTGGGGCCAGCGTAGAAGTCAGACAGAGTGCCTGAGGCAAACATGATGACTCCTAATGCCAAAGGAGGTGGTCCTACCCTGTCTTCCCCATATGGGCTCCAGAGCGTGTCTGTCTGCACAGGCAGCCAGCCCAGCTGTCTTGTGCGGCAGAAAGCTCACCAAAGCAAAGCAAATGAGTTTTTTGCTGGATTAGTGAGTTGAATCAGTTTATTCCTGAGGGCCAGCTAAAGGTAGGAGCTGGGCTTGCACTGTTCAGGCTGAGGACGGGAGAAGGCTGTGTGTGGGCAGAAGATTGCCTTGCTTGGTGGCGCAGATTATCTGGGTTGGCTGTCGCAGAGCCATGCCCGAAGCGTTCGTTCTTGGGTACCCACCAAGATGCAAACTCAGTGAGGCTTATCCTGTAGGAAAACAACACTAATCTCTTTTTGCCTTTCTCTCTAGCTTTTCAGTGTGGGTTTTCTGATATTTGTTTGGGGGATATTCTTTACTTTTGTGCAATTTAGTTAAAGCAGTCAGTCAACCACAAGAGGACAAATCTTTTTAGAAAACAAATTTCATTCATTCCAGTGCTCATAAAACCATTTATGCTACAACCTGTAAAAAAGAATGGATGTCTGAGAAGCTATTTCTGTTTCCTAGTCATACCAGGTATAGCCGCTGTCAACACAGGTTATTCCTCACCCTTAAATATTAAAGCCAGAACTACAGCAAATATTATTCTTCAGCTCAGTAATTCTGTATCTCACAGTTACAGCTTTCATGAGTTGGTGAGAACAGTAAATGCCTCTGCCTCGTGGTAAAATGGATTTTTAAAAAAATGGTTGTAGCTCATTTTTTCTGTTAATTAAAGTCAACGAAACTTGGAAAAATTAGTTGAGGTGAAATATAAGTCTGCTGTGTCCCTACAGGGGAAGGAGAAATGAAAGTTTATCAATTCAGAGATATGATAGTTTGGGCAGAACTTCCTGTGCTGAAAACTATTTCAAGGAGACAGTGTTTCAGACTTCGTTCAGATTGCCTATTTTTCAAACACTGCACAGCAACTCAATCTGAACTCCTGAAAACCTTTGCAGATATTTCATAGAGAAGATCTAGAATTCTGAAGGCTTCCTGTCTTTTCAGTTGGCAAGGACAAACAGGCTTGAGCTGTGTATATTTGCAGTGTGTTTGATTACTCATCCTTTCCTAGCAAAGATTAAAGAGCCAGATCCTCGCAAACTGCAGGCAGTGTTTGTAGACTAAACCATGGCAGAATCTGATGAATACTTTGACTCCTTCAGATGCTGCTGTTTAAAGAGATAACAAGAAGGAAAATAAACCGTTGACACCAAGCACGCTGCCTTGCCCATCTACTTTCGCTAATGCAGCCAGCTAATGATTAAAACCATCTAGTTTCTGAGGGCACTGACAGAAGTGCTCTGGAATTTCACGCTGAATTGATTTAAGAGGTTATCACTCCAGCTGTCAGCTATGTTTCTTTAGCAGGAATGGTTGAAGGAAATGAAAGCTGACTTCCTGCTCATCCCCACTTACAGCCTGGTACTCTAACTTGCACTGAAATATGCTGGCCATCCTTTCCCAGGGATGGCAATCTCTGGAGGAAGAGCAGGACTGACAGTTTGGTGTGGCATCTGCCACCAGACATGAACTGCTTTCGGCTCATAAGCCCACACTGCGTTATGGTAGGGTCAGGGCCTGATCTTTGTGGCCTCTGACAAAGGGCTTTCACTAAATTATTGGTGTTATATACTTGCATCAACATCAAGAGAGCATGCTCATTACTGGGGATTACACTGTATAGCAGATCAGTTGCTTCTTGCCTGGGGGAGGTAAACTCATGGCTTTGAGGATGCACATGGCCAGTCACACTGCCATGGGTTCCACTCGTGTCTTTAGGAAGGGAATGAGCATGTTTTAGGCTCATGTGCTGAAAGAGTGCTTCTAGCATCTTCTTTCATTTTGAGAAATGATTTGGTTTTCTTTCCTTTTTTTTCAGTAGACTGTGTTTCTTGTTTTGGGATGTTCAAAATTGGGCGCTGTGGTGATGTTAACCGTTCTTCGTGTATAGGGCAGACCTTATAATATTTGTGCTACTGAAGACATTTTTTAGAATCTTTTTCTGCTTCTTCAAAGAAATGGGAGGTGGGGAAGCATTTTCTGTCAGATCCATAAAATAAATTCAAGTCAGACAGGTTTTGAAGCTTCTAGATATCTAGAAGTATGTGCTGCTGTTAAAGGACCGGTTTCACCAAAGCTCTGAATGTGTTGCCTTCATCTTGTAGCTCTGTTTGGATCTCTGTTTTCAGGATCCAATCACTGGGAATAAACCATGATCTGTTTGCAGGCTAGCCTGTGTTTGGCATTTTGAAGTGTAAATGTATAGTTTTCATGTAACAGCATGTTATTTAATGTTAACAGAAACTGCAAAGTGTAAGGGAAGAATTTAAAAATAAATGTCAAATGAATGTCTAGTTTTCAAGATTTACCATTCCCTGCAAAACTAGACATGACTGATGAAAGTCGTTCCTCTATGGCCTGTTCTATAGCATCTTGCCCACTGTAAAGAGGTCTGGCAAACACATGCCTTCACATGCCACAGATTCACCCATTTCAGGTATCCTTGTTTTGTGTCTTGATGACTGACGGCACAGGCAAATTTAAAGAGATGACAAATGCCTGCCAAAACTCTCTTACAGCTTTATAATTTGTCAATTGACTGTGGCATTTCCACTGTATTGTTTTGTTTGTCTGGTAGCTTTTTAGTATGTTATACTAATGTGGAAAATCTAGGTTACGCATTCGTTGAAAATGTCAATATAGCTACTATATCATTATCTTAATAACCTGGGTCAAATGCAGTACTTGTGGTCTGCTACGGAGCAGTCCTGTCTTCTTCAGATCCTGTCAGAGTGCATGGCCTTCAGCCCGAGAAAATGCCGGGCAATCAAAATGACTTTCTTTCCATGCAATTTCCCTCCCTGAAATGTCTCTTGCTTTCTGCACCATTGCCCATCACACACAGCTAAATGGACAAACATGAAACTGTTGTGCGTATCAGTATGATGCACATGCCAGAGTGTGTCATGCATAATCTGAAATTATCTGCCCTTTTTCTGTTTGTTTGTTGACGAGTTTTCTCTGTCTGTGTATTTGGGCTATGAATATTACGCACGCTGAATTTTTCTCTATTCAAATCTAATACAACAGATTCCTTCTGTTTTGAGTGGCTTCTTCCCCTTTTGTTATATAAGTATGCAATAATAACTAAATCACAGATTTTATAATGTCTAATAAGTGTGTTGTTTAAAATTCTCATTGAAGAAAGCAGGCTCTGCAGGTGCTCTATTTTTCTTTAAATCCATAGGTTGCCAGCATGAAGTAAAAATGAAAGATCCAAAACATGCATTATTTTGAAAGAGAATGAGGTACAGAAAATAATAGTTTAAGAGAAAATTTGTTCTAATAACCTTACTGTGTAGAATTGCCTCCAATGCTTCTTTATCATTGCCATATCATTGTTGGCTTTTTGTTGTTTTTTAAGGAGACAGATATGGAGACCTTACCTTGCCTTACATTCACCAGTTAAAAATCCCAAGAATTGATCCGAATTTATAATAGGGTATGGAAGACTTGGTCCTAGAACTATTAAACAGCAGCAACAACAAAAGCAAAATAAAAACATAAAAAATCCCTCTGCAGTCAGATGAATGTTTCTACAATCTTCAGTTCTCCTGAAGCATGATGGTGGCTTACATGCTTTTTCCCCTCCATTTCTGTTGCCTACAGTTATTAACACTTCTACTGCCTATACCATGTTTGAATTTGCACGTCCTCCTAAGAGAAGTACTAATAGGCTTCTTCTTCACAGAGCAGTACATTTAAATATGCTTCTGTTCAAGGCAGGATTGCATTTCTTCCATTCAGCTTCTGGCTACAGCTTTCGGATTACGCAAAACACTGTTGGAGGTCCTGTGAATCTAGTAAATAATCTGGCTATCTGGGCTGCAGCCTGAAAGCAAACTCCTGCAACAAAAGTTTTATGAACATGTTGCTCTCAAATAGCTGCACTCTATTTGAGAGCAACAGCGCTATATGCTTTGAAATTCTTTCTACTTCCGAGGTGATTATAAAAAATAGATTACCTTGAGAGGGCAGATGTATGGGTTCTCTGGCACCTCTTTTCTATACAGTGAATGATGCAAACCTGACCACTGTTTTCAAGAGGAATGTTTCATTCTTCGAACACTGGACTATAAACAAATGTTTCAGACCTGTGACATGGTGCTGTATGTCACGACTCCCAAACTGCCTTTTCATTTTGCGCGCAGTCTCTCTGCATTACCAACCATAAGTACCTGAGGTCAGATCATTATTTTTTGTTCTTATTAGAGCTTATATTTGTGTTTGCTTTCCAAGGAAAGCCTGCAAGTACCTAGATGGATTTGGTGTTTTAAGAATTGCCTGTAAATACGTAAAAGGTTATTACTTTGCAGATTTGGTATCCACAGTCTTCCATTTCTGCTAGATTTCTCAGGCCTAGGGCTATAGCTAAGGTTAAAATGCCATGGTAGAAACCTTGCTTTTAACCCAATATGTGGCTGTGTTATTCAGATCAGTGTGAAGGCAACCACGTTGTATAATATTGTTGTCTCATTAGGTAATCAGTTGACCAGGTACTTCATTACTTACAAATCCATTGTAGAGAAAAATCGCAGCAGTAACACCAAACTTAAAATCAAGCGTCTATATATTTCGATGAGTGACTTCTGAAAGCAGGCCAGACAGAAGCAATTTGCACGTTGAAATGTGACAAGCTCACAGTCTAGAATTTTAATCAATGAGGCATTTTAGCTCATCTCCATATATTATTTATGCTTGAAGACTAATATCAGAATGAAATATGGCAAACTTGATCTTCCCAAAGGAGAATTTGGGGAGAGTATATAAAGACTCAGTGTGATGAGGTTAGACACAGTGAGAAGCATTCTGCCCCATTACATTCTTAATCAAACTGGTTGTTTACATCAAAAGGTATTTTTGCTACCACCTTTGATTTAGTAGCAACCTCCCAAAATGCTGGCACTCTTCCAGTTTCTTGTATTAGACTTAAATTCCAGAGGTGAGAGCGCTGTTGAGCCTGCAGTGTTTTGTTTTATGGAAAGTAATTACTTTGCTGCTGTAATTTGTGAGGTGAACTGGCTGTTGCGTGAAGTAGTTGTGCTGCTCTCCACCACTTTCCTGGTGTCGGAGAACCTTCCTTGCCTCCATCGCCTTTCACAGTGCTCTGATCGAAGTAAAATGAATTGTGTCACTGTGTACATTCCCAAAATGTCCAGAGGGGTATGCATGTTGCATAGAACAGGCTCATCTTCTTAAAAGTACCAAGATGACCGTCATATTGCATGTAGTTGTCATCTATCATTGCCTGTACTTCTACCACACATTATATAATATACACTTGAACGTATCGTTTTCTAAACTTGATCAACAAATACGAACACAAATATAATAAAAAGAAATTTCATACATGCTAAAAAGAAATCTGCATTCATGAAAGGAACATTGAGATCGCTGGAAACTTCAAAGATGAATTTAAGAGGCAGAGAATGATTGACTTGTATTAATGGGGGGAAAACTTTATTCCCAGCTGGAGAGGAAACAGCACTGGCAGAAAATCTTTGAAGCATCTGTTCATAACAGAACAATCTAGTCTTTGGGATTCTGTTAAATGAATTAAAATCAGTTTCCTTTCTCTTAACTTGCTGAATTAACAATAGGAGAAAAACAGCATTAAGACAGAATTTTAAGAGTTTTGACTCGGTTAGTTCTTTCTAAATGGATAAACTTTATTTTGGCTGGTGTTGAAAAAGTAACTCACTACAAATAAGTAATTCAAAACGAAGAAGGGGTTTTTGCTTGTAAAAAGTTCAACTGCATTATTTAAATACATTCCATACATTTTTCTCTCCAGAGAGCAGGGAGGGAAGAAGTAGTACCATAGCTGTTCTCTCAAGTGTGGTTAGAAATCTCTTAAACATTATTATTAATCCAGGAAAGAGGTGGAAGGTTGAGGTAATTTTAAATTTCCCAATGTTTTACCTGAGAATTCAGGCTATTTCAGACAGCCTTCAGAGGAAAATGGGTTGTAAGCAGCAAAACTGCTAGAGCCATGTGTGTGGTTTGGTGCTAGTAAGGAGAAAAACTTGCTGATGGTATTTGTATTTATCACGGTGAATAATTGATAATCGTTGATAAATCACTTGAGCTGATGGTCAGCTTGTACCTTCTTCCATGGGCATTTGTGTGTAATTGTGGGTGAATGTAGCTGCTTCAGTGAATCGTCTGGCGCTGTCTCTTATTTATATCATAGCCTGCATAACTGGTATTACGCCCCTGAAAAGAAGTGATTATAATTGTCACAATACAAATAACGTAACAGATTGGTTTCTTTTTATAATCAGCAGTTCGCAGTGATGATTGGGTGTGCTGCTTTATAGTTTTCCCTCAAATGGGCACACACACATCTGAAAAGTAAGTAGGATTTTTAAGGGCCTCATAACTCTGTATGCATTCAGATCGTTTTGTAAACTGCATTAATACTTTATGTAATTCTTCGCACAGTGCTCCCCTGGGATTTATGGAGACAGTAATTACACGGTAAACATATACTCATTATTGGAATCACTTGTTGCAGCTTAGCAGTGTCCATGCAGATTTGTCACCTCAGTCTAAGGGATTATGTGAACTTAATTTTTAGGTTCTCAGTCTGCCACCCATCACAATCGCTAGGCTCTGCTGTGGAAACAAAGGATAGGTTGAGGAGTCTGTAAGGTAAACTGTCTCTATTAAACAGATGACAGGTGCTAGGAGATATTGATGAAGCTGTCTGAAGAGTTTGTGATGGGCTTTTCCTGGATTATTTAAGACTTTTTTTTCTCTTCTGCGGTCTTGAAACAAGCCTTCTGTAAATCTGACTTCTGATGATTCTCTTGAGTGCTCTGTGACGTTTCATATCGTGAAATGTGGTGAAAATCATTTTCTATTCACTTTCTCTAGAGTGCTTACCATTTGTTTGACCTTGATCATATCCTTCTGCATCTCCTTTGCAGCCTTGCATGCTAGACTACTTAGTCTTGTATCTAAAAGTCTGTTGATGTAAATGTTGCTGCACTTGTTGCAAATTTTTCTTCACTACGGCTTTTTTCAGGACATGGAACATACTTTGTGTAGTCAAATCTAGCTGAATATTTTAAGGAGAAGCAAGGTAATTAGTCTCCAGTAAGTTTCTGTTTGCAGTAGTAAATCCTGAGGCCTCTCTCTCAAACTCTGCCTTTGTCTTCTGCAAATTTGCATCAGCCAAGTTGTTTTGGTGTAAATCTGTGTGAGGAAGCACTCCCTTTCATGTTATCCTAATCCCATTTCCAACTGAGTGCTAAGCCAAGATGTAAGAAATGCTCTTTCCAAGGCACTTTAAAGGGACAACTCTCAGAGGTGGAGTTAGATTGCTGTAACTACACAGAGGGGCAGATTTTTTGCTTCCTGTTCTCCCATCTGATTAATCTGGGGATTCGGGAATAGTAATCAAAGCTAGAAAGAAGTGTGGGGCAGTTGTACCAGTGTACAATAGGCATATATTTCTTTAGCCTGTATGCAAAAATTCAGAGTCGGAAAATGGGTTTGTCCCTCATTTGGAAATTTTGATTCATAATGGCTCATTCAGGGAGTGCTTAAATTTTTGTGAATTCAGTATGCTTCAGTGTTGTGAAAGAGTAGAAATAATTTAAAATAATACTTGGATTAAGGTTGTGTAATCTTTTCATTTGATTAATGAGCTTTCTAAGTTAGGAAAGTATCTACAGATATTCTTAAGGTGATTTTGATGCATTTCTGACTTGAAAAAAAAAAAGGATTTGAATTCAAAAATGTTCACATCTTTCTGTGAATGTATCTCAGCTAATATAAGAACAAAGATAGAATGTTCCCTGTCTGTGTTTTAACATCATTATTGTTAACAAGTTGAGAAAAATCTGGGTACAGATTGGGAAGCGGCATTCAGGAATGCCTAAGTTAATTATTATGATCATTAAGGCTGTTGGTAGTTGGACCCTGCGTGGTCCTTTGCAGTTCTTGTAGATTTACCAGCCGTAGCTCTTCTGAAATTTCACATTTGCTTGGTAACAAACACTGAGAAAAGCCCTATTGTCAGGCAACTCAGAACAATGCAAATCTCGTCCTGAGAGAAGTGATATTTCATTACTTACTGCCTAGATAAGCTTGTAAAACAAATTTAATTACATGCAACAGACAGGCTGCTGACCTCCACTTAAAATCCCATGTACACAGAGTGACCCATGGGTCTGACCTGAGACTGCAAGAAAAAAAAAAGGCCTAAGTTGCCTCTTGTATGCCACCAAAGAGCTGCTGCACTTTGTGCTCTCCCTGGGGGAACAGATGGATTTGCTGCTTGCCCCACGGTCCTGACAGAGAAACCAAAAGAGAAATTCAACCAAGGTAGAAGTTGAGATGAGTCAAATTGCTTCTGACCACAAGAATACTGATTTCAGGGCTCGGCTGAACAAATAATGCTGTGCTTGATCTGCCAGTTCTTATATTCTCATATCCCCCTAAATGTTAATTACTTGTGACTTTGTTTTCATACTGTTGCGTAATGAGAAGCCTTCTGTTGAATTACAGTGATGAAGATGGATAGTTTAACTGCTGAAAGTCTCTCATGACAAGGAATTGGATTTAAGTCTTCAAGTGTCTGTATGAGTTGGTTGTGCTTTTACCTTAGAGCTGTAGGATTGTATTGCATTACAATTTATAATGAAATAAGCACAGCTGCCTATGAGGCACATCCCTATGGGCCATGCACAGTCCACTCACTCAGAGCTTGCTGTGGAATTGGGCTGAAAATGAGAGGAAGGTTGTTTGCAACTTGCAAAATAGATATGCAATATCTTTTTAGGGAATTAAGTAAGCAAATGCTTCCTGGAAAGTGCATTGTGTACAGAAGTGGAATGAAAACCTTGCCACAAATGCCGGAGAAAAGCGAAGTCCTCAAGAGAGTGGCCTGGGAGCAGGATTACATTGTTGCAGAGATACACAGATAGCAGCAGATAGTTGCAAACAGGCTTCTGTGCTTTTTGCCATTGTTTTTCTCTGACGTTCAGACCTCCAGCCAATTCCAGAAGGCTTCCACTGCCCAGCCCAGGTGGATGCAGCTGGGCAAGCTGCAGCTTTTACCCCTTTGAGGAGAGGTTTTGACCCTGTGCTGAAACTGCAGCCCACAGCGGGGTCTGTCAAGAGGACATCTGCTGGGCTGCTGCTTTTTGCCACTCAGTGGGGAGACATAAACAGCCACCAACTGCAGTTTATGTTACAACGAGGCTCTATCATAAATGCTGGCCAACCTCAGTTTATACTGAATCAATGTACAGAGCTTACTATTACATTTTGGTATGAAATTACCCAGCGATGTATGCCTAGCCTGAAAGATGAGAGCTGCACGCTGGTGTCTTAGATGTTTGCCTGTCCTTGTAACTAACTGCATTCCAGGAATGCATACACAGTGAAAAAGAGATACGGCTCAGTGAGGTACCATTGGAAGCACTAGCATACTAGCACACCTGTGCATAAACAAAGGAAAAATATGTGTATTATAAAGAAATACATATAAATACAAGAAACTGCAGCCTTTTCTCATCATCGTGTAGTGTGTCTGTGTCCTTGTATGTATGTGTTCCCCGTAAAACACAGTTTTCTTTTCCCCATGTTAAAATGTTGATCAGAGCTCCCTGTACTTCGCTACCGAAGACAGAGATGTGTGTTATTGAGAAACCAAATTGAACAATAAAATATATATTCCTCACAGGGAAGTTAAGAAACTTTATAGATCATCCTCTGCAGAGATTGCTCATTTTTACAAGGAGGCAAGAATAATTGTGGTGCTGCTTACTGAGGGAAAATAACAAATCTGCTTCTCATAGAAACAAAGTTAGATGGACTTTCAGGGGAAAATAGTGCAGCAGGAATATACTGCTACCATTTTTGAAAGCCATACATGGCAGACCAGTGCTGCATCTGAAAGTTTATGCTTGGTATGTCCATAATTTTTGTATTTGCCTTTTATTTCTCTCTTTAACAAATTCAAATAAGCTCTGCAGAAGATTCTGCTGTCAAGACTGGGGAAGGTCATGCAACACCTTAATTTTCCAAATTACGGAATGTTCTGAAATGCTTGCAGAGGGATCCCAGCTCTCACTGAAGTAATTAGGAAGGCATGATGCAATTGTTTCTTGTTGAAGCAGAAGCCTTCCAAAGAGCCATGAGGACTCCCTCGTTGTTAAAGGTTGCTTAAACCCTCGGCCACGGGGCTGTTGTGTTGTATCCAAGTGGTTGGATCTCGGTGACAAACAGACTCACCAGACCCCAAGTTGCTGTGCTCACAGGGCTGCTGCTCAGCTGTCCTTTTCCGAATTCTTAGGAGGACCAAGCACTGTACAAGGAATGTGAAGCTTATTTATTTTATTGCTACAAAGGATATAAATACCATTAACAGTCTTCTACTTAATGAATCAGAAACTATTTATTTTGGCCAGCCTACATGTTGTCGTTGTCCTGCTTCCTTCTGGAAAATTTTGGCCTGTACAAGAGTTCAATTGTAGGAGGAGCATCCTTGCTGACTGCTGAGAAGGGCAGTAAAAATCTGCAGAGCTATCTTCACTTGGGTTTTAGAAGGAAGTAGGTTATGAAGTTGGTGATTTGTGCTATATATTTCTTGTTGTTAGGATTGCAATCAATTTGCATTTTTTAAAGAACATAGTGAACTCGGTGTTCCCAGGTGCTGTAAATAGCGCTGCTCTGCTTCTATTTGCCTGCCCTCACTGCACAATGTATTTAGTGGTGCTGGTCCTTTCTCTATGAAAAATATTTTCAGAAAGTGTTGTTTTGGTTTTACTTCAGAAAAAGGAATGCTAACAGGGAAGTTTTCACAGGCTGTCCACGTAGAAAATGTCAATGAACATCTTGTGTCTTTTCTCAGAAGCTTGCAATTATTGTTTTAGGCTTTGCTTTCTTTCCTGAATACATTTATCTTGAAACACCAATTGTTTGCTCTCCTCGCAGCTACTTTCACCCTTTTGACTACTGAGGCATAGGAAGGATGTGTTACAGCCATCCAAATGCAGATGCAATATTCACTTGTTCTGTCAACATTTCTTTTATTGTCTTTATAGCTATGTACACCGAATCTTCCATGGGAGCGGGGAGGTATTGTTCCTCCTACCAAGTAAACAGAAGTTGTGTATTTTTTCTTTCCCTTAATAAAGCACAAAAGACTTGTTGAACCATGTCTTCCCCAAAGCGTGCATGGCCAGTTCTTTAAAAACCATTTTGTGGCAGCGTAGATGCAAGCATTTCTGTGCTACCTCTGCACACACCAGTAGCTGAGCTAAAAACCTGACCTGAATAGATATGTGCCAGAACTGTGCCACCAAAGACTGGGGCTAAATAGTGGAAACAGATGAGGGCTTTCATTATCTGTTTTCTTTCTTTGTTCTTTTAATAAATCTTAATTTACTCTAATATCATTACCTCTCGATTACCCAAAAGCTTCTTTAACTGCACCATTACTGACAAATACTGGAAATTGTAGAGAGGCATAACTAACTAAATAAACACATGTAATTAAAGCAGTGGAAGATCTGTGCTCCTTCTCGTATAGGATATTATGGCATGAAATATCTTTGTAGGCACATTTCATCTCTTTTTTTACATCGTGCTCAAAGCAGATTCTCCAGCAGCAAGCTTGTATTTGTTATTGATTTTGTTTAATTTCAACTTTGGACCCAAGCTGTTTAAACAGATTACTCCCTGCTTTTATCTGAGTCCACTTCCTCGTGCTTTCATCAAAGCAAAAGAGATTATTTGACTTTCTGTCTCCTAATGCAGTATTGCACGAGAGTCATATGCTGTGACAGCGATGCGTTTGCAGCAAGGAATGGCCATGCTGTTTGCACGCAAGTTCCTTGTAATTGTTCCCTGGCAAAGCAAAAGCATCTCTTTCTTATTTATTTGGAGGATATTTATTTATTCATTACAATAATATTTATTCTCTAACTGAAGCTAATAGATTTCAGCACAAGATTAGGTGAGGCTATGTTTGAAGGATCGTAATAATGTGCGGTCATGACGTGTGTACCCTGGCAGTAATGCTTTGCCTTAAGCAAGAGATTCTTTGCTGGACATGCAGTGTTTGTGAGCTGGTTAATACTTGGCAAGAGGAGGACACCTCTTCAGACTGACTTGTAGTGCAATTCTGAGAATTCAACAGGTTTTCTTCTATGATCCCTTTGCATAATATTTATGAGAAAATTAAGGTTGAAGTAGTGCATCAACTACCTTCTCAGTTGAATCTATGGAAAATACTTGGAAGTATTTCCGATAGTTCCTATAGGAACATACAGAAATCCATCCAAATTTATGTTTCAGTATTGCAGGAACAGGTGGCTGAGAGGTGTAGAATACAGGTCCCCTCACTCAGGGTAACAGGCACAATCAATATGGACAGCAGCAGATGCTATGGAGTCACAACATCGTCAGCGCCTGTAGCGCTGGCAGGTTGCACTTGCATCTGTTTCTCTAGGCTTTCTTTGTGCTCCAGGCTGAATAGGTGAGGTGGTAAAAACACTTTCCGCAGGTTCTGAAAACACTTTTTCCTAAGGAGGATATATTCTGCCCTCATTTAAGATGTGGAAAGAGGACTTCAAACAGCAGCAAATGACAGCTCTGAGACACAATCCCAATTCACAGTTGAGCAACCAGAGAAACCCTTCCAGGACTTTCACGCAGAAGGCATATGACTCCTCATGAGCCATGCAGATGTATTAACTGCTTGTTGCATTTGGATTTTCCTTTGCATTGTTTCTGTTTTGAACAAACAGTGCTTTACATTGAGGCCTCGGTCATCGCAGGCTCTGTCCTTAACATGGAGAGAGCAGAGTTGCAGGTGATCTCAGCTCTTTGCATAAACCACAGAAGCCCACCACAAAGTCCTCCTTCGAATGTGGGTCAGGGATACCTCCCAGAGAGAGGGACCTGGACAGGGCCCAAATGAAGGAGGAAAGCACCCAGCAACAGCAGTCACAATGCACTCAGGAATGGCAAAGGAATAAAAGCATTCTTGCCTGTTTAAATTTTTCATGTTGTTAGCTGCTTAAAAAGAGCTGCTGGAAATGATTGTGGCACTTGAAACTATTGAAGAAGTGGTTTGGATACAACTGAAACTCAAATATTAATTGATTGCATTTCCGTGGGAAAATCAGTGCAAGGCTGAAGCTACTATACTTCTAAACGATTACATCTCTAGGCCATTGCTAAGCTGTTTAAAGCCTAACCTCTGGACATACTACAGTCTTATTTGCAACCTTAAACCAGCTGTGCAAATAATTCTCTACTGGAAAAGGTCTGTTGCAACATTTGTGCAGGTATTAGCACCAATGCACTTGTAATAGTAAATTATTTTTTCATAATTATGTATTTCAAAGGCAAGATACAGATTTTAAAATACTAATCCTAAAATTAGAATGTTAAGTCCTAACATGGCTCCTGAATTCACAGAATGGCTGAGGTTTGCAGGGACCTCTGGGTCTGTTTTTCCAGCCTCTGCTCCAGCAGGAACACCCAGAACAGGGTGCCCAGGCCCACATCCAGGCATTTGAAGATCTCCATGGAGGAGACTCCACAGCCTCTTGGCAACCTGTGCACCATCACCTGCACAGCACAGAAGAGCTTTCTCATGTTCAGATGACACTTCTTGTGTTCCAGTTTGTGCCCATTGCCTCTTGTCCTGGCACTGGGCACTGCTGGCTCTGTCTTCTTTACACCTTCCCTTTAAGTATTCATAGACATTGATGAGTTCTCCCCAATTCTCCTCTTCTCCAGGCTGAACAGGCTTCAGCTCATTCAACCTTTCCTCAGAGGAGAGCTGCTCCAGTCCCATCATCTTCTGGCCCCACATTGGACTCTTTTCAGGATGTCCATGTATCTTTTGTCTTGGAGAGCCCACAGTTGGACACAGTACTCCAGGAGTGCTGAATAGAGGGGAAAGGTCTCTCCTCAACCTGCTGGCAGTGCTTTGCTTTATACATCACAATACTATCAGCTTTTTTTTTTTTTTTGTTTTTTTTTTGTAGCAAGGGCACACTGCTGGCTCATGTTCAACTAGTTGTTCACCAAGCCCCTCTTTTCTGCAGACTTGCTTTCTAGGTGGTCCCAGGCATGTCCTGATGCTTGGGCTTGTTCCTCTCCAGATGCAGGACTTTGCACTTCTCCTTGTTGAATTTATTGAGGTTTAATTGCTGTTATTTTGGAAAATGAACAAGTTTGGAAGTGGTCAGGGTTTTTACTGGCCAAATTAGAATTGATTCAGTTAATCCCAAGTAACCTGTGTTAACACTCCCTAACACTTCTGTTTACTGAGGGTTTTTGCATGTAAGCTAAGAATGAGGAAAGAATGGACCTGCAAGGCTTTTCATGTGAGTATTGAGGGTTTATATATTTTTGGTGTTTTTTCATGACACTTAGTAGTGGAATTATCATGAATGGTGATTACATAATTATCTGAGTTGACTCATTTTATGATACAGCAGCCTACCTTTCTTTTTTTTGGTAAAAATATACTCCCAAGTGTAAGCCTTTCTCTATCATGAATGCCTTGAATTTTATTAAAATCTGACCTCATTTAAGTACACCGTTAGTATTAAAATAGTACATCCTAAATCTCAATCACTTAGAAATTGTCTGTGCCTAAGAAGATGAAATGAGAAACTCACCAATTAGTATGAAAGTCTGAGTAGAGCAGAAAGTGACTTCAAAGAACTTGATTATATATTTTGGGTTTTTTATATATATATATATATATTTTTTTTTTTTTTTTCTGAAGTACTTCCAATTTGTAGAAAACTTTAAACACTGTTTTAGCACAATATTGGAACACATGAAGTTTCTTTATTATTGGTGTGCAAACCAAAAGTAAAAAGAACATTTAAAATCATTTTAAAACAAAAAAAATCTGTTTAGTTTTTAAAGATGAAAGGACTGAAAATGCGAAGTCTTTGTCTGCTGGCACTCTTCTGCTGAGCTATTGCTTTCTTTAACATACGCTGTAGGCTGGTGTTTTATCCAGCATTTCATCATATTACCCAATCTTTTTTGAAGGGCAAGCCTTTTAATAATGTTTTGTGTCTATGTCAGATCGTCTCTACTTGTTTTTGTGGGATGTTTGGGCCCATCTTGTGATCAGATGGTATCAAACACCTTGTACAGAGCCCAATAAAGCTCTAATTCCCCACCTCCATCAAGCTCAAGAGACTGAAACCTCCTCTGCAGAAAGCTCCCACCATCACGTGAGGGGCATCCCTGACAGGGGCTGGTTTAGTCCCTTGGTTATATCTAGTAGTAGCTGGCATTTTCAGCTTCAGCTCCTCCTGATTTGTGTTTACAACATCTGGCTACCAAAAATGTTTTAATAAAATAGCATTAGAATGGAGAGTCACATGCTGCATAATGGCTAGCACAGAAAGAAAGCAAACATTGTATGCTCTTGTGTGCAGTGTCCTTGTGCTGTACTCTGATGCAGTTTTAAGTTTGGGTAGTTTGGGTGATTTTTTTTTTCTTTTCACATTTCCTAATTTCTGCAGAAATTTAAGCAACACTGGGACTTGTTTTGGCCATTGTGCAAGGGGCACTTAGTGAGTATTTCAGACTTAAAGCTTTTGATTATACCACCATATAATGATGATGTCAGTAGGATGTCTTATCACTGCTAAATGTCCTGCACATCAAAGCAAATGGCATATTTTTGTATCACCACATGTATAAATATTGGTGCAGTGATGGCAGTTTCCAAAGTAAGTGCCAGTGGAAAAAAAAGTGTATAAAAAACCACTTTGGAGCTGTAGGTCCAAAAATGCATAGTAAGGCAAAAACGTGGATAAACCATTCCACTGGTGAGGGTATAAGTGAGAAGCAGACTGGGGAGCAAACCTACGGTCTCAAACTCAGCTGTGGAAAAGGAGGAAGCCCAGATGTATTTCTTTAAAAAGGAGAGGAAAACCTAACTCTCTTCCATCTCATGCTCCATCAAATTCCTCACCCCTTTCCTTTTTTAAACCTCTGCAATTGTTGGAAATTATTATTTTATGAAAAAATGCAAATGCAATTATATGTAATGAGCAAATTATGTAATTTGCAAAGGCAGAATAAAAGACATTATTGAAATCAAAAAATCACTTTTCTATCAACTCCAATGTGTTTTCCCCATATCTCCAAAATGGCAGGGAGTGAGGTGAGCATGAAAAAGCTGCTGCTGCTGTTCCCAGCTGCAGATGTGTCAATGGAGATAAATTTCAGTGCCTTTCTGGAGTACCGGTTTGTGTACACCTTACATTCTGCTTCACCAAAAACAAACCCTTCCAAGGTGTTGTCTGTTCCCTCAGCTAGCTTTGGAGATTTCGCAACGTGTTTGTACAGTCAGATTGAAGGCCTATGAGACTAAATAAAAACAGCCACAGCTGCTGTAAAGGGCCACTTCTCTTTGCCTTCCTTTTGGAGGAGCAGAGGTCAGGGGTATACATGCATTTTTGTCGTCATCCAGGCCTCTGGGCTGCACAGGGGCTGCTGGAAGACAGAATTCCTCCTTGACTCACTCCTTTTTTTGTGTCCTGCTAAAAGCTGCTTTTGCTCACAAATTGCTCTTGCTTATTTGGTTTTGTGTGAATGCCTATGAGATCCTCCTGGTTCCCTGGTTCCTCCAGGGTAGGGCCCTGCACGCTTTTCTGTGCTGCGCTTCACGTTGTGCAAGTTACCTCAGGGTTATTGTAAAAGCAGTTTTCAGTTAAGTAACTGAATATGAGAAACTTTAAATAAAATGCCTTTGGAAACAGTAAATGACAAAGTTCTCTGAATGTGGTTTATGAGAGCCTTGCAGCCCAATCTCCTAAAAGAAGCGCCCACAATCTGGCTTTATAGCTGATACACAACTAGTTGGCAGACAAAAGCCTGGCTAGGATTTCAATTTACAACCTATGATACATAGAGTTCTCTCTTCCTTGTAATGCTTTAAACTGAAATTGAATTTTAAATTAACTTGACACTGTGCTATTTTCAAGCCAGATAAATAACCATGTTCCTTTTCTCTCCTTTCATAATATATTTGATATCTTACTATGGAACGTATTTCCTGAATTGATATTAATATTACACCTTTGCCTATCCTTATTTTCCTTAGAAAAAGTGTGAAACATAACTGCCTTACTGTAAGAAGTATTGTTTGTGCTTTGACAATTACACGGTTTTGTGGCTTAAGAATTTTGCAGTTTTAGTTTTGTTCACTGTAAAAATCTGTTTTATTCCTTTGCTTTTTCATATAACATTGATCAAACACTGGCCTTCAGAGTGACGTTTCCTTAGCTTGCATGTGTGTGATTTCCATTTGTTTTAATTCATCAGAGGGCCACGTTCTTCACTTTTGTACCCCATTTGCACCATGACTCAATGTCTCAATTCCCCCAGCTATGGATTTGGGAGTGGAATTACTTCTCTGAAGGTTGGGTGCTTTAAGCTGCTGGATTCACAGAGTACAGGTGTAAGTGATTGTGTAGCATGGCAGGTAGTCACAAATGTGGTCAGTGGTTAATCTGAAATCTGATAGCATAATCCTCTTTAACTTCTGATAGATCATACAGCCAGGAAGAATATTGCAAAAGAGCTGCCTTGTACAAGGAAAATAAAACAAACAAACCAAGAGGGGATTTTTTTCTAAGTATTCTAAAAGAAAAGCAAATACCCACATTTCTGAATGTATATATATACTTTGTGGAAAGGAAGACTTCTACTGTAGAATTGTTTGGTTTGGTTTTCTCTAATTCTCATGCTTGTACATGAACAAAACATTCTTATAAAACTGTTCATGGATCTTATACTGAAGGTCAGACAGTGACATAAGTCACGGTGTTTTGGCATGCTGGGTGTAATTTATTTCTCCTGTTCCTGGTGAAGAATCAGGCTAGCTCCATTGGTCAGTGTATGTACCTTGAAAATAAGATATCAGAGTGCATCCTCCCTCCCTCCTGCCTCAGGAAGATGTTCATTGAACAGTTTCCTTTTCATACTGTTTTGCTTCTCGCAAGGCATTAGCATTCTTGGAAGAATTTCACAGGCCCTGAGGCTTTGGTAATGATCAAGACAGGCAGAAGGAAAAATTACCAAACACATCCCCTGGTAGGCTGAGGGGTGGAATTTTAACAAGGGGCTTTCACAACCATTGTTTTTCTTGTTCACTCTTTCGCTATTCCTTCGCTAGCCAATACATTAGGACTCGAGAGCCTAACTCAACACTGTTTTTATTAACAAACATAATGAAACAATATTATGAGTATTTTGTTTCTTTGACTATACTGATGAGGGAGAAAAAGAAACTCTGTCTTAACTAGGACAAGAAGTTATGCAGAACTGCCTGACTTGGACACAGATTCCCTTCGGTACAGGAATGCCACACGAAATTGGAAACTTCTAAGCCAAACAACAAAGCCTGAGCTCCGTTGCTTTTCAGCGTCTTGTGTTTCTGTCATCTCTCCACTCCCTTTCCTTCCACTTCCACTCCCCTGAGGTATTCAAATGGAAGGATTGCTTCGAAGGTATTTAAACAAAGAAGGCATTCGGCAGCAGATGAGACTTCCTGAATCAAAAGTGTTTTCACATGCTCGGATCTTTCCCCAGAATGTAACTCACCATGCAGGAGAAGAAGTCCTGCTTAGTACTCTTTGAATTTAGTGGTCATCTTGGTGGGCATTGGCAGTGTGCATCTCTGGGGTGTGCACATGTGTATATTTAGGCATGTTTGTTTGAGTCTCAGCCAAGATATATGCCAAAAAGATTACACTTTATCTTTCATCCTGGGGAGAAGAGAGCCTAAATGGGTTTATCATGGGGTTTTCATTCACTCTGTCATTTCTCCCTTCTTTATCTTTCATTGCTAGACTTCTAATTTCTCCAGACAGCAGCGCACACCCCTGCAGCTGGCCCTGCATAATGATTCCCTCCTCCCTGACTGACATGAGGGCGGATGCATAAATCTCATGCCGTCAGGGTGCCTCCTTCGGCAGACACTCTTCCCTCTCCCCCCTTGAAAAATATCTGTCCCCTCTGCAGCACTCTCATTTACCACCTACCAGTGCTTCCCACTGAGCCAAGATGCTGCCTGTGACCATTATCCAGCCTATGCTAAACACTGGGAAACGGTTCTTTTCTGACAAAAACTGCAACCATTTTTTTCTTTTCCTAATGACAATTATTAGTGTAAATTGGAGCGCCTTCAGCGATTGTATTTGACACAAACATTATCCCATAAGGCAACTAACTCCTGTGAATAGCAAGAGCTGAGTAATGGCTTGTATTAGGAGCTGGAGCACTGGAGAAACAAGAATTTCAGTGGAAATAGTGGTCTTTAAGAGGTCTTAAGTTGGAGATCTCCATGTTCTCTGAGGCTCTGCATTAATTTAAAGTGATTCCTTTGAACCACTTTGAACCACTGAGTAAGGGCAGAGCTGTCAAATCTCGGGCTTCCCAGCTGCTGAATTCATCCAACATTTTGGCAGCTTATAAATCAAAGGGGACTTGAGAACTGTTTACAAAGTATTGTTTTGAAATCTCTCTTCCTAAGTCCTCCGTCCTCACTTCTGAGGGGGGGAAATATAACATCTGACTAAAAATCAAGGATAGTTTAAAGGGCAGGAATCTCTGTTCCTGTCTTCGAGATGAAAGCAGGCACTGGATGAATATGCAATATCAGACTTTTCTAGCAGCAGAGGGCTTCATAAAGGTCAGCATTTCTTCCAAGAGTGGCCACACAAGGTATGAGAATGCTTCAGTAGGTGTTCAGTGCTAGCTTGTCTGGTATTTGTAGTCAGTTGCTTTGAGAATTAAATGATATTTTCTCCAATTACAAGTATTTGACTGTTTCTTTGCTGCTATCCTTATGATGATTCATATTGCAGTTATTTTAAAGAGGCAGATAAACTGCAGTTGTTTATATACAAACAGAATATGGTATTGGATGCCAGAAACCAATCTCACTAATATTTGGCTGGCTAGGTTGCATCGTCGTTTCATGTTTTGGCTATCAGAGACAGCAAGCTTAAGATTAATTGAAATGAGTTTCTTTCTTTCCAAGTGTGCTCAATGCCAGAGATATTTTCTCCTCTGTAAATGCTGGCAATTGATTATAAAATGTCAGAGGTGTTAGCAGTGTCAGTGACCTTCATCTAGCCAGCTAGAATAATAGCTGAGACTTGCTTTAGGGCACGCTGCAGTCACTGGCAGGTGATTGTGGATTATAAGTGTAATGGTGCTTATTCCCCTAAATTTATTTGAAAAATGGCACTGAACACAAAAAAATAATAATGCTGTACTCTTCATGATCTTCTGGGTAAGCCTGGAAGGTGTGAGCAGCCTGGTCTGTGCCCTTTGCTGAGGAGTGAACAAAGCATCTTCCCTGCTGCTGTCTGTGGGCCAGTCTGTGAGCTGGTGTCTCTCCCATGTGCTCTGAGGCACTCTGTGTTCTTGGAAGTGCTACTGATGTGATTTGACCTGCATCCTTGCCACAGACCTACATGCCAGCTGCGCGTACAGCTCTCCTCAGGATTCCTAAATTTGACTTAGCTCCTCAACTGCTCTCACTAATATAATGAGCTTCGAAGCAAACGATAGGGAAGGTATTGAAGAAAAAATCCTCTGTTTCAAACAGTTCTTTTTAGACTCTGAGGCAAAGGCTCAACTTTAAAACAGGTGATGATGCTTTTTCTTTGAAATCATGTTGTTACAATAAAGCTGCAAATGTGCTGTATTGTGCCTGTGATTTTTGAAAAATGAAGGAAGAAAGGATGTGCATCTCCCTCCTGGTTAGTCCCAGCCTAGTGCTGTGTTGCGGGTGTTTGTCCTTTCTTGCCTCAGTGGCTTCAGCAGCAGTGATGGAGTTGGATGGGCAGTGTGTGTGGTGCTGGGACTAGGAGGGGAAGTATTTGAAATTCCTGAACGGAAACAAAGAGAAAGATAGAAAAGATGAGTATTAAGCTGTGAAGAGCAACACAAATTAGGCTGAACTTGAGGAGAACTTCCTCTGTGGCTTCTTCCATCTTAATGGTAGAAAAAATTATATTCTTATGTCTTGTCTTTATCGTGTCTTAGGGCTGGAATTCCTGAATTTTAATCCTTGGATAGCCTATCTTTTTAGTTATGTTTTTATTCCTCTCCAATGAGAGCTGGTACACAAAGAAACGGAACTTTTTGTATTACATGCCTTGGGTCAAGTATTATTCAAAATGCATACATATGATTAAGGATTTGGGAGAAAAAAAGTCACGAGCAAGTTGTCATCTGTGGGTCTCTTTGAAAAGTCAGCTCTTTGCTGCTCAGGAAGCCTGCCGACCAGTTCTGTGGTTCAGCCTGTGAAGGTCACCATGAGTCGGGCAGAGGTGCAGGAGCTGTGGGCTGTGCGACCCCAGTTTCTGGGGAACCGTAGGCAGGGAAGGGTGTGAGGTGTGCAATCCCACTCCTGCTGTAAATGGTTGTGACAGTTGTCACAACCCAGGTGACACTGGAGCTCGAGATGACTTTAAAAACTGTCCTGACTTCAGAATCACAGATAGAAAATGTATTCCTGTGAATGTGGCAGTTCTACAGTAGATACTGGCCCATTTTTCCCCCAGGCTCTTTCTCAGCACTGCCCAAGTGAGGGCCTACGATCTGTTCTCTTAGTTTTCTTACAGTGCTAGTTTTCTCTAAACGTGTTAAAGGCCTTTGAGTTTATGACACCTGAGAAGATACTTCTGCTAATTTAAGATTAAAAATACCTCCTTAAGAGATTTCATATGTAAAATTTTGATGGAATTGGACTGCCGGAACAAGGAGTTCAGAAAAAAATCACAGGATAACTTAGATTGGGAAAGGTCTACTGGAGGACATACGGTCCCACAAGGCCAAGTTGCTAAGAACACAGCATAGTATTTGGCGGCCTGAAAACTTAAGTACATGGTGGTGAGTGAGATTTTTGATAGAGAAAAAATGGAACTGTAATGCGTCTCCTTTGTCTTCACCTTTCAGAAGAGAAAAAAGGAGGGAGACAGGGGAAAAAATTCTTTTCTATGCATTCCCCTTTATTTTTAAATGGAAATAAAATTTTCATCAGGCTAAGTCTTACTTTCCATACTCAATTATTCCCCAGAAAGTTGAAATAAGTATAGATGTAGGCTTTTCAAGAATATGCTCCTGGAATTTAATTTCTGAAGTGAAAAGAAACTGCAAGGTGACATTGCTTTTAAAAATTGAGATTTAATAAAGGGCTTCATTTAGGCATCCATCCTTGAAAATGGATGGTGAACTACGTAGGGCTTGGGAGGGAAAAGGGGGAAAAAAGGAACACAAGAGAATGAGAGTAGATGAAAATACAAGGTAATTTAAGTCTTTGTTTAATGCCTCTGTTTGAAATTAGCACTGGTTTATTTGGTCGGCCAAGCATTGACAGCTCAAAGTCAAATTCTTATCATAAGTGTTCTTGCCACAGATGATGTCTAAGTAAGTTTATTGTGGACTTATCATTATCTTCAAGAAACATGACCCTTCCAAGGGAGAGCTAGAATGCTTTGTAAATAGCTTTCAAGGGCTTTGCATTTTCCCAAGATGTGTTGAGAGGGCACCTCTGCTTGGGAAAGGCCAAGTGAGAACCATGCTTATTGACAGCAGCAGTGTTAATGGCTTTCCCTTTGTATAAGGCTATACTGAATCTCTAGCAGTCAGTGCAAATGTCCATCATTGGGTCTTGAAGCCGAAGCATTGCATGCTAAGATCATTTTCTGTTGTTCCAGTTGAGAAGACTGACGGTGACAGCACAGGGCTCAGGTCTGGGGCTGGCCTGGTACCTTCAGAGCACAGCTGGACACGATTAAACCCAGACACCACTGTGTCCCTCTTGAAGACCCGGCAGAAGTCAGCTCGTCTCTCCCAAGCAGGGGGTACACATGCAATTCTAATGTGAGTTTTTTCAGGTAAGCTTGCTTTTTCTTTTAATACACTTGGCTTTTTTTAATGGGACATTATTGTTCTATTTTCCTCAGCAAATTTGTTGTTATTCTTCAAAACTTTCAAATGTTGCTGAAGCATATAATAAGTGTTTATTACTATTAATGGAGATAAAACTTTTAGGAGGCAATTTTGCAAGAGGCATTAAAGATTAGCAAAAAAAAAAAAAAAGAAAAGAAAAGAAAGAAGGAGCAGCTTGGCACAGGTTCTGTATTCATAAACCTATTTATAGCTGGTATGTTTGCTAGGAGAGCAGGTTTGTGCCGCTGCCAGCAAGATGCTCTGGCTGACTGCTGTGCTAGCGCTTGCCCTAATTTTGCACTTAGGTTCTGAGTCTCCCACTGGGACACTGAGCAGATGTGTGATTAAACTGAATCTCGAAGGTGTTCAGGTTTGACTGCATCTCTGTGGACAATCAGAGAGATTCGATCCAGTTCTTTTCCAGGACCTGTTCACATCGATTAGCCTACGTTGGCCTGACAGGATTCTCAGAAACTGGCTTGTAAAACCCCTTTGTCCAGCTAAGAGTTTTCTTTAAACTGAAGCATCCAAAGAGACCTGAAGTGAAGAATGACAGAGGGCTTACTCAAACATGGTCCTTGGTCTGTTCTTTAGCTGCTAATCAGTTTAAAACCATTTAGACTGCTTGTTGGGTACTGGTGACATTCCTGGAAGTGCTGCTGGAGTGCTCCTTCCAGTCTGGAACGAGGTTGGAGGAAGCATTTCTCTGGAATTGTCTCTGCAGCTGAAACGTCAGCCTTCCACTACTGGTAATAATTATCCACGGACTATACTTTTGGGAAGGTAGCACTTAGCCTTTACAGAAAGAGAAACACGTGTCTCCTGTCTGACACTGAAGCGAAACAAAACAATGGGAGAGGAAAATAAAATTTGCAAAGAGCCTTGTTAAGAAAACCGAGTGTATAATATCATTTAGCTGGCAACTGGCTGCATGCCAGTTTGGGAGTAGTTTTTGTTCTTTGGTTTTTGTTTTTTTACATGCTTCTTCTTTGTATGAAGTTTTTACTTTTGCTTGGAAACTATTGGGAAAGGGAGGGATCAAAATACAGCTTTACATGCATGTGAGCTGCAAAATGAATAACAATGAAGACAGCTGTTTTAAAACAAAAAAAATATTCCCTCCTACGCACATTCATTTATCTACCTAAAACCATGATTTCTCAAAATGTAGGGGAAAGCATGAAAATAGCTATTTAAGCTCACTTAGAAATATGCATGAGGGAAGACGAGTATCACTGAGGAACGTCCTGCGGAGGACGGGTGGATCTGCTAAAAAGGAATAATAGCAGAGCAGTTTCTGTAATTTTGCAATGAAATTTTAAATCAATTATGTGGATAACACAGGGTGTGCTCTGAGAATAGCCAGGAGCACTTTTCTGTGGGTGCAAAGGCCGCTGTGCCAGGATGGGGTGAGCGCTCCCACGACTGAGCCATGTGTTTGGCCACACGTCAGCTCCCTGCAGTCAGCCTTAGCGAGCTGCCTCCCCAATGGAAAAGGCTTCCAAAACTGCACAAAGGCTTGTCTGATAATACATGGCGTGTTTGTACGCCTGGCTGGGAGGTTTGATGTTCAAAATGGGCTTGGTCTTAGATTCTGCGATGATTAAACGTTTTGATAACTCGCATCATTATAATTTTCAAAGCCGATATTAGACTTTTACTGAAATTACTGCAAGTTCCTCATAACTGGACTGATGATAAAAGATGGTATTTCCTTTTCAAGAAGCCTTCACTGATCTGGTTGTTTCTTGAGGTCTGTTCCTTTGAAAGGAAGATTAGCATCCCTGTGCTTTTTAATAAAATGAACTGAGTACTAAAAGTCCACGGTCAGCAGTTTGGCTAGAACACTGCGTGTGTGGCTCATTGCTCTACAGAACATGTAGGATATTGAATGTGGATATTAAATTCCTTCATTCCTCCATCACAAAGGAAATAGAAAATGCTCATATAAGAGGCAAAATAGTTTATGGAATTCTTCAGCACTGCCTTTCATGGTATGCAATTATAAACTTTGATGTGTGGGGATTGAGTGCTTCCTGGCATTAGCTGTGTGTACCTAAGTGTCGATCGGGTCGGGTGCTGTCTTACAACCATTTAAGTAACTACATAATGGTGCTCGAGAAAGGAAACAGAAACAGTGAGTTTTCTTCTAATTTTTCTCTTTTTTCTTTTCTTTTTTTTTCTTTTTCCTTTCAAGAAGCTTTCTTCAAACTTCATTAATCTTCAAAGTTTCCCCTTTTAAATGGGTGGCTGGCATATGCATTTTTGCAGACTCATTTCACGTCTCTGGAGTTGTTAAAGAGTGCAGCCGCAGCCCCAGTTCACTTGTGTGGCAATGAACTTCCCATAGAAATGGGGCTTCTAATAAGTGGCATTGTGCTGGAAGGTGCTAATGACTGCCATCAATCAGAGGGCTGGTAAAAGTTGTTCCCCTCCTCCCCCCAGACTAAATGAGACTGCAATTAAATGCCCTTTTGTTGAGTGATAGCTGAGACAATAGAAATCAATGTCCAAAGCACAAACCCGAATGGCAAGTCTTAAGTATAAGCTAAGCCATGTGTCCCAAGCGATTGGCATGTTGATTTGCTTACAGCTGAGGGTGTATATGAAAGGAATAACCGGGAGCGCAGGCAGCAGGGGAAGCTGTAATGCTCTTTGGAGTGCGGCCAAATCACAGCACTTGTTGGGAAGGCCTCGCGGTGGGGCTGCCTCGGCTGTGTGCAGACCAACAGCATACATGGGACCCGGAGCAGACTCTGGCACAAGGTTGACATCAGAAGATGGGATGCCAAGTGTGTTCATGGTGTGTTTTTATGTTGGTTGCTGAAGAACTGGCAATATCTGATACGGTATGAAGCCCACTGCTACAAACTTTGCCTTCTCTGAGAGCGCTTCACACTGCCTGGGTGAGATGATAATCGATGCTGTTACTTCAGGATAGGATTTAGCATAGTGGCAAGACACATCGTGGGTTGGAGTCCCTGCTGCTCCAGATGCCATTGCTTTGCACCTGAGTGCTTACAGGTGCAAGATCTGCTCTTGGGTAATTCCACTGGTTTTAAACAAACAAACAAAAAATCAACCACTGTCACCAACGAACAACAGACTGCTCATAAATTTATTCTAAATGCAAACAACCTTTTGAGACCCCTTAATATTGCTTGGTAATTTTGACCAAAAGATGTGCAGTTCTTTAAGCTGCTGAGTGTGTGCTGCCTGTCTTCCTGCCTCCAGACCTTCTCCAAAGCTCACTGATGTCACTAAGACATTTCCTTTTGACTCCAGCATGCTACTCGCTGTCCTGCCCTTGCTTTATTGCCTTGCTGAAAGGGCCTTAAGTTACTTGTGTGCACAGGGCTGCATTGTCTTTAATCTGTGTGGGGTTTTTGTTTTTGTTGTGGTTTGTTGGTGTTATTTGTTGTTTTTTAATTTTGTGCAAAACTGTAAATGCATTGAGAACAAGAAGTGATTGCATTTGCTAATGGCAAGGCCCACTGCTGCCTTGCAGTTTATATGCTGTTGGCAGGGACTGGCTGCATGGTGCTTCACAGCAGCTCAGCTAAAATGAGAAAGTCTTTAAGTTTATCTTTGAAGAGATGTTACAGTAAGAAGTTATTTCACTTGTGTGCCTGAAAGGTATTGTACACAGATGAGCAGGGTCATCTGAAGGAAAATTTGAGTTTGTTTTAAAGAAAATATATCTGTTTAGAGATTTTGGTATTGAACTGGTTCTGTGGAGTTCCATATTTATCACAGTTCTTTTGGAGGCTTGAACAAACTAGAAGTCCATAGAAATCAGCTGACATTAGAAATAGCCTCATACACCTACCTGTTGGTGGTTCTTGTCCTTATCGCTCAGTGGTAAGATTCTGTCTCTGTTTTTTGTCCCAGTCATGGAGCTCTCCCATGCTGAGTCCCCTTCCTCACTCTCCCTGGCTCTGCTCAGTTTTGAAACCTGTATTCCTCAGTGCTCACATCTCACCTTTATAGCGTTGACACTGCTTTGAACGACACTTCATAGTCTCACTTTCTGTGTGTAAGTTCAGGTGTTTTTCTCTGACATTATCTCTGGTTCTAGCCTTGACTTGCACCTTACCTTTGCATCAGATTCTCTACTAAAATAAGGAAAAGCAGATGATGCAGCAGTACACTCCCATGTTACCAGTGTAACACTTCAATCCTTTCAATAAGGACTTTGATTCATTGATCTCTTTTTTACTGTTACTATTACAGATTAAAAAAAACCAAACAAACAAAAAAAAGAACCATTCTTATCAATAAATATGGTAACGTATTTGACAATATGGCCAATTTATCTCGGGATGAATATAGGCATAGAAAGGGCAAAAGCTATTTGTTCTGGTTAATGGTTTATATTTACTTATTCAGTGTGTAATTTTGAATAATCATAGATTAGCTTTTTTTAAGTATTTGCTTCTATACGGCAAACCTTCAGCAGTCCAATGAAGCAGAGCCGTTGACTGCGATTTGATGTGTCCATTACCTCCTGCAATTGCTGTGGAATACAATGGGGTAGCATGCAGACTTCAGAGCTGTCGTGACAGGTATTAAGAATGTGTCAAATCCCAGTGATGACTGATAACATATCTGTCATTTGTGATGGGATTATTAGGAAGAGGAATGCCACTAGGAGAAAGATACTCTGGGAAGAAAAAAGGGGGGGGGGGGGGGGGAGGGAAAGATAGGAGAAGAGAGGATTTACTGTTCTTCAGAGCTGCCTCATTTAATTAAGCTTTGTCTAGTCCATAAACAAATCTATTAACTTACTGACTACTTTGGCAGTTCACACACTTTAACGCTGCAGCAGTAATTTGAGACAATTCAGGTTTCTTTTTGGTGGATAGTTGCACTGTAAGTATTGTGGCTAGTGTAATATTGCTATCTATTTTATCTTCTAATTGAGAATTTAATAGAATGCTGTGGCAGACAGAATTCTTTGGGCACATACAGCATCTTCTGCATGGAAGATCTTTCTAGTCTGCCAGCACCAATTGATTTGCATTCTTTGGTTAGCAGAAAACACATGAACTATTGTGGGTTTTTGTTGTTTTGTTTGTTTGTTTTGCTTTGTTTTTAAATTCAGAGTGTGCATCTTGTGTGAGCATGGAAAGGAGGCTGCTTTTTGTGTCACTTGTAAAATTAGGTTCTGCTCAGTAGGACAAGGGTGCATAATGCACAGTCAAATTCCTTTCAGGTATTTTAGGCCAAGCCATAATCACATCTAAAAGCAGATAAATATTAAGACAGAAGAAGCATCTTTTTTCTGCTTCGCCTGACAGTTAGGCAATGCCAGGACAGAGGAGGTGACCTACAGGCTTCTTGCTGTTGGTATCTTTGGTGTATGAGTACCTTCATGAGCAGCAGAACCAGTGTAGCTATCCCATCAGATCCTCTACATGCAGAGTTCAGTTTGTATTAGATGTCAGGAATGGGGAAACTTGAACCACAATGAGCTCAAACAACTGTGCTTAGCTGTCATATGCTCCCATAAATCCCCATTCAGTAGACTAGACTTCGAATAAGGACTCATAAAGACATCTTAGATGGTCTTTTCAACCAATCTTTTTTATGAAAAAGGACTTGATCTGGGTCTCTGTCCCTTCTATGTAGGACTTATCACCTTACTAGGGTATCACATTCCCTCAGTGGAGGTCAGCCCCATGCCCAAATGGACACTTGGGTACAGCTGAACAGCTCCTGGAGGGTCGCTGCCTGGTTGGATGTGTCCAACTGTAGTGGTTGCCAGCTTGGGTCATCCAGCTGGTGGCCTTCAAGGCTGATTGATGCCTCACAGATGAGTGGCTGACGGTCTTGGATTTGGGAGGCACACAGAGAGGTGTAGGCCTCTGTTCAGACCAAGCTGCAGCTACTATAATGATTCACTGTTATTTAAGCAATGAACTCTGTTCCTGACAGTCTTTGATGGCAAATCAGCTACAACAAGCCATCCACGTCTGGGTAGCCAGTCAGTTGTCTTGCAGAAGGGCCTACTGGGACAAGGCATGATGCCACAGCATGCTGGTTAGCTTGTGAGGCTGTGTTTATGTTTTGGGTGTAAGCACAGGCCCCACACTGCTGGGATGGGAGATGGCCAAAGCCGAGGTACCTGCTGTCCAGGCCGATACCTCATGCTTACTTCAGTGAAGAGCACACACATGGTAGTTGCAGAACACCCTAGCTCCAGAGCAAGTTCATACCCTGCTTACCTCATTGGCCCATCCTGTGCCCCCAGGAAAGGCCTTTTTTTTTTTCTTCTTTTTTTTTTTTCCTCCACTTTTATAAATGTGTGCTTATCCCCCCCCCACAGAGCCTTGGCTGAGCAGGGACTATGGAGGAATCTGCTGCGAGGACTACAAGTTTTGCTTTGTAATACATCATGTATTGTGGCTTAATTCATTTTCCAAGGTTGTTCTGAAGAGGGCTCGTGGCAACCATCCCAAAACAACAAGGTATTTGGGTACCTCAAACCAAAGCTGGTTGAGCTTAAGAATTGTTAAAGGAGGCAGCTTTTGTTTTTTAATTTCCTCCAGAAGCTAAACTCAGCATTTCTTCAAAGGAAGCTGAACTGAGCACCCAGAAATCATTAATTATACTTTAAAATCTGGACTTCAACTTTTTTTATACATAGATTACCATCTAGCATGTTAATGTGTCTTACCATCTGGCAGTGCCTTATTTCATACCAATTAAATGTGGTTTTGTAAAGAGGAATGGCTCTGGAGGACAGCACTCAACCAAAGGAGCCTTTCCCCATTGATCATAGGTTTGGTTTTGGCCCAGAGCGGACATGGCGCTGATGTTGGTGTATATTGATCATGGGTAGCTCACAGTCTCTTTGATGTGCCCACCCTGGGAGGAGAAACCATTGCAAACAGGGACTATTGGCAGCAGTCACAGGCTATTTTTCTCCCGTGCTCTCACATCTTTCATCAGCTCCCATATGTAATAGATTTATGAGGTGAATGAGTTTTCTGTCCTGGGAGAGCGCTATGGTACAGTAAGCATGAGCTTGGAGTGCTTCTCTGAGGGAATCTGTTTCTTCCCTGTGTTCTCTCTCTCTTCCTCCAGTTCTCCTGACTTTCCCAATTTAAAAAAAGAAACAGCAGTTCTTATCTGGGAGGTATTGCAGAAGTGGACTTGGGACTCAGCTATTTCTTTTTTTATTATTATTTTGCTGTACACGACGTGTCCTGAGATAACACAGAAAATCAGGAGTCTGCGGGAGTCATCTTTGAAGATCATTGAACTCGTAATAAAATTCCTTCTAGGGTCCAAGATCAACACCGCATGCGCAGTCTCTCTCCTGTTGTTTGTGTGCTCACACTTAGCTGTAGTCTACTTCTTGATTTATGTTTTTTATTCAGTGATAAGACTAGAATCATCCTTTGAGAACCGATCCAAACCACCATTACCACTCAAAAACATGGATATCTTAAAAAAAAAACACAACAAAACATACAAAAACAATACAAAAAAAATTGAATCTAACTCTGGAGGTCTTCATACTTGAATGAAAATTGATTTACGTGCTTTTTTAGAACAGTAAAGTATTTTGAAAAATCTTAGAAATTAGCAGTGGTGGTGATTGTTGTTTGTGGAAGGGGAGTTGGAAACAAAATGTTGCAAAAGTACTTCTTGCTGATAGCAAATAAAGCCCAATGGGAGATTTTTGCTTTCAAAATATGTAACTGTTGACATAGGATGTTTGTTAGAATATTTTTAGTGCTGATAACAAAAATCAGCACTCATTGAAATTTTGGTAATCTTGAATGGAAACACATGTTAAGCTCTTTGTTAAGCTCCATGTCTGTGCACTGGATGGTAATGTTACAATATGTAGGAAGGGTTTTTTCTCAGCCGAGACTTTTCCCTGTTGTTTACATCTCTAATCTTTTTGTATTGTATTTGGAGGAGAGGGAACGAGAGAGATTTGGTCATAAAGAGAACAGTATACTTCAGAAGTGTCCGATAAGATTTTAAGGTGGTGTTTATAAGTTGCGTGGTTGCACTAAGCCTGTGCTAAAGCTCAAAAATCTGTACTTGTTTAATTGTGGTGTAAAACGTTGTTATTATCATATGAAAAGCACCGTGATGCCTTGACTTGCGTGATAAAATAAGAATCTGTTCACGGTAATGACCATTAACTCACTGACAGGATGATAAAGAGATTACAGGGTTCAGCTTCCCACTCACAAAGAATTGGTTGGTGCACGTGCTATTCTGCTGGTCCAACGTGGGTATGTTGCAGAACAGTCATGGAAAACATTTTTAATATTTCTAATGTGCTACCTGACAGCATGATCTCTACAGTATACAATTTTCTGTTCCTCTGACCTCTTACACACCAATTGTATTGGCAAAACACTAATTAAACTGGAACAATGTATTTATTGTGACTGAAAGTTGCTTTTATCTCGGTTTCTATTGTTCAGGTTCCAGAACAGGAATGAAAGAGCCTACTTAAGGATGCTCTCCGAGCTCCAGTTAAAGATGGCTTTGTTTAGAACTGCCAAAAAGTACCTGCAAGCTGTAAAAGGAGAACACTTCTTCTATGCAATTTCAATCTCTTGAGAATTGCTGCAAAATGGTCTGTGTTAAAATTAGACTACACTAACTGTGGAAGTGAACTAGTCTCCAGCATGAACCTTCAGTGTGTTTTGCTCTTCCTTAAATAGACTTTGTGTCACTTGGTAGCACTTCAGAAAGGTGGTAAATCTTTGAGTAATGCAAAGAAAGGTGGGACCTCATGGAAATTCAGTGGAAATCTTACTGATATGATAACCTGTGATGGCCTCTGGGAAGGGAATTATTGACTTTCCAGAATGCAATTACTGTCAGTGAATACCTGAGTGCCCTGAAGAGAGAGCAGTGTCCCTGGAATTGGCAGTGACGTAGTGATGGCAGTGACCATCATCTAAAGATCTTCAAGTAGATGGAATATCTGGGCAACTATGGATAAAACCTCGAGTTCAGGATCCACCAAAGTCACATTCCTCATGAAAGACAGCATTCGTGTTATTCTTAGTGGTGTGTGAGATGCTTTTGTTCCCTCTATCTCACCAGCATTGCCTTACATGCAGTTATATGAAGTAGAAATGTTGCTGTAAGGTACAGGGCAGAGAATTAGAACAGAAGAGAATGTGAGAACAGCACCTCCACCCTCTTGTAGTCCATAAAGAAATTCCATGCCAGCATTTACAAGGGGTGATCACATCAGTCTGAGGAGTTGGGTGATGCCTTGAAAAATGGAGGGACCCTGTTCAAATCCCGCTAATACTAGAGGAGATCAGATGACCTTTAACGGACAGGTAGAGTAAATTCTCACATTAGTACGTGCCTGGGAGACTTTGCTGCTGCTCCACTCTAAGTTCCCACTTGTCCATATTCAACTGAACTTGGATAGCGTGGAGATGGGCATTAATATTGTGTGTGTGTTTAAAGAGCCTATCCTACCAGATGTTTCTGTTCCCTGTTCTGTTCTCTGTGAGCTTAGTTCCTTCAGGTGACAGGCATGCGTGCTGAAATTTGACATTAGGATATGCCAACATTCACTGGCCGGGATAAAATTTGTTCAATTTTCTCTATGCAGAATATAAATGGCAGAGATAGAAGCCTGTAAATTACTTAAAAGGCACTGTATGGTTTAAAACTACTATGCTACCCTACAGTTATCTGCAAGGTCTACTCTGGAGTCAGCCAGCTGTATACTTACTTATATTACTGTGCTTCATATCTGGCAGTCAGAAATGATGTTTATTCTTTTCTTCCTGATGGGAAAACCATTCACAGTCAATAAACTGTCAAGCTACTCTTTTGTCATCATTGCTACCTATTTATATTCTTTCACGTTGAGTCTCCTCGATCTTGCTAGCCTAATGGGTTAGATTCTTTTACAAGAATTTTCCAGTTTCTTGATCACAGACAAATTTACTTATCTTTTTTTTTCTTTTTTTTTTTTTTTTCCTCTTCGTGAATGAAATGCTTCTTGGTGAAAATATAAATGCAGAGGAAACTGAAAAATTCAGATTTTCTTCACAGTCATTGGAAAAAAATAGGCACTTCTGGACTGTTCCTTAGCACACAGTTTTAGCTCTCCACCTAGGAGAAGATTAATTGCATTCTACAAGTGCCTGTTTTTCTCAGCTGATAAACAGAGGTTAGATGGCTCACTGAGATAGCTATTTCCACATTGTTGGTATGTAATTTTAGGAAAGATGCTCTTCAGCATTTTCAGTTTCAGCAATGAATAGCACAGCTAAGCAAGGACCCACATCCCCTCCACTGTGTTTCTGTTTAAAAACGAACAGAAGGAGACCAAAAGCAATTTTGCACATTCCGGTTCACATTGCAAAGTTGATCTGTGAGGTCTTATCTTTCCCCTTACTATTTTATTTTTTTTTTCACTTGAATGCAAACTTGGCTACAGAAAGACTGCCTTAAAGTTTGACTGTTCAGACCGAAGTTGGATCTGGTGAAGTACTGCAAAACCAAATAGGCTGTCTATATTCTTTTCCCTAGAAATACTGCATGCAAGTGCTGAGAAAGCTTTACCAAATATATATAGTAAACAAATTATTTTTTCTCTAACATTAGCATTTTCCCAGCTGTGTTTGGAGAACTCCATACAAACTGACTCAGAATAAAGCAAAGAATGGAATGTTCTGTTTAAGGTGAAAATGATCATAGCTTCTGCCTTCCGTGAATTTGCATTGAAGGCTGAGGGTTATCAACAACAAAGTTGTCTGACACATAATGAAGATGGTCCAAAAGATGCTTCCAAGTTTTGCACAGAAAGCAAGACTGGTGAATATATACAACAGCACCAATTTATATATTTGTAATGCAAACAAAGGAGTTTTCCTCCATATCGGTGCAGTTGCCTGCCTATGTTTAGTCTCAAGGAGCGCTGTATTTCTCTTATATGAGGGAACATGATATTCTGTATTATGCAGTAAGTAATGTTGTGCTCCTGAGGCTAAAGCTATAAACAGCTTTGGTGCTGGAGGCCATCAACGTTGTGAGGCAGAGCTGGCAGAGCAGGGTGTCTGAGCCCTCCTCATCCCTTCAGTGCCAGCCCTGCTGCCACCTGGAATTATTTGAGCTGACCTCTGATCAGCCACAGTGCATAAGGAGAATTGCAGTAGGAGATCATTTATTTCACAGACAAAGAAGTAACCTTGTGGAAAAAATGGCCAGGGGGCTTTTGAGTGCTCCTCACCTCTGGCTGCATTGGCTGGGGGCACCAGACATCGTGGGAAGTGGCAATATGGCACAGCTCCAGCTATGGTTTGAAGGAAGAGCGTGTTCAAAGTGACAGTGATGTGTGAGTTTCAGTCCTTAAAGGCTGTTACTTTTGCTTTAATTCCTTCTATTACAGGATAGGGTTTTCTTCTGGTCACTAAATGTCCTGTCTCTGTCTCTGTTGTGCTGCTTTGCTGGCCTTGATGACAGAGAGTCTATTTAGCACTGTGTTTTCTTTTCTTTTTTTCTTTTTTTTTTAATTAGTGTGCATATTTTTACAAGACAAGTTGATTTGCTTGGTCTGTGTTATTTGTGAATTAATTTTATTCATTTTCTTTCTTAACTAAATAATCGTTGCCTTTTCAATTTCATTTCATTATGGAAGCTTTCCAGAGCTACAGTGCATGTGTTTGATTATAATTAATTGCACATCAACTAGTGATATATGTATATGAAGCTAATATCTTTTATTCATTTAGCACTGAAATGCACCTTTCCAAAGCTATAGGTCTATAATATTTTATTTAAGGGCTGTGACTCATGATTGCAGGCAGATTTATTTCACAGAATCATAGAATGGCTGAGGTTGAAAGGATCCTGAAAGCCCACCCAGTTCCAACCACTGCTGTGGGCAGGCTGCCACCCACCAGCTTGGGCTGCCCAGCGCCCCATCCAGCCCTGCCTGGAACACCTCTAGGGATGGAGCACCCACAGCTTCTGTAGACAGTTGTGGCCTCGCCACGCTCTGAGTAAAGAATTTCCTCCAAACATCTAACCTAAATCTCCCCTCTTCTGGTGTAAAGCCATTGGCACTCTTTCCCTCAACCTGCTTACCACTTGATTTGATATAGCAGACACAGTAGCAGAACAAAGCTTAGATGTGTTGCTTTTCCCTTTTGAAAGGAATGTGAATCTGACTCAATTGCGTCCCATCTTTCTCTCAGGCTCTCCTTGGTTAAGATGTGAAGTTTCAGTTCCTCTGTCTCCAAGGGTAAAATGGCCCAAGTCAAGATCTCTGAAAAAAGGACTTGGTGTGGTGTCAGCCAGCTGGGTTGCCCAGGTCAGCACCTCTACTATTTCCCTGTGAGTCTCATTTGAGCTGGCTGATGTGGGTTCTCCCAAATCTTGCCCCTAATTCACCGGCCTAAGTGTGCAGTTATTTTTTAGACTTAAATAGAGCAGAAGGAGATTCGGACACACATCTTTACTTGTGAACCTCTCCCCATATTTCTGACAGTTCTGGTTTGTTTGTGGCCTTTTTATCAGACAACAGTTGGTGTCCTTTTCCTGTCCTTCTGCTCCCAGCACACAGCAGGTCTCTCCAGGCCCAGGGCAGCTCCGCTGTCCTGAAGCACTGTCTCCTTTGATCTGCTTTCCCCAGGTTTGGCAAACAGCCCTGCCAGCAGGATTGGCTTGAGGAATCTTTCAAAACTACAAGCCTGGCTAATTTGTGAGAGGGGAAGCACTGGCTATTGTTTTACCTTTCCTGCTGAGGTACCTCACTCACTTTTTATGGCTTCCATCTGGTTTTTAACTGTGTGTTTGGGCAGGCAATGAAACAAAACAGGACATGAAGAAGAGCTGAGGGAGCTGGGCTTGTTCAGTCCGGGAAGTGAAGGCTCCAAGGGAGACCTCATTGCAGCCTTCCAGGGAGCTTCTAAACGGAAGGGAGACTGACTTTTTACATAGTCCGATAGTGATAGCATGAGGGAGAATAGTTTTAAATGAAAAGAGAGGAGAATTAGGTTAAATGTTTGAGGAAATTTTTCACTCAGAGGGGTGGTCAGGCCCTGGCACAGCTGCCCAGGGAAGCTGTGGGTGCTGCATCTTTGTAGGCATTCGAGGCCAGGTTGGATGGGATCCTGGGCAGCCTGAGCTGGTGGGTGGCAGCCTGCCCGTGGCAGGGGGTTTTAACTAGATGGTCTTCAACATCCTTTCCAATCCAAACCATTCTGTGATTCTATGAAGAAAAAAGATGCAATGGTTGGTCATTAGAGAGGTAGTAAAAGCTTGTTTAGTTCAGTCTAGGCTAATGTAGTTGTTTTCTTCCCTCACAAAACCTAACTAAATTTATATGGTAGGAAGATAGTACTTGACTTTAATTTAATGCCCTGCCCTGCCTGACCTCAGAGACCAAATCTGTTTGCCACTCTACCAAGTTACCTTTCACCCATAGTTTCCAAACACTGCCCAGACATTTAAAAACAGAAATGATAATAGCAGAGAAACAACAATTGCTTAATTCATTTTTGTTTGTGTCTACTGTATGTTTTATCTGCAAGGAGGTATCTGCAGATGTGTCACATTGCAGTTACCTGTTGAGGTGGTTCTATTTTAGTCTCCTCCTGGGAGGAGGATGTCCTGTAATCATGGTCAGAGTTCTCACTTCTTCATGCATGGACTTCCTTCAGTTCAAACCACCTCTTAGTGATGTCTGATGCCCTCTGAAATCTTTTTATGTTTTGTTTTGGTTTGGTTTTTTTGCTCTGTATATGGCCTAAACATATGCTGCTCCATCTCACAGAATAGTAGTTCACAATGGCTAAGGTTTCTGAAACTCAGCTACATGTTTGTGGCTAGGACCAGCACTTCAAATATGTCTGCACTGGATGCCAGCACCATACAAAAATGTTTCTTCTGATGTTGACATCTGGATTCTAACACAACTCTAGTGCATCCAAATTTTTTGTTTCCTTTGCATTTCTCAGCTTGAAAATGGGTCAATGGAGAAAGTCTATGTTCCAGTTAAACCTATAATGGATGCTGAGAAAAGTATGTAAACTGTATATCACTTCCAAGTTTCTAGCTAAATAGGATTGCTCCCTCCACCCTTTTGCTATTAATAACTTTTTTTTTTTGCCTTGCTGTTTTCTCTACTGCTAATAACATGGAAAAAATGCAGCTCAGTCATTTGGAAAGTAAAAATATCTTGCAGGGACTCCCAGCTGGCTAATAAGAGGTGAAGTTTTAAATAAAACAAACAAAAGAACCCCACCAGGCTAAGTGCTGAGATTTTACTCTGGCAAAATCCTGTGGACTTTACAGGCTATTTGCTTAAGTAAAAATGAGAGAAAACTTTAGGACTTCATGATGTGGGGCAGCATAGAGATGGCTGCTGACTGCTTCCTGTTTAGCTAGTTTTATACAGTCACGTATCCTCTGCTTTATCTGCCAAAGACAGTAGTTTGTAATTCAGACCGCCAAGAGACAGCTTCTTTGAGGATAGCAGAATTAAAAATATTGCTTCTTTTTTGGCAAACCAGCAACGTTCTTGTGTGTGTATAAGAAACATGGACTGGATATTTTTGGATGCTTGCTAATTCAATTCAGCTGTCCTTGTTTTGTTTGCTTGATTTGGGAAAGTAAAAGAAAGGAAACTATATGAAATTGCAGAAAAGTCATGACTTGTGAAGCTGCAGATCACCTTGTTCTTATCATGTCTGTATATCAAGAAATCAGTCATTTGCTGTCTATTTCAATTTGTAATTCAAAATGTGCCCCTGTGATGGGTGCACCAATTTGGTTTCATCGAAGTATTCATCTGAGGATAATATCTCCTGCACTGCCATTATACCAACTCTTGTATTTGCAGTGTCTATTTATCTTTGTGTTTAAGAATTTACTTACACAGAAAAAGGTGGGAAAGCTTATGGTCAGGAAAACATTTTTTTTAAAGTGGCAACAAGTCTTGTTGAAAATACTGCTGCAGAAACTCCTATCAGGGATGATGCTCCAAACCCTGAAGCAATTGTACACTATGAAAGTAAAATCACATTTTCATGAGATGATTGATGGATTTCCATGCCCAGAAAGAGATAATGGGTACAGTTGGAGAATAAGCTGTGGCTGCTTTTCATCTTTACCCAGAGGCAGCTGTTTGGTGGCTTCCTTTAGTGAGAAGAGCAGGCTGGAGCAGAGAAGATGCCAACCCTGTGCACTGATATAAAAGGGTGAATTATGGTGCAGGAGGAGAAAAGGGAAAATGAAAGTCAGAGAAGCAAACACAGGGAAGAAGGATAAAAATCTCCTTGAAATGATGTGAAGCCCAAGAAAATCTCTCAGCCTCTGAAGATAAGTGTCTACTCTTTGTTCTAGGCTTTGGTTTTGTTTCTGGGGGTGCTCAGAATTTCACATCATGTGTCTTTTGTTACAGCTGAGTGAGAGGTTATCTTCATTTTGAGAGGTCTCTTTATTCCCACTGAGAAGGTGGTTACTCAAGGAGAACCTTAAAACCCCACTGAGTCTTGGGATCCTAACAGATAGTCCCAGTATATTAAACATCATAAGCTTTCTTTTAGGATGATGTGTTTCTATTGCTCGTTTATGACTAGCAGGAGATATATTTTCTATGTTGCATCTGTTAGCAATCAATACCTTAGCCCATGGCGTTCTAGAAATTGTACCAAAACCACAGGTTTAGTGTGCTTAGGAGCACTTTGAGGTTCTTGACAGAACTGGATCATTTTAATTGATATAATGAAGTCAACATGCTGTACAAACAAGAGGGAAACTGTTTTCAGGTCGAGGCACATTAGTTTGCCAGTAGTAAAACCTAAATTGCAATATATTATGCAGCCATTCCTAGAAGATGAGAATTGATGAAACTGTGTAATAAGTTCCTGCTCCGAGTGCTGCACTCTGGTTTCATACCTCTTCCAACCTGCAGCTTCCCTTGGAGCAGCACAAGCCTGAAAAGTGGAGGCAGAAACCAGGGACTTTACTAAGGGATCTTGGCTAAGTGTAATGTTGGTAGTACACTGCATTCCGGATGCAGAGAGGAAGTGATGATTAAAGTGCTTTCTTCAATGATGATAAATTCAACTGGCATAGCCTGCTGGTTTTGCTCTTGGGATGCTGATTTTTTTTTCTCCCATCTTTTGTGTCTCAGCAGGCAGTATGTGGGTTAAGCTTCCTATGGGTGACTGCGATTCTGAGCGCTTGCTTCATAGCTAAAATTGGAGCACAGTTGAGAGGCAGGAGGCATCTGTGGGATCCTGCCTGCTTCTAAAATATGTTTCCAAAGTTGCTAATCCACATAAATCACCTAGCCCTTCAGGGACAGCTGGGTTTGTTTTAAACTTGCTAGGTATGATACAGTGTTGGAGTAGAGTAAACAGTCTGTCCACTGCAAGAAAGCCGAAAGGAATCTCAAGACTGCAGCAGAACAGCCTTTACAAAGCAGATGCAACACTACTACAGCACTAAATTAATGTTCTTGGGGCCAGCTGTAAGCGGAGGAACAACACAGCCAGCACCAGGCACACTGGGCATCCCCAGGCTGCTCGGCCCTTCCTAGCATCTCACCACCTCCACTCCTTCCTTGGAAAGGAAAACAACTCCTTGTTTTCCTTTTCCTCCTTAGTTGGCCCAACCCTCCCTTTCCCTGGAATTCGGAATCGTTGAGTTTGCTGTATTTGCTTTCCTTGTGCCTCCATCCCTTTTCCTTTGCCGCATCTGTTAGGGGCTGCTGGAGCAGTCATTGCCTGCCAGCCGGCTCACCGTGCCCTCCTGCTCAACAGTCAGCTCTGCAATGGATATTAATATGGCCTCACATCATTTCTGGTATAAAGATACCAGCTTAGTGTTGGTGATAATCCATCACAGCCCTCGAATGCTTCAGAACTGTGTGGATTAAAGCGGTAGGTTGGGCACATCTTTTTTTTTCTTAGTCTGGTGATTGTTAAACCAGATGAAAGGGTAACAAGTGGTTAAAACAATGTCAGATGGTTGGCTCACGGGAAGTTTAATAGCATAAATACCCAGGAATAATTTGAAAGGCGTCTCAGGTAATATGAAGATGTATATATCTGCTAACTGCTTGGGAAGAACTAATTGAAAGGGAATGCTGCCTTGTTAGCTGAGCAGGCTAGCATCAGAAACCTGCAGCCGGCTTTTGAAACTTAGCAATTTTTTCCAGACTAACCTATTATGAAGTTATTCTTTGGAAAGCAGCCTCAGAAGAAGGACAAGTGTTTGGATAAATTAGCAGCTTTCCTATGTATTGCAATTGCATTCTGGGGTTAAATCTTACTCCAAGAAATGAGGTTCTTTCTTCCCCCCTGCCCCCTCCGCACTGGATACTGAACAGCATGCATAAAATTTTTTTGGATAGGAAAAAACCTCATGAGTAAAACATTATGAACAATGCTTACATTTGTGCAAGTATTTGTATAGTTTCATAAATTCCACAAAATTGCTAGCATTTATTCAGTAAGAGTCACCGTCAAAGGTTCATCACGAAAAGGAGTACTCAAAAATGTTCAAAATGGGAAGGGCACCTTTGAACATATCCTCCTGTACGGAAGGGTGGGCATCTATTTCACATTTTGGTAATGAAACTGTTGCAACATGTGAGAGGGAGGAGAGGTAGGACTTGAGTAGATGTTTATAAGGCTGAGCACTGGGTAATAATAGAGCCACCTTGCTGGAGAGAAACCACCCTGACTTAGCATTACTTTGATTTGTTCCTGTTTTGGGAATCTTGGGGATGATTTACCACTTCTTAAAACTACAGCTCCTCAAGTAGAGAGGAGGAGAGTTTCCAAAATTAGGAGAAGCACTTCAATCCCACCATTTGCTCCTAAAGATGGGGATTTACAACCATTGGAGCAGGCAGGCAAGCAGCCTGGGCAGTATGGCAGCTGTGTAGGTGTGCTGCTATGTGCATCCAGTAGGTCACTGCATGGTTTCAAAATCTGCAGTAGCACCCTAGTTTTGTAGGAGGGGAAGGGAAGGCACAAATACTCCTAGTGTGAGGAAGGATGTACAATTCTTATTCTCTTTTTCAAGATGGCTTTGTATTTGAAACAGTAATCCAAACAAGTGTGCAGATCAAACTGAATGCATACAGTGAAAGTTAACACTTTTTATAATTATTACTGTCTTGCTGGAAAACAGAAAACACTGTAAAATAGCATACTGTGATTCAGTGGCCTAAACTTACTCTCAGATATCCCAATTTTGCATCACGGTTTGTCTTCCAAGGGCTGATAGCAACCTACTGCAGTGCCTGATGTGAAAAATAAGAGCAGATTATCTCACCATTCTTGAAAAAGAAATGCGTAATGGCAAACTGCAAGTCAGCGTTGTGATCGTAGATGTACAATTAAGGTGGAACAGTACATTTCTTTGTGGTTATGAAATGTTTTATGCACGCCTGATTATGATTAAATATATATAAGAATTAGCATATTATGGTTCAATCATCATGGGTCAGCTATCAATGTGCAACTTTCTTCCTTCGAATGAGCTGTAAGCCACAGCCTGTGGAAGTGTTTTTAAATAAAATATTTATGCATTTAGTGTTCACCACCGTTACTGATTTAGACTCATCATTGGAAAACAATGTTCTATCTATTCTGTGTTGTTACAGCATAAGTGCTGCCATTTGACTTTATAAACACCAATAAAAAAAGAAATCAATATTTTTAATTCTTTTTTTGTTTTTAAAGAAACATGCCATAATACTTGCCAGTCTCCTGTAGTATCCGCAGCCTCTGCGCAGCTGCCTTGTGATTGAAAAGAAGATTGCTCTGAAATTAAGCTTGGCACTCTTAAGTGGGTAATTGGGAAAGGAAGCCATAAATTGTTTCTTCACCAGACAACTTGCAAGATTGAGAAATCAGTTGTAGCAGAAGGAGGCTGGGTTTTGTTTTTGTTTTTATTAATAGGGCATTTTGAATAGTGAAGATGTGGGGAAGTGAAAATGTTAAAAAACAAACCAAAACAAAACTCACAACGTTTTGTCTAATGTTAGTAAGCAGTTTTTGTCGTAGCAAAATATGTATTTAAGCAGTATCTGCATTTAGCACACTTATTAAATGAAATGTACAGCATCAATATTAGGGCACCCCTTGAGGGCAGGCACCTTTTCGCTTATCAAAAATATTATGATTTTACGTAGCATCTCGATGCATTACTTATTCCATTTCAGTCTCTTATTAGTGCCTTTGGGGAATGAGGAGCTTTTTCTCTAGAAGTTGCTAACTGTACACTCTTGGTATCAATCTTGTCTATTTTTCATAGCTGCCTCGCATCTTAGTGCTACCAGGGGATTTCCAGGTGGTTTTTGCCTATGCAAAAGCATTTTTTCCCTCGCTGCTGTTCTCCTAACAAGAATATGGAACAGTTGGGAGAATATTTTCCTGTCGACTCCCTTGCTGATCAGTAAGGGAGGGACTGTGTTTCTTGCAGGGGAGAAGATACAAAAGCTGATGAATCCTCTGTGAAGAGAATCTAATTTAATGTTTGGAAGTTGCTTGACCAGATATTATTGGCTTGATGGATGACAGTCCCTCTGGAGTATATACAGATAAGCTGCCTTCATTATTTATGGGCATTCATTAAAGTAAGCAGCAAAAACCCTATTGATCTTCCAGATTCACCTCTGTGGAATTAGAGTCCATTGTCCTAAGTGAAAGTTCAGAAAGATGTCTTTTATGAGAATATAATACCAAAACATTGTAACATTGTATGTTACAGTATAAACAGATAAACAATATTTTTTCAAAGCATGCTTTTTCCATCAGAATCTGATTTTATGGAAGATGATGAAAAAAATGTAGCTATCCAGAGATCCAAGTTACTCAAGAGTAAATGTTTCACTTTAAAAAAATGAATGCCTGCAATCCACACTACATCACGTCAGGGTATTAAATTAGAAATTAAGCTATGCTGGAGAGGTACAAATTACTTTATCCAGATTAGAGCTATCCTTGCCAATGTACAGTGCAACCAGAAGATTGTTTGCTAAGTTGTCTGATCTATGGAGCAGTCGCTCTGTAGAAGCTTAGGGGTGGAAAACAAGCAAAAAGTCTGCTGCCCTTCTGTGAGTGTGTGGTGTGCAGTGGATGAAGGGGAAATCCATCCCCTGCATGAGAAACGAGCCTCGTTTAGTTGCAGTGATGTCTACAAGATTTGTAGGTGCCAGCTAGCTCTTCAGAAGGACCATTCCTATAAAACATATTGGGGAGCTGCCAGAAAGCTTGAGCAAATTTTGGAGAGTGCCAAGCCACATGTCTGCCATCCTGTTCCCTTCCCTTGAATTTCTTAGCTAGATCCCTTCTGTTTTCATAGAAGCTGGGAATATGCAAGTAAGCAAACAATACTCTTAAGTAGATTTTTTTTGTTGCATCTAATGCAGATACAGCATAGCAGGATTGACTGGGAGGAGAAGAAGGGAAAGCGTGGAGAGTACTTTAATTAAGCAAGTTAAATTTGCCCTTTCTGACATAAAGTATCTTTCTTTTCATTCCCATATGTACATCATTTTTGTTATATTTTTTTTCAGTTGATGCTCATATGCTCCTTGTCATTGCACTGTTGAAGTGTCTCTTGTTCTCGATCTGCGCTCACCCCCTTCTGTCTCTTTTCTATCTTTATACGCTTTTCTTTCCAACCACACATCCTGCTGGATAACACGTTAGGAACCAGCCACGTGCTCCTCGTTCCTTCCAGAGAAGCAGTGTTGCAGTGTTCCAGACAAGGACACTCATTTATTGTCTTTAGCAGGACAAACACATCTCCTACGTATACAGGTTGCCTCAGTGAGACTGTAGAGGTAACAGCTCACAGCGGCAGTGCCAGGGCTACGTGTGAGAGTTGTAAGAAGCCTGCAGGGAGGCCTGGAGTTCTAGAGGCCCTACAGGGAGCCCTAGAGGCTTAATGGCCCAGAGGGAGGCAAAGAGTCTGCACCAGCACTGAGCGCCCTAGTACAAGACTTATCAATCCCCAGCTTTTTTTGGCAGTGGGCTTAGTACTTAATAAGTGCTTAATACATAGCATTATTAATCATTAATGTTAAAACAAGTACACTTCAAGTCATGTTAAGTACCTGTAAGGCTTAATACTGAGCACTGTAAAATGCCTTACCAGCAAAAATGGCATGAACTTATTTTTGTCATTAAAAAGCAACACAGCTCTCCTGAATTGTGCTGAACATGCTATCACTTAAATGATAAAATAAGTGACTAAGAGATGTAAGATGTGGGAGGCTGCATGGGAGCCTGGGCAGCTTTGGGTTGATTTTAGCTTTCTCTAGTTTTTGGGGTGGAAAACCCCTAGGGGCAGGGAAGTTCCCCGTAGTAGCATGAAGCACACTGCCCGCCTGCTTTAAGGCCAACTGCTAGGCATCTCCACGGCAGTAATAATACCCAGATATATGGAAGCCAGATATCATACTGTATTGTGACTTTGGAATTTTAGCTGCTGCTTTCATTACTTGTTGCATGGCATAGAAACTTCTGTGCCAGTTTGAGAACAGTGGCCTTCAAGACGAATCTGTCTGTTCTCCAAATTTTGTAGTTGTCAAGAATTCCTCCCAGATTTCACATCTGGTTTTGGAAGAATGAGTGCACAACCAGCCACATTCTTCCTGCTTGAAGTGCTCTCGATGCGTGCTGCTGCCCATTCACCCTGGGGTGTGTGAATGTGCAAGAACTGCAGCCCAGAGTGCAGTTTGGTCATCTCTCTATCTTAAAGCCTGCAGGCAGATGTAAATCCTTATCAATAGCTTTCTGTCCTTTAGCAGCAAGATCGCAGCTCCTTGCCCTCCCTTAAACAGTTCCGGCACAAGAGTTTCCCAGGAGGTGTGGATGGCAGCTTCTGGCACACCAAACCACACTGACCTTATCAGTATAATTGCACATATTATGCTGCAAGTTTGCCTACATACAGAGAAGCAAAATATGCCATAAATGAACGACATCCTCTTTCAGTCAATTGAACAGCATTTTTAAAAATAAGCATTAAGTCTTCATGACTTTGTGTGCATAAAAGCTTGCAGTCACTCATCTTAAATGGTTTTGCTTTCCTTCCTTTTTTCCCCTTCTTTGTAGGTATTAGCTTGTCTGTGAAAACTAAGGCTTTCTCAGCAGAAAGGTGATGCACCCGAGTTCTCTAGCTGAATGTGTATGTTCTACTTGTCAGTTCCATTATAGTGTTTAAATAGTCAATGGTTTTATGATTAGATTTCAAATGACATTAATCATTCACTGGCTCTAGAATGCAAGCTGATCTGTATTTTTGTTGAGGGCTTGTGTAGATACTGAAAACTTGTTTCCCAGACACTGGTTAAGTAGAAAAGGCTGTAGCACAGTGCCAGCATCTCTCAGAGGGCTAATTTTGCTTGGGGACAAACCAGTTTTTATTTAAAAAAGGGGAGAGTGAAGTAAGTATGTCTCCTGATAAAGGCTTCTCCTATATTACAATAAAATGACATTAGACATATTCTTACTCTGTGGCTTTTTTGGACTTTTTTTTCTCCTTTTTTTCTTTTTTCTTTTTTTTTTTTTTCTGGTGGAGCAACGCATCCTGTTTCTATAAAGCCACAGTTGAACAGAGTTTGTACAGAGTACTATAGAGAGGAAAGATTATGGAGTAAGGAGTTCCCCTCTGATCAGAGAGGCTGTGCAGTATGTGGGATAGCCGTATCTCCTGTGCAGTGCAGGGAAAGGCTGCAGTCCAGTGGGAAATCCAAGCACCCCATAAGATCACCTCTGGCTGATCACCCCACATTTCCTCATCCTCTCTCTTGAGTCAGCCTGTGGCTTTCCCTCTGCAGCCCTACCTGCTCTGTGGCACAGACTGTTCGTGTCCTCCTTGGTGGTGGGTGCCAAACTGCTGAGGGTAGTTGTTCTTTATCATGGCATTGGTAACGCTCTGTCTTCTCATTTAATTATCTGGTTGTGCCTTACTTAGCGCTGTATTTTTTATCTGGAAGAACAAAGGGCTGAAAAATATTGTATGCCACACAGTTCTGTGCTCTGTAGGTCTCTTTTTCAACCTGTCAAGTTTCTATTTGCGTTGTTTTTATGTTATTCATTTGTAAACTTATGGTCTCATGTAATCTGCAGGTGTTTGGTTTGTGTTGTGTACGACAGGTAGACAGAGGAATAAGGAGCCTTATTTCAGGAGAAGCAGGTCCTCGTGGTTTTCTTTTCAATTCAATTTGGAACACTTGTGCTCACAGAGTAGCTTTGCAGATCTGATTTATTCTCTTTCCACCGTTGTGAGCCTTTATCGATGGTAGAACCTCTCTCAAGTACATTTGAACAATACTGTTTTGTCTGAAATTGTAAAATATGTTTTCGGTAACTTTCTCACTTTCTAAGGAAAGCTTTTAATTTTTACTCTTACCAGGCAATAAAACTTAACAGGGGAATGTGAGGCAATTGCATGGATGGGTTCATTTGGAGCTAGATAATTTCATGGTTTGTTCACTTGGTTAGAGAGTAGGAGAGAGGAGGATGAGAAAAACAGAAGGTGCTTTAAAATGCAGTTTTCAGATTTCTTACCTAATAATGGCTGGCACCGGTGTTTGAATAGAGGTGCATAATTTCGACTTGAATAATTTGACTGCAGTGGTTTTGTAGACGCTTCTATTTTGGAAGATATTTGTATTTGATGGTTCTTTTCTGACAGCTTCCTGATTTCTCATTTTTGATGCTGCTTCCCTTGGAAGTTCCTTGTTTTCATTCTGGGCTCTTTTTCACCCCTGAAAATACTGTGGGAAGTAATAACCACAAAAAGCTTTTCTGAATGCCCTCCCACTTGAGCAGTTAAGAGCTTGAGTAGTCTTGTTTATCGCTTCCGTGGAACGAAAGATGGAAATGTCATTTTTAGACGGCGGTTGTTGCAGGGCTTTGTTGCTAAACAGCTTGTTGTGGTCACTATAGATGTGAAAACGCAATCTCCCAGCCTTTCCATCTCAGGCAACGAAACCCCAAGTTTTACTTGACTGGAGATTGGGTTGTTTTGATTAATTCCACAGATGAGCACTTGCACAGGGAAAGCTCATCGTTTCCTGTTTAAAAAAAGGCTTGGGTTAGCAAAAGGTCTTCCAGACGGAGCTTAGAAGTGGTGTGGTGTGGTTCTGAGTGGGGTGGAGCAGGATAACTGGCTTAAAGCAGCTCCATGATATTGCTCTGGCATCGTCGTGGGGATCATAACCACTGAGTTGTCTTGGAAAGAGCATCTCAGGCTGTTGGGCTGGAGCCTCTGCAGCAGACAGAGAGCAAGGCCATGCAGGCATTTCCCATGCCAGTGAGCGTTCACACTGTATGAGCAGGCTCACCCTGAGGTATGAGAGCTACAAACACTCAAGCATAGCAAGGGGCAGCAGAACTGCAGGAAACCCGAGGCTACAGAAAACCTACTTCATGCAGCTTTTTCTGCTGCTGTTGCTTTTCAGGCTCTGAAATAGCCACCTTGTATGGCACTGGGGTGCCTTTAGATAGTCTGGGAGTCTTCACATATGTTGGGCATGGGATGCCCAAATGGCAGACCAGTGCCATCACTGTATTTCATTCACTTTATGATTCAGCACAGAATTTCAGAGCTTTGTTGAAGCCACCATAGCTTTCATAGGATGTTCATTAAGATTACGGAGCAGCAAAGGAGTCTCTGTTGCTAAAGCTGAGGAGCTTTCGCTTGCCCCACTGAAGCTTCTGGAACTTAAGCTGTTTACAGGTAAATATGGCTCAGGGTATTGGCTAGCTTACTGTCAGGAGTATTTCTTCACAGCCCTCCTCTTTGAGATTTTCTGCCAATTCAGTTGAACATATAGCAGGGAAAATTACAAGTCTCTTTGAGGAAAAGTATTTTGAAGGGATCTCTTTGATCCATGTTGATAGCAGAAGGAAGTGGGCCTTCTGTTGTGATAGTTTAATTTATTTAATAGTTCTGTGTGGTCTTATGTAGTATTACAGAGCAAACCCTTTACTTGCCTCCTTCCCTCTTTACCTCAGATTGCATTAGCAAAATTTTGAAAGAATATCGGAATTTTAGAGTTTGACAGAATATCTCTGACATCGCAATAATGATTTTATCTGCCCAAAGAGGGAAAGATGCAAGTCTGACAGTTTTCTAAACACCCCGCACAAACTCATTTGTCAGATTGAGAAATTGTTGAGTACCATATGGCAAAGTGAAAAGTCAACATGTTAATTCCTTAAGTTAGACAGGTTTTGTTGTTTGGGTTTTTTGTTGTTTTTTTTTTTCTTTTTCATTTTACAAGACCTGTGCTGCCTGCATTTATCCTCCAGCTATTTGCTGAATTCTTTTATAATGAAGTGAAACTGTTCAGATCCTGTTCTACCTGTCCTTCAGCTTTCTATTTTGCTTTTCTTTTGCTCAGTTTTTTTTCCCCTGCATGTTTTACCCTTGTTCAGAACATGATAGTCGTACAGTCAGACAAGTCCCCCTAGCAAAACCCTCTTGCACATAATTTGCAGTTGTTTTAAGCACAAGTTTACTGTCCCAAACTTCTGGTGGTGATTACATCTGCTCTAGCAGTCTCTCTATTCAGAGTTACGGCTGTATACAAAATATTGTCACTATAGTTTACCACAGCAGCTAAAATCAGCTGGAATACAGTGATTTCCAGGACAGCCAGATGAGCACCCCAACATGTCATTTCATTTGTTTTCTTAACTTTTCTTCTTTCTGTTGGTCTTCTGAACAGCTGGAGCAGTTCAACTCACAAAGATGCACATCTTGGAATGAATTTTTTGGAATGTATGTGCATGTGTGTCCATGTCCACGTCTGTGTGTCTGTGTGCTATACCTGCCTGTATTTCTCTAGGTTTGTTGCATTATTTCTTTAGTGCTACCCTTTATTTGCACACATCCTCTTTCGTGCAGAAGCAAAAGCCATCGAGGGAGGTTTTATACTCTGGCATAGCAAAACTGTGTAACCTGTTTTGGAATACAGAGCAGGAGAAAGAGAAATGCAGTATGGAAAGAAAGGGAGATTGAATCAAAGCAGAGCTCCACTTCCTCCCACCCCTGGGTTTTGCTGAGTGTACCAGTACAAGTCATTTTCATTTATTATTCATGTTGTTTGAGCCTTTAGTTTTACTTCAAGCCTTGTTGATAAGAAATTTTGACAACGTGCACTTGTAAGTTAGTTAGCAGGTTTGTTATCCTCCCAAATAGCCAGTAGCTAAGAGCCGAAGAAGCCTAGCTGAATTGATCCTTGATGAATAAATTTCCTAGCACTGACCTCAGAAGTAGGTCTCCTTAATGATTTCATCGTCATCTGCCTGCGGACAGGAATAATAACAGGCAGTCTTCTTTGGCTGCATAAGAGGCACCTGCAATACATCTGTCTGAACAGCAAGTCATCCATAAGCATCTTCTGAGCTATTCAAAATCTGGGTAAATTTGTGAAGGTTGCTGGGCAGAGAGTTGAATTTCCTGGTGCTTTCCTGCACCCTCGCTCCCTGCTTTTTGCAGCACAATGGTGAATCAGAACAGTCTTTTCTCCACTTGATTCTTGGGAGGAATCTGGCAGTATTTGTGCTGCGCTCCCCTTGTGCACCCTGCATGGGGAAGGAGAGCGGATGTCCAAAGAGCAGAGCTTTAACCACAGATTTTAAGGTATTAAAACATCATACAGATGAATCTTTGCTGAGTGAGAGCAGTGGGCTGCCCTGTACACATGCCAGGGAGCCAGCTCATCCTGTAACAAATGCATCAAATGTCCCTGTGCATGACAGTGCCAAACACTTCCCTGTCTGTCTCAGTTTTCCATCCAGATCATCCTTCCAAATAAATTTTTGCTTGACAGAAAAAGGGACAAAGTGAGCTTGAAGACAGACTTAAATTCAAAGCGTATGTATCCTTCCATGTCGGGTACCAGCTGGGTATGCCAGTTGCTCCTTGTCTGGCTCCCTGAACTCCCTGCAAGGAGAGCAATGGTTGTGCCGTGAGCGCCTGGAACAGAGCTTGGCACTGCTCTTGCAAGACCTGTAATGTTTCCTCTGTCCACTGTGCCCACAGAGCTGCTGTCATGGCCCACACCCAGCTCTGATCATGCCAGGCTGCTCTCAGCTTCTTGTTGAAGTAATGGGTAAGGAATGTCACAGATGCTTGAGTTTCTCCTCCTGGCAAGCTCTGTTTACTTAGCTCTTGCCTACCAATTACCCTGCACAACTGCACCTGGCTTTTCTTAAGCTGTGACTGTCATCACGTGGGCTGTCCTACTCTTACAGACCCGCTGCACACTGAGTCAGCCGAGGGATCCCAGCCAGCAGCAAAGCATTGCTCAAGTGTTTGCTGCAGCCTTCACTGCCACGGCACATGGAGGCCCTGTGAATGGGCTCAGGACCTCATGGGAAAACAGAAGTCTCTCCACAAACATTTCCAGCATCCTCGAGCATTTCAGAGCTTTTGCCTTCTGCTAAAAAAAAAAAAAAGTCAGCTGATATGGTGATGCTGAGTCGATAGGCACATCAGAGACTAGCAAGTCAAGTTTAGCCTGCAACGCTACAGAGCAGTGGTTTGTACTTAGCATCTTTATTTGTGTTATTGTGGTTGTGTATTTGCATCATATGACAACTGGATTTTTAAAAAATGTTTGCCTTCAGATTGGGGTTCTCAATTGCTAATTGTCTGTTCTCTGTGTTTTGGGCCTGAAATATGTGCAAAGAGGTTTTGGAAGGACAGATTGCCTGTCACAGGTGGCTTGGTAAGATTATTACACAGTCTGGAGGGGAGTTCATTTGGATATTATTTTGAAATTCAAAACAGCTGAGTGGAGGGAGGAGAAAAGTTTTCTTTCTCCCTTCTCTCTCTTTCCTAACATCTTTCTACAGCCTGGATTTCCAGCTTTTTTGGTTTTGAGTGACTTCCTACTATTCTGCTTTCCTTGAGTTTTCAGTTTGCTTCTCTTTCACTTTAGAAATAGTTATTCCTGAACATTTTCTTCTTTCTATGCCACCTAATGAAACTAATTGTGAGATGAGCTATGCAGACCTCCCAAATTTCTACTGCTTTATTCCCGTGCTCTTTCACCACAAAAGATGCTGAGAGAGTACTAAATAAAAGGGAAGCTGGTAGCTGAGAGACAGAAGTCTGAATTTGCAAACTAATGACTGATTTCCCTAAGTACTTGCCTACTCCTAATTAGGTCTAGATTAGATTCTTGGATTGCTTGGGGCAGACATATATTCTTTAAGTGCCTTTAAGTGCATATCTGTGTCATAAGAGAATAATTCTGAATTATGTGTAGCCAGTGATATGCATCTGCCAGGATTAAATTATACTTCTGTGTTCTGATTTTGGGGAGAGCACTACAGCTTTAAGATTATAATAAACTTTAGGATACTTTAGATTTTCCTGACAAAATCATCCATTTACCTTATCCCACTTACCCTCACAGAAAAGCTTTGAGATTTCTCTGGCTCTTGGTACTGCAAGAATATGTATTTAATGCAAACTAATTCTGTGCATACATCACTGGGGCCTTGTTAGAGTACTGAGGAATGAGTGGTCGTGATGCTTTAAAATCAGCATCAATCCTTCTGTTGGTGACTTTTGCTGAGCCTGTTCCTGCCTTTCTTAATTCTTTCAGTGTCTGCATGGTGAGAGGCAGTCCCTCCTGAGCATTCTCGTACCATGAGCGAACACATTTCTCCACCCAAAACTTGTTGTGACACATCTGTTTCACATTGAGACTGCTGCTTTGCTGCTAAACCCTCCAGCACAGAGTAGTCTGTCAGGCATTTATTCTGCATTCCAGCTCAGAGCTATTTGCAAGGGGAAGAGAAAGCAATGCTGTGTCTTTCATTTAAAAAGAAGAAGAAAAAAAAAGATAACATGACTACCTTTTGGAATGCAATGTGCCTTTTGTAGTAAGCCACGTGGAGGGGAAGGCTGGCAAGAAGATGGAGCCAATGCTTGACTTCCCAGATGGAATAACTGTACTGCTTTGATCAGCATGATATCTTAATATTTCTCCTCCATCTTCCAAGGTAGCTTATCTTCTAACTCATACTTGCTTCTCAACTTCCTTTTTGTTTATTTGGGTTTTTGTTGTGGTTGTTTAGTTGGTTTGTCTTACTGCAAGACTGGCAGAGTGATAGATTTCCTATAGTACCACTGCAGTGTACAGTTCATGTGTAATAACTGAAGAGGGACCTAATGCATCTTTGTCACTTGCAAGGTCAGTCTTATTTTGCAAAACAATTTTCTGAAGTTCATGGTAGGTGATATGGCCATAGGCACTGCTGTTGGCTCTTGTGATGAAAAATTGATGTTTTATATGGAGAGACAAGTTCCAGTTAGGTTTTTAGGTTTTGTTTTGGTTTGGTTTTGGATTTTTTTTTTTGCTTTCATTTACTTTTTTTTTTTCCCTCCAGAAACTTGCATATCACATAAATGCTATATAAGATTTAATATATTTATTTCTCCACTGGAGAAACAAACAAACAGAAAGTACCCATTAAAGCATTTCCAGTGAGAACTGATATTGTTACAGCATGTTTTGTTCTTAATTATTCAGTTCCTGGCTGCAATCACTAAAATACTTCCTGTTAAATTGGTTACTAAGTTAATGTTCTCTTTAATATTTAGGAGTGCAATTCTTGGTAGCGTTTTTACTTAACTAGAGCTAATTATCCTTCTTGCCAAGCATTTTTTTCAATCCTTTCTGTCTTGTCTGTAGATGATACGTCAGCAAAAACTTAGTAATAGCATTTGAATTAAGCTTGCTGGAGGGGAGTAGGATGAGAAAGCAAAATTTTCATTTAATTTCCTGGCGTTTTCTTCCTTATAGAGATTCATATTGTTGTGTGCTAAGCTAATAAAATAACTAGCTTTTAATTAAATTAAAACAATAGCTTGCCTAAATTGTAACTACATAATTTTTAAGTAGCTATATGCATTAAGATTCGTTTTTAATTATGAATCAACCCAGAATGCTTCCTTATAAAATGAAGATCACTGATATCATCATCTTTCATAAACACCTACAGTCGATGCAAATGCCTGATTCTTGATTTCTGATGTGTGCACATCAGTTTTGTTTAATTCACTGTGTTCTGAGATTCCCACTGTCTCTCAGGCCCCCTCTGGCTCATTTGCACAATTTGGCAAAATGCTCTCGATAGATGCCTTTGCACACAGTTGGCGGCCCCTGGGAGGTGGGATGGTGTTCCAGCAGGAGAAGGCTTTCACAGTTTGGGATCTGAGCACCAAAATAAAATGGCCGTGTTGGATCTCCTTAACTGTAGCCTTCTTCTAATTCCTCAGTGTCTTTTCTTAATCAGTCTTACATTATGCTTCTCTCACTGGTCCTTTGAGCTCTGTTCTTCACAGTTAACCCGAGTTCCTTCTGTATCAGGTCCACAGTAAACATCTCATGCAGCATTTGCCTTACATTTGCAACCACTGTTTCACACTGTAAGTTTATGAACGTGGAGAAAGCTAACCCGCACGTTCTCTGTCAGATATTTTGCTCCTGACATCTCCACGATGGGCATGGGATGGTCCTTCCAGCACGCAGTAGCCTGTGAGGAGTGTAGGCTGCAGGACAGGCCCTGCTGCATGGCAGGGCTGCCGGCCTGGAGGTGCCAGACAGTGCGTAAGGCAGGGCTGCAGCACGAGCACCTGCTGCGGGAAGGCTGGACTGGCACCCAAAGACACCCGTCACTAATGAATGAGCTTGTTAAAGCTGCTCCACTGCTAACACATAATCTTCATGAAAGGTTTAGAACTCCTTTCTAAGAACATTGTAAGGCTAATCTAAGTAATACTCTGCGGAGTTGCATCTAAATGTCCTTGCTGAAAAGTGGTGAGTATCTACAGCACTCTTTCTTTGAGAGAGAATGCTTTGTTGCCCTTTGTCAAGGAAATTTCCATTAAAAAAAAAAAAAAAGAAGAAAAGAAAAAAAGAAGGAACAAGGAAGATCTTTAATCCATTGGTGGTTGTTTATAGATATGAAAATAATATAGGTGACTTTGATCACAGAACCAAGACAAAGCACAGAAAATGGTAAGAAAAGTTATTTCTTCCACATGAGAGCAAGAACCTAAATTATTCCATGCTCTTTTATAAGTTTGGAGATATCTTTTATTTTAATGAGAACCATATAGGCTTTTGTGTGTGCTCAAATGCGCAGAATAAATTGAAACTCACATTCTGTGTGCTGTCACACATCGCGCCTGGAATGTGGCTGTACTTCTGGCCTGGTGAGATCAGGTTGGGGTTTTTTTGTTCAAACATAAGGGTAATTCATTCTTCATAGTCAACTGAACGCGAGCATTTTCAAGCCAGCTGCCAATTGTGCTACGTGTGCTACTTGCTTTGTGGTGTATTCTTTTGTCCCCGCAGTAAGAAAGCGTGAACGTTAGTCTGGTGACCTTAACCTTTTTGGTGGTAAAAATGAGTCCCTTGTTTGTCCAGACTGAAGTCTTCACTGAAGTTTTCAATTTTTTCTTGCTTTTCTTCTTTTTTCTGCTATCTAACGCCCATCCTTTGTGTATATGAACTTTGTGCAGCCAAGGAAAAGCAAGGGAACACACTCATAGGGCTTGGTAGCAGAGACCGAAATTGTCCTGGTTTCTTTCACCTAGAAGAGATCACCTTGACATGCAGTGCAGTGATGGGCTCAGAGCAGCTTTGGGAGAGGAGTGTAAAAGGAATTGCATCCATACCTAAAGGAAAAAAAATATACAATCACTATTAAATGAAATCATCCATGGTGGTTTTGCTTCCTTGCAGCATTTGCCTAGCTCTATCTTCCTTCAGGACTTCTTTTCTCATTCTTAAGTTATGACAGTGAAGAAGAGACTGTGTAATAGCATTCTCACCCTAAATGGGTAAGTGTGGGATTTTCTTCTCTTTTTTAGAATTTTAAATGGCCTGAAATTAGTATTTTGATATGTAGAATCATAGAATATCTCAGGTTGAAAGCGTCTCAAGGATTAGGAAGTCCAACTACATGGCTTAAATCTGTTGAGTAGTGGCACCTGAAGCTATCACCAAGATATATTCATCTTCATAACTAGCATATGGATACTTTGGGGGTAAGTTTGGGAATTTGTAGTGTTCTGAAACAGTGAGTTGTCTTCTTTTTTGTTTTCTTCCTATTTGCATGTTTTCCTCCTGTTTAGAAATGCTTACTTTTCAGATTAGCTTTGTATTGAAAAAAAATGGCTTGTGTGTGTTGTATTGAACTGCCTTACAGTGATGAAATACTGTGAGCAACTTAGTTTCTCTCATTGCCAAATTATGTTGAGAGAATCCCAGAGAAAGAGCTGCTGTACCCACTGCTCTTCAGTTACCTTTTGCTCCTTACCAAGTGAACCAAAGCAGTTATTTTCAAAGTAGATCAATTTTAGATCCACTTCTATATGAAGTATGTTCCCAAAATATTAAAAAACCAGAGGGTGGGGTAAAATTGAGGTTTTTAGCTGCTTCTCTTTATCTCTCTGTGGAATGCTAAAGTTACCTGCTTCTGTGGATACGTTTCCTTGCAAACCCCAGTAAGTTGTGCTTATGCTTGAGCAGTGTGAAATAAATGGGCATTGGCCTGTAGCTGAGTCTCTCAGAAGAACTGCTGATACTTATGGAGTTCGAGGTGTTGGTGAAAGTTTCATTTGGAGTCGTTTTTTTTCCTGCTGCCTTATATAATATTTTAAAAAAGCAAGGTGTTTTTGTTAATTAGAATTAATTTTCCTTGCAGTGAAAGGATCTACTAGCATTCCACCATTGTGGTTTAGCAATAGTGTTACACCACTGAGTATATCCGAAGACAGTCAATGTGAAACATGGGAATAATATTTATGAAGCAGTTTGTCAACCTGTCTGCCAGAGTGGTTAGAAATATACATCTGGAGTTTAGAATCTATTTTATTATGTTGTGTTTATGGATACCAAATCTAGAAGGTTATCAATCTTTCATATGTTAAGAGAGTAACATTGGTATGTCCCAGGAAGCAGAAATCAATGTTGCAACAGAAACTGTCTAGCCAAAACATTTTTATGTGATCATCTAAGATGTTTGTTGGTTTGGGATTTTATAACCCCATATTCCTTCTTCCATGGTATTACACGATAGACTTTGGACTGTTTTCAATCTGGAAATTAGACACCCTTTTACTCTTCAGGTATTTTCTTTTCCCTTAGTACATTGCTTCCATCACCAGATGAGAATGGTATAGATGCTTTTATTAGTCTAGCATGAAAAGCTGACATCTGTTGCACTTTAAAGCAGATTGCCAAGTAAACTGTAGAAAATCTGTAATCCTAATAAGAGGATGAACTTGACATAATCACTACTTTTAATAAAATTATTTTTCCACTTTATTGGAAGATAATTTAGTAGAACTTGTCAAAAAAAAAAAAAAAAAGAGACAAAAAATGAATGAAATGTGTGAACAGCTTCACGACTTCAACATAAATAGCTCATGCATATTTGTAGTGTAAAATCCTGATCTGCGAGTGAAGCTGAAGATTGGAATCAAAAATGGAAAAAGTTTTCTTTGTTCCACATCTCCGGCATTCTGAAGGAACCAAATGCCTCCAGGAACAGGTGGATGAGAAAACAGTTGAAAGAGAAAAGTACAGACAGTCTGTAAAATATATGATGACCCCCAAAGGAAGGACACCTTTGGCTGGTCTGTGGACATCACCATTCACTTGCCATTCCACTCTAGTGTTTACATAGCATGTTTCATGCACAAATGTAGGCCGCTCCCTTTGAAATGACACAGAGCCACAGGAGGCTCAGATGAAGACTGTCAGTGGGAAAACAAGCCTCCTACCTCAGATGCATCCTTTTCTGCAGTTACCTTTTAAAGTGTTTCCTTCTTGGAAACTTTATGGCAAGTGTCTGAATGCACCAGCAGCGACTTTCATTTCACCTCCTCTGGTCTCTTCTTATAGCAACATCTGGGAAATCTGTTTAATTTATTTCAGTGCGAAATTACTTTCAATTTGTCAGAGACGAGCTTTTTACTTTAAGTGTTTAACTACCAAGCAAAGCACATGTCATTAACTGGTGTTATTTCAAGAGTTAAAGTTCATGTAACTAATATTCTAAAACTTAGCCAAATCTAAATATTTTGGTGACCTTGCTTTAATAGTGCCTCTGGTTCCTTTATGATAGAGATAATTAGATAGCATATGTGTTCACTTTTACAGCAACAATTCTGTCTCAGTCAAAATACACTGTTGTAATAAAACTCCAGAAAAAGAAACTAGGCAGATCTGTTTACTTTCCTTTGCATTTCCAACTGAGAGCTTCAACTGACAGCAGGATGTGACCTTTAATTCCTGAACACTTTAGGTGCAGGAGATACAAGCACCCATATAAAGTCATCCCAGGAAATGATCTGTCTTAACATTATAGTATGCAATTTACCCTTCTGCTTCCTCAATTATTCCACTATTTCTTCTTTTCCTATTATACTTATCATCTTGGTACATGAGTATCTACTGCATAATCTTTTCTCCACTTGTCCTGGAGGTGTGCATGCAGAGTGGAAATTAATTTGGCATGAAATGCAAGCAGTACATAAGAATTGATGTTTAAACTTACCTCAGCAGTGGAAGATACCCACAATGTAAAGCAGCATTGATGCTGTAAGCGTACACAACAGTGTCTGACACCCTAACTGTTAGCCAAGTAACCAGCCTTGTGTGTTACTCTTCACCAGCCAGCCGTAGTCTCTGCTGACTCCCCATAATGCCGTGATCCTTGCACAGGGCCTGGCCATTGCCATTTGGCAGCTGCAAGACAAAGGGATTAGAAAGTGTTGATATCACTTTCCCTCCCTGCTCATCCTCCCATGCCTGTCCTTTCCACCCATGAATTTGTAGAGCAAATTGCTGAATCAGAGCAGCCACATATAGAAGAATCTATGAAAGGCAGGAAGGCAGAGGCAGATAAATGTCACTGAAAAAGCAGAGAATTCAAGTGCCCTAATTTTAACTTTATTGCTATACTTTCTATTACGTGTGACAGACTGACATCCCTCATGAACAGCTCTATGCCCCACATGCTGACTCCTGTCCAAAGGTTTTAATGCTGCATCGTGTCCTGATAATTGTGTTCTTGGTAATGATATTGGCAGAGCAGCCTTCACCCTTTCAATAGGTGTTCTTCCCAGGCTTCTGCTTTCTCAAACAGCTCAGCCAATATATTGGGCCTTGCCTCTGAAGATCCTCTGTTCTCTCCCTTCCAAATGCGCAGTAGTAAACCTCTGGTGAGACATTGGATTAAAGACATTTAAACCCTTACCAGCTTATCAAAGCAGTAAGGAATTTAGATAAAGATTATCAATTGACATAAAACAATGCTGTATTTATACATATAGGTGTGTATTTGAGCAAAATGCAGTCCATTAGAAGTGAGCGGGAAGGTGCCACACAAGGTGTTTGGTGATTGCCAAATCTGTGGAGCAAAATAGGAGCGCATTGAGCACTCCTGGAATTCAGAAAGCACATATCCACTCAGAAGCATTAGTTGCATCATTGTGTTTAGATGACTTGTTTAATTCAGAGTTAATTATTGAATTAGTGCTGAAAACAGTCTGTTCATCTGCTGCTACTCAAAAGCTCCAGGAGGCTGAATGGTTTGAGGAGTAATACTGAAGTGCGGGTAATTTGGTTAGCACCTTCATGGCAAGCAGATCTTATACTTCAATCAGGTGCATTGGAAGATGCAGCCAATAAGGCTGATGAGTTCTTCAAGGGGGGAATTGGCGAATGGAAGATACAGTTATAACTGCATAACCATTTAAAAATCTTTCTTCCAATTACGCTACGTGCAACGAGGTTTGCAGCATCCACTGAAGATGCAATTTTCAGAGCTGCAGAAATGTATTGATTTTATTATATTTTTTCCCCCTCCTTCATGGAACTGGTGGGAAGGATTAACTTTCACTTAGACTTAGCCATCGTTTATCACCCCCATTCTCTATCCAAACGTACTGCTGAAATGTGACAGGTGGTTTTGCTAGTAATTGCATGGTACTTTATTCCATTTTAAATGAAAACATAGAGTAGAGTGGTCTTCCTCTCTCTTTGCTGGAGTGCTTCCCAGCAATATCGACCAAGAAAAGGCAGGAGAACAGGCTCTCCTTTAAATTGGAAAGATATGTTATCCCGCTATGCCTTCCCTTAGGAGCTGGTAACTTAATTTCTAGGCAATAAGCTTCTGACTCCAGCATGACGAAAAATAAATTAAAAAAATTGTAAGTGTCCACAATTTTTAAAATGAAAATAATAGGAAAAAAAGAAAAACAACTATGAGAAGTTTGGTATTTTTTGAGTAATTAAAATGAGCAGTGGCCATTTCTGCGGACTGGAGGTAAGTTTCCTTTAGGGTATAAATGCTCTTCATCTCATTTGAGGCCAGTCATCATGCTTTGGTATAAGGTGGCTTTTCTTTGGCCCCAGCTGTGCTAAACGCTGTTATAATTAGCACGACGGTTAACTTAATCAGAGCACTTGGCTCAGGAGAGAGGTGTTACAGAGTGCACCATAATTAGCATTTTTATTCCTTTGATCCCAAGCATGCTCTTTATTGACAGAAGTATCAAGAGCAGGTTTGTTTTTTTCTTTTAACACTTCAGGAGGTGGAAATATAGGTGGCTGGTGAGATTATAAATTTATTAATGAGGGCTTTTTTATTTATTTGAATACCATGCTCCCCGAGGAAGTAGAAGGGAAAATGATGTGCACATGTGGAAAAAGTGGTTTCGGGCATTGCAGTGAATGGGCACGTTTACAGCCAGAAAACACCCCTGGTACAGCCACAGCCCTTTGAAGCTCTACGTGCAGTTTGAGCAGCATCCCAACCCTTTTCAGCACACTGCCCCACACCACATGGCTGTCAGTGGCTTCCTTAAGGCGTGGAAGAGGCTTGCTGAGGGTGTAAGCTGTATAGCAGAAAAAACACAGGTTAGGATGGTACTATTGCAGTGAAGGTCTGACATAGCTGCTGGTGTCAGTGATAACTCCGGTCGCTGAAGCACTGGCAGCCGTCCTGCCCCACGTGCTCGGTGGAGGCAGGTGGTGAGGACGTGCAGCGAACCAGATGACTAGCTCAGTTCATGAGAAAACATAACATTTATTCTGTCAGACGAAATGCTGAAGACTTCCAAATTTACATCTGGCATCTGATTGCAGGGGAGGAGTGACGGGAGAAGGAGAGGCACCCGAGAGGCTCTGCTCGTTCCACACCACCGAGTGGAGTGGTTACCTTCAACAGCAGCAAAGCCAAGCATCTACTTTTGGTAGATGAAGCTGCTGTCTGTCTTTCTGAGACAGCCTTTGTTAGGCTTGATAAACCCACTGACTTCTGCCTGCTCTGCAGTGATGCCTGTATCTCTGGCGTGCCCATGCTGAATTGGCTTTAATTTGTCTCGGTAGGTTTTGAGCATTTGTTCAGCAATCTGGAAATGCGGTCTTTCAGACAGTCTTTTTTAATTATTACTTTTTAATTTTGAGATGACATTAGCTCAGGTGTTGGTGAGCATGTTCTCAATATTCAATATATGTGTTTTATATGGCCTCTGTCATTTCCACTATTGGTTTCAAAGAGAAGGTGAAGCATCACTTATTACAAATAATAGAAAAACTGGGGGAAAAATAGCTGAGGTTCCCCAATAAACACATCTTGCAAATTTTCAGGTTTTTTGCATGCATCTGTCTCCTTCCAGCTTTTTACAAAGAGGAAGAGCTATCACACTCCTGTATTTTTTGCAGTCCATTTATCTGCTTTGCCAGCAGAAAAATCATATGCTGAGAAAGGCATCTCAATGCTGTAGAGAATACAGCCATCATTAAGGGACTTCCTGTGTTATCCTTGACTTCGCTGGATTACTTTTATCTACTGAAGATGGATAAGTAATTTTTAAAACATTTATGTAACTAGGTTTTAGGTCAACAGCAGGTTAAATGGTTTATTTAAGTAATCTTTCCTGATGGAAAGTATGTAGAAAGACCCTTTCTCGGTATTTTTCAAGATTATATTCATATCAGCATTAAAGCAGCAAGCAGCCTCCTTGACAGTAGTCTTGGAAGACACCCATTATTTGAGAGACATGATAAAAACAGTATAATCTTTTCCAATACCCATACAAAGCCAGCAATCATCTGTTTCTGCCATTCCAGTTATTTATATAATTATGCTTAATGCCACACAGATTTGAGAATAAAAAGAAATTGTTGCTGCTGTTTCTGATTAATATTTTTCCTTCCTGGGATCATAAAAATAGTAAATGCCTCTCATGATAGAGAGAAGAAAGGACTACGGATTTGCAAACAATTTCCCCCTTAGTGCTGCTCTTCTGTGAGATAATGCCTTATTTTTTTCATGTTTGTCTCCTGTCCACATGAAGACATGATTTCTTAAGTTCACAGACTGCTCAGAAATGCTGCTATCTCATAACAACATGTCTGAGGTGTTAATACCTTAATTAAGCTAAAGCATGTGGGATTTTTACAAAGGTACAGGATTTAGCTAGTGTAAACATGGCTACATCCAGGCTGTTCTGCTCTGTTTTGTTCTTCTGTACTGCACTCCCAATGAAGTGACTTGCCTGTTCAGTGGCCAACAACTATTTAAATACCAAGGTACCTCCCATGCTATCCTGCTTGTCATAACTGAGGGAGCCAGGGAAAAGGAGCTCTAGCTAGTGAGCCTCTGCTCACTCTCTGATCCCACATACTAGAGTGATCCAAGCTTCCTTAGAAATACACGTGGAAAGCAACTCAGTGTTTCTAGGCTTCTAGATTAGGGAAGCTATTTGAAAATTTGTAGACATCTTCCCATCTTAAAATTTTCTGTGTTCACACATCTTTATGAATTGGATTTCTTCTTCATGGTATCTGAAGAGAGAGAAACTGGCTATGTCTTGCATTTACAGCATAAGGCTCAAGTTAGAAGTTCAGGTTGGATTCAGCAAAGCTGCTGTATTCATTTAAAGGAGATACAGGAAAAGTTGGTTTGTGGAAGCCCACTCAAGAAATAAATATATGCTTGTAGGTTGTATAAGGTTCCTATCATCTAGGTAGTACAGCTATAACATTATACACTTATACAAATTCACTACTTCACTCAGCCTGTATGTTCTGCTTGAACTAAATAGTATCATTTTAAAAAGCCATCCAATCTCACTTTTTAAATACTTTAGGTGGTGGCAGATTTACTGCATGCAAATATAAAAGGTCCTAGTGGCTTAATTGCATTCACTTCTAACAGTTCCGCCTCATTTTTGGCCTGAATTTGGTCTCAAAGTTCCAATTTCATCTTTGTATTTTGTTGTGTCTTTTATTAAGTGTCTCTTGTTAACTAAGTATTTATGAAGGCATGCTGAACTTTCTCTTTGTAAAACTAAATCGTCTGAATTACTTCTGACTATTGCTTTAGAGCATATTTTCCTGACTGAATCCTTGCAGCTCTTTCCTAAACCCTTTCCAGTCTCTCGATATCTTTTGTGAAGTATGGATGCCAGACGTGGGTGTGGGTGCTTGTAATCATTTCAGTATTGCTGAATGAAGTGACAATAGCAGCCCCAGGCTTCTCAGTCATACAAGAGAAGCTGAGTTTTTGCCACTGCAGGGGTGAGGGTAAGATAAATTCACACACAAGATCTGGGCTTGCTGCCCCAGCAGATGAAGAGGGAAGGAAAAGTGAGTGTGGCGAGGGCTGGGAGGAGCTGGTTCCTGCATCCCCTCCCATTGCTGCCTCTGCCAGAAGCCACAGGAGGAAGCTCAGCTTGGGCATAGGCAAAACAGGCAGCAGCTTAGTGACTACCACTTAAAGATGTTTTTCTTGCTACTCTGTTGCCCTGGTTAACCTTGACTTCCCCTGTTCTTGGTAATGTTCCTCTGAAGTACTGCGTTTTTCACTTTGTGTCTTCTATAGCTCATGCATTGAAAGATCTCATTAATTGTCTCAGGCACTGCATCACTGCTGGAGTTTCAGTTGCAGCTCCCCGTGGCCCTGAAGTAATTCTTCAAGTTGCTGCTTTCCAGATTAGTTCACCATCTTACAAGTTTAACCTGTACGTGAAGAATCATGACCTTGTATTCTGTAACTCTTATAAGTAATGTTGTTCGAAGAGCCCTATCTAGTGTATTTTTCACTTCATTTAGAACTGATTTGCCCTCAGTCTGCCTACTGTACCATTAGTTACATCACCCTCACCTTGACTGCCAGAATGCTATTTTCTTCCCTGTCACTTAAGGCTGTGGATTAGATGAGGACCAAGATCTCTCTATACACAAATCAACCAGACGTTTCTTCTGGTCCTAGGAGCTGCATCTTTCTGAAATCTTTCCTATTTAATTGCAGCACTTCTGTTTTGGGGGACACATGCCTCCACTTTTACACTCATCTTTGAGGTGACGAAGTAAGAAGACAAGTCATCTTCCACCTTATGTTTCTTATGCTTTGCATTTTGTTCCTGCTACTGCAATGCAGTTGAAGATGCTGCAGAGGGATATTTAAATTCAAGGCAAAAAAAAAAAAAAAGCCTAATTAAAGAGAGGAAAAAATTATGAATGCATTTCTATTTCTAGAATTCACAAAAATTGCCTTAGCAGAACCTTTGGGCTCAAATTAGTAGACATTCCGTTTTTAATTGGAGCATTTTGCTGCATAAGATTGTTTAAAATAAAGGATGAGTTAATTAGACATTTATTTAAAAAATAAAACATTGAGGGAAGCCAGTGTGCAGCTCTGGATATGGTACTGACTGTGCAGATAAAGGCACTGGGGAAGGAAGACGGATGAGCAACAGGCACACTTACAAATCTTCGTTAGCTGTGCTTTCTGGGTGATGTCCTTAAGCAACCGGAGCAAGACAAAGATATATCACAAAACACACCCTAAGTGGATTCAGGATAATATTTTTCCACCCTGCAGAACTGTAAGTTTGTGTCTGTGTCAGGAGTTGTAGAATATCTCAAAAGTTTTGCTTTGCATTCGTCCCCACCTGCAGATGGTCTTCAAGATTGTTGCCTTTGTGCTTTTTGCTGCTACTCACGTGATGCACACGCTAAAATAAAAACAGATTTGCTGCCCAGGGAGTCATGTCAGACAGCAAAAATAGCGAGGCCTAATGCAGAAAGGGAAGACAGCCTCAGGTTCTGTGGCAGCCGAGGGTGGATGGCCATGTCCTGCAGGAAGACAGCTTCTGAGGCAGTGCTGGAAGTTCAGGTCTGCTGGTGGGTCTGGGTGATCTAACTGCAGGGAGGTGGGTCTTAAAGGAGCTATATCTGCATGTTACTGGTGTTTACCAAGCTAGAGGCCATTTAAAAGAAGAGGAAAGGAGTATTTGAGTTTGAAAGAGTAGCTGTGTTGTTTTCAAGTCACTGGTGTTCAGCAACCACTTTTCTTGCTTAGTCAGATTGCCCTGAAAATGCTAAAACAGTAAAAAAAAAAAAAAAGAAATATCAGCAGATGATATTTTTATATCTATTTTTATATCTATTTTTTGTGTGTGACTGTATGCTTTGAGAACTGGACTGCCATTTTTTTCAGAGAGTGACGAGTCACAATGCAGTGCTCCATTCCTGTCCTGGATGTCATCATTCTCAGCCACAAAAGTTGCTCTGTTACAGCATGGCCATCAGAGAGGCAGCATTGCCTCCCACACACACTGACAGTTTTAACTGCTGCATTAGCTCCAGGTTAACCATACAGCTAATCCAATATGACTATGAGAAGTACAGTGATATGCAGGATAGCAGGAATATGGAAAGAATGTCTCCTATGTAAGCTTTCCTGTTGCAAGCTCAGAACCATACAAAGTCAAGCTCTTCCAAGTGCTGTCCAGCCAGTGAAGCCACATTCACCCTTATTGTGTTCAGGAGGCATCTCTGTTGATCTGAATAATGTTTTACTAGTTTCACTGACTGCAGACTGAATTGTCCTTTCAATTGGGATGTGGGGTTTTGTGGGTAATCTCCCATTTTTTTCTCTACTGAGTCTTTAAAGCATGCTTCTGACTGGTGCAGGAATGCAAAGTGACATCTCTTTACCAGGCACAAGCATATGTTTAAATTTGATAGCTGAAAAACTTACATACGGAGGTTGGTGATTGTAGTTAGCTCTGGGAGAAATAAACTGTTCTACTGATGTTAAACATTGGAAATTAGCATTAAAGTAGTAAATATCTGGATTGTGACACTGCATAGTTTTGAGAAGAATGACTGTTTGATCTTGCTGAAACATCCAACTTTCAGGGTTTTCTAACTTCTGCATTTTCTAAAAAATTGACAGATTCTACTTTTGATGCAAGGCCACTGGTGCTCCAGAAGCTTACATCTCTCTCCTCAGAGAGTGCTCAGTTTCTATTACATTTCCAGTCCTTCTATAACTTAATTAAAATGGGTTCAATTTATCTGTGAAGCATCAACACAGAAGAGGTAATGTCGTATCAGGAGTCATTTTGTTTCATTGTTCTTAGTGGTTGTAATTACAGTCTGAGCAGTGAGATCCAGGTTGTGCAATATGGAGAGCAAAGAGGAATGGATGTTTTGAGTATACTGCTCTAGGCCACTAAGATGATCAGAGGGCTGGAGCACCTCTCCTATGAAGAAAGGCTGAGGGAGCTGGGCTTGTTCAGCTTGGAGAACAGAAGGCTCCAGGGAAACTTCATTGTGGCTTTCCTGTGCTTGAAGGGAGCTTATAAAAGGGAGGGGGAACGGCTGTTTACAAGGGTGAACAGTGATAGGACAAGGGGGAATGGTTTAAAGCTGAGACGGGGAGGTTTAGGTCAGATATTAGGAGGACGTTTTTCACACAGAGGGTGGTGACACACTGGAACAGGCTGCCCAAGGAGGCTGTGGATGCCCCATCCCTGGAGGCATTCAAGGCCAGGCTGGATGTGGCTCTGGGCAGCCTGGTCTGCTGGTTGGTGACCCTGTGCATAGCAGGGGGGTTGAAGGTAGATGATCATTGTGGTCCTTTTCAACCCAGGCCATTCTATGATTCTATGAATTTTCACAGAGACATACTACAGTGCAAAAGGTGCCGTGGTTTGAGGGCTTTTTTTTTACTTTCATGGAAAAGACTTCATTTTTGAGGAAGTCCATAGCTGATTTTATAGGCGTATGTTGAATACAAATGTTCATCTCCTTCTCAGCCTCTTTTTTTTCTTTTAATTCCACTTTTATTGTGAGCTGCATGATTATTTGAGAAACATCCTCACAACAACCTTTCATAGCAGCTCTGCGAGGAAGAAATCATACAGAATGTTTTGTTATTAGCTCTGGGTCATTCAGATAATCAAGTAAACATTGTTTCTTAGTGACTCCAAGTTAAAAAATGAATCTTGGAAAGTTATTAAAATTGCTCATGTTTAAAAATTAAACAACTTGAAAATGCAAATCAATATGATAATTTTGAGACTAAGGCATAAGTTACTCTGCAGATAAGCAAAAAAGGAGCTTCTCATATGTATTTGAAGAGTTCAGAAGTCATGTTGCGGTTGCAAACCTGTCTTTGTGACACTAGGTTTTAAAAAAAATTGAACATTACGTTGGCTAAATGGTAAGAAATGAGCTGGTGTTGACCACGGTGAGGAGCATGGGGACGTGGTCATTAGACAAGGGCGGTTTAGCTTTAGCATTATCAGTTAGAAATACTGCATTTGAGTGGAATATTTTATTACATGAAAACATCTGTAACCAATGTATCCCTTGGGAAGCCTACGTGACCTGTGATCTGTTTGGAAAAAAATGTTTCAGTTTTACGAGACTGTTCAAAAGAAACTCTGCACAGCAGGTCATGGCTAAATGAGCAGGGAAAGGCCTCTCTCCCATCTCATACCTCTCAGAAATTTCTGGGAGCTTCAGGAATGTGTCTGCTTTCCAGGCTGGACTTTTTGAAACCCTAGCTGTTTGGCACAGAAAAAGGGCTGGAAAACGTGCATGGTCCCATGCCTTGCACTCTATTGGTGACATGGTAAGTACAGTTATCCTTGCTGTAAGGTATCCTAAAGCTAATGTAGTCATGGTGGGGTTCATATCAAGAGATATGATGCAGACATCTGGCATATTCTATTAGATCCAACTGTGTCAGTGATACAGGAACAAATAACACCTGAACTGTATTTCTCTGGCACTTTTTCACAGCTGCTTTTTTTCTTATTCTCTCCTTCACTGAAATCAGAATATGCCATCCCAACTTACATTTGCAGCTCAGTCGCCAAAAACGCAGACTTTCATAGTGCTTTGGCAGTGAAAGAAAGTACACAGCTGCCGAGGCTGTCAGTCATGTCCTAGGCACTTTTGGAGCTGGGAAGGTGAGTGGATAGACTGCCTGAGCCTGACAGCCCATTAGGTACCCGACCTGCTTAAATGGCTACTGCCTCCTGTAAAATGGGGATTAACGCTTCCAATTGTTCCCATAGTTCACAGGTGAAAGGAGCAGATATGTGGCCAGTTAGCTTTGCAGTGGGATGCAAAGTAAGGGTGGATTATGAGCAGATTCAAAATTTGGTATTTCTGCAGAAAGGAACTACTGAGCAAAGCTGCAGCTCCTTTAGAGAGAGGGTTAAGAAGCCAGATTCACCAAAGACCTCATTGTGCTATAATGCTCCATAATTAGAGGCAAAAATACTTGTTTCTAGTTACTTTGGTTTCTGCCCACACCCAGCAATCAAAATTGGCCAGGACATGATCTTAGGCTATATAGACATGCTCCAAAACATAATACATGCAGTGCTTTTTCAGCATAACCTGCAAAATAAATAGGTTTCATGTCAAGAGGAGCATTGCATTGCCTTCCTGGCATCACTTCCAGTTCACACTTCCTACAGGAAGCTGTGCAGCTACCACTGCCTGAATGCAGTGGAGCAAAGTGCGTCTTTCAGTCCAAAAAAACTTTTTTTTTTCCATTTAAGTCAAGTGAGCTATTGCTGCTTTTTAACAGTCTGCCTTGTTTTGTGAATATTTATGTCACCATGTTGACATGTAAAAGCAGAGAAAATCTTTACAAGTACGTGAAGCGTATCTGCATGCTCACTCTGTTTACAGTAATAATAACACTATGCCCAGGATTGGACACTGTGAAACCAAACATAATTTTTGTCCAAAAGTCAGTTTGATATTCTGTATAAGAGACATTTAAAATGTGTGTTAATAGGCTGGTGGCAGTGCATGTTGGTGGGAGACAAAGAATTGAAAAGTGAAAAAGACTGTTTACACCCAGCAAGCAAGGATGCGACATAGAAGGCAGGTTATTTCCAGCAAGGAAAATCCTAAACTTACAGTACACTACAAAGTATTTCTCTTCACTCTGTGAAGAGAATTCCTGTGAAATGACATTACTCCCACCCTTTAAGGTGTGATATGATTGTGAAGAAGCAGGGAGTAAAGCCATCTGCCTCTCAGGATTTACCTCTTTTTTAAGAATCACAAAACAGTTGAGGTTGGAAAGAACCTCTGGAGGTCCTCTGATTCTGCAGGACACCCCTGCTCAAGCATAGCCACTGAGTGCAACTCTGGATGGCTTTAGCTCACACTGTGGGCTGGAGCTCTGATTCTCCAGGAGTGTCCAGTTTGTGCACTGTGGTGTGGAGCAGATAGCCCAGGTAGGCAGCAGCAAACAAACTGCTTCTGTAAAGCCCATAACTACTTTGGTATTAGCTGAGAGGCAGGGCTGTTAGCCATGAAACAAAACTAGGCGACTGGTAGTCTTCTGGGAACCCTAGGTAGGATATTTATGTTTTCAAGGTAATAAGTATTTTAAAGTCAAGTTACAAGTGAGATAGGAGTGAGGAGATGTCTGAATTTGTATCACTCTGGAATGGGTTGCTGGACTTATCACTGTGATATACAGACCCACAGTAGCCCTCAGAAGCAAAGATGAGTTTCATGGCTACATGTTACGTGTGTACAAGGCAGACCCAGGAAAGAAAGGCTCTGTGCAGCACAGTTGGCTGAGCCTTGCTTGCATCATTTTTGATGAAGTCACATCATTTATCATCTCTGACTGGAAAAGGTTTCAGCCCTACAGCCAGTGCACAGACCATGTCTAGAAATGGGACAGCTTGTTTTGTCTAGCTTTCTGAGTCTGCTGGTGTTGGGAAGTAGAAAGTTCAAGTCTAACATTACTGGCTGCACATCCTGCTTTAGCCAGCTAGGACATAGAGAAGGCTGTGGGGAAAAGCACGGAGGGACAGGGCAGGGAAAGAGAAAAAGAAAGGAGAGGGTGTCTTGTGTGTTGAGGGGAAGCAGGTCAGCCTCCCATTTGGAGCGGAAATCTGATGCAAAGTCAGCATTTTCACAGTGTAAAAATAGCTACCCTGTTGCCTCAAGCAAAGGAGTTGGTAACAGCATGCGAGAAACTCTTTGATAAAACACCTACCTCATTTCCTAACTTTTGTACCGTAATTCAAGGTTAAAAGGTGATGAATATTCTCCTGATACTGCTACTTTTTAAATCTCTGAGCCCTATTGAGAATCAAAAAGAAATACAAGTCCCACTTTTCCTTTGAAATGATGCAAAGGTTTGGCCGGAGAGAAATGGTTAAGTAGAATGAAAGCAGGGCAGTATCAGACTGGTGACATGACATGTCTTGCTTGTGTTTTACCCAAGTGATTCTCACTCATTCCAACCCAAGTATCTGAGTTAAGAAATGCAGTAAATTAGATCAGTTTTTAATTGTACAGCAGTTAATGATTTACACTGTTCTTAAGATGATGTTGACATCATCTTATTTCACTACATTGCCATTTAACAAGAGGTGAGTATTCCTGGTAATCCCCAGGAAATCTGTGTGTTGTTTATCAAAGCCCACTGTTTTACAGAATAAGCACGCTTTGCCAAGGGACCTGTGGAATGTCAGACTTGAAAAATGCTCTTAATGTCAGAGAGGAAGAAGCATGTGTGTGTTTGGAAAAATGCACGCCTCCATAGTAAGCACATAGAGGCACTTGGCCAACCAGTGATGTTTTGCTTCCAGGAATGGGAGGCCGGTAGGGCCAGCTGCTTTTCTGCATGTTGCTCATGGGTCCAAAGACAGTGGTTTCTGAGAAGGACCTGACTTCTTGTTTCTGACCACATGTCTTGCCCCTTACCTCTGGCTATCAAGTGTAAAATGCAGCTCTGCTTTATTTATTTATTTATTTATTTATTCTTCTTCCCCTTGTAAACTACTTTCCACTTAGTGATTATAAATCTATAAGGATCTACTTGTTCTCTACGATCCACTTGGATTAATGACTTTTCTTTTGTGTTACTTGGCACATGAGGTGAACAAATGAGCTGTATTAATTATTCACTAGCCAATGAATTTCTTTCACTGTAATACGGTTTACAGTTTGCTAATTGATTTTAATCTTAACATTCAAAGTGGTTTTAGTTCATAAATTAAATGTAGTTGTTTTGGGAAGTTCTTTACCCTTGTTCTGGGCAGCTGGTTCTTGAAAACAAAGTCTGGGAATTATTTAACTTCAAAAGCAGGAAGTTATTTTTTTCTAGCTGGTATCAAGTGAAATTAATAAATGAAAGGTGAGGGATTTTCTTCGGATGAAAGGTTAATGAAGTCCAAATTCAATTGTGCTCTAATCTAAAATTAAACATGAACAAAAAATATGAAGTAGAGGCGGGGAGTTCCCCAAGCCTTTCACACCTCACTGTGATGCAGGAAGAAGCAGAGGGATGCCAGTGCCAAAGCAATCACATCTTTTATCTCAAGAGTTATTTTCAGCGGGGCACACTGGGCTGGTTTTCCGTCCTTCCCCCTTTGGATAGGAATTGGGAGAAGATGTTGGATATGGATGTAATAAAAACTTCAGTGCCAGGTGGCTAATGACCTTTCAAGCAGACTATTGCTTTGAGTCACAGCAGAAGAAATTAAGGTTAGTCAGTTCAAATAAGAAGCTGATTTACCATGGATTGTCAGAAATCTCTCTACTTCCTATGCTTCAACTAGTGTTGAAAACTTTAATCACTGTGTGTGGTTGTCAAATAGTTTTACAGTTGGATGGGAAAGTTTTTAACATCACCATTATGAACAAGCACAGTGGGGCTGTCAGGCTTATGGTGGCTGAGAGGTGATGCCAAGACTTTCTCTGTAAGCCAGGGAGTGGTACCTGAGATGGACACAGTGTGAGAGCAAGTACTTCTAAACACCAGAGCAATGTTGACCTCCAAAGACATCCAAGCACTGCCATGGACAGGTCACTGGTAGCAAAGCTGGAGCCAACATTCAGCCTCTTCCTGCTGGCCCAAGGATCGGCTCAAGAAGCCCAACTCCTGGCTCTACCCAAGCCTCTACAGAGCAGAGATCGGTGCTGCCCCTCCACTCCCATCACGTACAGCTGACTCTTTGGGTTGCTAGGGCACATGGCTGGCTCATGTTCCTCCCTAAGTGTGTCTACACAAGCGCACAGCAAAAACGAAGGGAGCTCCTGGTATGTTGTAGTGACAACGGTGGCCATGGCAAGGAGGGAGCTGCCTGGTGAGAGCTTCCAGAAGGCCCCACAAGGGGTTTCAGGGAAGTTCTCAGCACTTTGTGGAGCCAGTTTCAACAGCTTTAATTACATCTGTGGTTTGGATCCCTTTGGTTGGCCATTAAAATTCATTTCACAAAGAGTTGTATTGAAAGGAGTGAGGAATATTTGTGGCCACTGTGGATTTCCTCCAGGCCTACAGGAAGAGTAAATTAGTTACTGAAAATTTGACAGTTCATCCCACGTGCTTAACTCTTTCCAATCTGGAAGCTGCTTTTTCATAGATAAGTGACTTTAAAAGGAAACAATATAACATGTCTGACTCTTCTTTTTCCCCTTCTCTTTACGGTAGGGCTGTAATTGCAAAAACAGCAAGGAATTATTTGTTTGAACAGGAAGTGTGGGAACTTCCTTTATAAATACTGTCTTTCCCTTCATGTGGAACCAAACGTGTTTTCCTCAGTTTGTCAAAAAAAGTGCCTGGACTCAACAAGCAACACTTCTTCCTGTAGTTTGTGCTCTTTCTTCTAAGCCTGGAAGAAAGAAGTTCTGTAGAAAAGGAACAGATTATTAGCCTGGAAATGACTGCAATTGGTGAGCCTTCACATCAGCTGGCTGCTTGCTGCTTGCATTCCCTGTGTGCTGGCAGCTGACCTGCATTGGCACTCGGCGAGTCCGTTTGTTCTTCGGAGTCATTGGTTGTGCACAGGAGCGTTGGGAAAGGGGGGGATGAAATCAGGGTTTGCAGTCTATGCTTATGGAGCCCGCTGTGACTTGCTCCATGAGATATGGCAGTATCAATCTGAGCCCAGCTCATATCTCAGTTTGGAATGGTTCCCTTTAGAAAAAAAAAAAATAAGAATGTATCTTTCGTAGTGAAGTCGAAACAACAAGCTTACCCTCTTCCTGCAATCCAGAAATCCCTTTGAGCTATTTGCAGAGGAGCAAGCTGCAGCTCTGCAGGCTGGATGTCCCAGGGGGGCCTTGGATCTGCCCTGGCACAGCACCTTGGGGACAGGAGCTGGGAAGGCTTCCTCAAAGCCAGGTAGGTTAAGCTTGCAGAGTAGGTAGCAAGTTGTAGCCAGGCAGGCAAAACTCTACTGAACTCCTTATTTTCATGTTTATTTTCTTTACGATCAGAACAGTAACAGAGTACATGCGCTTCTTGCGGATGCAGGAGGACAGCTGGCCTGGCTTGCTGACTTAAATAGGTGCATATGATGGGAATCAAGGCAGGGGGTCTTGTTCCCAGCTCTGACGGCCTCCGGATCAGGAAGAGAGCTCACAGAGGAAGCAGGGGGGCTCAGAAGTAGCTGGCTGATTCCCTGAGAAGCTCTGAAGACGGAGAAGAGCCCTTGTGCTTGATTTGAAGGAGGGCAGTGTTCTTGTAATGCTGATAATTAGGCAGTGTTGCTTTGTTCCTTCATTTTGATGGACAAATGAGACATCCCTGGTATTTAAACCTGGATTGCTCTCATGCTTGCTGATCTGGCTGGCAAGAGGCTAGTGTTGTATTAATGAGAAGGTTCTGTGTTTTACACATTCCTCACATTTCTCTCTTCTTTCTTAATGGGAAGGGTGAGATTTTCATTAAGTTTCAAAGCAGGTTTTGTGACAATTTCTTTTTTTTGTGCTTTTGAAAGCAAACAAAAGATATAAAATGTGCAGTGCGGCATGCTGTCCCAGGAGAAATCAAGTCAAGAAGACACCTAAAAATTCAATCAGACCTTTTGCTGGGGCTCTGGCAAAGGCCTGCCTGGCTCACCACGCCAGCCAAAGCCCTGCAGTAACAATTTTTTCTTCTTTTTACCTACCTTTTTCACTTCACATTTTTTCTTCTCCCTCTTTGTGCTCCCAGTGTCGTGCCTGTTTATTTTCCAATAAGGCAGGCCGTGTTTCATAATTTAGGGAGTAAATACTCAAATTCTTGTGCAAGCCCTTCCACTGACTATGTGATTAAGGGACTACAGGACTGGGGCAGAACGTGTCAGTTGCACAGAGAAAGGTAGAAGTCTGCTAGTGAAGCCAATTTAAAAACAGTCTTAATTACCTTAGTGGTTTGGATCCCTTTGGTTGACTATTAAAATGTGTATTTCTAAAGCGAGGTGTGCACCAATGGCGTTGTATAAGTAATAAAGAATTTCAAGAGCTTTACATAAAAGACTTTATAGAGGTAATATATTACTTCCATTCAAAAGAAATGGAGGGCATTTTAAAATTAGTTTTACTCCCACCGTGTGTTTAAAAAAATCTTCTTTTTCCTTTTGTTTAACCTTCCCTGCAAGTCTGGGCTTGTTTGAGGCTCCCAGGATCCAATTTCACGTGGTCTCCTATTTCAAATCCAGGCCAGAGCAGATCGATAGAAAATCAGTGCTCTGAGAACTAAAACTGCCAGTGCAATGCCTTCTGCTCCATGAAGATGAAGGGTGGGTGTAACACCACAGACACTGATTTTCTTTTCTGAGGTGGGAGGCTCTGATGCAGTGTCCGTGAATGTCTCACAATTTACCTTGATTGAACAGTAATGATCATTGGGCAATTTGGGTGATTTTTTTGTGTTGTGCAGTTTGCAGTTAACAGCTGTGTTTTGTGAAGGGGAGGCTGGGGAAAGACTGTTGCTGGGGTTGTGCTAAGACAGAGCAGCAGCTGCAGAATACTTTATGGCAAGAGCAGCGCTACCTGTAAGTCTGCACACAGTTTGAATACCACAGAGTTCTTGTCAGTGAAATACTGGTATTTTGAAATGATTGAGCTATTTCAGTACTTCAGCAACTTAGGTGAATGAGAGCTAATCCATTAACTGCTCTGCTTTTTTAATGTTCTTTACAATCAGCTCAAAAATAGATGGCAATCTGCTTCATTTTTCATTACACCTCCCTCTGCTTCCTCTTTTCCCTATCCAAAGAAGAAGAAAAATAGGATTATCAGAGAATTGAGAACAGAAGAGAACAGCAGTGTCATTTTAGGTCTTTGAAGGAATAGAAAAGTGTAGGGAAAACTCAACTTGTAAGCTTTGGGAAATTTTCAGTGTGTAGCCATGCCGGCATTGTGTTGAATTCCTGTAAACCTGATAGTAAACTTTGCTCTGCTGGGAGGTATTGGCTGTCTGCTCTGGGTGGTGTTAATAACCTGGGGAGCACCCCGTGTTGATGGGAGAGCCTCAGGGCGAGAGGGAAGGCTGCACACAGAGAGGGAAGGCTGCACACACGGGCCCTGAGCTGGCAGCCTGCCCTGAGGGCTGTCAGAGCAATTCTGTGTCCTCACATTTTGAAAGCAGCGAAGTCCAAATTCAGCCACAAAAGTAACAGAAAGCACAAGGAGGGTTGGAACTTACTTGCACTGTGCCCCTTGCACAATAATGGCTCGTCTGCCTGGGACCAGGAGCACAGTGTCCTCTTCAAGGACAGATGCACAGAAATGTGTTTCAACCGAGCAAGGCTCTAGCTAAATTTCACTGGGTGACAGGGGAAGTGCGAGATTGTGTGGGTTGCATCTGTAGCCTTTTTCTGTGTGAAATGATGTGAACTTATTGAAGCTTATGTGTGCACACACACATACATGAAGTAATCTGGACAGGAATTCTGGCCTTACAGGAACTTTCACTTGCTTCAGTGACCATAGGATTTCACCTTTGGTTTTCAGGTTAGTGCACGTTTTGTAAACTGTGTAGTGATTAACCTTCAGCTGGAATATGAAGCCCATGGCATTTGTTTACTTAAGAGTTAGAGGTTTGATTCCTGTTCTCAGGCAGACTGTATTGCTAGTATGAGTTATAAATGAAAAATCTGTCTCAGGAATTTTCAGATAAGTCCATTCTGGTCTCCTGACAGACATGGAGAAAGCAGATCACCCAAAGAAAAGGCAAAGGAGGAGACTTTTGGAAGTCTGTGTGTGGTTATCTGAAGAACTGAAAAGGCCCTGTGAAGCAACTGAAGAGAGGATCTTTACTGTCTCTGCCTGTTTGTGCACAGTTCTCAGATGAGAAAAAAGCATTGATTATTTTTTCATGAGCTTCTAATTATTGTTTTTTAAGCCAGAGGCCACAAAATTAACAAGTCATTATTTTGTTACATAAAGAGGATATTCACTTTAATAAATTAGATTCCTAACATGAGCACCTGGGATACTTCTCTAGCTAGTAGTAAGAGAAAAAAGCCCACTTTAAGCTGCCTTCTGGAAGAGCCTGTTTTTTTCCTTTGGCTGTATTGAGAGTAGAGAAACTGACAAGTTTGATTAGATGCTGACACCAGACAGTGTAAACATCCTGTCCCGGGATATGAAGCTGCTTCTCATGGTATTCGTTTTGCAATAGTTTGCCAAATGGCATTGAAAAGTCAAGGACATAGACTGTTCTGTTTATGATTTTGTATCACCTTTACTTCACAGTACACAAGCTGGAGAGTTTAAAAAACAGCAAGAAGAAAAAAATCAACCTAAAAGCATGAATAACTCCAATCTGTATTGATCTTCCTTGCAAGTATGTTCTCTGGCTTTGCACACAGTGTTGAGCTTGTCACATAGACAAGCCAGAGTCAGCATAGGTCGTTTAAATTAAACACAGCTTGGAGTTCATCAGATCTGCTAAGTTTCATTGTCATGATGAAAAAAATCTGCAGCCATTACTGTTAAAAATCTACCTTTCCTGTTACCCTCAGGTAAATCATACAGCTTGTATAGTTGACATTACTCTTTAGCATGCTTCTTATGGTATCAGTTTGGGACAATGGGTTTATTTGCAACTAAAAAAAGTGCTAGTGAATTACATGGGCCATCCCAAATATGTGCCTTTTTTCTTTTTTCTTTTTCTTTTTTTTTTTTGGGGCATTACATCTCTCTACCAGGCATCTTGTTTATGCCTCACAGCTGAGGATATTTCTAAAATAGCTTTTTAGGCTTAAAAGTTATTCCTACTATTTGTGGTATCCTTATTCTTGTTATGTTACCAAGCTAAATATGCTGTTGGAAGAAGTTGAGATTTAAGGATTTCTTAAATAGCTTTTGAGAAAGTGGAATTGCTTCTGTGTTGCTGTGCATTGGATGAAAGAGACCAGACCACTTGATGAGTATCAGGTTCTGGTGGATCACTATTAGGTGCTGACTCCACACTGGTTAGAGTGATTCTTGCCCTCTGTGAGTGGTAAGGCAGGGTATAATTTTGCCCAGTATCAGCTGTTAGGTTTTGATAAATAACAACCTGAAGACTCTGGAATGCATATACCTTGTCTCTCCTTCATTGGTAATTGCTTCTGTTCTTGGCCCTAACATGTGAGTTACTGGAGATCAACCAGTTCACAGGATAATGTTTTTGCTATTTGATCTTTGCAATGAAATACTGTTCAAGGAACAGGTAGGCTTTCTAGACTGGTCAGGAAGGACAAAGAGAAAGTGGCTAGTGCATTTAATTCTGTAGTCAAAAAGTCTCTGCGGAAAGTGATGAGGTATGTAGTTTCCTTATACTGAAGTGAAGGATATTCAGAAAGGCTGAAGGAGCACAAATTCTTGGTTTTCAGTATTGAGTTATGCTGGTCTTTTTTCTTGTATTTTATCTGTAAAACTCAGATTTTGATCTGAGACTTTTAACTTAAATGTTAAGAACATAAAACTCCAGCATGTGTGCTTTTTTCTTTTTTCTTTTTCTTTTTTTTTCCTTTTTTTTTTTTTTTGCCCTGCAAACTACAGGAAGAGAAAAATGAAAGGGCTGAGTGAAAGCGGTGGTTCTTTTGAGGTACATCCAGCAATATTAAACACTTCCATCATCATGTTAATATTCTGTGAATTTTTGCAGAGGAGATCAGGGCCTTTTCATAGCACATAAATTTGTGGACAAAAGTATGTGAGACTGACTGAAAACCAATGCAAAAGAGTTTAAACTGTACTATGTGTAAGTATACTGAAGGCAGAGCCGTGTGGAGCAGCAGAAAATGATGATACTAAACCTTAGGTAGCCAAGTGGAAGAGATAGAAAGGAAGTCAGTGATGACTTTGGAGATTCTTGCTGGAAGTGACACCAGTGTCTCTGAGGTCAAAGAGGTGTAAAAGGCAGGAAGGGAATGACCAGGAACAAGGTAAGAAGAGATGCAGAATTAGCTGAGCATTGTAGTGTAGTAGTATGTTAGTTAATTAGTGATGTAAATAGTGTAATGTTTGGGGTCTTAAGCTGACATTTAATAACAGTCTGAAGTTTTTAATAGTAAATTCTACATCCTGTTTCCATATGGACGTGATCTCAGTGTTGTGACAAAATGAAACGTGAAGATTCATTTTCAAAATTAAGCTCAAAACAGAAACACTGGAAGTGTTATCCTATATGCTCAGAACTATCGAGTGCACCATGCTTGTTAGCTAAACAGCCAAAATGTCCCGTGGGTGTATAAATGCCTATATGAAAAGCATTTACTCAATATGTTACATATAACTGAAGCTCAAGGGAGCAAGGTCTGTGTCTGGGAACCGGATAGCACAACTTTTTGTCCCTGACCCCTTTGTGCCCTCTCTAACAACAAAAACCTCCCTCGAAGAAATTTGGATTCTTTTTTTTTTCTTTTTTTTTTTTTTCTTTTTTTTCTTTTTTTTTTTTTCCCAAAGCTCCAGAAGCAAACAAGCAAAAATAGCACTTAAAACATTTTTACTTATAACAGCACTGGCTGCTCAATCAGATGAGTGCTGTTTGTTCCTTCCAGTGTTCAGAAAGCCACCGTCCCTCCAGGAGATGCTGCATTGGGGCTGCACTCAAAATGTAAACGCAGCTGTTCAACCTGAGCTAACCATGTTTTTGATGTGACAGTACCTATGACATTCAACCTAGATAGAGAGGCACAGCTGCAAGATGAGGTATGGGGTGCTTGCAGGATAGGGAGTTTGTATGCAGCTGTGCTGCGTTATTTACATGTCCTGACAGTCCTGGCTAGGTTACATGTCTGTGGTGTTCTTTGTCTTAGAGGAGTCTTCTGATTTGAAAGTCAGAAATTGTTTCATGTGAGAAGTAGGAGCAGTTAAATGTATTCAGATTGGGATGGGACAGGATAAGAGCTAAATGTGGTCTAATGGCACTCATCTCTCTACTGTCCTCTGGGGGTTATGGAGGGAGAGGCTGCTCCAAAGAGCAGTCCAAAGACTGATTCCTTCTCTAGAAGATGATCCATAGCAAAACCTTCTCTCCTGAACCAGTGCAGAGAGAAGGGACAACATGACCCTCTGAGATCCCTTCCATCCTTTGCTGTTCTGTCAAGATCAACCTTGTTCAACTGAAGTTAGATTGTGAGCGTCTCCTCACCCCACACTTGCTCTGTTTGTGCTCCTGATTGCTGTCAGCTTTGAAGAAAACCTCATTATGTTTTCTAGGTATTTTTGACTTTCAGTCAGCCTGCAAGAATTTCCAGCTTTAAGATTTCTGATAGGAATGTATATTTTAATTCCGGTAGCTCAAGCACTCATTTTGGGCTGGCCAGCTGGCCAACTCATGCCATGGGAGATGTATTCCTTGCAGTGCTACGTAAGATACTGAAAAAGAGCTGTTGTGCTACAAGCAGAAGTTGAAAGGAAAAAACTAAAGAAAACCAGGAAGCTTTGTGGCAGATGGTACCAGTGACGTCCATCCAAACCTAGCCAAAGCAACATGCCGGCGAAGAGCAGAGCAACCTGGAAAATCTGATGATTCAGTATGAATAAGTAGGGAGACAGTGAGTAAGATTTCTGGCTTGGGTCCCAGGCCTATTATGAAAAAGGATCTGTATGTTATAGCGTAGAAAATTGAGTATAGTTGGGTGGCATCATTCTCTGGCACAGCTAGTTACCAACGATGGACTAAAATGTTAAGTGTACACATGTGAGAACTGACGCATGCACAGTCTGATTGCTCTCTTCCAGTTCCTCAGTTGTGGTTGAGCCTGTTTTCCCAATAAATAAAGTTTAGCAGGATGTGTGCTTTTGTTACTGGGGGTATAACTGGCTGGACGCGACTGTGAAAGCTCAGAATCTGATTCCTTCTCCAAGCTTAGCCAAATTTCAATTTACAGGCACTTCTGTTGTTGCAACTGCAAAGCTGAGATGTGAGCCAACTATTCAAGAAATGCCTACATCACTATTCAGTAATGCTTGCAAAAAACTTCTAAAGGAGAGAGATACAAAGAGATGTACAAAGAGAACTTCCCAGCTGGATGAAATCTTGCTTCCTTATTGACTTACCTCCACCTCCTTCCTTCCTGACAGTTGTTGAAAAGATCGTTCTCTTTCATACCCCTTGCTCTTCCTTTTACTTCTGTATTTTCTTTCCCTTTCTGTGCATATGTTGCACCAGATTATTTCCATTGTTAGTAAAACATAGAAAGCAATCTGTGTTTCCCTTTGTCCTAAATCCAGACTCTTGCCTGTCCCGTGGGTTGGCCACTTTACTTAAGCCTTCCTTCCCATGCTATCTCTCAGATCCACTCCAAACCTTCTCTTTACATTTAGGTCCTGTCATCCAGGTGATGTCCAAATACCTCACCCTGCTCTTCGCCCATGTTTCTCTCTTCCCTCTTTATGAAAAAAGAGAAATCCTAACCTGAACTCTTCTGATCTTCTATCTTTGATCCCGATATTGTTTATTTCTCCATCTTCACTTCATGCTTCTGGTCGGATATCCTTTCACCTTCTCTCTACATCTATCTGACCACTATCCTTGTTTCACTTTGCTCTGTTTTACATACCTGCCCCAGCCCTCTCTTCCTAGTACAGCCACTCAGCTGTCTTGGGTGGAAAACACTTCTAATGGAACACACAAATATTGAAGCTAACAGCACTCACCACGGCTTTAACATCTCACGGTTTTGCTGAGTATCTTTGCGAGCATGCAGGTTCCTCAGACTGCTTTTCATTAGGACCTCGGCTGCTTCCAAGCAATTTGTATTGTCAGGAGGAGATGAATGTATGGAGTCCTGAAGAATGTGTTACCACAGCAACTAGATATGGGGAATGCAAACAAGAAATTAAGTCCCATTGAATATTAATGAAATAAGCACACTTCAGTACTGGGCAGCCTCAGGGCAAGTGGAAAGGAAAATAAAAGTCCTGCTGAGGTTTATTTCCTACCTCCCCAGGGAGCCAGTGTCAGGCAAGTCTCAAAGTCAGCTTCAGCTGGCACTGAGATGAGATGGCTTGGAGATGCAGGTGGTGGATTCTGCTGAATGTTTGGGTCTTTGCTTCATGCTCGACTTCCATTTGATGATCTTTTAGTGCCTGTGTTGGCATTTCCTGTGAACTGCTTGAGTGGACATCATATTCTTTACAAAAATGTAGTGATAAATATCCGTATGTAAGAACCGGGTTGGGGCGTTCAGCACTCACTGCATGGATTGATGTGGGTAATCTTTGAGGACAATTGTCATCTTCATATTCAAGTTGAACAGTCCAGATTAATAATCTTTTTTAATCACTTCTTGGCATATACAGTAATGTTAAATGATATCAGATGGTATTTTATCCTTCCCTAGAGGGACAAGCACTGTTTCTCTTCCATTCTTAAATGTTTGATCGTGGGAGGTGCTGAGTGCTGCCATTGATAAGAGCATGTTCAAGTCCTCACTAGAAGAGTGCCAAGTCATACAATACCCCATCTGTAATGCCAGGCATTCTTTCTGCTGATATATCAGCTGAGCTCTCAGTTCTGTTGTAATTAGTTGTACACTTGTGAGCAACTGTCCATCTGATTTATAATCTCAGTAGCTACTGAAATGCAGAACATTACCCCATTTAGCCTCAGGATTGAAAGTTATGATGTGCTAAAATTGTGTTTTAAATACAATAAAATTGACTATATATAAACAAATTATAAGTTTATGGGACACTATAGATGATCTTAAATCAATGTTTCAAAGTTCATAAATTTAAGATGATTGAACATCGCTTAATGAATATGGATATTGTTTTAATCACTGTCTTATTTTTATTTTTATTTAGTAAGAAGATTAAACGCTGTCCTGGAAAGTAACCTGACTGTAGTGAAGAAGACATAGTAGAAAAGTGAATGTAAGTATTTCATAGCATGCGGGTAGCAATTATTTATGTTTGCAAGACATTGATATTGATGCTTTTGTTATTGACAAACTGATTTACCTAAAATACCACTTAATGTAATGCTCTCCCTATTATGAGAATCTGGATCTGAACATTGTACATGTCTGTATGATGTATAAAGTATCTTTGTGTTTTTAAATGCGGGTCTGTAGGAAAGGTGTACCTAAATGCTATTAACTGGGCCATGTCCAAAGGTATTTGTATGCTTATCAACTGCTTGAAGGAGAAATGCCAACATGAAGTTGTCACTAAATGCCCATAGAAGAAAAAACAAAACAACAAACACAACCTCAAAGGGGTCCTTAAGTTCTGTAACAAAGACACATTTTCCATTTTCAGAAGAAATTTGTCTAACTTGGAATAATTCATCCACTATACAGTATTTTTCTGTGTACTTGCCCCAAATATGTGAGCTGATAGTAGAAGATTGCACTGTGGATTGGCAATTCAATTTGGGATGAAATACAGCGGCTGCAAGTTCCAGGCTAAGTGCATCATTGCTCACTTGAGGTCACTTTTTCAAACCTGGAGTCAATAGTTCTCTAAGAATAAGAGCTTTGGTTCATTTTCTAGACCCTTTTGAAACTGTTACTTTGCTCTTGAATACCCCATTATTTTTCTTAAAGCCATTGCTTTCCCTAACTGTATTTCATAATAACCTGAGCTCTGTAACTGTGTGTGGGCATATGTACGTATGTATTTGTGTGTGAAGCAAAGACCTGTCTGTGGAAGTCATACCCCAGGAGGTTTCGAGTGTCTCTTGTGTGCAGTGCAGGGATAGTCATAAACTTCTAGCTGCCACAGATTTGTTCCAGTATTTTTTTGTATTACATTTTTCCCACGATCTCACCTTCCATTTCCCAGAGCTTGCCTGATGAGTTTGGAAGCAGTCAACTAAGTCTTTCCAAATGCTGGATAAAGTACAGAATTCATAACTTAGATGGTCCTCTCTGAAATGTCTAACATGCTGGAACGGTTTTAATTCTAGGCTTTGGGTTTCTGTAAACTTGTCTTCTAAAGTTACTAACTGATTAATAGCACCAAAAAAGTGAGGTGCTGCAGGAACATAGCAAAACGCTATCTGTTCCATAGAGTTGTCTGCGGATTCTGACTTGTCTGAAATAGAGATCCCACAATTTGACAACATTGTACCTAAGGTAGGGATTTACAGACTACACTGTGCATTGGCTCTCCACATCCCTAGTGTCTGGCCCAGTTTGAAATGAGCGTATGCCTATTAGATATAAAACTAAGTCTTTAAAACCTCCCAGTAGGAATTGAACAAATCAAAACAAACAAGAAATAACTAATTTTAGCTTTAGGATCTCTGGAGTGTTTTAGCCCATGGAATGTCTTGATCAATTCCATGTGTGTGATGAGTTTGTCTCTTAGAAGTTTCCCTATAGTTACTTTCACATTAGAGTTACCAACTCAGTTTTTAACTGTTTCACCTGGGAAACATTGGAAAATGTTATCATCAGTTCCCTCAGAATTATGTAACAAGCAGGATAGTAAGGCTGTCTTATTTGTGTGTTTGTTTTTTTTTTTTAAATGCTTATTTAGGAGCCATTTGAGTACAAGTTGAAGATGATATGATTACTGCCTGGCCATGAAACTGGCAGAGGAATAAACCCATCCATGCGGAGAGTTTAATACCTTGTCCTTGATGTAAAAACAGATATGATCTCCAGTAGATCTTATTTTTCTGGTATTTTAATTTTGTAGAAGTGTAGACTGAGTTCCTAATTGAGTAACTTCTATCTGATCTGACTTTTGCAGCTATCAGACATGAAAATTAGAGCTTTATCTTTCTGAACTCCAATAACTTTCAAATGTCAATTGGTTATTGAAAATGAAATCTTAAACTTGAGTTTGAAGTACATTTTGCAGAAGAGCTGGCAAGATTTGGGCTTTGATTACCCATAGAGCCAAAAAGTGGAATAAACTTTCAGAAACAGTCTCTTCTGTATCTTTTCCAAAAAACCTCCTGAGTGATCTTTCACAGAGCTGAGAGCCAAAGCTGAGATACTGGAAGAATCTGGGAAATGTTGTTTTGTTTTGTTTCTTCACCTGGTGAAGAGGAGAGAGAAATCAGGAGTGAAATTGTTCTTCTTGTTGTTTTAAGTAGTAAGGAAAGGCTGGGAAAAATGTATTATGGACTGGAGGGGATGATCAGCTGATAAGTGCATCACATTATGCTGGTAATACATTGTAATAACCTTGAGGCAGTGAATGAAAGCAGAAGGAAATGGAGGTGCACATTAGGGAACTGGGAGCAGGCACTGTCAAGCAGAGCACAGGTAGGATGGTGCACAGAGTGGGGGTAGGAGAACACTCAGCCCTTATCAGATACCAAAATTAGCTTCTTGCTGTGTGTCTTGTAATCTGAGATTCCTGGAATAAGTCTGTAACATAACACTGAGAGAGTTTTGTTCTCCATTCTCAATGGTAGTTACTATGCAAAATGTGTGCACCAGCACCAAAAATAGCCTGGTTCCAACACACTTCTGAAGGGTGAGGACCGTGTCACGTCATGTGCTCACACTAAGCTCTGCTTCCTGGCAGGCAGGTTCTTTCTGGGAAGTCTACAGAGATGCTTTTAGCCTTATTTGTTTATAAAATAGTTGCTTAAAAAGAATGACCATCCTCCAAATGTCCCCTTTTATTCAGGATCCAGCTGGGGATTGTAAAACTAATTGTTGTTCAATAAGAACTTGGCTACTCTATCATGAAAACTAAATAATTCTAGGCAGCCTTTGGATAGCATGGTAAATAAGGCATAGAGCCACACTGGATAATGAGGAGAAAAATAAATATTGAAGTCACTAGTTCATTAAGTAATGTCTGTACTGTGCATGAAATGAGGCAGGGGAACTGTACAAAAAGCCTCTCACCATAGGGACTATCATAAAGGGTTCACATAAGTAACTTTACTTCTAGTAAGGTTTTCCTGCTTTTCTAATTTAGCTTTGTTACCAGTACATTCCCAAGTTCTTTTACATAGCAAAATTTGAGTGACCTCAATCAGGCTGAGCCCCCAGAATCACCTGGAAGACCCCCTTTTAGATCCGTGGGACAGAAGCTACTGAAGTGCTGGGTAACAATTGTTCGACATCTCCTGTATCTGGTGGGCACCAGATGGGGATGAGACGTGCAGATTGCAACGTGCTCTCACAGAAGTTTTGCTAGGGTCACCCCAAAACCCAAGTATCTAAACAGAGTTTGAGGGAAGTACACAGGATTTACACCTATCTACATGCTTTTGCCTTCTGACATCTATCCCAGGATGTGTTGTCTGTGTTTTTTCCTTGCTCTGTGGCAGTACTTTGTGTTGCCTGGCTGACAGGAAAGAAATTACCGAGGATGAAGAAGAGGTGATCTCACAGTGCTGCCACCACTTGTAGCCTGTGACACCAGGTCAGGCTGGAACCATCAGCAGCAGGAAAGCCCTGTATAATGATCTCTCTGGGGTGTGCAAAGCAGCACATGTGGAAATTTATGCTTCTACTTTCCCATATGCTATCAAGTACAGTTTTTTATTTCCTGCTAATATGGGTTTATATTCAGTGGGCTATTTAAGGCCAAATGTCACACCTTTGCTCCTAGATCTTTGTAACAAGGATGCTCACGAAGGATGTCCTGCCTTCATTATTGAGCATGGGAAGGCTGGGAGTAAGGCAGCTCTGGCAACAAGCCTCTGCTCACTGTCTCTAGCGGCATTCTATACAGGTGACTTGTGGAACAAAAGAATCGCACAGCTTTGGGCATGCTTCATGTCACTGACTATAGATGAAACTGGAATACTCTTTTGCCCATATGTTGGCACTATCCCCCTGTGGAGAAATGAGGCAATGCTTTACCAGTAATTGCAGTGCTTGAGTATCTGTGGTGTGTTATAAACTTCTCATACGTGTCCTTGTGACCTGTGTTGTAGGAAATACCAGTAGGTGAGCTATAAAGGAGATGTTCGTTACGGGGAGTTCCCCTTCTCCCTGTGTTCAGGAACATTTGATCTCAGGCTGCAGGCCTGGCTATGAGACCCATAGGAAAACAGATTCCTCCAACAAAATGCAGACAACTTCTCACGCCTCTGATTCTCCAAAATCATCTCCCAGGGAATATGTAGAAAAACAAACAGTAGATTCTTTACTATTTTAGGAGAGGGATGAAAACAAGTTCAACTCCAAAACGCTAGCTTTTTTAAGTGCAAAATGACCCTCGCTTAATTAATACTTGGCAAAGCACTTTAAAGATCAAAGTCTCAGTATTAGCTGATTCTCACGACACACTTGTCAGGTAAGTAAAAATTATGTCCATTTCCAGCTGAAGAAGTTGAAATAATGCCTAACATCGTGTTTTCACAATTGTTGCATACTTAATTTACCCACTTTTTCCAAACCTGAGCACCCCTAAAAATTCTGGAGCTGGATGCTGCATGTTGTCAGATCCCAAGTTGGCCTCAGGCCCCTAGAGCTCAGATCTTAAGGCAAGAAGTTGTGCGGTTCTCAGTGTAACTGCAAAATGCTTAGGTTATAGAAGGGTTTGGGTGAGTCAGTCTAATGAATCTGTTTTGGAGGAAAAGTGTTTAGAAAGCAAGAGGGTGTTCAAAGAGCAAATAAAAGTTGGATATGATGGCATTAAGTTTTTTACGTCCTGCTGTCGCTTCCATTAGAAATGCAGGTTACCTTGTTATTTCTGCCACAGCTCATTCTCCTTTTGTTCCAGCATCAGCGGAACGGTATAACTGGGCTGGAGGACAAATTTTTGCCATGCTGTTCAGCAACAACCAAAAAGGAAAGGGGATTGGGAACAACTGCTGCGTCCCCTTTCAGTATGCAGCACGACTTGTTTCCAAGCACTGTTTTAGTTGGAGTGAGGCTGGCTTTCCACTGCGTTGTCCCTCTAAACAGTTTCTGTAACCTGTTAGCTCCACTCAGTGTGTTAATGTCCAGCCCTGAATACTGCACAGAACTCAGCAAACAGGGTTACTTTGGTCCCGTCTGTTCTCACTCTTGCACGAGCAGGTGGGGGCAAACAGAACAGCAGCCAAAAGCTTTTGGTGGGGGGTTTGGCATTTAGGAGGGAGAAGTCTGGGCTACAAAAAGGGGCTGATGGCACAGACTGGAGCAGGACTGCACAACTGAATTGATGGCTGGCATTGTCCCACTTTTGCATTCAGAGAGCTTTTGCTGTCTTGCCCTGCTCAGACTTAGTGCTGCTGCTAATAAAGCCAGAGGAGGAGCGAGGGATAAAAACCAGAAAATGATGACTCACCCTCCCAGACCCCTCCCCACTTTCAGTCCCCACTAAACCACTGTACCTCACCAAAGCCCCAGTGGCTTTTCGTTTATATATAACCTTGTGTTTGAAATGTTAAAATGTGTACGCGGGGATTAAAGGGATATGTGATGCTCCAGCATTAAAACAGCACAGACCTCTTCAAGGGAATTGTGAAGGAAAATTAAAACATAGTTATTTTTGGCAAGGACTGCTGCATCCTGTGGAGATCAAGAGAAAGCACAAAGCACTTTACCCAGTTCTAGAAGCAGAGCAAACAAGCTGGGTGTGCTGGAACAGGGCACCACATCAGTGCTTTGTGCTGCCGAAGCGGATTGTGAAGTTGTGGGGTTATCTCAGCTCCTGGGGAATGCATGGAGGAGATTCAGAGAAATACTGATGAAAGGTACCTAAACTGTACTTCTTTTCCTTCCTGTAAATGTTGATGAGCACAGCTGCATTGCTACCATCCACTTTGTTACAGTATCTCAGAATTCACTGCCTGTGAGGTGCAGGGCCTCCTGTAACACTTAACTCCAGCAAAGCACAGCCCATGGGATGTTGTAGAGCAAGCAGCTGTGGTGCCCCTTTGCAGAACACAGGAACATTGATGTTGGCACCTGGTTTCTTGTGTTCAACAACTGAAATCAAGAATTGTCCCCACTTCGAAAAAGAAACAGGTTGTGGTTCAGATGGTTGGAACGGTTACAAATCAGTTGTCAGCATTGATTCTAGCATTGATTCTGAAGTTTGTATGTCATTTAGTGTTATTCTCAGATGCTACTTTAGCTTTGTCTCCATATACCTTTGATTCCGGCCCTAAGTGAGCTCCTTCATGTGGTTGTTGGTGGTGGAGTTGGTGAAATCATCTTCTTTTATCCTCTTCTTCTCAGCTTTAGGTGAGTGAGCAGCTCCTAGGGTCCTGTTCTGCTGGTTTCCTTACTGACAACACTGCTACCATTGTCTGCTTGCTGGCACACTGCAAGCATCTGAGTGCTGTGCCTGTGGTGGCTGCAATTGCTAATAAGTGAATAATTTTAGGACTCCTCATTCCCTTCAGACCTAATTAATTTCTGGCTCCACCAATCCTGCAGAACCCAAAAGCAGCATTTTGTGGGGTCTCCCTGCCCATCCCCTCACACCAGCTGCCCTGTGGTTCTCTTTTGCCGTCAGGCTGTAGCAGCAGTCTCTGCTTCTCCCTCCAGTGGGATCTGAGCCCATGGCTTTCAGAGCAGAGCTGCAAAACTGCATTTGGAGCCCTTGTACTGCTGATCCCTTGGGGTTGGGGGCAGGAACGCTCTGGCTGCTGGGGGTTACAGGATTCCTCATGTCTAGCAGTCTGAGTACAGGGTGTGGGAGTTCTGCACCATTCCCACCCATCATCCCATTGCTGTACAATAGCCATATTGTTTAAGGAGTTGATATGCATGACCTGATATATTGCTTTGTTAAATGGAGAGGATTCACATTAGCACCTTGATTTGTATGGAGTATACCACCTCTGCTGCTCCTCACCTTTGCTGTTACTCTTGTGCTAGCAAATGTAAAAAAAAATGCCCTGTGTTCATAGGGTGCTGCCTTCTTCGTGCTGTTTGTAGGGATCTGTTTATGAGCCTCTCTTGTGTTCCTGTTTTGTTTTTTTTCTCCATTTAATGCATTTAAATGTATTAGTTGAGAAAAACTTTTTCAATATTCTTTAGTTCAATTAATGCTATATTTAATTAAAGGATTTAACTAGGGTAAAAGTAAGAATTAAATACTTGTCCTTATATAATTTTTAGAGCTAAATTCAAGGCAAACCTCAGCCTTATTTGATTCAGTTAAAGCAATGTATGCAAAAAAAAACACGTTTAAAAATGCCTATTCTTTTGGAAATCTAGGCAGTATGCTAGTGTCCTGTTGTTGTAGCACTCAGTCTGATAGAGCAGAGTGTCATGAGGTATGTCAAGAAGTAAGAATAGCTCGTGCTAGGCATCAGATTTTTGTTGTCAGTCAGTCAGTAAGTCCATAGAGAGAAGTCCTCCAGAGATGCACAAGATAACAAACTTGTTTATCCTTGCTGCTTTTACTTAAAATGACATCAGTTTAATTTGTGACCAGTTAATGAATTGTATTAAATTACAGTTCCTGGGAATTTCTGAGTTTGCAAAACATTGTAACTCCAGTGTTTATACACAGCTGGAGATTTCTTTAAGACCTGTCTGGAAATTTCCAGACGTCTGAAGGGACCTGCCACTGTTTTCTTCAAAGCCAGACTTTCATTTTCCAAACGCAGGTTTTTCAGAGTTTGTTCTCTGTTGTTTGAATCTGAAGGAAGGAGGAAGGTGCTGGTTGCATTGAGGCAGGAGTTGTGCGTAGCTTTGAGAACTCTGCCTGGTTGTTATTCTTATGTAACCACAGAGCTGTGTATTAATATTAACAAAAAAAAAATTAGTTTCTCACTCATGTGGAAGGAACAAAGGTATCAACTGTGAGCAGTGTTATGGGTCTGACCTGCTCTTCCTACTCTTCTTTCTTGAGCCATTTCCTTCTATGATCCTCTGACATGTGGTCCTGGGGACCTGGCGAGGGGTGCCAGGCTCCTTTCACTGAAAACAAACAGCTGGTATGTGGCTTTGGCTTTGTTATCCTCTGCATCGACTGCACATTCAAAAACCTTTATCACAGAGACTATTGCGCATTTGGCTTTTCAGAGTACTCACAGGGGGGAAAAAAGGGTCACGATACCATCTCTGTTATGATGCACAAGAACATACATTGGAGCTGATGTCAGGGATGGTGGAGTAGATTCCTGAAGTCTTTCAGCACTTCTAACCTTCAGTGCCTTTGGAAAGCATGAGATATACCGTCCATACAGGAGAAACCTATCTGGGCTGGTTTGGTCTGTTCTCTACAGTGGCATTGGTTGCCAGTGTTTCATCACAAGTATCCAGAAACTGAGTGACTGCTGAGAAGTCTAGTTGATCTCAAAGCCAAAAAGATGCTGTTGCAGAGTGCTGAGGAGGCAAGGGGTGTGTGGTCAGTCACTCAGGAGTAAATGGATTTATTGCATTCCTAGATTTTTCATACCCTTGGGTGAACTGAAATCAGGCCATCCATCCACATGTGAATTCTTCAGTTGATTGAACTGAAAGATATATTGGGTAGCATTTGTTTATAGTGGCCCAAGATACAGGATATAGATTTTATCTGATGTATAAATATTTGTGAGGCTACCCTGGATTTGCTTTGCAGGATGTGTATGTTTCCTTCTTGAGCTGCGCCACATGGGAGCCTTCTACCTGTTTGCATGACTGCAGATGTTGCCTAAAGGAGTTCTATGCAAAGAAGTTAGCTCTCTTAGGGGAGGTATATGTTAGCAAAGCTTTTACAGCTGGGGGGCAAGCTATGCTGAGAGAAATGGGTCTTTGAAAACATGTCTTTGATGTATATATAGGGCCTGGAGGAAGAGAACAAGTAAGTAATGTAGACTGGGGATGGGAACCAGTAACTAAAGAAAGGAAAGCATTCCCAATACATCTATTTTGTACGACGAGCAAAATTGAATGTACTGACATATTATTCTAAGCAAATCTGCTATCCTGAAAATAGTCATCCTGTACAAAGTAGACATTTATTCTCACAAAAGAAGAATGAGCAGAGATAACATCCCCTCCCAGCAAGCCTGCCTGTTCTCTCTGACAAGGCGAGAGCTAGTATTTCTTTCTCCAAATCTAGGACACCTACTGAAGGTACATTCCCTGAATTGTGTCAAGACATATTTTGCACAGTCGCTTTACTGGGCTCTGCTGCACACTGATGCTGCAGAAGGTTATTTTGCTCTCCAATCTTCCCTACCTGCTTGTTTCCACAGGTGGCATAAGGTGTGCAACCACACCTCAAGTCTGAGCGAAGAGCTAAAAACTAACTTGACCAGGAGACAAAAATTGGGTAGTTCCTGCTAGAGCAGCTCCATAAGTGTGTTCACACCTTCTCTTGCTTGCAGTTTCATCCCAAAGCAGATGCTTTCCTTTCAGTATCTTCTCTCCATCGATGAACATCAGCTGTTCTGCCCAGATGTTAGGCAACATGTAACATTTACCCACGATCTTCCTTTGAACTGAATGGCAGAGCATCCTGTGGAGAGATGCTGTCAGATCCACTAGATAAAACTGCAACTCTGACCTTGTGGGACAGTAGAGGAAAGAGAAGGTGTCCCAAGTGAGGTATTAGGCATGCTGTGATCTTCCCCTTGTGTCTCTTAAGCGGTGACAGGAGCCTTGCCTGTGACTGCAGTTGTTGAATAATTGGGGAGAGGAAAGGGAAGAGAAGGGGGTGCAAGTCTGATGTTTTGTGACACACGACTGAGGCAGGCATCTCTGCAACGATGCTTTTTGTCATGTTCTGCCAACTCCTCTTCTGAAGTTGAACTACATTTATTATCTTTGGCATTTCTAATACATCTAACATTCTTGGGCAAGGTAAATACCTGACAGCCCCTGTGCAGTTAATTCATCCTCGTGCTTTAAAGAGTTGCAGTATCCTTGTAAAATATTGTCATACACAAGTAGTGGGTGGCATGGTGCCTGCTGTTAAAGTGAGGAGAGTAGAGCTTTTAAGTATATTCCCTTGGCAGATGCACAGCACAGCTTACCACTGTGTTCTCTGGAAGTGGTTGGAATTGCACTGGGGTCTCTGTTCTTTTCCATTCATTGGCCCTGAAAAGTGCATAAACATCTTAAAAAAGGAAATTTGAACAAATTGATGTCGTAAAAGAAATCTTTATTAAAATTATTGTCTGTCAGTGTGTGAGTGATGCTGATAAATAAGATTACCAAATGATTTTGTTCGCAACAAGTTTGCTTTCATTATGGGTGAAATATGCAAAATAATATCTAAATAAAGACTAAGTTAAGCTGTTAAATGCTGCTTCCGGGAGTAATCAGACATTTGCTGGCTTGTGCTTTGATTTGAAGGCTGTCTGTCAGACTTCATCTTTATGCTTGGTAAATAAAACCTCTTCCCTGAAGGGATCAAGGTATGAGAGAATAAGAACCGTAATATTATGCCTACCGCAATCAGTGTTTTTGTAGGGTTCTCATTAAAGTTCAAGTTCTTTTCCTGCAAGGGAGCAGAAATACTAGTATATGTAGCAAATAAATCAGACGCTGTTATAGGAGATCAAGAGTGTTTATGTCCAAAAGCTATAGCACTCCTATTCAGGAATCAGCAGCTTGCAAAGTCTCAGAAAGAGTAAAAGCATATGGAAGGAAGGGGCCCAAGTATTCCAGGAGCTGTTTGAGGAAAAGGCAGCCAGCTACAGTCTGTAGAGAGAAAGCAGCTCAGCAGTGCCTGCCAGCTCATTGGTGCCATTTACTATGCCTGTGGACAGCAGTGGTAAGTAGTAGATTTTCTTAAAGTAATGGCTTTTAGTTCACCTCTTTGCCTGGAAGCTGTGCTGACCTGTGGTGAGGAATAGTTTGTGGTGCATAGTTTGTGATTTTGCATGGGACACGGGCACCACTGTGAGATGTCTCTGCTGGTGGGAGCTGCCTGGGAGCTCTGCCCATAGTGGCAGAACTGCTGTGTGTGTGAGCATGCACAGGAGTGGGGCAGAGGCAGATGGCTATCAATGACAGAATAGTTGGTAACCCCACTTTCTGCCTCATTGCAGTAAGGAGAAAGGCTGAAGTATAGGGAAACTGCTCAAGACTGTTGTAAGCAACTTTGAGGAGAGAAGGAGCCTAGGATAAGAAAATATGGAAGGTGATGGTTAGATTTCTCCCTCAGCTCTTCAGTCAGCAATGATTAGTCCTGTGCTGATTTGAAAACCAGACAGCTGATGGTCAGGGGAAGCACAGAGAATTCATCTCATGACTGGATGTCAAAGCAAGGTTAATGAAGGAACCAAAGTTAAGAAAGACGTGTAAAATGTTGCACACCATGCAAGTAGTCATTGAAGGATATTCATATAAATGGGTATCCTATATGTATAAATGTGTATCCTGTGAGTATCCTAGGGCTGTGAGAATGTGAGTATAGTGGAGACCAGGCTTTCCAGAGCACCTTCCAAGGGCATTGGTGTCAGTACAGCACAGTAGTAAGGCTTCAGGCACAAACCCAAATGCAGCAGGTAAATTGCTGCCTATGGTCCTAAGTGAGAGACTGCACACTAAATTTTGGTGAATGGCAACAGAGCAAGGCTGTTAAGTGGTTACTGCTGTAGAATCCAGTAGAGGCTTGATGAAAACTGAAGTGGATTTGAATGAAAAGCTTCATGCTCGTTCAGGAGGTGGCCATTTTTCCTAACATGGTTATGTACATAAGTTACTCCAAAAGTAATGCCTCCTATTTATTTGTGTGGAAACTAAAACATGCTCAAAGAGCAAAGTAACACTGTTTGGTAAAGTAAATTCTCAGCCACAAAACACTATTTTTCAGTATAGTCACCACCACTAGTTGTGCATTTTCACCAGCAGTGAACAAGAGCCTGCATGCTATGATCATAAAAATGTGCGCCAGCAGAGTGACCCACTTTTTCATGGTGTCATTTTTAGGAAAATGTTGCCCACACAGTCTGTCTTTCATTAGCCTGAACAGATGGGAGTCGGAAAGCACCCAACCTATCCCACTGTGGATAGGAAAGGCAGTGCACATCACTTTACTCACTGAGGGCTGTATCTTGAACTTTTTCTTCAATGGGGAAACGGTCACCTTCAGCCTCATGTTGGTTCATTAGCTCCTGACAAGCTTGCATACAGTGTTCTATCTGTTCCTACATGAGTATTCATGGAACACACCTGGTGCAAACTTTGCAATATTCCAGCATTGTCACCATTGACACTTGAAGCCAATATTTAGCTCACTACACAGCTCCCTGGTCATAATCCACTGATTTGCTTGAGTGGGCTGATTGAGATGCTCTTCATTTCTGGAACATGGCTTGTCTTTCACCATGCTGTCACCACTGCTGGAATGCACCACCCACTGCCTCGTTGTGCTCACATCCACTGTTTGGTCTCCATAAATGTTCAGCAAGCATCACTAAATGTTAAGGGTACAAATTTTTATCGCATGAAGGAGTTTATTTCCACACCTTTGCTTAACCATCACTTCCAGGTCTGATGCCATTTTGTCAGACTGCCCCTCTGCTGCCATCTGTCACACAACAAGATGTAATGGCATACTGGTGGGAAGGGCCAGATTCTACTGCTGTGCCACCAACGTTCACCTCTGATGTTGTGGGCCACCATCATAAAAATAGGAGGCATTACTTCTGCGTATACATGAAGATCTAATGGATGATGACCTGGAGAGGCTAGTGTCCATTGTAACAAAAATAAGAGATCCAGGTAGAAACAAAAGGATGCTGTGTATTTTATGAAAAGAAGCCACTGTACACAAGTGGCTGAACATCAACCAATGTAGGAGTAACTGATTTCAGAGCTCTTTAGCGTGCAAAAGTGCCTGGCAGTGTCTGTTAATAAGCTCTGAGTGAAACACGGTGCCTAATAGCAAAACATTGATTGACTTTCATTTGGTATTATTTCTGGACTGTGGCATATCTGACATGGCCCAGATTTTCAGTTTTAGTGTCTCTTCTTGCTGGTTTGTTCCTGTGTGTATGGCCATTATAGTGCAGTGCCTGACCAGATGCTGAGAGTGAAAGGACCATACGAGAGGTTTCTCAACTCAATATTGAGAGCATACATCACTTGACAGAGTGTTGCTTTCATGTTCAGACAAATTTAATTCTCTTTTGTTGAGAATGCATTAAGAGAGCATAACTGGCATAAGGGCCAACAGATGACATAAAGTATTTTGTGAGAATTTAAATTGCTCAAATACTGAAGAATTGTTGTATTAACTATTTTCTTGGAATAGTGAAAAGTAACGTTATGACCAAAATCTGACATTTACTTTTTATGTAGTAAATATTACTGCTCTACAGTGTTACGTTATTAAAGACATCTATGTCATTTAGGCTGCATAGTTATCACTTGATCTCTGTCCATGCTGCACAAATAAGGATTTTGCAGTACAGAAGCTGAGGATTTAACCTGTACCAAGGAGCAATCCACAGAATGAGACAGGGTCAGAAATTCTTAGTTTTATTCACTAGATCATCCTGGTTTAGAGTTACAGCTATGAAGACCGTGCTTCTTTCCTACAGACCTTTCAATTCTGAATATATCAGTTTTCTGAAAGCTTTGGTATGGAAGTATATACAGAATTTCCCTGTTGCCTTTGCTTGGGTGTCATTTCTTTGTCCTGCTCTGGTTCCCTATGAATTTTGAGCAAAGCTCTCTGGGGATCAGTGTGCTATAGATCGCCATGGCAACCCCCAGAAAAATGCATTCTGCAGGCTCGTGCAGCGTGGCTGTTATCCCTGTGAGAGCTCTGATGGCCACTGAACTTCTGGACTGAGCTGTGAGAGGGACAGAGTCAGCAAATCTGTGTACCTTGTCTTTTAAAAACATTCCCCTGCATAGTCTGAGGAACACAGAGTATTGTTCACTGCATTAGCATCCAGCATTTTCATAGCCTGAGAGTTCCCTTTGCAGACTGTAAATTCTTGTTTTTATTTCATATTGTTCTAATATTGGTCTATTACATCTTAACTCCCCTGCAAGTCTACTGTGGGAGCCATTGCCAAAGCAAAGACTGTTGTCCTGGTAAAAGCTTAGAGACAGTTGATGATAAAATATTCCACAAAGTGTATGATGCAGAGTTTAGAAGAGGTAAGTGCCTGTATCCCTGCTGTTCCCAAATCTTTTTTTGGGGCTAAAAATGAAAACATCCAAGGCAGTTATTTCATAGACAAGTATTTCTTGGGGGTTGGACTCGATGATCTCTGGAGGTCCTTTCCAACCCCTACGATTCTGTGATTCTGTGATTTCATGGTTATGCCTGTAAGAGCGTGGTTTCTGTCCAGCACCAGGATTTGATTGACACTGGATAAAAGTGTATTTTTCTTGTATGTTTATTTGGTTTTGGTTTTAATACTATACAGCCCACCAGACATAAAGCTAATAATGCTTAGAGCAGTGACTAACTCAAGCATAATCAAGCCTCCACTTCCATTTACTGCATGGGAAGTGCTAAACCCACCCGGGCACAACTCATGAACTGGGACACTGAGCAGAACATCCAATCTTGGACAAGGAACGTGATGCTGATCATAGTGCCCTTCCCTTTACATCTGTTCTGAAGAAGTGTGGCATCTGGGTTTGTTGCGTTCCTCAGCTTGAGAAAGAAGAAGAAAGAATGGGAAAAATGAGATCTGGTTCTCATTCTGAAAATGGGTATTAATCACTGGGTAAAGTAAGCCCAGATGATCCTACACCAGGAAGCACAAATTACCCAAACAACTCAGTACCCTACAAGTCAGGTATCCCTCTGTCTGCTCCTATAAATGTAGAAAGAAATGTGTTTCCTGCACAGCATTGCTTTGTTTTTTTTTGTTGTTGTTTTTGCTTTTTTTTAAATGAGATGAGGAAGAAACCCCTTAGGGCAAAGACATCTGGTAGCAAAGCATTAGGGAGATAGGTGCAGATGGGTGCACTCAATAGAAAGCCTGAACTGGAGATTTCCGAATTCCTAAAAAAGTATTCCAGCTACAGAGCTGCTGTACAAACACTGCAGCATTATTAGTGTGTTCTCCATCTTCCACTCCCTCCAGCCACAGGTTTGCATTCATTTTTGAATGGAGGCGGCTCTGGCATCTAAGTGCAGCAATCCCCTCTGCTGTGCTTAAGTGCTCTAAATCCTGGATTGAGCTTCTAGTGGAGATGAATATAATAGTGTTTAGTCTGAGGCTCCCAGACAGGCTTCAGCATGAGAAAAAGAGCAGAACTGCAGAGTTCTGACAGTGGGGAAGGTAGTTTAGATTCTGTAAGATACAGAATTTGGGGGAATTTGACTGGAAAAACAGCAAACTAATGGTATACATAGGCAGAAGATACGAGAACAGCACTGGTATGATGGATAAACCTTAGGAATGCTACTTTCATTTTTGTAGTTAAAGGATTACGAATGGCTTATTCCATTAACATGGAATAAATTAGCAAATTTCCTTCTAAGGGCAATTAATTAATCTCACACACGTCTCTTTGAAAGAAGCAGTAAAATTATATGCTGTGCCATATACTTTAACCCATTTATAGGCAGTAAAACTGCAACAGATTAAGCGGTGTTGAAATGTTCCTGTAAATGCTGTCCAAAGAATACAGTGCTCCATAAGTGACTCAGTGAAGACGAGCAAAGTTCATGGGTTATTTTAGCTTCCTGTTTGCCTATGTAAAGTTCATCTCTTAAAAGCATGACTGAAAAACATATTCTTGCATTTTGGAAGATTCTCATTCCCAAGATTTCATCGAGACAAGTTTTTAAAATGTAATGGTAGGAAAAAAGGAATTTATTGGTGATGGTTCTAGGCAACCACTGCACTGCAAATACAACTGGCAGGAACGCAGTAAATCAAAAAATGGTTTACCTGAGCCATAAGTTTTTAAACTGCAAATTTAAAAGAAAAATGTGGAAGGGTGTGTGTGTCACTACTCTGCTGAATGCATAATGTAAACAGGATAAAATGGCTGGGAGTTTGTGGAATGAACAGTTTTAAGAAATGCTGACTTTCTACTGCAGCTTCCATTAATTGAGTCCAGTCTATTTATCTTCCTTTGTCATTATCACTAAAATTAGCTTGTTTACATTTTTGAGCAAGTTAATGGCATACTTAGTGCTAACTTGTGTTAGGCAGAAACAACGCAGCAGAGACTCAAACTGCTCCTTTCACCTCTCAAACACAGTTACTAGAATAGTGATGAGACAACTGATGCTCTTTGGAAAGGTTTCTTCCTGATCACAACTTGAGAATTTCAGCTCAAAGAGAGAGGGCTTCTGATTCTTCTCTTGTGCTGAGAGGCATAATGCTCTGGGGATATGCTCTGGGATATCAATCCTGTCATTTCCAGAGGGCTCTGCAGGGAAAGAAGAAATACCTGGAAAAGGTTTTCTAGAATAAGAAGAATTGACCACGATTAATACTCAGCATTGTTTGTTACAAGTCTGTTTGTTCCTGAAGAATGTAAAGGTCTTATTTATCCATGAGGTTCATTCTGGAACAGCAGTTTGGCTAAAACATTATGTGGAAAAATACATTTTATTACCTACAAGAATTCTTCTATTCAGCCCTGCTTCCCTACCTCAGCCTCCTTTCTAATGATGCTTTCACCTGGAAAATCCAGACCATGAAGAGAATAATGCAGTAGGTAACACTTTTAATCAGTGTAGGAAATATGGAACAGCAGGGAATAGATTTCCAACTGTGCAGACAAGGAAAATGGGGAAAAAAAGTGAAAGTTATTTTTTCTTTTCTTTCTCCTTAGATTGGTCTTACCCGTGGGGCTTTTATGGTGCCACAGTTGCATACTTACCAATAATTGTTTCCTAATTCTGCTCCATTTCTACTCTGAAGCAGTATAAAATGTCAAGCTCCATGCAGCCAGTCAATTTTCAGGATCCCATGTGGACAACAGAAACCAATGTTCTGTTAGTAATCTTTTAAAAGGATAATTTTCTTCCCATATTGATGTTTAATTGGATGGAATCTCAAATTTTAATACTACCTACGTCGTTTGAATAGCCTTCTCTTTGAGGTATGAAAATGGAAGGGGAAAGACTGCTCATTTGATAAGTAAGCTGCTGTCTAATTAGTCCAAACTATGAGTGAAAAAAAAACAAAAAAGTTTACTGATATCATGTCAAGAGTCAAAAAGCAGTTTTTCATATATACTACAGCATTAGCAAGCTATGTGCAAACTGTACTTGTGGTTGGGGGAGGCTGTCATCAACAGGCATTTGATGGGGCTGAGCATTGTGTCCATTATATGTCGCTCAGCAGTGCACCAGCTTCAGCCTGCAGTCATGGGGCCGTCTGCCCTGGCTGCCATGGCTGGTTCAGCCTCATACCAGGGTGTTATCACGATATAAAATAATAACTATGGCAAGCTATACGATGGCCAGCTGCACGCAGGGACTGCAGGAATCACAGGATTGCAGAATCACAGGGGTTGGAAGGGACCTAATATATCATAGAGTCCAGCTATTCTGCTAAAGCAGGTGCCCTACAGTAGGTCTCACAGGAAGGCATCCAGATGGGTCTTGAATATCTCCATAGAAGAAGACTCCACAGTCTCTGTGGGCAACCTGTGCTAGTTCTCCATCATCAGTACTCCGCTGTTTGTTGTTAGTTTTTTTCTTCTATCATATTATCATAGAGTGGTTTGGGTTGGAAGGGACCTTAAAGCCTTTCCAGTTCCAACCCCCTGCCATGGGCAGGCTGCCCCCCACCAGCTCAGGCTGCCCAGGGCCCCTCCAGGGATGGGGCACCCACAACCTCTCTGAGCAACCTGTTGTAATGCCTTACCACTCTCTGAGTGGAAAATTTCCCCCTCAGATGTAAGCTAAATCTCATATCTTTTAGTTTAAAACTATCCCCCCTTGTCCTATAACAATCAGACCGTGCAACAAGTCAATCTCCCTCCTATTTATAAGCTCCTTTCAAGTACTGGAAGGCCGCAATGTAGTCTCCCCAGAGTCTTCTTTTCTCCAAACTAAACAACTCTAACTGTCTTCGCCTTTTTTCACAGCAGAAGTGTTCAGGTGCTCCAATCCTTTGATCATCCTTCTGGGCCACCTCTGGACAGCTCAACAGCTTTCTTGTACAGGAGGCTCCAGACCTGGATGCAGTATTTTTTTTTTTGCATTATACTTTATCTTATCTTGAGCTACACTAGGAATATTTTTGCAAATTTGTACTCAGCTTAAAAAAAGGAACAAGAAAGAGGCCAGGGCATGCTGCCAGAAGTGAGGGGAGGTGCAGCATCTGTACTGTGCTCAGGGAGGTTATTAGGAATGAGAGGCATCGCTCAAAAAACTGGTGTCCTGCTCTAATGAAGAAAAATTAGAAGAGACTCTAACTCCGGCAGATTGAATTTAAAAGATTGAATGCACTTAGGGAAGCTTAAAAAGGCATTTGAAGAGTGATTTACCAGAGTAAGCAAAACTAATGCTCAGAGCTCCTTCTGACATGCCAGGAACAAAATGCTCAGTTCACTGAAGAGCCATCAAAGGGCTGGGATTTGGAAGGGCACTTGGAGAGGATGAAGCCATCACAAATATTTCATTCATTTTTGCTGTGTCCTGTTCCCTCTGAAAGAGGTCAGGGAGCTTTTCATACTGAAATCCTTCAGGTGGGTGGGAGGGATGAGGATGCAGTGGTACAGGCTCAGCTGGGAGCCAGTTGGAGTTGGAAGTGCCTTATACCTCAGTTTATAGAAGAAAAAGATGAGACTTTAAATGCACAAAAAGAACATGTCTTTGAGTCTCCAGATCCACACAGAAGATCTAAGACCTTTCTCCTCCCTCTGCTATCACTGGGCCCTGGCATCAAAGCTTTACCATGTAGAAATGTAGTGCTTCTAGTAATTGTCATGTAGCCATTAAGGAGTGACTTATTTCTAAGTTATCTCTCCCTATTATTCACCAAACTCTTTCTTCCTACTTTGTCTTCCACTTAAAAAAAAAAAAAAGCCACTGGCAAAGAGGACAGGAATCATGAAAAATGATATAAATTCTTCTGTAAGAAGCAGGATTTGGTAATTCCCTGGGACGAAAGGAAAAATAATGATGTGACAGTTGCAGCACAGTCCTGATTCCTCATTTGTCTATTCTGGATTCAAATAAATAGGGTCCAATTAAGATAGAAGTGATTACAGCTAAGAAGGAGTAGGTTAGAATGCCGTTTATTTCCGGATATCCTTTTGAAACAAATGGTCTCACCCAAGACCTTGCGACTGTCTCACACTGTGGTGGGAAGGGAGCACCACATGTGTGAGTGTCCCAGTACTGCATGCAGTGCAGCGTAAAGCTCTCAAAAGCTTCCAGACATTCAACTTTCCTCAACAACGTACAGCTTCTTTCAAAGAATGGTTCCCCTGCTTCACTGCGCTGGCCACGATCCAGCCCTCGTAATTACCTTCTGCGTATTTAAAATGTTCTTTTTATTTAATTGGGCACGGTCATACGTCAAAAGATGTTGTTGAGTAGGGTTGGCGGTGCAGAGATAACAGGTGCTGTGTCACTCTGTTTGTTCAGGGTTAGATGAAGCAACTCCTATGTGCAGATATTAGTGTGCCTGTGCATATCACTCCAAAGCTTGTGAAGACTTAATCAAATACCAGTTCCAGTAAGTTCAAGCAAAGCATTATTAATAGAAGTGCTGAACCCCACCGGGCCAACCAGACCACTCTGGAAGTTCTATATGAATATTATTATAATACTTAAGAAGAGAGGCCTGGCTTGTGCTAGAAATTATGATGTTGCCTGCTGGTTTAGGGCCATTGCATGCTGCTGCCTAGAAGCAGTGCTGGAAGGGACAAGGACCACTGATTCCTTTACACAAAGGTGGTTGTTCCTTCCAAGCAGATATTTTTCTTTTTTTCCTCCTGTTATTGCTTCAAAGCTTATTCAAACCTTAATGAAAGATTGCATTTGTACTACCAGTCAAATACCTACAGCACTTCCTAGAGCACATACATCTGTTCTTACCACGCAAGAGGGACTCTGGATATGGCCCACATAATGGATGCAGGGCATGGCATTTCGGGTGTCTGGCAGGGTGAAATCTAAAGCCCTCCAACAAGTGTGGCAAACTGCTCTATCGGCAGTTATTAAACAGCTTCTCAGGATTTGACCTAGACTGGAAGGATATGAAAAAGACATTACAAGTTAAGAAAGTTCTTCAAATAAGCAAACAGTGTTCCTGCTGAGCAGAGCTCTTTTTCAGGGGGGAGGCGTTTGTTTAATCACCTAATTGACCAACTGCATTTTTTTCCAGATGTACTCAGACTGAGCAATGGCCTCTGAAATCAGCAGTTCCATTGCCTTGGATTTGTTGGGGATTTCTGTGTTGTTGGGTTGTTTTGGGTTTGGTTTTTGTTTTGTACTGAAATGAGAGTTCTGTCCCACTCCTGTAGCTCTTCCTGTGGCAAGAAGCATGCTTTACATACTGGTGAGGCTGAACAAGGTGACCTTGCTTTGGTCTTTGAATTATAACCTCCTCACTGTGAACACTTGCCCTACTTTAATATTAAACTACTGCCTCTCTTGCTGAAGGCACTGTGCAGTGGCAGTAGATGCAGTTTAAATCCACTGCCAGAGAGCGAGACTTCATTAATGTCTGGAGTATTTGAATCCCACCAGTGCTGCTATCTGTTAGCATCAGGGATCAATTATTTCAATGAAAAAACAAATACACCAAACATAAGCGGTTCTTTTCCCCATTCCCTTTCACAGGCAGTTTCCTTGTCCCTGTGTCCTGTGGGTGGTCAGATCAAGGGGGTTTGTCCCAGGAGCTGCCCAGTTTCTCTGCCAGTTGTGGCTTAAATGATTTCTTCACACCACATTCTCATTTCATTCTTTTCTACAAAGCTTGGTGCTCTTTTAATGCTTTACTTTTTTTTTTTACTTTCTGAAGGCTTGTCTGAATTCACACATTGGATTTATATTATTGAATGATTATATTAATTCAGCTGGATACTCTTATTTGATGTAAGCCTAATGGTCAAAATAAATTTTTAGACTAAATCTATACAAATCTAAATTTTAAGTATTGACTTAAAAGCCTTAATGTGCCTTATTTCAAAATCTTGCTTGAAAATGAAATGAGATGAATAAGAATAAGTAAAGTTAAATCCTAATCAAGTGTGATTATGTAATTGTGTACTTCTACAGCTTTCTGGATATCACACCATGGGAAAAGCAGTGAAAATCTATGAAAGTTGAGCCTAAAAATGTTTCATCTCTGTTCTCTAAAGGCATTTTCTGCTTTCATTAAAATCAATAGGAAGCTTCTGGGGATTTTTTAATAGGATGAGACTCTACGAGAATTTCTTGGCATTTTGATGACAGGGCATGCTTTCAGTCATCAAATTAGCAGAGAGCATGAGGTGATCGGGCATATAGAGGCAACATGGACTAGTTTGCATGAATTTTCTTTCTGCACAGTGATAGTTCTTTCTAGATGCACAAAAGAAGCACTCTTACTTTCCATTTTTTAATGACCATTTATGGTTAGATCTGAAGCCATTATTGTTAATACTTATACCCTTGCTTTGCCTTCATTCAAATCCTTCCCACCATGTTACTATGAAACCAGAGTGCTGGTGGTGATGGTGAGCAGAATGAGATGCAGAGACCAGGCTCCGTCCTTCTGCATGAGGTAGCAGAGCTGGAGGCACAGTGCTCAACATCTGGCCTTCCCCTAGTCTCGGTGACCAGTCTGAAGCACTGAGGCTTCAGCTTCCTCAGCATCCTGGAGCCTGCATGCTGCAGCTCCTTGTCAAGTCTTGTTCCATCTTTTAGCTCCAGCTCTTTTCTGTGCCATCTTTCCTTGAATCAATATTAGGAGTTGAATTGCCAATCATGTTAGTTATATCAAGTGGCAGTGTGCTCAGACTGGATGAACTCCAGCTTTTTATGGATGCTGATACAGAGCTAGTCCAGAGACACCGCCTCGGTGAATTGCAATTAAGTGAATTCTCAGAGCAAGCAAACGTATTTCAGAGATACTCAAAGAACAATCTTCATCATCCCAGACATTGCCATGTTTCAGTACTTCAGTACTTTCTGAGCTTCTCTATAATGTCAGTTACAATTTGTGCCTACTCCCATCAAACAGAAAATTGTAAATTTGGGCTTCCTATTGACTTTTCTTGTCAGTGTTTAAGTCTAACAGAAATGTATTGAGAGAAAAAACTGCTATGATACATATGTGCAAATCCTGCTTTTTTATGTGGGAGGTACTGCATATCACTTGATGGTGGATTATATTAACAAAATCACTTGCAAAGCATCATAAGGTACAGAATTCATTCATATCGAAGTGACACCATGTGGGGTCTGTACACACGCAGCAAAAACCTATTGGAAATTTGTCAGTTGTTGAGAACTGGGTCATACTGTGACTGCAGCCTCCAGACATGGAAGTTTCTGGCCTCTGGGATCAGATTCCAGCTTTGTTCAGGAGGGGAAGAGTCTTCCACAGGGGAATTGTGAATGCTTCAAAGCCTTCCCGTGCCCGGCAGGTTCTAGCTCATATGTTTAACAAACCTCCATCTTACTGCTATGAGTTTGATCTTCAAGCATATTTAAAGCTTGAAGATACAGCACTTCTGATGGCAGTCATAAATGTGCAAACTGTTAGCATCTGCATGCGTTTAGAAATTCACATTGAAAAGACCAGGCCAAGGGGTAGGATTTTTTAGTCTGGGCTAGCACACTGTCATGGCTACAGATTGCTGGTACATCGCATCCAGGGCATGCAGCATGAACAGCAAATCTGTCTGTGCTCTGATGTGACTGATAATGCTTCTGCAAGCATCATACATTCCCACTAATTGGATGCTATTACTACCTGATGCGTGGGTCATTGCTTCTAATTAATTACGGGCCAAGAAGGTGCTTAGTTCTTTACAAGATGTGGATGAAGACAGATGTCTGCTGGGGAAATTAAAATGTACCAGATTGAGGGTTTTATATAAAACCAGATCAACTATAAAAATCTGATATCTGGACAGATCGTAATAAACCTGATGAAAATTAGAGAAATTAGATCAGCTTAAAGCTAATAAAATGTGATAGAAATGTTCAAAGTCGTCTGCAGAATTGCTTTCAGACAGGAGGATTAACACAAAGCTTATTTTTACAGGGATTAAAAAGAATATTTTACAGAGTAAACTGGGCCATAAAATTATTCTTTTTAACTTGAGTCTATAGAATGATTTATCTCATGAAATGCACAGCATGAACAAAAGCACGTTCTTTGACTATTGCAATAATAGTTTGTTCTTTCTGTATGCACCATACGTAATATCAGAAATATTCTTCAAACAACTGTGAGCTGTGCATTCTGGTTACTTGGAAATAAGGCTTAATAAAAGCTTCAGAAGCACCTATGCAATGGAATAGAAGTTTGGTTGGATGGGCCCTGCAAAGATCAACTAGTCCAACTGCCTGAGCACTTCAGGGCTATGCAGAAGTTTAAGTATATTTTTTAGGGAATTGTCCAGTTTCTCCTTGAACACTGACAGGTTATGGGGCATCCACCATCTCACTAGGAAGCCTGTTCCAGTGTTACACCACCCTCATGCTAAGGAAATTTCTCCTAATGTCCAATCCTGGTTCAGCTTTGTGCTGTACCTGCACGTCCAAGAGCCCATCACCTCCCCCTGCACTTCCCTTCCTCAGGAAGCTTAATATGCATTGAGCATTATTATTCTGATTGTCCTTCAGCTGCTTTCCTGGGACGTGCAGGTTCTCACTCAGTGACGTTGTGCTTTGAGGCATATTTGCTGTTATCCATAAGCAGCAGCACTTTGGATAAGACTTTGTGTCTTAATGTAGCCCTATAAATTTCCGATTTCTTTGCTTTCAAACAGTTTCAAGTAGAAAAGTGCTTATGCGTGGTGATCGTGTTTGAAGAATTTCCTAGGTATGTATTCTCCATTAGAAAGAGTGCAGGCTGTGTTTGAAATCAGAGTTTATCTACTGTACAACATTTCTAAATACCTTGAGTAGTCACTGTAAATTCAAATTTCATATATAGATACATATACAGAAGTACCCCATGTACAAAGTAAACATTGTAAAATAGGCTTGGATTAGGCCTTTTAGCCACATCAATTAGTGCCATAAAAGAAACACTTAGCCTAAGAGCTCAGAAGATGCATGATGAAGGCTGCCCACAGAAGTCCTTAGAGATTGCCTGAATAATTAGGCATGTGGGATGAAACTGGTCATGCAAGTAGGAGGATTTACACTTTTCCCTCTTTGCCTCGTATAACACAGTTGGCCCTTATTGGCTCTACTAAATCAAGTGTCCAAATACACTTATCACTGAGAAGAAAAATGTTCCCACCAGCTGTTGAGCAGCCGCTCACCACAGCTTCTGTCAGGTCACAGGCAAAGGAAAGTCATCTTGTTACTGCTGGAACTGCAATGTGCTCTGCACCAACAGAGAATAAACCCTTGGGAGCAGAAGGCCTCAACTTCATGCAGGGTCTTGTCCCCGTGAACACGCAAAGCTTTGTATGTCAGATCTGGAGAAAGCCAATAACTTGGGTTGAGGCCTCTTTTTTGTTTGGTGGCATTAATGGGGCAGACCTTTGTGTTTGTTCAAATATAAAATGAAGCTCAGGCCAGGAAATGGGATCTCCATAGGACTGAGCATGAGGTCAATGCTCTGCTCAGCTTGTCCTGCAGTTCCTCCCGTCAGAGAGCATTAAGAGTGTGTATGGCATTTCTTGTGGGTTTGCATCCTTTATCATGTGTTTTTTTGATTGGGAGCATTCATTTAAGCGATAGATTAAAGACTTGCTGTGCTGCCAGAAGCATGAAAAATGCCATTCCTTCATTTGACTGTGGTTAGCCCAGCTCATCCATCAAGGATAGGGAGAGTTCAGAGTTACCAACATTTAGGAAGAATTAGGTCTGGAGTGTTAGGAAATTGAAACCAGATGTTTTATTTACAGTGCAAACAGTGCTCTTTATATACCCCATTTCTTTTTTTTTTTTTTTCCTTTAAAAATACCTTTTTATGTCTTGCAGTTGTTCAAGGTTAAAATACAATTTTGGAATAGTTTGATACTAAAATCAGCAGGGAGATAAAAAAAAAAAAGTCCCCCAAACCATGGGTTGCAACTGGTAGGAATGGAAAGGCTGGTTTGTTTTTCTGATACTTTTTACATCCATGCAGCCAAAATTGTATCCCACGATCTTTAGAAACAAGACTTGTGGTTCTTGAATGCCTTTGAGGAGACAGGAGAAAAATGTAAATCTGGGACTAGTAATTTTGAGGATCAATTCTAAGATTTAGGCTTATATTTTTTTCAGGACAAGTGAGCAAGAGACTGTACATATCTTTATACAGGTCATTCCGAAAGCAATGCCTCCTATTTATTTCCATGGAAACTACAACAGATACAAAGAGCACAATAACACTATTTGATAGAGCAAATTCTCAGCTCTGCACCAGTGGAGGTGACCCGCTGTTACCGTCAGCACTGCTGAAATGCACCACCCACTGCCTCACTGTGCTCACATCCACTGTTTGGTCTTCTTTCAGCTGTTTTCCACATGGAGGAATTCATTGACACACCTTTGCTTCCCATGCACTGTCATGTCAGACACCATTTTGTCAGACTGCTCCTGTGCTGCCATCTGTTGCATGGCAACAAAATGTAATGGGATATTGGTGGGAAGATTCAACCTCTACTGCCATACCACCAACATCCACCTCTGACGTCGCGGGCCAACATAATAACATGGGAGACATTACTGTCAGAGCAGTCCTCATACAAGCACTTACATCACAGCAGCTTTCCATGTAAAAATTGTGCCCTGCAGAGAGGAGTTTGGTGGAGAAGTCATGTGCCTCCTGAATCTGCTCAGCCCCCAGCACAGGGACCTGTTGACTCTAACATGGAGGGGTCATGGTAGGGATAAATTTCTCCTTCTTCAACAGCATGGAGTGCACCCAGCTCAATGACACTTGTTTCTATTTGTTCTGATTAGTTCAGGAGGGTGGAAATGCTCCAGTGAGGAGCCTCATATGAAACAGGTAGGTGGCAGCCATGCAACTTCATATATCTATTTTTCCATCCGTGGAATGGAACTGATCGGTGGGTTCAGGTGGAGTGATGCTGAGCTGTTCATATATATTTATTTAAACCTATCCCACACGTAGATGGAGCTGCTCTGCAGATATTAGAGCTTTGTGTTCATCATGGCTGGAGACTGGGAGTCTTAAGGAAAGACCTCTGTTCTGGAAAGGGTAGGCAGGGATCAGTGGGAAATGCCCAGTAATATATTTTCATCACGCATTGTATCATGCTACTTTTTGAAATAAAGTGTTCATGGAGATGAAATCGTGTTGGACAATTTTGAAGCAAGGAAAACACATTTTATGACTGTGTTATGCATCCATAAAAAAGGGATTTTATAATGGTATTGCTAACAAGCCATTAAATAGGCAGGCACAGGTAGATGCTGCTGTCTGGCACATGCAAGTTACTGGCTAACTGGCTATATGAATTTGGAGTGAAACGTAATGAATATTGCCTTGAGAAAAGAAGTCTGAGAGGGGACCTGATCCAGATCTATAAATATCTAAGGTGTGGGGGGCAGAATGGCAAGGCCAGACTGTTTTCAGTGGTGAGTGGAGACAGGACAAGGGGAAACGGCTGGAAACTGCAGCATAGGAAGTTCCACACAAATGTGCGCAAGAACTTCTTTACAGTGAGGTGACGGAGCACTGGAACAGGCTGCCCAGGGAGGTGGTGGAGCCTCCTTCTCTGGAGATGTTCAAGACCTGCCTGGATGCCTACCTGTGCTACCTGGTGTAGGGAACCTGCTTTGGCAGGGGGGTTGGACTCGATGATCTCAGGAGGTCCCTTCCAACCCCTACAATTCTGTGATTCTGTGATTCTGTGAATAGAAATATGAAAGAAGAGCACACAATCCAGGCGGATAGGACTGATGCAAGCCAGCACTCTTCTTCTAGACCCAGAGACACTACAGTCACTTATTTAAGCCTTCTGTGTTTGGAAAAGGAAAGGAAAGAGAGGAGAGGAGAGGAGAGGAGAGGAGAGGAGAGGAGAGGAGAGGAGAGGAGAGGAGAGGAGAGGAGAGGAGAGGAGAGGAGAGGAGAGGAGAGGAGAGGAGAGGAGAGGAGAGGAGAGGAGAGGAGAGGAGAGGAGAGGAGAGGAGAGGAGAGGAGAGGAGAGGAGAGAAAAAAGGTAAATACAAGTGAAAATGCTGAAATTCTGTTTTGTGTTTTCTCGCCTGTGGCAGCCGACAACCAAAATGAATAAATGCAGTCAAATGCGACTTGGATGTGCACAGCCTGTTCTACACTTGTAAACATCGGGTGTTTAACCCTTCATACTGCATGTGCTATTTATTTTAGCACAATCAATTTCCTGCAAGCCTTCTGTCATGTGAATTCTCTTTCAGACGTCTCACTACATTAAAGGCTTCACCCAATATTTACCACGCATCTTTTCTTGCTACATCTCAATTCTCTGAGTGGTTCCTACCCTGTCTGCTCCCCAAGCTGGAGTGAGCACTCAGTGTGTAAAATCAGACGATGCCATGAAGTTAAGTGTTTCTTGCTACATTTTTCTTTCCTCTGTTTGAAAAAGCACAAGGAGTGAAGCAGAAAATGCAGTCGAGAAACAAGACTTGTTCCCAGGTAAAGATTGGAAAGAGACAGAAAGTCAGTGAGGCAGTGGGGATGTCTGAGCTCCCCAGCGGGATCTGAAAATCATCTGAGGTTCTTGTTCTTTTTTTCCCCTCTTCTTTTTCTTCTGCCTCTGCTTTGTCATTAGAGATGTTCCACACAAGTATTCAGGCAGTAGTAGCAGCAACTGTAGGGGAGGAAAACTTGGATGCTGTGCCTGGGAAGAAAACGGTGGGGGGAGAAGGAGCTGTAAGATGATGTGTAGGGGAAGAGAAAGAAAAGAGCTTTTTTAAAAGTATCATGAGCATTAATTTTAAGGGCAAAGAAAAAAATCTTCAATCTCTGGGCAATCAAAACGAATAAACACTGCTATGGATGTACAAATGGTCCAAATGAAGGTTGAAAGAATTTAAAGACAGAGAAACCAGACAAAAGGCAGTGAATTATCTCCAGCAGCAGAAGCCAGGAAATTCTCCATCCCTCAGCTATGTGTTTCTTGGCTCCTAACATTCAATAAACTTTCCATTTCAAGAATTTTCCCCATCTTCTTCTGCTTGTCTCTCTTTGTGGCTTTCATTGTCAGCCTTAAGCACAATAGATGTTGTTGTGCTCCATTCAGTGTGGTTTGCAGATTCCAGTTCTCACAGAGCTTCTATCCTACCTGTCAAAATAGCCCAGAGAAACCGGCCAGAAAGTGCTGCCTTAAAATGAAGAGTGTGGAGACCTGGTAAACCCAAATGGGAAAACAAACTACAAGAAAGAGAAGGCTGTGGAAGTACAGCCTTGGGATTGGATCACGCACCAAATGCTGTGCAGCGAGAGAAGGAGTTAAGAGGAAGGGATTTGGTCATGTAGGGCTTAATGAGTGACTCGCTATATTTGCGTTGCATGAATTTGGCACTGCTTTTTTACTTTCATACTGAGGCTTTCACTATGAAGCTTTTCATACTGAAGCTTATGCATGATCATCCTATTAAGTCCCATAATGTAATGTAATGGGAAGAAAAAAAATGCAGCTCTGGCTTAACAAGGCAGGATGGGATTCACTGCTTACTGCTCCTGTTGTGAGCGGAGCAGGGCGAGGCGGATTGCCTGTGTGTAATTTGGCCTCATTTGTGCAAGTGGTAGGAAAACGTAGCACATGCTGGAAACGTCATCCTTTCGATTTGATTTTTATGTGTGTACATGACTAATGGTTAATTATGAGGGAGAGCTGGTTCTGGCAAGGAAGGAGCAGAATAGTTTGTGTTCGTTTCCACATGGTTATGTTCAGATTCCCCCGCACTGGAAAAAACTCGCCTCCCTTCTTGTTTCTTCCAGGGGAAGTCCGAAAGCAGTCCTTGAAGATGACCTTAGCACTGCAAACAAGCAATTCCTTGTTGTGGCAGGGAGCTGGTGACACAGAGTCCTTTTACTATCAGCATAAATGCATTTTTTTCCTTCAGCCATAGTACCCCTAGTGCAGTGAAAGGCAGTGAATTAAAGCTGTCCTAGCTCCCTGGTGTTCCTTCCCATGCTCTAAGTTCTCTAACATTTTCTATTGGTTCTTTGGATAGAAGAAAGTAAGAAGCCTTTCTATGTTGGGGTATAAAATAGCACAGTGCTGGCAGTGGTGCTGGTGCAGATCCCATCTTGTGTCCTATCACTGCCTGCCCCTCTCAGCCATGGCACCAGGATACCACAGCCCTCTCAGCTCAGCTGATGCAGGGATTTACACCAAATAGGCTTGCCTCTTTCCAGCAGTGAGGAGTGTATGGGTGCCTGTTTGCATTTTCAGGAGTGTCTGAATGGGCTCTGGGGTTATGTGCTGACTGCAGACTGATTGTAGATGTACTTTGGTCCATAAAGAGGTTCTGGGCCTTACCGGGCATAGCGTGCAGTGAAGACTGAAGAAAATAAGATAAAAATCTGAAGTTCTGTTAGTGGGAGATGTTGTGGTTTAAAACAAAACACACAGAAACCAACCAGGAAGCAGGTCAAAGGGGGGATGCTGTGGGTTCAGATTCCTGCCGAGTCAGCTGCTGGCTATTAACCACGTCACTCAGCTGCTTTTCTTGCAGATCAACTGCATCTTTGTAAAACTGAGAAAGCGAGGCCTCATTAAAATGGGTGCTTCATTTCTACAGAGAAAACACAAAAAAGATGGAGGGATGAATATAGAAGCCAGACTGAAAAGGAGATGTGGTCCAAGAAGGCCAGTTTTTGCAGCAGTGTGGAGCCAGCTCTTGCAGCATTCTTTTTTTCCTTGCATGCTCCAGTCTGTGGGACTGGAACTGTGTATATGCAGCCATCTGATGTGAGGTGATGATGTGTGCATTTTTCCTTATAATGAGAATTACAATAATAAAAATCAGGATTTAAAGAGACCTTTCTGGCATAAGCTACCTACCTGTAGCTCGGAGAGTGGCATACTCAGCAATTGCTGGTAGCTTATGCTAGGGATGAAGGTCTTTCTGCAATAGCTTTTCTCGGTGAATGTATTTTAATTTACTTGGCACTGTGAACTCTTGAAAATATTTTCACTTAGTGATTCTTTTTTTTATTATTCCAAACAGCAGTAAAAGAAAAAAAAGAAAACTACAAAAAAAGCTAACTTGGACTATGGCAGTATCCATGATAGAAGATTTTCTAAATCCAAATGCTGTCAAGTCTGGCTGTAATAAACCACGGAAATTATTAGAGTTCAGCTTTGCATAGCACAGCTCTGCTTCTAAGAGTTCAAATAAAACTGCAAATTGCATCTGTTTTTTTGGGTGGCTTTTTTTTTGTTTTTGTTTTTTGTTTTGATTACCTGCTGATGTTGCAGAGACAGCACATTGTTGGAAATTCTTGAGCTGGATTGCAAAATATGTAAGTATGCATTTTCTCCGTCTCATTAGCTGTTCTTAATGCTCTTTTGAGTGACTCCTAGTTGAAAAATTAAGACTCACATTCTTTCTGCTCCCTCTTGCTCTGAATTTGGGTCTGGCTCAGCATATTAAACACTTTGGAGCTCAGGTATATGTGGATGAAAGGTTTCAATTCGGACTACCAATAGTGTTATTAATTTAGCTTGAACCTAATGACATAATTATTAATGCAGGCTCTGAATTTGCTGTTTGTCTTATTTAAACCTATGATTCAATCCTTGGTGCCAATTTTTCCACAAGTCTGTGAGAGTCCGTGGTGGGTTGATGGCAGGAACCCTGTGGATACTGAACCACTTGTGGAAAGCTGTTGCACTTCCAGCTGTTAATTAAGGCTTCAGTTGCAGTGCCTTGGGAAACCTTTTCCATGCAGGGACAGGTAAACATTTTGGAAGCAAGGGGCTGTCCAGGTTGCTGGCCCATTTTGTGCATGGCAGTGCTGTTTTCTGTGGTTACCAGTGATTAAGTCAGAGCTGGGTAAGGTGCCCTGTTTAATTTCTGTGTTCTCCATGTGGAGACTGTGAGACACAAAGCAGGTGGCAGGTTTGATGGGTTGTAGTGATATGGCTGGAGGTACAGTCTCCCAAAGTCATCTGATGTTGTGACAAGCTTGGTGGGAATTACCTTGTAGGTAAATGTCAAGTAAAGTCCTTAGCATTCAGTGAGGGCAGGTTTCTGTATGTCACACTGCTCCATCCTGTCTAACTGTCTCTTTCCCCTTGAGATCCCACTGTCCATGTTATGGAATGCCTCACAACATACCCTCAGGTTCTTGGTCTTGATCAGGGAGTGAGTTATCTGAGCTCTTCCTTCAGGACAGGCTGCTGATATCCCTGATCTTCTGAAGGATAAAAGTCTTCAGGGTGATAAGAGGATTTTTTTCCCGTGCCCCTTTCCCAGATGCACTGTGCTCTCATGTCCTTTCAGCTACCACTAGGTTATTCTGAAGCTTCAGGCCCAAGCAATAAATTCACCCCTCTATGGGTCCCAGAATTCATCTCATTCCTGCCCAGGTTAAACCATGGTACAGGAAACAGTGCTTTTTCTGCAACCTGAGTTTATGGTCCCATCTGTCTTCCATTTGTTTTACACAGCAAAACACCTGCAGAATGCACAGTGGCTGGGGGTATAACATTCATTATTTCCTTTATGACTCTGTAACTTACAAAGGGCCTTATAAAAGACCCATATCAATAAACCTTATACTATTAATTTTTTTTTTTTTTTAAGAGAGTTTTCCGTGTGCAGTAATATCTTTGTCTTCCATGTAAGGAGTAAAATCTATATTACAAGTACTTGCCCATTTTTTGCCACATTTCCAGGTTCATTACATAGAACAGTTTGTCCCTTCTGAGGATATGTTAGCAAATCTTGTTTTGAGAAGAAGTGAAAGAGAAGGAAAATAGCAGTATAGGTTATCACAACTTTAAATGAAACATGTTGGATGTCAGGTTTTCATCCTTTGCAAAGGAATTTCCCACTGGTCACCAACCCATGGGTCCCATCTGCTGGCAGCAAATCAACAGAAGTAAAGGATGGTCTCCCATCACAGGGATGGCTCTCCTCACTCTACAAAAACAGTCTTGGACCTATGCCATAGTCTACAAAAGAAGTTATTCCCTCTCCAAAGCCTTTCCAGCATGTTGCCTTCCTCTTAGGAAGTGCACTTGAATTCTGCAGTGTTTTTCCAGGTGATTCCTTTTCTGAACCAGTGAAGTATCTCTTTGATTGTATCTAGGAAGTAGTAATAAAAGTTGTGGCTGTGGAGGAGGATGCTCACATTTACAAGCCTTTCTCATAAAATCATAAACTTTGAAATCCTAACAGAAAATCTGTTCATCCCTTATCCGCACATTCTGCAATTTCTGTTTTGAATTTTTTTAGCTTAATCATGAAAGGTGAATTATTTTTGGCTTGTGGAAAACCCATCTGAAACTAAACACAAGTTAATCAAATGAGAGAGAGGAGAAATTCATTTTAATTCCTCATTTCCCAAAATCTCTAAGTCATTTGAATACGTCCTTTGGATTTGTATCTTTTTTGTTTCTCAGTTTGGGGATTTTTTTACTCTCTGATGGAGGGAGAGTTCTCCATGGGGACCACAGCTCTCTGCATCACATACTCTGAAAGCCTATCAGATTGATTTTGCACACATCCATTGGCAGAAGCATTTGTCTCAAGACCCAACATTACAAGTCAGGAAACTTCATGTAGACTAGATGAAGTACCAGTCAGATGAAGTACTCAGTACAGTATGGTTAGAAAGGCACAACTCTGCAAAAAAAAGCACCACAGAAGCTGAACTGGGAAAATTATTCATCCATTGGACTTTTTTGTCTGTAGTTTTGGGACACGTGTTTAGCTGATAGTTATTCAGATTAAAGCAAAGCAAAATTCTTTTGCTTCAATAGAAATGTTTGTACGAAATGAAGTAACAAAGCTAAAATTCTACTGAAGGCAGAAAGAAAGGTAACTGAGGGTGGCTGAAGAGCTGAAGGTTCAGGTGTGCAAGTCCAGGTAAGGAGGAAAACAGCTGTCCCTTGTGTGTCTGTGTGCTGTTAGTGCTGATCCTGTGAGTATTTATGGGAGTTGTGGGAAGTCAATCTGAAGCTCACTTTGCACTTCTGCAGTATGATGCTCATTACTTTCTGCATGCCTTTTGAGGAATTGACTGTTACTTCAGGTTATCAGTCTTGCTTGAGTAGAAAGACATGAAGTTACATTTAATTAAATTACAATCGATCTAGCTAGAAATGGGACAGTGCCGGTAGCTGTGTCGTTCCTGTGCACTGTCACTATATTGCAGTTTTGTGTGTGAAGCCTTCTCCTGGTTGCTCTATGTTTCCTGCACACAACACGCAGTCTCGTATTCACCATAAGCAGTATGACTGGTTGTTTTCAGGGGGCTTCTTCTAAAGTGCTCAGTTGCTGACACAGAATCATGGAATCATAGAATGGCTTGAGTTGAAAGGGACCACAATGATCATCGAGTTTCAACCCTCCCTGCTGTGTGCAGGGTTGCCAACCACTAAACCAGGCTGCCCAGAGCCACGTCCAGCCTGGCCTTTAATCACCTTTTCCCTCTCACTAAATAATGCTGCCACCTGTGGAGCCCCCAGCTGGCTGCACCAGGGCTGTGTGTTACCCACACATTCTTTTTAATTAACATGGACTTTTTTATAATACAGTTGTTGTTTTATTTATTTTTCGGGACTACCATTTCCACAGAAATCATTCTCTGTAAGGTACATGAGCTAGAAGGGGAGCATGTATTTTGAGATTCGAGAAGGGTGGGGAAGGCAATGATGAAAAAAGGAGGAATCCGAAGAGGAAAAGTGAGTTTGCAATTCAAGTAATCCTGATGGGACAGTGGTAAATATTACCTTGATGGTATCACAGAGGAGCAAGATGGGATGATGATATCATCATTGGGGAGCAAGAAGCAGGATGGAGGCAGGACTTGGAGAGTGACAGCAGAGATGTGATCGGCTGCACTGCCAGGCTTCTTCTTTTATCCTACATCTGCCAAGTGCTTAAAAGTAAGTGCTTGGTCAGAGGGTGTATACCATGTCTCAAGGGATTGGAACCAGATGATCTTGGTACCTTCGAACCCAAGACATACCATTGCTTAACGACACTGTGATCAGAGCATGACTTTGAGTAAACCATATATGCCCATGTATAACTAAAGTTATGTAAATAACCCATTGGAAATATATTTGCCTGGCTGGATGGCTCAGATTCAATGCTCCAGCCTGCCTTTCTTACTCATTTCATCTCAGATTTTCTTGACTTGTTTGTTTAAAACAGCTTTTCACAGCAGGAAGCTGGTCCTCGATGCATTTCCACAGCACCTCGCTCAGTGGGGCAGCTTTGTTAATAGCAGCCCTGGATGTCCTGCCCAGCAGATGGCCATGGCAGGGCCCCTCCTGCTGCCCTTCCCATAGTCAAAGTTCAGGTCAGGTGGAAAGGAGCTGTGGTTGCACTGCAACTGGTTTGAATTGGTTAGCTTTTTTCTTCCCAAAGTTTGGTCTTTTGGAAGCGGGTAGGGATTTAGGTCTGGATCTTTTCCATAGATTATTTAATTTTTGTTTATTCTTCCCTTCATGAAGGGGGGGGAACCAAAGCCAATATAGACAGTGAAGAACTGCTAGTGTTATTTTGGTGCCTTAAAGGATTTGTTTGCCCAGTTTTGCAAACGACAGTTTCCTCTAATAGGTCTAATGGGATTTAAATGTCTTCAACCTATGTGCATATCCTAATGAAGATCAAACCGTCATTAATTTCTTGGTGACTCTCACACCATAGTCCAGAATGAAATTGGAATGATCTACTAGCTGCTGTCTGGAGTCAGATTAGAAAGAGACTGCCATTGTCATTCATATTTTACATCTGAAGTAAACAAGGCAGAAAATAGTAGGAAGTGTTACCCATTTTTGTATAGATGGGTTACGCCTGTAAGTATCTTTTTCTTTTCTTTTCTCTTTTTTTCTGTTTTCCTTTTTCTTTTCTTTCAATCCTGGCTCTGGGAGGAACCAGCATGACTCTTTTTCCCAGGGGACGAAGGCATGTGCATTGCCAGTGCAGCCTCTGTGCCATGAGCTGAGTGCCCTGAGTGGACAAAACATGGCATGGATGACTGCTGCTAAGCAATCCATTTCTAATGGCTGCATTACAATTCAGTACCTGTAGTACAATTAGAAATAAAGAGATGCATTCTGCATTTTCGTTATATTTTTTTTAATCCACTGAAATAAATGGAATGGGGGTGAACCAAGCCCTGAGCTTAAGGTACAATGAATTACTACCCGTTCATTTGAGGCATATTTTCTAAGGAGAGCTATTTAAGGCTTCTTGATTATGATCAGAGATGACAATAATTACTTTGTGGGAAAAGCACGAACGAATGAATTTGGTTTTTTTTCTGCACTTGATCATTGCACAATAGACGGTGGAATGATAAATTCGTTGTGAAACAACATTGCAGCAGTGTGTCAAGCTGTTTTTCTTTATCATTATTATTTCATTGCAGATAAATGTCAGGGACAATATTTGAAATTAGATGACATGCATGATGACATACCATTGAGCCATGGAGATGGGACCAGGGACCAAAGCTTGTTTGCAAAATTGGGGTCCTTGGGAGCAAAAAGAAATAGGAGTTTCTTACAAATAATATCAGAATTCATTCTGAGTTTCTTAGACAAGGTCTAAGGTTATTGCAGAGAAGCCTAACACCTCATTACCTTGCAAGACATGTGCTGAAGTCCACGTGTCTCAAGAATGGGGTATAATTCTTAGGTTTTTCCAGGTTACTGTCACGTGAGGTCAGTCTATCACTAGAAGTTGGACTTGTGCTGTTGGTAATGTTCTGGCTCTTTTTTGACCCCATTTTGCTGCAGACTGGTCTGGTTTGTGATAAGGACTCCAGCAATGTAAGTTTGAAGTTAGACCTTTTGTCAGTTCTTGGTTTTTCTTCAAAGTTAGAATCACTGTACTTTTAGAGTGGTTTACCATTACACACGTTTTCTTCATGGAGGAGCAAAATGTGGTCAGCACAGGAAGGCGGAATGGCAGGTGATGAGGGCTGGTGTTGGGACCCAACAGGTGGCTCTTTCTCACAACCAAGGCTCTTCCCTCCCTGCTCCAGCTGTTGCAACCCCATTGATTGATGATGAACTTTAGTTATCCAGTATAAATGGTAATTCAGGCAATTCTCCTTCCCATCCCCCTATAGTCTGTCAGTGCTGCTAAAACAGCATTTATTACTGGCACAGAAGGCTCCTTCATTGTTGTGCTCCTTTTATTATTTTTCTTTTTTTTTTTCCCTTTGGTATTTTCTGCTGTTTTCCTCCTCCTAGCAGGCTTTCCCATTAGGTTACTTTGTTGAATGTATCTCTTGTCTTCTGTGGGTTTCATTTCTTCAGTTCTATTCGCAGTTCCAGATACTTTCAGATTTATCCCCAGATTCCCTGTAAGTTTACAGAATCTTTCCTCATCAGACTATGAAGTCCCATGACTTAATTTGAAAATTAAAAAAACTGTGGATCATACTTGTTTGTTTTTTTTCAGTATTTCCTCCAAACACAATTTATTTTTCCCCCAAAACATTTCTGCCCAAGCCTTCTGTTTTATGCTCCCAGAGTGAAAAACTTAACAAAACACTGAAAATCATTCAGTTGTTAGGAAGCCAGTTTGGATTTGCCTCATTATTTGGGTCCCGCAGTTAAAATTAGGCCAGGCTACAAGCCTCAGAAGGTGTTTGCTTAATTCCACACAGCCAGGCAATCTGCTTTAGAAGCAGAAATGGTTTGAGGGCTGAACAATGCAACACATAAAAGCATCTTTAGCACGTTAAACTCTCAGTGATTAAATGATGTTTTAAAGGCAGATTTAAAATCGTCCACTTGCAGTGCTAAAGTGAATTGAAGTGTCAGACTTTAATGCATAGCAGTAATATCATAGGCAGCGTTGCATAGGAAGCAGCTTTACAGCAGTCGAGGACTCTCAAAGAGTAAAAGCCAGATGCAGACTTCCCTGTAGTCAACAGAAGGATGTTTTCCTTTATCAGGAAAGTCCTGCAACACCAAATGTCCCCAGTGTTACTGGAATGCAGTGTCCAGGTCTGGAGCCCCCAGTACAAGAAAGACAGGGAGCTGTTGGAGGGGGTCCAGAGGAGGGCCACGAAGATGATCAGGGGGCTGGAGCACCTCCCCTATGAAGACAGGGTGAAGGAGCTGGGCTTGTTCAGCCTGGAGAAAAGAAGGCTGCAGGGTGACCTCATTGCAGCCTTTCAGTACCTAAAGGGAGCCTACAAGGAGGGGAATCAACTCTTTGAAAGGGTAGATAGCTGCAGGACAAGGGGAAATGGTTTGAAGTTGAGGGAGGGAAGATTTAGGTTGGATGTCAGGGGGAAGTTCTTTACAGAGAGAGTGGTGAGGTGCTGGAACAGGCTGCCCAGAGAGGTTGTGGATGCCCCATCCCTGGAGGTGTTCAAGGCCAGGCTGGATGGGGCCCTGGGCAGCCTGGTTTAGCATTAAATGGGGAGGTTGGTGGCCCTGCGTGTGGCAGGGGGTTGGAGATTCATGATCCTTGAGGTCCCTTCCAACCCAGGACATTGTTGTGATTCTCTCCCTCTGCCTGAAATGCCAGACTCATCCAGCTTGTTTTTCAAATCTCCCTTATTAACAATTCACACAGTATGAAACTGGAGAAGCACTACCACTTCTTGCCATGTTTCAAATTGTCCATTGACCTCATTGTGCTTTAGCACGGGATTATCTAATTGGTTATATGATCAACACTTGGACATGCGACCTTGTTCCATCTTTCCCCGACATATTAAATTGCTAGGCAATTAACAAGATTTGACGCTTTATGTAATCTTTGTAATGTCTGCACAGGCATAATGGTGAGTATATTTGTGTCCGAAATCATTAAAAAAACTTCACGTTGCTGAATTTCTTGTCAGTTTTATTTTTTAATTTTCACGGTTTTCTTTTCCCTTTTTAGGTATTACGTAGAGATGGCTTCATGGATCTGGACGCTAAGCATTGTGAGCTGCTTTTGCATCACCTTTTCCAGAAGTGAGGAACTGAAATTTTTTCAGAGTGCCACAGAGCTAAATCATCTAACAGTGGATAATGACACTGGCATAATCTATTTGGGAGTGGTAAATGCTCTGTATCAGCTTACAGAAAATCTGGTGGTACGGATACATGTGGAAACGGGGCCAAGAAAGGACAACAAAAAATGCACACCTCCCATTGAAGAAAATCAATGTAAAGAGGCAGTACTGACTGACAATTACAACAAATTATTGTTGCTGAACAAGGAAAATAAAACAATTGTGGTGTGTGGAAGCCTTTTTAAAGGGATTTGTGCCACCAGAGATCTAGAAAACATTACCAAAGTTACGCATTATGTGGAAACCAGTGGAGAGAAGTCCTTTGTAGCAAGCAACGATGAGAATGTGTCGACGGTGGGGCTGATCACTTCCTTGGACAATGATCAGGTGCTGTTTGTTGGGAAAGGGAATGGGCCAAATGATAATGGAATAATAATCAGCACTCGGCAGCTCCACGAGAAGGACGGGAAAGACATTTTTGAAATGTATTCGGACTCGGCGGCTGTAAAGTCAGCCTATCATTCTTCAAGCACACAGCAATTTGTGACAGTCTTTGAGGATAAAAATTACGTTTATTTCATTTTTAACCAGCAAGAGAAGCAGCCTGTCAATAACCGCACACTAATTGCACGTCTTTGCAAAGATGATGCCCATTATTATTCCTACTTTGAAATGGACTTGGGTTGCAAAGATGAGGATGGTTCCTACGACCACTGTCATTCTGCTTACGTCACCACCCCAGGAAAAGAGCTGGCCAAGAGCATGGCTCAGCAAAGACAAACTACAGATTCTGCCTCGGATGACAAAGTGCTTGTTGCACTCTTCAGCAAAGTAAACAAAGATAATGGCTCCTTAAAATCTGCCATGTGTGTGTTTTCGTTGAGGCACATCAATGAAAAAATGGAGAAAAACCGGGATGATTGCTACACAAATAAGAATACCAGCATGTTTTACAAACTCTTTGCAGTAGAAAACCCATGTGGACCACATGGACAGGTAATGTCAGTTATCAATATTAGAATCCGTGATAGGAATAGTGGAAAATATTCAACTGCATGCATTTTATGTAGCTTTGAGATAAACTATAGTGAGATTAGATGCTGGAGAACTTTATATTCACTCAGTGGATTCACTACAAAATTGAATGTGGTTGGGAATGTTGTGAAACAGATCAAGCAAGAAGCAACAAGATATTTATAATTTACCATATTTTGAAACAGCGTTGATGTCTTCTAAAAGATGAATATTATCTGGTTTCATGAATGCATTTCTTTTAAGGAGTTCTTTCTAGTGCGGAAATTACTGAGTCAGAAACAGTGATTTGTTATGCCCATGTTCAGCTTCCAGATGATTACTACAGACAATTCTGTTCACAGCCAACATATCTGTAATGTTTTTAAGTGGTATTACTGATCTCGAAGGTGATACCTGGAGTTTGGTGTTGTTTCTCACTTGGATTTGAATTTTCAGATAATTTGAAATATGCATGTTTCTAGTATTCAGGTGGCTTTCATATATTTCTCTGGCTCAAAATAGATCCTCAGCATGAGGGTGACCTTGCATGTCTTTTCATGGCTTTTCATTGCCTTGGATACTGGAGGACATTGACATCCTTCAAGATACTGATTCTAAATTTATGGCTCTGGCTTTATGATGCAGTTTTCAGCTTCTCTGTTAGACGTTTGCTTTTGTCCATGCCTCTCAACCTATTCCCACCCTCACTTGTGCATGCCATTTGTTACTGCAGCCAACTGTAAACTGGGATGAGGGACTGAATCACCTTAAAAATAAGTCAGCAAACGTGAAGAAAGATGTCTTAATTCCCCAACGCAAATAAGTTACACACTTGCATAAGCAGTTGCTTTTTGAGCACAGCTTGAAAACTGGTGTGCTGCAGCCCAGGGGTAGGAGGGATCACCTGAAGGGATGAGGCATGGAAATACCAGCTCATTACTGGTGTTGACCCAGAATCCTTCATCTCATGAGATCACAGCCATGTAGGAGATCTCTAACACTGAATAGAAGCCGAAACGCTTTTTGCTTCCAAACCCCAGTTTTTCTCACTGCAGTACCCTGCATCTGAAGTGAGCACCAGATTACACAAATTGTGATTATGAGAATTGGAGTGGCCTGGGTTTCCAGCAAAAGAGAGATGTGGATTTCCAATCAGAGAGCAGAGTAGCAGGAAAGACAAGGTGTGGATTAACCTTTTTTCTGCAGTTTCAGATTAAAGCGTATTGAAAGTGTTGAATGTTCACAAGGCAATTGCCAGTGGGCTGCTTTTCTATGGAGTGCAGCAAATTGAAAACTAAAACAGCTTAAAAAACAGTCCTCAAAACAAAATTGGTAAACCTGATCTATATGACAAGCTAATTAAATGAACTGGCTAGCTTTTAATCTGTGCTTCTGCAGTGAAACAAAGAAAGACCATTTCCTCTCTATGTCTCCTGGAAAGCAATAGCACTGAAGCAGTTTGCAGTTCGCAGACTGCTTTCTGATTGTGGCTCGTTGGCTTGTAACATGGCCAGGGAACCCATTTCTCTTTTTCTGCTCTCCTATGTCTGAAGGGTATCATATTGTGGTAGCAGGGTTACACTTCATTCTTAGGTGGGAATTAGTGATCTGAATGTTTAACATCGCTCTGTATTGCTATTCCTTATTAGAATGCAAGCAAAAATTTCCCCTGTGGCTCTGAACACTTACCGTACCTCTTGGGAAGTAAAAATGGTGTTATAGAGAAGCCAGTATTACAAAAAGAAGGGATGAATCTCACGGCTGTTACTGTGACTGTGGAGAATGGGCACACCGTGGCCTTTCTGGGGACTTCAGATGGAAAAATTCTTAAGGTAACAAATCTGACTTCAAAGCTTGGAGCGTGTTGAATAGGTTGCAAACTGTTCTGATAACGTTTCTGTTCTGATAACTGTTTCTGATACTCTGAAAGTGAACATGATTTAGAGGATCACATAGCAGGAGCAGATTCTCTTGGCACTCAATGTCTTTACTTTCAAAGAAAAATAAAGACAGGTTACTTCTTGTGTACCTCAGCTTTCCAGTATGTAGGTAGAATTAGCATTGCCTGGATGATACTTCTCCTAAAGGTTTAGATACCTGCATGGAGCCTTATAAAAATATCCCTAGGTAATCTAGCATCTGCTCTGGCCTTATAGCTATTCAAGCTCCTACTCGTTTAAGAGCACATTTTCATTTTGTAATCATTGTGGCCATTCAGTGACCAGAATACAGAAAACAATTTAAAGCTAAAGCAGGAGCTTTGACTGTGGGAACATGTGGTTCAAGGGTTTGTGTGTCCATACTGTTAAACTATGGAGACTGTCACACCGTGTGTGTTATTTTGCTGAAGACAAGTGATGGCCATGTGTCACTATTTTGTTTGAAGTGTGAAGCTGATACAACTGCTTATTGTAAGGGAGGTCAGCAAATTTGAACACCTTTAAGAGCTGTGGCTCCAAGTTGAAAATTTGAGTTTTACAACACTGAAATAAATTAGTATATAGGGAAAAAAAAAAATCAATGGAAATACTAGCTATTGTGAGCTGTGAGCAATTTCTTTTCCATAATTTTTCTGCTGTGCTTGCTGCCTTTGATGCTAAATACTTCAGATTGAAATGTTTTCACCAATATGAATTTGTGAACTTGAGCAAACATAGCATTTTCATTCATGATAATTGAAAAAACAGCAACCTTTACCACCCTTCTTTCTTTCATGGAACAGGTGTTCCTGTCATCCACTGTAACTGAATACAGTTCTCTGACTATTGAACTAAATAAACCCATAAAGAATGATCTGGTCCTTGACAAAACCCAAGAATATCTATATGTGATGACCACAGACAAGGTAATGTATCCCTCTCTTTTTAAGCATCAGGTCCAGTTTAACTTCCTCTGTGACTTTACCTGAGATTTGAACATTTCTCTGTCATTCCTGGAACCCACCCTAGTCACTGGGGCTGCTCCTGCACTGCATTTGTGTGTGCACCTTCACAGGCAGAAGGACAGCAGGATATTACAAATAAATGAAAATGCTGCTGGGATTATGGGGTGGATGAAAACAGTGTGAATTATGTACCTCCTTCTACCAGCTTCAGCCCCCCTGTGCTTTTTGCTCCCTCAAGCAGAGGTGATGGGCTTAATCACTTGACTGTCACTTGGAGAACGGTTACATCCTTACTACTCAGAGTGAGATCAGGAAGTGAGTTCACCTCTGAAGCTCTGTAATGGGGTCTGGGCAAAGGATGAAGCTGTGATGTTTGGCACTAGAACGCCACAGGGTCAGGCAGCCACTCATCGGGGAGAACACTTGAGCTGCCTACCTATGCCACCTATTTAGGGAACCGGCTTTAGAAGGGGGGTTGGCCTCACTGATCTCTTGAAGTACCTTCCAACTCCCGCCATTCTGAGATTCTGTGAATACTTCAGGATTTGGGATGCTAGTAGCTGACACAGCAGTGTTTTCATATATTTAAAGTGGCCAAGAGCTTTCACGGGTCTTGCTGTTAGAAGGTAAGAAGCAATGGAGAGACCTAGAGCTTTGGGAAACGTCCTTGTATTAGCTTCTGCCTAGAGCTGTACTGCTGCAAGAGGAATAGTCGGACTGCTACAGAAGTAACAGGCGGTCTCTTCTTGGTTCACCTTCTCTGAGCTGGAACAGTGAAGATTTTTGAAGAGCAAACAAAAGCAAGAAGGAAAGGAGAAGGTGGGAGGGATGCCACTTATAGCTGCAACCTGCTCACGGCACTTCCCTATGTGGTCACTCACACTCATGGTCCAGCAGCTCTCCGGGATGGGAGAAATGACAGACTGCCACCACAGCAGCACTGATGGGGACACTCAGTGGGATGTGGGAAATGGCCCAGCAGCAGTAACACAGGGAGAATTCTGATGGCTGTGGAAGGAGAGTACTGGGGAAATGGTGGGGGAAGTATATTCCTGCAGGTTAGTACCATTTTTTTTAGTAGTTGGTACTTCAGATTTGGAACAGAACTTCAAACTTCAACAGAATCTACATGAGGCTGCACAGCCTGGCACCCCATGGGACACCAGCAGATTGCTTCAGCCCTGATGTCCCCACCAGGCTGAGCAGCGTGAGCACTGGGGCAACCTGCAGCAAGGCAGGTTTTCTGGTGATAGTCAGCTTGAAATAGAATTTAGGAAGGCTGCTAATAGTTCCATATCTACAAAATGTTTAAATTTAGAGTGCAGAAAATCTCTCCTAAAGAAGCTATTTCAGTTTAATCTTTTCTTAGTAGCTCTCATAGACACATCAGTTTCTAAATAATGGGAATAATAATTTTCTTTTACAAAACCTGTTCAGCTTAAATGTGAATAACTAAACTTGGGAGCTCTGTCATGGCATTACATTACTGTCATCTCCAGGAGTTAATTATAATGAGCAGTCCCACCCACTTTGAAAGCCAGACAGAGGAGAATGGAGGCCTTCAGAGCTGGAAGAAATGAAGTGACAGAAGTGAGGGGGGAAGAATAAATGCTGAAACATGCTCTGCTGTTTTCAGAACAGCTGCAAGTTGTGGGAAAAGATGTACCAGAACCCTGCCCTGGGGGTTAAAATGGTTTTCAGTTATTTAAAAGGAGGTAAACAATGAAGTGCACAATCGCTGCGCTGCTGTGCATGCTGAACGCTGACCTGCCTGGCAGATGCAGCACTTGCCACCCAAGTGATGTGATGGGTGATAACGTGAAGCAGCCTTTAAAAATAAATTAGATGATGACAAAATATAGGGAAGAGTGATACGGAGCTTAAGATTGCAGAGAGAATCCACCTTTTGCTTTCCTGTTTCATTTCTTCTCTCGCTCCCCCCTTCCCCCTTTCCCCCCATCTTCTTTTACCAAGCAGTGGATGGCTCAGAGCAGATGCTTTCAAAAGTCAGTTCTTCCTTCTTATCCTTCTCCCAGAGCTGGGCAGGGGTCAGGAAGGCCCATTGAAGCAAGAAAGGACTGCACCACTCCTGCCATACTCAGTGTAGGCCATTAAAAGTAAACAGAAGTGGGAGGATCTTGGATTCCTTCTGATACGTCTCATTATCAGCAGTAAAACTGAAGCCTGTGGCAGTCACCATTCTCACCACTTTCTGTGCTTGTTATGGCTTTTACCTCTCTCTGGTTAAAAATGCCAATGAGAAAAACACTAAAATCTCTAAAATCAGTTTCTCTGTGTTTTGGGGGTTGGACACGATGATCTCTGGAGGTCCCTTCCAACCCCTACAATTCTGTGATTCTGTGATTCTGTAGCTGTCTGTAAGCCGAGCTGCTATTTTTTCTGTAAAAATCTTTTGGTTTATGTAAAACTTGTAGGGACGGCCAATCTCTGGAGCTTGTTTCTGCTTGCTAGAATTATGAAACAGACACTTTGTCATAAAAAAGCCATTCACTGCATATTAAATTATTCACGAGAGGGGAGCTGGTTAGAGAAGCGGTGTGCCAGTAACTCAGCTCTGGGTAGGAAGCAGCCTGTGGAAGTAAAAGAAAGTACTGAAGAGATAAGCCTATGTAGTCATAAATGCATGAACACTACCAAATGTTGATGTTTTCCTTAACTGAGTCACCTAATCCCAGAACTGTAGGGGCTGGAAGAGACCTCTGGTGATCATCAAGTCCAACCACCCTGCCTGAATCAGGTTGAACTCTTCTAAGGTGAAATGAGGCCAGATTCGGACTTGCAAAGTAGCTTTGTACCTGCCAGTGGGTTTAAATGAGAGGATTAGGTTAAGAAAAAAAAAAAAAAAAAAGCTTACATCCCTCTTCATAGGTAAAACACGGTCCTTAACAGTCTGGGAGGAGTATGTCCCTTCCCCTCTTGCACAATTCAGCAGCATAGTTAAAAGTGCTGATTATGTGCCAGCTCATTTTTCTGGGCATTAAAGAAAGACCAAATTGTTTATTCTCACCCTCAAAGAAAATCAAAACCAGAAGCCACGTATTTACGGGGAGTCTGAGAACTGACGGTGCTGCTTCCTGCCACAGTTATTTCCATTCTCTGTTGTAAACTTACTGCATGGCAGCAGAGTTAAGCTTTGAGAAGTGCGGCGCTGCAAGCACCAGGGCCCTCTGAGGATTTCAGACTTCCTGCAGTGCCTTCTGGCTGAAAGTGCCACGTGTGGTTACATTTCCAAAGGATTTCAATCTCGTGCTAACAACAGGAGGAGGCTATTGTACGTACAACTGATCTAGCTAGTGCTATGTTAACCTGCAGGAAGAATCTGTCCTGCAGTAGCTGTTTCTTGGGTTGGAAAAGATGTTCTCACATTTCTGTTCTGCAGCATCTGCTGAAATGCACATGTCCAGAAGTAGCTTAACCTAACTGCAGGAACTGAACGGCTTTTTAAGATTTTCTCATGATTCTTGATTATGGCAATGAATTCTGCTAGTTTGGAGAGAGACAAGAGAACACTGGAGTGAAGAAGAGCAGGAAAATATGTGAATTTGAGCTTTAAGTCATGACCAGGGGGTAAACCAAGTTCCATTTTAAAAAGCCAAATTGCACCTGAACATAGTTATAAGGGGTCTTCTGCAGTGGGCGGCGGCGTTGTGCAATCCCATCCGTAAGCTTTTCAGTCTCCTTGTGCCTTCCTCAGACACGTGAAGGTTTGTCTTGCTGTTGGCTCCCCAGGTGCATCGCCTTCCCGTACAGCAGTGCCACAAGTACTCAGACTGTGAGAAGTGCATGCAGGCCCAGGACCCGTACTGCGGCTGGTGTGTGCGGGAGGGCAGGTGAGTCCCTCAGGGGTCCTGCAGATGTGGGCAGTGAAGGTGCTGGAGGAGGCCTCAAGATGTGGCACGTGCCTTCTGTTATTGCTTTGTGTAGTGATTCCGATTCTTTGTACTCAGACTCTCAGTACTGACAGGGATTGAATTTTATCACACTGACATTGGTATCAATCTTCCATGTACACAAATAAGTCCCCATTGACTTCTGCAGATTTCATTAGTTTGGGAAAATATATACACTTCTGCTGGTACTGAAAATCAGTATACATCTTGCAACTGCAAGTTTTATGGCTCTCTGAACCATGCAGTCAGAGGTTCTCCCAAAAGTTAAGAGTGCTCCCTATTTAAAATCCTGAAAATATAGCATTTATTTTAAGTAGAGATGCAAAACATAATAAAAGAGCGTAAAGGAAGAAATTGCTAATGTCTGAACATAAAGTATATAGATAAAAGGCTGTTTGTAGGTAAATGTTAGCTATGGAGACATTTAGCTACACCGGGCTCTCACCTCATTGCATGAGAGCAGAAGTTGGCCTTTGGCTGACTTCTCTGCAGAGGTTATCTGAATTAATATTCAAACGTATGCAAACTAGAACAATTCTGGATGTCTCTTCTTTACATTGCACATTGATTGGAGTGGTGAGAAGCAAGTGCAGTCCTACAGCTCTCTTTTTGACTACTAAGTTAATTAACCCCTTGGCATGAGCAGTTGGGAATTCATGGTTCTAAGTACTCGCTGTTGGAACAAAGGGGCTATTTAATTATAGCATGCAGATGAATTTCAGGCTTCCAGCTTCCTGCCTGAAAATGTGAACCTTCACATTAAGTTACCTAACAGGCTGTTGTGCAGCATAATGTGAAGCACTGCAGAGAAACTTATGTGTTTGTACACATTTATGCAATATTCTGTACTGACTCTTCAAGACCAGGCTTCAGCTTCAGTGGATGAAACCTGGGGATTTGGAACATGCAACTCAAACTCCTCCTGGCTACTCAGAGTTGAAGGCCGTGTCATATATCATACAGGAGGCAATTTCTCCTAGATTTCCCTTCAGGTTTCTGATACAACCACTGACCTCAATAACTTGAAGTATTAATGATCTCTGAGAACAAGCAAACGTGAATTTTTGCATTTGGTAGTATTTCTCCCAGTAGAAATAGAAGCACATGATTTCTAATGTTTTTCTCACCTGCACCAAGTTCTGTCTCATCTTCACATGCAGCGCTTAATTGTGTGTTTAGGGACGTGTTATATGCATGTAGACTTTGTATGTAAATGATATCCTTAGGGTAGTGCTGGCAGAACTGTTCAGCAACAGTACTATACTAAGGCCCCTGATGAGTTAATAGACTTTTGTTACAACACCCAGAGATATTACAGAGTTTTCTCACAAGCGCTGCACAGGATGAAAAGAATATGCATGAAACTGGCCCCCAGCACACGCTCTAACAAGCTTTTGTAGCCACATATGCAAACTCTGTCCTGCAGCACCTCTGCTTTACATCCTTCCTGTAGGGGAGCTAAGAAAATCTCTCAGGATTTTCTGTGAGGCTGCACAGCCACTGATGTCTTCCTGCGATGGTAAGGGTGCCCTCGCAGACAGAGATCTTAAACTGTGGCAGGAGTTAATGAAGCCCTTCACCGAGAAAGCTGCATTTCTCTTGTGCTGAGATTCCACAGGAGTTCTCGTGTGCCCCAGGCAGCACTGCTCTATCATTTCTGCCCTCATGAGTCAGGTATCTTATTGCTGCCAACACATGGGTGTCATCCTTGACCTAGAGAAAGATTGTGCCCACTCCTCCAGGAGTTTGGTGTGTGTTAAAATGAAGATTAATCAGCCTACTTTCAGGAAATGGGGCAATGGCTCCATTCTCTTTTTGATGCTGTGTTAAGTATTATTAGGTGTCCATATGTTTGAGTGGAGTAATCCTACACATTATGCAACGTATGTTCTCTCCCTGCTTGCTTTCTGTATTTCAAATATGGTCAGTACTTACTCCATCACTTATTCATTTAATAGTTCTCTGATAGCAACATGAATAGTCAATATTAAAGCAAATTTCCAGTCATCTTGTACTGCAGTTTCAGTCTCTGGTCCCTGAATTGTTGCTTAGTTCAGAGAAAGCAGAGTCCAAATATTGCTTTACTTCTTGTTTTGTTCCTATTTTGTCAGGTGTACAAAGAGGGCAGACTGTGAAATGGCTGATAAGGAGAACGACTGGCTCTGGAGTCCAAGTGGTACATGTATGACTATCATCAGTGCAGACCCTCAAAACATGAGTCGTAGAGCTCCTGCTAAGGTAGGACAAGAAAATCCTTTCCCTGCACATTCTTAAAGCACACTGATGTGAATACAAAGCAAATTAATGTCTGTTTTTCTTTAGGCATGGTGATAGCAAGAAATATAAAGTTTTTGAGGTATCTCAACCTTTCAGACTTCTCACAGTGCTCTTTTCTTGCCTTTTCTTCTTGCAGGATGTAGTTAATGTTTCCTTCTAAGAAATGCTCCTTTTAACCTTCTCTGTAAACCACAGTGATGCATTATTATGGATGACAAAGCACTTAGAGCTATCTGAATATTACGAAAGTGTTGCACAATATTGTATAGCCTATAAAAGATAATTGATAGGGGAGATTTCATGTTGCCCTTGCATCCTCTTTCAGCTTACTTGAGCATAAACTTGAGTAAGTAGTGAAGGCATAAGCTGCTTCTTTAAAATCTGGCAGTGGATTTGTCTACACAGCAAAATTTGTCTACATACATGGAGAAGTTAAATTCAGCATGCAAAACTACTACGTGGTGACAAAATGAAGCATTTGGAGAGTGACCAGTATGTCATAGCTTGCTTTGATTTCAAGTGCAGCATGCTGGTACAGACTGAGGATGTACTGGTTGTGCTCAGCAAGTAAAATTGGGTTAATTTTGAGTGAAGTTACTAAATGGTTTTTGATCCCTCTTGATCAGAAAGAAAGAGACTTCACTTTGGGTTAGTTTAATTTCATTCCTAAATGATGTAAGCAGCATTGTCTTAAGGTTGTCTCTGCATTGAGAAAAAATGTTATTAGAATGTACATAGCCTAGTTAAATCCACACCTTCTCTTATTTCAGACCTTGTCAACTTGTGTTGACAAGACTTTAGTGCCTCATATGAGAGTATGAGGCCAAAATATCTAATCAACAAAAACAAATCCAACTTCAAATGAGCGTCTACATACAACCTGTAATATTGCCACTGTTATCTTCTCCTCTTAGTTACTTTTACTCACCAAAAAATATTGCAGCTTATAACATAGTGGACCAGTTTCCGTGAGAAAGGAACCATCCTCATTTCTACTGGAAACACAAAATGTAAAAAGCCTAAACTGTGGAATTAACATACCTGAAACACTGAATCAAGGGCATCATCTAAAATCTGATTTCATTTTCTTTTTCCTGCCTTGCTAAGTTTTCCCACTCTATTTTGCCTTTAGTTTCTGACATGCATACTGTGTTGATGATTTCTTTAGGAAGATTAAGATCTCACCACCACTCTCAGAAATCCTTTTTAAGTAGCAGTGATAAATGTCAGGATTTGGGTGTTGTTTTTTTGGTTTTATTTTTGCATGTACATTGAATCTTGAGAAAGCCACTTTTATCTGCTCAGCCCTTTCAAACTCCAGCTTTTCCAGCCCATTCAGCCTTGGTTTATTTGCTGGCTAATAACACCTAAAGTTAATGTAATTTTCATTAAGTTCAAGACTTACTTAAGTCTTAAACTACTCTGTTTACTGAACTGGATGCTGAGTACAAGAACAAAAGGCTGGGCTGGGCTTGTATCTAGAGACATTTTTGTTTTGATCTAGTGCACTGACAAGGAAGGAGTTTTCTGTACCATTTTTATTCAGCATAGACCCAGCTGGAAAAGTGGCAGAAAAATAAAAGAAAACAAATAAAAATTGAAAAGGGGAACCACGTTGTGCAGTACCAGCCAAAATATCACCCTTGGCTGGAAAAGAAAGCAGCTGAAAATTCTGTGGCCATAAGCCTTGCTGAGCTTGCTTACTTTCTTTCGAATATTTTACCTGTTGAAAATTTGTTTGCAGGTGAAACTGACAGTAAGTCCATTGCCAACTTTGAGCACTAGTGACAAACTTTGGTGTACCTTTGGTGAAACAAGCCATCGTGCTCAATTAAATGAAGGAGTTATAATCTGTGACCCACCTGATATGATTCCTCCAACTCCGAAAGGTCAAGGTAAAGAAATATTGCTACCTGCCATGCATAAGAAAGGAAAGTACATAAACCACTGCTTCTAATGTGATCCTTTTTTATGAACTGAATGCACGTTTTTTTTCCCTTGGCTCAAGTAGTCTATTGTTGATCTTTGCCCATTCAAACATTAATTTAAAAAAGAGAAAGTTTTACTCAAAATCTTTCCATCGCTGTTTTTTTCAAGCTGTGCCGTTCCCACCAAAATATTCAGCAAAATTGATCTAACTGATACTGCCCACAGAAGCTGCATCATGCCATTACACCTCCCCAAAACAGTCCCTGAAGTCACCAATTCAGTGATATTTCTACCAGGAGCATAGGGATTCTGTGTCCCAAACAAGCAAAATTCAGCTATTCTAATCTTACTCTGATCAAACTGAGATATGAGGCTGGAAGAGCAGCACAGTATGAAGATGTGTTGTTTTAGTTTTATACTCGACTGTACTCGACTATATTTCAGTAACTAGTCTTCTGATCCATGTCAGAAGGTTGTCCTTTCCATCATAAAGCCTTCTGCCCCTTCCACTGTGTGCCCTCCATCTTCTGCAGTAGTGGAAGACCAGTGGAAAAATACATGATTGTATTCTTAAGGGCTGTACCACCGTTCTGAACCACTGACATACACTTATGGTCTTTCGCCAAACAAAATTCTTGTGCTATTTCCTCAATAGTGCTTTATTTGAGCCTTATGTTCGTACATCCTGATATATAAACACAGAATAAAACTGGCAACACAGCCTTCATTGTTAATTGATCAAATTTAAACAACTAAAAAAGTGTTCTTCCACATTGTATAGAGGTACCCCTTAGGATTACCTTCTCATATGTATCAGAATTTCCCAAGAGTGTGGTACTTGGAAGTACATTTTAACACAAGCTTAAATTATCTTCAAAGCTGGTCAAAATCCAGTTTTAATTGCACAAAATGTAATGATGTTAAAATCTCTCAAGTTTTAAAATAGCTGGGGTATGTCAAGGTATCAGATTATGCGAAGTGTTAAAGCAGCACTACTTTATTTAGGGCCAATTCACATTCCCTAAATATTTTGAAAAGTAGGACATAAAGAGACTGAGTTGATAAATATGACAGCTTGACATCTTCCAGCATAAAATGTAAGACTAGAAGCCTGTCTGGAATGGCATGAGAGTAACCAAGTTGCTTAGAAATAATACACTTTCCTGAGTTTTTCCCACAGTGACCAATCTGAAAGGATATTCAAAAATAATATCAAGATGTTCAGAAGCTTGGCAGACACTTTGCAGAAGGCAGGCAGTTATTAACATAGGCAGCATGTGACAGAAAGTCCCGAGCCTTCCACTTACTGTTTAGAAGCCCTATTGAGTTTGGAATGGCCCTGATTACTGTAGCAGTATCCCATTTCCAAGGAAATGGGATATTTCTAGAAAGGAATGATGCTTTATTGCAGCCCTGTTGTTAGAAAATGCTCTGGCATTTCTACCAGTCTGAAATATTAAATGGGATCCAGTGCAGGCAAATGTGACTTCCAATAAAGCTGCTCATGGTCTTTCAAGAACCTCTTCAAGGAAAGCAGTTTGAAACTGCCCAATTGCTTGTGAAATAGCTTGTCACAAGGGCTTAATGATTTCTGCAAAAGGCATTTTAAGCAACTTCACCATAGAAAACACCAGTTTCTAAAGATAAATTTTACTCCCTTAGTTCAGTAATGATCCAGATGAGAAGTACATTTGTGTGGAAATCCTGTACAGCAAACTGAGATCACAAGTGCCTATGGTAGCTTTGTGTTGAGGGCACTGTTGGGCATTAACCACAAAGACCACTTGTTTTAATTCACACGACAATGGCAGTTTTAATCCACAAATGAAACAAGTAATTTTACATGAAGACATATTCGTATTTAAGATAACGTTTGATTTTATATGACTGTTCTCATGCCAGTTTTCATCTGTGTTCAATTACCCTTTTATTCATTTTTTCTTATTATTTCAGACTCTAAAATTCTAGCATGGTGATAGCAACACTGAGAAACACTTCCATAAAGTAAAGCTGTTCTGTAATTTTACTTCTTCCATTTATCCTATCCTCTGCTTTTCTTCTGAAAACCATTTGCTCAAAAAACTGTAGTTTAAAAAGACAAAGCAAAGCTCAAATATAACAGGTCATGAGATCTAAAGCATCAATTGTATAGTTAAATATTTGCCGGCACTGTAAAATAATAAAAGTATTATTGTACCATTCTGTTCAAGAGCTAAAGAATTCAACAACCACTTAGATTTTTTTTTTCTTTTTCTTTTTCTTTTGCAATAGATCACGTTTCGGTTCCATTACAGTTAACCTTTGGAGAGAACAGGATATTTTTTGCATCTCATACTTACCCTTTTTATGACTGTGAAGAAGCAATGAATCTTTATGAAAACCAGCCGTAAGTATTTCAAATTTCTAACTGAAGTGTTTAGATCCCGTGACATCGTGCTTCAGGTTACTAATTAAGTCTTTGGCTCTCAAAATTTTTCAGTATCCCAATTCTTTAACTTACACTTTAATGAGGCATGCAATTAAAGGCCGGTTCATTGGGTTGCTATTTTTGGTAGTTGCCATTGTACTTGCAGGTGAGCTCTGTGGATGTCTACTTACTACATGTTGCCACAAGTGTTAGATTGGAGCTTTGGGTTGTAGTGCATTCAGATGTGATGGTCAAAGATGACTCTGCCACCATCATCTTCCCCACTCGAGATGTTACTGCCCCAGGACAGACACAGCCAACTCAAACTCCACATTTTTAACTCAATATATGAAGGTTTATAAAGATCATTTCTGTTCTCCTTGGACTCCGTCTTAAAGTTTGTGAGATGCTACGGTTTTCTGATCCTTACTTATATTTCTGAAGAAAAAAAAAAGCTTTCTGTGGTTCTCAAACTGTTCTTACTATAAATTTTTCAACTTAACATAGTAAGGACACTGTAGCAGATTGATCTACTCTCCATGAATAAAGATGGAATTTAATTTACTTTTTTTGTCAGTGGGGGAAGAAGCCTGACAGTTTGTCATGACTATCATGTTATATTTGTAGATGCTATTCTTGTGCAAGCAATAGGTGGAATTGCCAGTGGGACTGGAAGAAACATATCTGTGAAGAGTCTTCTTCAGCACAGGATGTGATCAAACAAAATATGGTAACGTTTAAAAATAAAATTATTGGGCTTTTATTAGAAAACTTCAGTATATTCTTTGCTTTTTCTCTTATATGCGATGGCTGAAGTAGGGATCTAAAAGTGAGTCTAAAGTTAACTCCAGAAGTTTAAGGGTTTTTTTTAGTGACAGTGTGGGGGTGGGAATTTAAGGGTGTGATTGAGGAGGGGCATTGTGACTGAATAACTCCTGAAAGGATATTTTTGTTCCTTTTACTCTGCTTCAATGGGAGGAACAAGATTGCAAGGCTGGGAAAGATAATCACCCACGGCTTTGACATATGCTGTAGTCATTTTTAGCGTGTCTAATTTGAAAGGGTGTAATCAAATCTGTCACTGTATTTTAAGCACAAAGTTATTTAGAACAATCATCCCATTGTCCGAAGGCCATTGGAGCTTGTTGTGATAAGACTTTTGTTTTGAATAATGGATAAAATGTTTATCTCCCCAGGAGGAAGAATGCCCACAGTTTCTAAACCCTAACCCATCAATAATACCTATGGAGTACCGAACAACAGTGCATTTTGAGGGAAGACATCTAGCTTATTATCAGGTAAGTGGATTAATTCAAAGCTAGCTGTCATTTGTATTCCACTTTAATTCCAGCCACACCCACTCTTCAGGCTTTAGATTCTGCTTTCCTGGGTGTTCTTGCTCATAATTCTTGTTAAAGAAGGAAAAGAGCTACACATTAAATTTGACATAATGTTGGATACAGTCTCTAAATGTGGAGTCCCACAAAGACAGAATCACAGCAAGGCAAAATATCATAGCTAGTATATATGAATTGCATTTTAAAGAACATAAAGTGGACCTCACCTTGAGAATTATTCTTCAACTAATGAGAGGAATTTTAAGAAGTCTGCTTTTTTTCATATCGCTTCCTAATTAAATACTTGCTTTTTGGTATTCTAAAATAGCGCTATTTGGTGTGCTTAATTCTCTCTTCACTTTTCAAGCAAACAGGGGGGAAAAAAAAACAACTCAGAAATTGCATGACTTTTAGTTTGGAGGAAACCAACTTTTGTTATTATTTTTTAACCATCAAAAAAAAGAGCAAGTATTGTCTCAGCTGTAGCAAAGATTTCTCTTTCTTAGTACCTCCTTCCAGAAAGTCAATTGGAAAGCCAAGCAGCTAGTATGACTCTGAGATTTCAATTGTTTTATCACCTGGGTATGCAGAACACATAGAAGTTAGTGTTTGTCTGATAAAAGTAAAGCTTAAAAACTTCTTTAGGTGATAGCTTAAGTATTGTTCTTAGTTTCTGCTGTTTGTTTCTCTGTTTAAATACAACTAATGGTAAATATGCTGGCTTGTATCAATTACTTAAACCACAAGCCATCACTCAACTAAAGAATACTCATGCTTTTTGAGTTTTGTTTTTTTTTTACCTTGCCAAATTTAAGTACTGAATAGCTTACAAAATCCTTCCATCACTTCTGCTATGCCTGCCAAGGGAAGGAAAAAGGTAAACAGGTCAGGAGTATAACAGCAATGTAAGAAGTGTGGTCAGAGAAAGTTAGAAGGCAAACCATAAATGCTACAATCATATCAAAACCATGTTTGTGCAAGATGCTGTACAATCATATGTTCAAAAGTAAATATTTTTGCCCAAAGATATTAAAATAAATGTAAAGGGGAAAAAAAAAAAAAAGAAAAAGTGGATTTTATCTGTTTTCTGAGATGGCTGGCACTGGTCACTGGCAGGATGTCTGACTAGGTGAAATCAGTCTGACCTGACTCAGGCTGCTTGCAGGAAGTGGAACACAACACTTTGCTGCAGCATTTAAATAAAAAATGGAAACACACTGTAGAAAATTCACTCCAGGTTCTATTGTTAAGCATTGTGAGGAGCTGACAAACTGGTTTCTGCAGAAGAGGGAAAGCTTTCTGTGATCCCTTGGCATAAGTGGAAGAGTCCATTCTCTCTTAACAACACATTCAGGGCAGATGCATAATCTAGATGTACCAAATTTACCTTTTAGAAGACTCTTCTCCTCTATGGAAGAGAAACAGCAGAAGGAACCTGCTATGCTAATCTCATTCACCTTGTTTATCATTCTTGTTTATCAACCTTTCTGAACTACCACTAGCAGAGAAAAGAGTGAAAAAAAGCCTCCTTCCTTTTTTTTTTAGTGGTATCAATTATGTTTAACAAAGCCAAACACACACAGTGGTTTTGAATGCTTTGTCATAGTGTAGCAATATTTAACAGTTTGTCTACAGAACAGACCAGCATGCATTTATTTAACTGGGACCCAGAAAGGCTTGTGTGGAATTCAAGTCTCTCTAAGAAGTCAGATGAATGTATAGGCCCTAGTTTGGAGAGACAGCGGAGAAAAATAGTTTTTCTTAGGTGAAAGATTAGTGAAAACATCTTCTCTTTCATGGGAGTAGCTCATGTATCCCAGTACAGAGGTGCATTTTTACAGCAGAATTGTAATTCCTTCAGTGCCATAAGTTGAACAGGCACACAAATAAATGAAATAGCTGTAATTATGGAGGTGCTCATTCCTATGCGGCCGTACTGCTGAAGCAGTAAGGTTGATTACTGAAAGTTATTTTGAGTAATGGCATAACCTATACTCAACATAAAGTAACTTCTCATGGAAGACAGCGTGCTCAGGAGAAACATATGGACAGATCTCTTAGACACTGGCCATCAGCCCAAGTGCAAATTAGAATGTGGCTTCTCACATAGAATAATTCTGTCATAGGATGTCCTGGGCAGGTGGCAGTCACATAGCCATGAACCCATTTAAGGACTTCATTGATTAGAATATTGGAATATATCCATTTTTTTTATTTTATTTGCCTACATTATTGCTTAGAAAAAGGTGATCAGCAAAATAAATGTTCTGTTGTTACTCTGAACTACTAGCTCTATTATCTTAGTTTAATCTGTGCTTTGTTTAAAAGAGCATGCACAGCCACAGTATATCATTATACTAATAATGACTAAGTGCACTAGGCAGTATCATTCATTTAAGCATCTCCATGAATGCAGATTGGTGGTTAAGGTCAGGGTAGAAGAATAAGTCCACAATTTTTGTATAATCCTCTTAACTTGGTAACACTTATACTACAATGAATAAATCTCCTTGTGAGAGCCTTTGCTGGAAGCAAATAGACTAAAAGATGAGAAGCTGTTGACTATTTTTCTGACCCTCTTTCCTCTAAAAGAATTTCAGTAGGAAGCAGAAATAAATCCAATCTGTCCTTTTGCTTTTGGGAATAGCCACATTCAGAGCAAGCAGCTGAGAAAGGCACTGAAGGGAAGTTTAACACTGATCAGTTTATTGCATGCAACTTCTGAGAGAGATTCTCCGGCTGAATCCTTGGAAGATTGGCACGTGGTAGGAGAGACAGATGTACCAGCAACAAGATAACCACATTAGCCCTCCAAGATTTTAGTTATTAGTAACTTCCCATTTGGATTTGTCTTTGTCATGAGTGTCTGATGCATAAATCACTTCTTGGTGTTTGTTATGTTACCTCTTCTACACCCAGGCTGCTGAGTAGAGCTCTGGGCCTTCTGCTGTAGAGCCCAGCATGGCAGCCCAATTTCAGTTCTCTCCAGGTGGCAGCCATCAGGCACACCGAGGTCCACTCCTCTCCCAACACTGCCTGTTAAATATGCAGGAAAGCTTCCACAGCAGCAACAGCAGAATTTGAACACTTTTGAAATGTAAAACAGGGACAGTGGAGCATCATTCTTCAAAAAAGAGGTTTGTAAGGTGATTTAACGCTTGGAGGATGTGAAATAGAATGGGCTCTAAATATTGCAGGAAAGATCTTTGTGAGCTCAGCAGCTTGTTTTCTGTATGCAGGTTCTGAGAAAGAAGAAGTAAAAGGTCTGTATCCCTCTATACATAAACCTCAGAGAGTCTGGAGGCAGGCCCTTTGCCTAGCTGAGCACATGCTGCTCCTCAGTCCCAAGCCTTGATGGGCTCTTCTGTCCACTGCCCAACATGTCACAGCGAAGGGGCAGTAAGAGGGGCTTCCACTGCAATACTTAGATAAACCTGATCTGTGAGCTGCCAGTGATGCAGTATTAAAGATATATTTATTGTCCTCATATACAAGGTTTTGATGACATCAGCAGCAGACTTAGTAACCCTCAGAACAGGAAAGAGAGATCAAGTTACTGAGTATTTTTTTGAAGTACTCTGAGATGTGATTGAAATTGGGACCTAAAAAGCATTAGGGATGAAGGTGGTCTTGTATTCCTGTGGTCTCTGTTGGTCTTCACCAACAACACTTCTAAAAACATCCTTGCCATTTGTTTCTTAACCTGGTTATTCTGGCAAAGCTGTGCTGTGGGCCAGGATGGGAGGCTGACCCAGCACAGGAACAATGCCATGGTTTGCTTTTTAGTTGGCTCAGTCCCTTGTTTGAGAACAGCTGCTGAGATCTGTGCTAGTGCTGTTCAGGTGCTGCAGCATAGGGGCAGGAATCAATGGCTTTTTTGAGACAGAGGGTGAAGAGAGGGAAAGAAAGCCTTGTAGGAGGCAGGAATACTCTTAAACTGGTGCTGCCATCAAAGACTGTCTCGTGAGAACAGAGCTGGAGTCTTGGTGAAGCAGTAAAAACAAAGCCAGTAAAGTGAGGGATGTTCGTTCTCATTTACTGTCTAATTCTTGCCTTCCTCCTCTGCCTGTAATCCCACAGAGAAAACCTTAAAGGGCAGAACTCAAGCAGTTCCACTAATGACACATCTGATGTGTGAAGCCATCCAGCTTTCACATGTCTTGGCTTTTTCTTCATGCTCTCTGAAACCGAGTGCTAGATATGTTGTTGCTTGATTTGAACCTCTCCATGCTTGCACCTTAAGGGAATGCTGGAGGGGTGCAGATGGCAGCAGATTGTACTGGCTGGACTTTTCGCTAGCTTGGCTTTCAGGTGATGACTTTAACTGGTTAGCTTTCTCCATTTGATCTTATTACTTCCAGTGCTGGACAGTATATTGCCTGGTGGTGTGTTACTGCACTTGGTGAAGCTGTAAAAACTGAAAGCTGAACTTTTCTCTTCCATAGGATGAAAAATTTGTGGTTGGAAACAGCCAGTTTGAATTTGAAGCTCCTGTTGAGGCAGCAGAGGAAGGAAGATTTTCATTCATGAGTAAAGAGGTAAATGCAAAAATATGGTTTGCTTACCAAATATATGCTGTTTTGTAGACCTTTCAGTATGTGTGTGTCTTGAAGTATGTTGCACTGTTTTCCCTCATAAAAGAGATTCATCAGTGTTGGAGATTCTCCTTTGGTAGCAGCAGCCAAAAGCAGGAGCTTTGGCTCGGAGTTCCCAGGGTCTCCCCTTGAAGTCCTGGATCATTTTGCTATATTTCTGAATCGATGGGTTCATTGTATCGCCCCTGGAGGAATCTGGGGCCATTACTCTTTTATTCTCCACTTTTAATGCAATCTGGTGAAACCATTGAGATAAAAGATGAGAATTTCAGAGCTCTCCCTCTCCACACACCAATTAATTATCTTTCCCATAGCACAGATTTTACATCTGTAAAAAATGGAATGCTAACAGTATGCCGTTGTTTGGCTTACTTAATGTCCATGCATCTTTCTCTCTGGTTTATTTTACAGAGAAAGAAAATAGTATTCAGAAAAAGTCTACTGAGTTCAAAGCTAAACTCACAAATGTTACACTGACTTTAACCTTATCAGCTTGCTGAGAGAGTGGTTTTGAGAACTAATTAACATTTATGCAGCATTTGAGTCGAGCACAAATAATTTCCTTTATGAAGCCATTATATTTTCTTTGCTGTTTTTCTCTCCCACCTGTTGTTATTGCTGCTGTCTTTCAGCCTCAGCAGAAGCCCGTGTCTTGGAGCATGTAAACCATGTGCCTTGGCTATAATGAGGGGGCTGCACTGCAAAAGATGCAAGAGGTTTCCTCTCTGTGTGGTGCAAGCCTGCCGTGGCCACAGAAATAATGGGACCAGATGGTGTGGGAAGGGAGAACTCAGCAGGGTCCGCAGCTATATTTACTGACACCGAACAGTACCCTCGCTGCTTGGATACTTATAACCCAACGTAAATTAAATTAATGAAAAGTAGGCATTCAGATATTGTTCTCCCTTGGTACTTGAAATTCTGAATGAGAAGGATTAGGCTCGTTAAAACATTTTTTCTATAAATATATTGGGCCAAGGTGAAAAAAAAGACCATATGGTTTTGGATAGCTTCTAAAACCTTTGCAGCTCTGACTATTAAGCATCACAGAAGGTATGAAATTTGCTTTGCAAAATTAATATCTCCATAATATCATCTTTTTCAGTTCTCCTATAGTGCAAATGAAACCTTAAAACTTAAATTATCCATAAGAACAGACAAGGTTAAGATTGACAGCAAACTGATGGGTAAGTACAAAATACGAGGGTTGGGGGCGGTTAATTACAGTAAACAGGAATCTTTTTATAGTTTTGGATTTGTGGATAAGAATGTTACATTTCCAGGTTTTATTGGCTTTAGTGGTGAAATAATCAAATCTGACAGATCAAAAGTTATTAATACTAAATTCATGAATTAAATATCAGTGTTCTATATATTAAAGGCAATTTTAAAGACTTTGCCAGGATTCTCAAGTTTGAAGTTGCTCTGAAAGACAATCCTAAGCAAAACTTCACAGTTCAAGCATACTTTAGTGGTTTGTTCTCTAAACAGCCATTTTCCTCCCCCAGCCTCCAAAAGCTGCAATGAACTTTCTCTCCCCGTTAACACAGGGGCAATTTTCCTTACTGCCACTCATCTGGACTTCACCTGTAGTCTGCACCTGCAGCAGTCTCAGCTCCTGAGCAGCAGACAGCCTTTGTGTCTGCTGGCAGTCAGCAAGACACGTAAACACTCCGTGTGCTTCCATCTCATTACTTTATTCATTTATTTCTATGGCAACAACAAAAAAAGTGTATTTAATATATAGCACAAATAAAGACCTGGTCTCTGATATAGATTGCTTATTACTTTATTTTTACTTCTTTCAACCTCCAGCAGTTACGTCTGTGGGTTTAGTCTGGAGCTGAGGTGAGGATGCTCCATTAAAATCTGTGGAGCAGTACCTGCTGGGACTTGCCCAGCATGTCTGTGGACCAATGTTTTAGGGCATGATCTTGGAAAAAAAAGCAAGGCAACACTCTTACTACTATTCATGTGAGGACTCAGCATTGGGAAAACTAACACTACCCCCAAGTAATTTTTTTCTCTACAGCTTAAATCTGAAGACCATATTTTACCGTCTAAACAATACTTAAATTGATCCCCTGTCACGTTGGCAGCACAGAAGTATGTTTTCAGATTTTCCCTATGGCTTTGTGTGCAGTGATGAAAACACTTAAAAGAGGACCTGGAATGCACATTCTGAGGAAGTCATGCTGTAGTCTCAGTGTCTTCATTTCCATTCTAAAGGCCGTGACGTTTAAAATTGCAGAATTTTGACCAAATGTTCCCAACATCTTTTTCCCAGTCTGGGAAAAAACAAAACCCTAGAATAAAGGCAGTAGCTAAATTATTAAAGGAAGGTTATCATTCAAATCAAAATGTGGAATCCTTGCAAGAGAGGAATTGAAAAATTATCAACAAATGTCTCATCTCTCTTTATTATAAAAGATTTTTGTGTCCAACTTCTCTCTTGCTTTAAAATTTCCCGGCCGGATGAAATCCAGAGCATCGTATTTTTTATGCATCTTGAAAAGAATTGACTTTGGGTATATGATTGCTGCTGAGAAGCACCTTTGAACCTGCCAGTCAAAGCACCTTCCTTTGTATGACACTTAGCGAATACTAAGTTACGACAGCGCTTTCACATCTTGTGCCATCAGGGGTGCTGAACAGTACGAAATCCAATATAGCTCTTTTATCCTTTGTCCTTTTTATCAATGATTTCACAGCTGGTATCTCAAGGTGATGGATAAGAGTCTGAATCTAATGAGTGGCTTGCTGCTGGTACATTTAATGAGCTGATCAGTGAACAAGGGGAGAGTTTAATGCTTTAAGGCGATAGCTTTCTCAGATGCATTTATGCAATGGGATGTGAGGGATGTCAAGACACTGCAGCACTAACATTGTTTACAGGAGGATGTGACAAAAATCTCACTCCAGCCAAAGAAGCACCACAAAGTGATGCTGTAGGTGTACTGCCCTGCTCTGCCAGGTGGCCGTGCATTGGTGTGGGTGGGTAATGCGGGGTTTAGGAAGGCATGGGGAAGAAGGGAAGATTCGTTTAACTGCTCAGCTGTTTAGCTGCTCAGCTTCCCTTGCTGTAGCAGCCTTTCTGAGGGCTGCATGAAGGAAGCAAGGTGGTGCCTGGCCATGAGGAAACTTCCTTGCTGCTGACTGCTTTCTTCTGTCAGTAGCACATAGTCAACATAGTAGAGCTGCCAGTCTGGTGCTTTTCCCCATCACTACCTTCACATCCAACATATAGAGTGAAGAGGTAGCACTAATCATTGAAAATTCTTCCTGACTTCTATTTAGTAATGCAGTGACTCCACACTGATGCACTCAATGTATGAAGCAAATGGTGCTGCTCCTGCTTTGCACTCAACCCTTCCTTGTAAATTCAAGAGAGGGACTGAATCAAATGCATGCTTTTTCTCATAAATTCGGTGTTACTTATGTCCAAGTCTTTGCATACACATCCGGGGATGTCTCATCTGAGTGCATCCTGGTAGAGCTGCTTGATATCAAGTGAATATACTGATTAGATATAAGAAGGGTTAAAAGCAGCCTTCATTGTTGCATTAACTCTTCGTTGTAATAGAAAGAATAAAAATGTGCTATTCTAATAGAGACTATAGCTGTGAGACTGAACACAGTTGTTGTTTTGTTTTTTTTTTAATATGCAGCATTTAGAGAAAGTCTGTCCTTATGAGGTTGCATGCTTTCATACAAATGGTAGAGAGACTGCAGTGATATTTTAGATATCTATTATAATTGTTCAGACCTAGCAGTGGGAATAAGGACACTGCTGGAAAATAATGGAAAACCAGCATTCTCATTTTACTTTTTCATTTCAGTAGGAATCAGACGTGGCAGCCTCTTGGAATTAGATGTTAAAAGCTGCTACTGCTTCTGCTGTTATCTAGGAGGACATCACGTGCATTGAAACATCAGTGACTGGAGGGTGGGTTTGCTGGTGTCCTTTCTGGAGTTCTGCTACTCTGAGAGTAGAAGCCTTCTTTAAATGGACATCTGTGAAGGCTTTTACCACATGCGGTCTCCAAGGGATTATCTCAGTCTCTCTTGCCCACTGGTCTCTTCTATGTATGTCAGTTTGTTTACTGCATCTTTAAGGATGCTCCTCCCTGGGGAAAAAACCAATGTCACTAAGGGTACCATTTCTTGAGACTTAATGAGCTTAAACAGCTAATGGCCACTGGGAAGGGGAGATGCTGACTCTCTGTCATGTAGTCCCCACTCCCATCTGTGTGCACATTTAACACTTGAAAGAGCACAGGAGGAAACCTGGATAGTTTTCTGCTCCTCTGCTAGGTTAAGCTGATTTACAAAAAGACTCAACAGGTGCCAGAGCCTTGGTGACAGAGGGTGAAGCCACATGGCCAGAAAAATAGGGCAGCCAAAGGATAGGCATAAGCAAGGATGGGATAAGCAGGGATGAAGGGAAAGCATAAAAGGAAAGATCAAGAAGTTCCCCTCTTTGTGATAACCAGCTCACCTGCTCAGGGAAGCACAGCACTCGCGCTGAATAATCTGCGCCACATGCTTTCCCCAGAGAAATGTGTGGCATCTCTTCAGTCTGTTTCTTCTGGGCTAGCTCTCAAGTGCATCTCCAAAGGTTTTTCTGCAAAGCCAGGCTTTCCTTATGGTGCTGAACCACCAGCTACATCTCAAATCTTTGCATCCATTTGGAAAAACTGGTTTTGTTCAGTGACTGCATCATACTAGAGATGGACAGGTGCCAAAATAAGCTTAGTGTCTGGGGCAGCTGGTGCTTGGTTCAGAAGTACGACTGTCGGATCTGATCTCCTGGTTCAGAAGAACTGGGATTAAACGCCACTGCAGAAGGAATAAGTCATGTGTCAGAGTAGCAACTCAAGGCAAAGAGAGACAAAAGCAAGACAATGGAGAAGAAGGGAGGTATAACTGAGACAAAGGACAATGTTTCATTAAGTATTGACCTTGTATTTTATTGAGGCTTTCATGATGATTTTGGAAAGGCCCAAATGTCCTGGAAACAGCTAACAAGGGTGAATTTCATCTTATAAATACACAACTGTCTGGGTCCTATGCCAGCTGTGTCTGTCCCAGTGACACCATGGGATTTTGTGGCCTTCAATCTCTGGCTGCTGGCGCTCCATCAGGACCTGCTTTTGGAGCTGGTCTTTGAGCTGTCATATAGCCAGGTTCACTGAGGATGCTCAAAGAAAAGACTTTGTGCTTAAGTGTTTGGACAAAGCCTGAGTGACCAAAACTACTTGAGTTCCTCTTGATAATATATTTTGTACTCTACATGAGGGTAGTTGTGAGGGTTTTCTGTCCAGCAATAAACAAGGTTTTCTTCCAGCAGCATTCACAGTGTGCACCTTCTTCACAGGACTGAGCTGAGCAATGGAGGGCTTTGTACATAGGATTTTTTGTAGGGTAGTGTCTAAGTACATTTACCATCTCTATTTCAGTGACCCTGTACAATTGTTCCTATGGACGCAGTGACTGCAGTTTGTGTCTCGCTGCCCATGAAGACTACAAGTGTGTCTGGTGTGAAGAGGATGGCAAACCAAGCAAGTGTGTGTATGAGAAGCTGTGTCGTGCTCCTCCCACCAACACGTGTCCTTATCCAGAAATTACTCGCGTAAGATTGCTTTTTTTTTCCTCCTTACCAGTGCATTGTTTTTCATCAGAAAGCATCTAAGCAAACTTTTACTGAAACCTGATGCATCCTGAGGCTGTGGAACTTGAATGTGAGAAGTTGGAGAGTCCAGATGTACAGCCCGTAGTGAGCTTTGTTCCACCTGGTGAACCAGCAGCCAAAGCAAGAAGCAATAAACTCTCCTTTACTTCCAACAGTTGCTTTTTCAGTAACAAGCCAAATGCTGTGTTTCTGGGCATCGTTCCCTAGAAAACATTCTAGGTACTTCAACTGAGCACATCTAAATTACCGTGTGAAATACACACACACCATTTGATAAGAACATATCCCAGCCATCACAAAATGCAATAATGATACGGCAGATGCTGAGTCATAATGGGGATATTTCATTCAGAGCTTTTGTTAGGTTCAAGTTTGAACAAAATATCTGGAAACAGCTATGGACACTGCCGAGTCCTTTTTCAGCTACTTTATTTATGCACTGAGTGCAAAGGGATGGCCATGGATGAAGGATCCAGTCTTAGTAATATGAAATATTGGAAAATGGAGCAGGTGTTTCTGGAGCTGACTAGACAGCAGTCAGCAGCAGCCACCTGCCAGTGCTCAGACTTGCTTATGGCGTATGGTCACTGAAATATTTCTTTATTTACTTTCCCTCATGTAAACACAGATTGAGCCAAAGACTGGACCACTGGATGGTGGAATTCTTTTGACCATAATGGGATCTAATTTGGGAATAAAAGCAGAAGATGTAAAAAATATAACAGTGGCAGACAAGGAATGTATTTTCAAGGAGGAATTCTACTCTGTTTCCACAAGGTAATCACTGTGTATTTTGCACAACATTTTAGGCAAAAAAATTTAAAAATGAACTTCTGTGCATCCTCACAAGAAGACGACATTACTGTAATTATTAGAAATCACCAGTAATAGAACTGGTACAGTACAAGTGCAGTGTTTCATACTAACATGTCAGAGTTATTATTTGAAATTGTTACAGATTCCAGTACAGCAACAAATTTATGATAGCATGTTACCCTCCTCCTTCTGATTCATTGACTTTTTTTTATTTGTTTGGAAAGCTTTCATAAACTGTTACTGCAGATGTCTCAAAACTATTTATGAGCATTTAAATTAAAGGCATGATAGGTGTGCGTCTAGTCATTAAAATTGTTGGGAAGTCTTAACCACAGAACAGCTAATGGGAAAGTCAGCAAAGCAAGAGGAAGCTTAATTCTTTTTATAAGAGTCCAGCCACAGAGATTCTCTCTTGGGGACAGGGAGGGAGCCTTGAGGTTTGGGTTAATGTTAGATGACTCAGTTTCATCACAGAGCCAACAAGTCTATGAGTGCTGCGTTGCCTGAGCAGGTTGGTAGATGCTTTGTAGATTACTCGTCAGACTTAAGCAGTGCCAAAAAGTGAAAACAAGGTGACTAAGTTCTTTTAGGTGTCTAGATGCATACTGCAGATTATATCAATCATCTAATTTCAAGAGGGAAATACCCTTTTGATAGTAGCTGTTTGAAAGCATGGCGTAAAAGTTCAGTAGTAATATGTAGGTCATTCCAAAAGTAACGCCTTCTATTTATTTCCATGGAAACTACAACAGATATGAAAAGCACAATACCACTACTTGATAGAGATAATTCTGAGATACAAAACACTATCTTCCAACATAGTCACCACCACTAGCTGTGAGTTTTCACCAGCAGTGAATAAAAGCTTGCATGCTCCACTCGTAAAAATCTGCGGCAGTGGAGGTGACCACTGTTGTCACCACTGCTGAAATGCACCACTTCCCACTCACTGTGCTCACACCCTCTGTTTGGTCTGCATAAACATTCAACAAGCAACACTGAATGTCAGTAGGTGCCATTTTTTCTACATGGAGGAATTCAGATCCTTTGCTTCACACACACTTCCATGTCAGACGCCATTTGTCAGACTGCCCCTCTACTGCCATCTATCATATGGCAACAACATGTAATGGAATATTGGTGGGAATGTTCAACCTCTACTGCCTTACCACCAACATCTGCCTATGACATCATGAGCCAACATAATAAAACAGGAGACATTACTTTTGGAGTAGTCCTCATGTTATTAGTAACAACATTTTAAGCTGTGTGATTTTTCTTTCATTCACTTTCAGCGTTTAAAACTGCATTTGAAACCTTGGCTTTCTCTCCCCTTGATTATTTTGAAGTGTAGTACAATAACTTTTTGCTATTTCTGCGGCGTGTTTTGAAAGAGATATTGGAGATGCCTAAGAGATTTCAATTTTTTTTTTTTTAAATTTTTTTTTAGCTTTTGAAAAAGCTGTGGCTTTAGTTGGTTTGTGGATCAGGCATTTAGCAGCTTCCCAGGCCCCAAGGACCTAAGAATATCTATAAAGCTCTGTATCTCCTACTGCTTCGCAAATCCGTTGCCATCACTCCCGTTTACACACGCATCACTATCCACAAAATTCTGAAAACTCCCTTTCAGCCATCTTTCCCTATTCCCAGTGTTTGCAGAAGCTGCATTGAATCCCAATGTAGGCTTACAAGAATTTCCACAGCCTCTTGGCTTTCTCTAAAGCTTTTTGGTATTTTTAAATATGTGGAAAGGAGCCAAAACTGAGATGACTGGTTCCTTGTATCGTAGCAACATTACTGGTTTCTTAAGCTCTGCCAGTGTGGTAATGGGCAAGAACAAATGCAACTCGCATAATGTAATTTACCAACAAATTAGGAGGTTTTGAAGGATGTTCTCCATTAGGGAAGCCTTGAAAAAGAAGCTATTCAAAATGTTTAAATGGATATCTGTAATTTTGCATCTTTATCTTCTTCTATTCTTTTGTTTAATTATTACTTTATTTATTCTTAATTAAAAAAGAAGAAGAAAAAAGAAGATAAAGAAGCACTGACTCTTGCTTCTCCATCCTTCCTGCAGCAAGGAGCTATTCATTTTTTGGAGCTGGTTCCTCCCATGGGTAGGAGGGCAGCAAGCTTTAAGGCACTGGATGCTGCTCGCTGGCCCTGCTGTGGTATTTCTTTGTCAGCTCGAAGAAGCCTGTTCTCCTTTATCGTTTTCCATTTGTAAAAGGGGAGGGAGGCTGTGCCAGCGCTTGGGCTGGGAGGGAGCTTTGCTCAATTAAAATCCCTGCTCATCCCACTGCCGGCTCCCTGTTCACCCCCAAGCCCCAGCACCCGACTGCTTTCCTTAGCTTGACATATGGTAGACATTCTTCCGAAGGCACTGTTTCCTGTTTCTGCCTGACATGGAGATACAACTTCCAAGAATACAGTAGAGATGATGAGGAACAGACGCAGGCGGCCATACGCATGCCAGGACATGCAAGAATTTAGAGAATTTTGTCCACTTGCCAGTACCCAGGCAGAAAATTCTGGAGCAATCTGCAAGGGGACTTGACAATCCTTTTATTATAAGTCCTAAGTTAAGTACATTGTACTCAGTAATTTGGGAGTTGGGTTGTGTGGTTTTTTTTGTTGTTGGGTTTTTTTTTAAGCAGTTGTGCACTGCTTACAGAGGAGCAATAATCCAAGTAGAGAAAAAATGAAGGAAATGAACAGTGATTCCTAGGGTGTGTCCGGTGTGAAACTGCCCGTGCAGGCTGCAGACACTGTGTGCATCCTTATCTAACTGAATTATCAGCTCACCACTAAGCATTTGTCCCACCTTTCGAGTGTGTCAAATCCTTGCTGCATTTTCATGCTTTTATTCTGCATGTCACCTGTTGGAAACAGAAATCTAAACATTGCGGCTCTCCTTGAGCAGCAGTGAGGGTTAAAACAGGATGTTTTCTCCTCCACTGTTCCTTGACCTCTGATTTTGCGTGGGTTATCTGAGGATTTATTTTCAGAGAACAGTAATTCTAAAAGGATTTTGATCGTAGGTGTGAAAATGCAGTAGCTTAAAGCTGGGAGATAGCAGGATTCACAACAAAAGCATTAGCAGCTCCAATACACAGTTACAAGATAGCTGATTCTTGCATCAAGGTCTATGTGGGGTGTCACTGGGTTTTTTAACACCACCAGATGATGGGAAAACTTTGTGTAGGGTCATACGGTTTGGCCCTACCTCTGGGCTAAATCTGAGTCTTCTACTAAGAAGTGGGCTCAATAGTTGCTATGTGCGGTGCTCAAGTTTCAGTTTTACTCCATGTAGATATGATTAAAATATTCCTGGGTGGTTGTGGTGGGAATCTGAGCCAGAGCTCAAGTACCTCGTGTAGGATAAAGCCAAGTTTGTGCTTTTGCTGGCAGCAGGTGTGCTAACTATTCTACCTTGCATTGTATTGCAGCTGTTGCTGCTATCAGATAAACTTAGATTACTGTTTCTTGCTAGGATTGTGTGTCAAGTTGGAGAAATGAAGGAACCTACACAAGGTCAAATTGAAGTTAACATCAATGGAAAATTAGGTAAATCACCAAGTAACGTGCAGTTTACATACCAGGTAAGTGCATTTTTTTTTGGCATTGATCTGTTTTCTACTTGCTTGAAGTTTACCTGTTAAACACTTGTGTTGGCCTTAAAAACTTTATTTAATCAACAGTAAATGGCTCAAGCATGCTAGAAAACACTAAACTCAAGCATTTATTTACACGGAAGGTATATCAAAACTATTCTTATCAACAGATCAGAGTCTTATTTTGAGATGATGTTTGCAATGTCAAGTTGAAAAAACGCAGCAGAAAAGAAATTGCAGTCGACTTATTAAGCAGTGATACAATATCTCCTGAGTGTCAGTACTGAATAAAAACAAGTCAGCACTGTAAAAATCAGGTTGTTCAGGCACACAGTTTAATCGCTGTGTTTAGGCTACCAGTGTTCTTAATTGCAGGAATTAATGCGCAGCAGCTGAAGAATGAGTGCATTAATTTTTTTAAGTAATTTATTTCATTCCAAAATATGGCATGCAGAGACACAGACAGCATGATCTGAGTCAGATTACACGTATGCTTTGTTGTCAGTGACACTGTGAAGGAGAATCTAATTTATGTCTTTAATTGCTTTACCCTAAACATGGCCATGGGTTATTGCTGTTCTAGTCTGTGGATTTAGCAGCAAGCAGCTTTGTCTGTATCTGTGAGGTCTTCCAAATTTCTAGGAGCATGTGATAGCTGAGAGGTTTAACTAATCTCTATTCTCATCTTGGTATTTAAAATTATGTCTATAAAATCTGTAAATCTATAAAATATGAAGGATGTGTTACAGCTTTATCATCTCCTATGTTTTAACTTCTGTCTCATTAATTCTTTGTACTTTGTGAGAAGGAAAGGAAGGGAGTCAGCAGTAAGAGGTGGAAAAAGTCAGGAATGACATTCAGCTGAGAAGAGGATATTCTGGTTTTCACAAAAGAGGCTAGAAGTGTTGTTTTTTTTCCCATTATTTTGAGGCAATTATCTCCTCTCCCTCACAGTATCTCTGCAAAAGCACACATTTTGCTTGAAAATGGTCTTCTACTGTCACAGCCCTCCTCTGTTCCTTTGTGGAAATGTAGGTTATAATTAAATCTTCCTTTGTCAATCATCTCATTTATCTTAATGAGAGCAGGAAATGTGCAGAAACGTCACGTCCCATGTTTGTGTCCTCACTATCTCTAGGACAAAGGCTATGACATTACACTGTGTATGCGTTGTACCAGTTCTCCTATGCTTCTCCTGCATGTAAAGATTATTTCATGGTTTCCATGAAAACCACACAAGTTACAAAATGAATTGAAATGTAATGTGAAGCCCTTGTGTAGGCTTAGAAAACCCCTGTGGGAACTTGTTCTGGTGGGATTCTGTGCTCAGTGCAGCTGTGAGATGAGACAGCGCTGCTGCCTTCCACTGTTTGAGGGAAAGGCCCACAAATGCCTGTGGTGCCCCAGGACAAGCTGCCATGCACAGCTGTCGTCCAGGTGGATGTTTATGTGAAGGTCCAAGATTTCCTATGTGCCAGTCTCTGAATGGATTGAGGTTACTGAAATATCAGATACCTAAACTAGCTGCTGCTAAAAAATGTCTTTATTTACCTCAAAAATCTTTCCATGGGGGCTTTCATTACAGAATGCAGAGCAATGGCAAAGAATACAGAATCATCAAGCACAGCATTACATGCTTTACAACTAGTGAAATTCCTTCCTACGTTCATTTTTCTTTTTGTTCCTTAGAAAATGAAGCCAGCTGTGGTAGTATTAAAATCAGTGCAGGGTTGTCACACTCATGCACACCTCTGCAAGTGTGACATGAGCGCTTCTGGCATCAGAACAGATGGTCAGTACAGCCAGCCTAGGCAGCTGTTGTTTGAAAAGTTGCTTCTTGTTTCATTGCAGTTTTCAGGCAGTTCCTTGGTGGCTCGTTTTAGGAGACACACGAAATCTGTGCTTTATATAAAAGCTCCACTCTTTGATATATAGAAAAGAAAGAAAATACTTTTCAAGAACCTTTCTGAAATAAATCTCCTATTATGTATTTTTCCCTTTCCTTGGTACTCTATCTGCTGCTCTACTGCTGGTAAATACCAGTGATTCTGCTGTGTGCTTTGATCACCCTCAGCACAATTGCTTCAGCTTTAGCTGTGTCCACTTGAAATGCAGTGTGTGGCACCACCACACATGAGTGTACAAACAACTCAAGGAGACAAGGCGCTGCTCCGCCTGGTGTCTCTGCAGTGCAGAAGTGTTACATACTGCCCACAGACTGGGGTTCATACATCTGGTAGGTGGCTGCCAGCAAGACCTCATAATCAGTTACCAGGTACTACTACCTCTGGCTGCAGTCAGTGCCCAGCCAGAACAATGAGGTGTGTTTGTAAAGCTGGACTGACAACCTTCAGCAGTCAGCACAACCTGGGGTTACACTCCATTCTGCCAGCACAGTGCTGAGCCAAGAAGCAGGTGAGACTTCCGCTAGTTAGGTCAACAATCCACTTAGAAAGAAAGCCAAGGTTTCAACTTAAAATCATTTCTGAACTAAAATGCCCTGTTCCTTAGAAGTCTGTGCTGTATAGTAAATAGTCTCATCTATATTTTCTCCATAACAGAAAGTTTTATGTCCCCCTACCAATCACAATTTCTTCTATCCTGAGTGTTGCTCAAGTACAGACATTTCAGTGAAATTAAATTCTGGTAACCTCATCCTCCTCCACTGACCTTTTATTGTTTGTTTCACTATAAGCAGAATCCAGCAATAACCATTCTCCTTTTATTGAAATAGAAATGAAATGACACTAAATTTTAATGTCCAGCTATGCTGTGCCTCTGACAACTTGGCTGGTCTCTGTTCAGGAGAAGCCATGCCATGGATAAAGGCCAGTCCTGCTTTTTGTTTGTTCATCTGATTGGTTTGTTGATGGCAGTGAGAAACAGAACTAAAGGTAGGAGTTAAGCTTTTCCCAGCTAAATGACCCAGACTAGTGATACCACACAAGTGTGCTTCCTTCCCAGAATATCTCATCTTCAAACTCAAGCCATCAGAATGAGAGCTTGCAGCTGGCTCCAGGTTCTTCAGTACCTGTTTGCAAGAGCAGCTCTGTGAGCATTAGATTAAAAAGATTACATGGATTCACAAAGCCCAAATAAGTGTAAGAAAGAGCAACAAATTAGAGTCTGATCTGAAAACAAACATGAAGATGACTGCTCACTGTACTGGGAGTTTGAATATGAATCTGTATGGAAGGATAGATTTGACAAGGTACTTTTTTCCACCGCAGTGTTCTTGCAAATAAGTATTTTTCTCTATTTTCATCCATCCTCTGGTTTCCTTCCTGATATTAGAAACAGTCACTGGGGGATCTCTCACTGCCACAGTGCTATCAGTGCCACAGGGCTCCAGTGGAGGCTCAGCTCCCTCCTTAATTCTTCTCCACAAGTCTTCACCATGGCACATCCATTTTGCACTATAGTTTGGGGGAGAAGGGCAGTTTACATGGCTCGTTGCCATTATGATTGATGCTAATAAACTAGACACCCACAGCAGTCTGGAAATGCTGCCAGAGGATAGTGGTTATGTATTATCCTTTTGCATAGTAATAAAAGTTCTGGAGCACGTCTTGGCTGTGTGTCAGCCTGCACAGGGGCCAGGAGAGCTGGGTAGCTCAGAGGTCTTGGGAAGTTGCCCTTCCTCACGTGGATATTATTAAACCTAATTTCTGTCATCTGAGGCATCACTTAAAAATATATCCCTCCATTTGGTGCTTGTGGGTTCTGCTTGAAGGCTGCCAGTGAACACTGGTACAGGATAGGCAGGTGTTCCAGCTAACGTGCTTCCGTTTCTCCATCAGAGCTGCCCAAAGGGCTCTGTGGTCTGTTCAGAAAATGATGTGGTCTCTGCCTCGGGACAAAAAGATGCTGCCTACAGTCCAAACCATCCGTGGTTTAGGATATCAGCCCTGCGTGCAAGCCTCCCACCCACAGCAGGCAGTATGTGTCACTTGGCATACGCTCTGCCTACACACCTGGAAACATTCAGGCAAGCTGCAGGTTCACACACAGCAGCCCAGGGAGCAGGGCTTGGCCCACCGGCCTGCGCTGGTGTAACCCAGGAGCGAGGCCTGGCTGCGCTGTCCCTGCAGGCCTATGAGACAGGCCGGCTCAGGGAGCGGCTGCTGGTGTGCTCAATGGAAATCGTCTGTGCTGTGGGTGGGTGCCGTGTCTGGGGAAACAGGTCCTGTGTGCAACAGAGGGGAGGAAGGAGCAGCTCGTGTGCCCTGTTCTTAAGCTTGATTCAGCTCCTGTGGTTACCTTTGCAGCCCATGAAATTACACTTTGACCTTCATGAAGGCGGTGAGTGCCTCCAGCACTTCGTGGACTACGCCTTTAATGTGTTTAATTTTTGTGCACGAGGGTTGGCAGAACAGTTCAGCACTGAGTGGGGTGGGAGGAATAATTTTGGTAACAAATGAGTTGTTTTACAGACCTGCTTCAACAGCCAGAGCCAGCTGCAGCTGGGATCAGGATGAGGAAAGAGAAAGGATACTTGCTGGAGACAGGACAGATGAGATAAATGCAGAGTAATAACATGCTGTGTACACTGGTGAGAGTACTGCCCACATGTGCATCCTCCTCGGGCTCCCAGCACAACATCCCACGCCTCCCATGCGTGGAAGTGCAGGGGCACACCGTGCTTGTGGCTGTGCAGTCCCACTAAAGGCAAAGCCCAGGACAGAGGTTGCTGCAGTAGGAGCTGGCAGGAGGGAGCTGAGGCAGTTCTACCATTTGCTGCCTGCTACGCCCACTTGACACATCCATCTGTTGCTGGCTTCCCCTTGTGCTGCAGCTGGCAACTCCCACAGCATCATGGGGATACATTCTGCCACCGTCCTCTTTACCCTCCCCACTTGTCTCTGCTTGTGGTCTGGAAAGGTTGCTTTTTCTCCAGCATCCCCCCTTGAAGCACAAATGCTGTGCAAGGTCTCTACATCTCTGCTGGTCTCCCATCCTCTGTTGCTTTCCAACTGTTTTGAATTTCTGGCCAGTGTTTCAACAGCAGCCTCCTTGGTGGTTGGTTGTTCCTCCCATTTTCTGCATTAGTGAAGGACAAAAGGTGACCACTTTTATCTCAGTGGTGCAGCTCTTGGGCTAGAAATTTCCTATCATAGCTCAGTAATACAGCAATTAGTATCCTTATTTACAGAGTCTTGCAGCAGAATATAAAAAGTTCAGGATGTGCTTGGTGGTAGAGTATTAGAAAAAACAGAGAAATTGGAAAAGAAAATCTGCAGAACCTAAGTGATGCCCCATAGAACTGCAGTCCTCTTGTTCATGGATGCTGTGCGAGAGACCAGAAGTGAGTTGGCTCGGCACAACTATGTAAACCAGGAGAACTGAAAAAGCAAATAAACATAACAAGTGAAAAAGAACATTAGTTGGCGTGGCAGATCGAATCCCAAGTGCAAAACAGGGGAGTGAAAAGGAAGCTGGGGGAAGGGTTCTGTATTGCACCTGTGTATCTTTAATGGAAAAACTGCAAAGAAGCTGGAGAGCAGGAAGAAAAGGAGAAAAAAAGTAACCCTGCTGTTAGCCAGATAAAAGCTGTGCTTCGATTGGGCACCAGCAGACCACAGACACCTAAAACACTAGGAGCACTTTCAGCCTGAAAAAACTATCTTTTAATAGCATTGTAATCAGAAACCTAAAGAAATAACAAATCACCTTCCTACCTGTGCAAAAAGACTGACTGCAAGCAATAAAATATAAAAGATGAAAATGTTCATTCTAAATTAATAAACAAAATGAAAAATATAAGAGCTCAGATGCAAGTGCTCAGAGGGACTGAAGTAGCTCTATCAGGAGCAGCAGTCATGTACGTTGCTAATAAGTAAGTTTGCTGCTAAATGTGATTATAAGTGGAACAGACATGGAGATAATTTACCCTCCAGCATGCAGAAAGCATGAAACTATGACAAATAATATATAAGCATTTCTGTGAACAAATTTGCAAGTATGAAGTGGAGGATGCAAGCAGAAAGCAAGGAAAGGTTTCTGACTGCACCAAAGAAAACAGGACACTGGAAAGTGGCCTGGACATGAAGTCATATGCGTGCTTGGGCCAGCGTTAGTATTTCTGCCAGGACTTCATTTTCCCCTCATACCTGCGTGCTGACGAAGCACAGTGTATCTCAGAGACAGATTGTTACAAGAATATGGTATTACTGTGAGGCACAACCCAAAAATACAATTTGTGAAGTTCAGGTCAGTCCACGATGCAGGGATGAGGCAGGGCACCGCGGTACACATGAATGTGAGTGTAAGTTGCAAGTAATTCATTGGTGTTACAAAGAGAATAAACTCTTGCTACAGAAGAATGTTACACTGTTTAAATGTTATATACCATAAGCAATGTGCAAGGATTCTGCTTAGATATTATCATCGCTTCAATGCTTCCAATTGGAGTAGATAACCACTGCTTTCAGGTAAGCTATATCAACGGGATCAGCACTGACTATAGTCATCAAGGCAGAACAGGTAACCTATTCACAGCATTATTATTATTCTTCAACCAAAGCTATCCAGTGGTTATCAAAGCCCTGGAAACCTGCTCATCAGCTCAGAGTACTCACCCAGCAGTCTGGTACAGCACGGGAGAGAGAGGTCGCAGGTGCATTTTGAGACCTCTCACTTGGCATTATTATCTCTACCAAGGATTTAAGGAATGTTGGAATGTAGGAGATACAAACGCTCAAATTTCCCATGGCTGACAAGCTAAAATCTGCGCTGACCTACAAGCAAGAAATCCTGTTGAGAGCAAATTGTTTCTTCAGGATAAATCATTCTACACCTGTTGAGAAGAGATCCTTCTTCAAATAGCACAGCTGAGGATGCACATATCGAAACTGCAAATCCACATCCTGCAAGCACAGGACCTAGTCATGAAAGGGTAGGGTTGTGAGAAGTTCTTCTGCTGAGAGATGACCTACATGCCTTGACAGGCCACTGAGCAACTGGCAGGCATCCGAGCAGGCTTTTGAAAGCCAGGCAGTCAGAAAGCCCAGGCATGAGGGAACCTGTTACTGCAGAGGAGATTTGTGCTCATTCAGATACAGTGTACATGGAAGACATGTACAGTATTTGCCCAGTGATCAAATGTGTCCAGTGCTTAGACCACTGCAACTTGAAAGAGTATCTTCCCCTTTCAAGCAACTGCAATGTACGTGAACTTCGATTTTCTACACTTGCAGGAATTATAAAACAAGAGTTAAATTAATGTTGGTAGGGTTGTTTAAATGTTACTGTGTCCATGAGAAATGAAGCGTTGCCAAGCCCTCACAAGAGCCGATGTTTTCCAGAAGAATTATTACAAGGCTGCTATAAATTCCATATAGGACACATAATCAAATGTTCTGCTTAACATCATAATTGCAGCAAGCACTGTGGTGCAATGTTGCAGAAAGTGTGACGTCCCCCAGGCACGTTCTGACTGAGCAAACAGATATGGAGATGCAGAGGAATGAAAATGGAAGCAGAGTATCTGTTATGAGTGCAGGAGTGCTTTTGATTTCAGGAACTGAAAGGAGAATAGGGAAGAAACTAGGAGAAAGGAAATCCTTGAGGGGATTTTGAAAATGTGGTATCACTGAACCCGCAGCACTTGGTGACCTGGGCTGATCAGTGCAGGTTGTAGTGGTTGAATTTTTAGCACTGCCCAGGATTTAGCCCAGATGGAAGAGGCTTGTTTCTTGGTAAAAGTAGCAATTTTTATATCATCCAAACCAGGTTAGCAGCAAAGGATTTACCACTTTGCCTTCTTTTTCTTCTGCAAGAAGGAATCTCATGGGGGGCTGTGGTCTGCGACATAGAGGTGCAGGTAGGTTTCTTGCAGCTTTGCTAGTATTGGTACAGTAAGACTCAGCCTAGTGGCTTGCAAAGGTCTGAACCTCTCCACATGTGAGTGAGCATGATGTGACGTATGGGAAAGGGCTGCCTCCTCCTGAGGTAACACGATTCTTCTCAAGGCCTTGTATCATTTCTGAAGGGCCTTTTTAAAATTATCATAGCATTCAGAAAAATGTCTTCTCCTGCTGATCTCGAAGCCATAACTGCATTTCTGAAAAAGCATTTAGGTGAGAAACTACGCTTTTCCTTTGTTGGTACTCCAAGATGACCACCAGGTGGGCTGCTGCAGCTTTGTACTTGGAGCCTTCTGTGAAGATTTTAGAAGAGCACTAAAGCTTGCTGATAGTGTATTGGTTTTGCAATAAAATGGTTAAAATTCTCAATAATATATTTAAGCTACTTATTTTTCTGGAAGGTCCCAGAAAGGGAAGGAAAAGGAAAAGGAAAAGGAAAAGGAAAAGGAAAAGGAAAAGGAAAAGGAAAAGGAAAAGGAAAAGGAAAAGGAAAAGGAAAAGGAAAAGGAAAAGGAGAAGCCTGTGAAACAGAAAACAGCAAATTAGAATTACTGAATTACTGACAAGTTTGTGGTAACAAGCTGTTCCTTTATGATGCATTGTTTTAGTGGTCATCCTGAAAAACTCCTCTGCACACAGAGCTTGGTTTAGCTTCTCCTTATTAGATCTTTACTGGATGTCCACGTTATTTAGTCCCTGGAGTGTTCTTTGTAATTTCAAAATTAGTTTAAATAGGTTAAATATGAATACTTTGGATTAAGCTGTTTTAAAATAGCCCTTTGAGGGATTGCTGCAAAAATGGCGATTGAAGAGAAAATAAGAGTTAAATGTAACTATTCCACTTGCTCAGCTGCTACTTGCAGTAGCTACCGTAGCAATTCTTGGCCTCAGCTTTTCATTAACCTGAAATGAAGCTGAGATGTGCTGGCTACACATTGCAGCTGTGTTGTAGAAGTGGGGCAAGGCGTGGGTACCGTTCTCTTTTTTGGCATTGCTGGGTTTTCACAAAATGATGCAGAATCATGGAATGGATGAGGTTGACGGGGATCTCAGGAAGCCAAACGATGCGGCTCTTCCTCAAGCAGGGACGCCCAGAGCAGATTCCATTTGCCTCTTGAAAGTGTCCCTGGGCACCACTGCAAAAAGCTTGGATCCATCTCCTTTTAGCTCTTTAACTATTAGCAGAGCCAGAGTCTTTCTAATAAAAAAAGGAAGTTCTGGAGAAAATGGAACAGGTACTTGTTTCACATCCGCATTGCTGTTGTTACTCATAGAGGTTTGTAGTTATTCATGTATTTAATTGGTATTTGCTGATTGTTAGCTACTGAACCAACTGTTGCACTACCTATGTTATGGATCAGATACCCAACTGAGCTTTAACGGTGTAGATATTTATCTTTGTATAAAAGTTTGACAGATAGAGTTTAGAAAAAGGGCTACACAGTCTACATAGTTTTTTCCTGAGGTTGAGGGGTAAAGAATTTGTCCACTAATTTTTCAGTAGTTTTTGTTGACTTCTGGAAGCTGTACCTCCCACATCCATCTATCTGTTGCTGTGGATTTTTACTGGCTATAATGTACTCGTCCAATATACTTAACGCTTTGTAGCAATCAAAGCTTAATTTGAAGTTAATAAAAAGCATGGTTTTCTGTCTGTTAAGGTTAAATGTAAGGTGTTTGTAAGTTTTTATGAGCAACACATCTTCAGTTGTAGCATTTTTAATCAACAAAATTGAGTTTCAAAAAGCCACCAATGAGCTTTTTTGTGAAGAGCAGATCAAGACATGTTAATTTAAGCTTCAGATGTGACTTTTAAAACTGCCCTACTCAAATCTTTTATTTACCCTTGTGTAATCTCAATTTAGGTTAAATCAGCAAGCAATTAAATCTGAAGAAGAGTATGCACAGAGAGGGCTGTATAGATCTAAGTAAGCAGTTTTAGTCAACTCTATTATGTTGAATCAATGTTCCCTTTTATTTAAACTATGCTTAAAAATTACTTTGAGTCAATTCCTTACATAAAATGTTGTAACTCAAGTGATGTATTAAATTAAAAAGAAATCAGAGGTTAGTTCATGAGAGCAGTCACGTGCTGTATCATCATACATCTTGAGGAGTGAAGGGTTTACAAACAGATTTCTCTTAGGGAAGAAAAGCAATTGACACCCAATTAGTGTTAAAGCATATTCCTAAAGCTCAATGACTTGAGAGCAAATTACAGTTGTCATTGTGGATTTGTGAAGTGTGCTGAACCGTGATACATTCCTTCAGAGGGAAGTTGCTCAGACATGAAAGTATATAACAAGCACAGCAAGTACAAGTTCTCTATGTTTTATAATATCAGTGCTTCAATAAAACAAATTTGTCAAGTAATCACAAGGTCAACTGAATGCATTTTTACAAATTCCTGCTATTTGTTAAATACCTATCAATGGCTTGCTGAGCTTTCAGCCGAACTCCGGTACATCATTCCCTCTTCTACCAGCCACTCACAAACCACTGTATTTGTAGCTGCAAGCTGACAGAGATGGCAGACTTTTCGTGAGTAAAAAATCGCAAGCGAAAGCTTTTTGCTATGTGACTAGTCAGCAAAACTTTCTGAGCATTGCCTTTCCCCCTCTGAGCATGGCCAGTCCTCTGAGTGAGCATCTATGCAATGTGATGGTGATCAGGTAAACCCTAATCAGAGAAGGAAGTCCTCAAATGTCTTTGCTCTTCCTTTGTTCATAGATTTATAGAATCATAGAATGTTTCATAGAAAAGTTTCAACTCCCCTGCTGTGTGCAGGGTCGCCAACCATAACCATCTAGAATCAACTAGAATCATCTAGTTTGGAAAAGACCTTCAAGACCAGCAAGTCCAACCATCAGTGTGAGCTGCCAGGTCCCCTCACTGTTGACCATCATGGACATGCTGCACAGAGCACTGCCCTAAGGCTGGACTTCACCATCATCCACTCATTTTAGCAAGTTGGCAGGCAGCGCGTGCTGAAGCCAGGCTGAGGGATCTCAAGCCACTTACACGGCTTCACTCACACTCTTAATTCAGAGGTGTCCTGAATAGCAATGATTTCCTCAACTGGGAGCAGGGACTACTTAGGGATGAAGTAATTAAATTGCATTTCTCATGAAAAGCCTTCACTGTTAATTTATAGTATTTGTCATATCTCTGGGAATGCAGTCACAGAAACAAAGAATGAATTGAGAAAAAAGGAGTGAACTTATTTGAGAAATTTTTATTTCTGAAAAATTTCATGACAATTTGAAGCTTGTTTCAACTGATCTTAAGAAATCCTTTTCGAGCTTTTAGGCGTATAAAGAAAAGTTTAGTATTTCCTAATTTTTTTTTCCTGTGAGCTCATTGGTAAAGAAGGAGACAATACTCTTTTAACTGCAATTAAAAGTCCTACATAAATGGAATCTTAATGTTCTTTTTGTTTTTTTAGTATCAGTTCTGTAAAACTTTTCTGTCTCATCTGTCACCGATGTGGAATGTAGGAAAGGGTAAGGAAAAGGGGAAGGCAGATTCAGCCATAAGGAAGAGAGAATTATTAAATGTGAAATCAAGAAATTCAACACAAAACCCACACAGATTTAATGGCAATTAACTCTAAATATTGCAAATAGGAAATTTAAGTTCATATAAAGCCACGTTACTTCTTCCTTTGCTCACCATGAGTAATGATAGACTTTTATTTGAGAAGACTTGTCCTTCATTATTTTTATCTTCTTATTTTTCAGGTAATAATATTAAACTACTATTATCTCCTATAATAGTAAATACTGATGTCAATTTTATTTTAATTTGCTGAAGTAGTTTGATCACTTTCTCCCTTCAGGACCCTCAGCCTACTGGAATAAGACCTCAAAGTGGTCCACAAGCAGGTGGAACCACACTTACCATCACTGGTATGAACCTGGCAACTGGTTCCAAGAAGGATGTTCGTGTTTATCTCGGTAGCCAGCCTTGCAATGTGTACGTACCCTGGGTAATGGAGAATAGAGTTGTATCCTAACAAAGCACCAACCTTTTCTGGCCTTTGGAAATTACACAAATCTTTTGTCTATCTCTTAGAGGTGACTCATGCTGTGCAGTGTGGTTCTGCACATAATGTTCAGACACAAACTCACTCAGAGGCTTCAGCTGGAATTGGTAGCTGCAAAAATCACCAAAGCTGAAGAACTCAGTTATGCAAAGAATTTTACAGTTTCAGCTCACTCTGATTGACTGGCTGCTCCATATCTGGCCATGCTCTCACTCAACATCTCCTCAGTGGTTCCATATACATATACACTTTTAATCCTGTTGTGCCCCTTGTTCATAGAATCATAGAATCATAGAATCACAGAATCACAGAATCATAGAATCACCAAGGTTGGAAAAGACCTAAAAGATCATCCAGTCCAACCGTTCACCTATTCCCAATAGCTCCCACTAAACCATGTCCCTCAACACAACATCAGCCTTTCCTTGAACACCCCCAGGCTCGCTGACTCCACCACCTCCCTGGGCAGTCCATTCCAGTGCCTGACCACCCCTTCTGGAAAGTAATTCTTCCTAATGTCCAGCCTGAATCTCCTCTGCCGTAGCTTGAAACCATTCTCTCTGGTCCTATCAATTATTAATTGCTGCCCTTCTCTCCCCCCCAGAAATGGAGTGAGATGAAATGTGCTGGCAGCACATTGTGTTTGTACAGTATTGCTTTTCATATCTGCTTAAAAACTCTAAATGATCTGGAGAAAATGTTACCTACTCATGTAATTTCCTAATGCTTAGCAAAAATAGAGTTTTTATTGTTGTTATTATGAAGTACTATAGTAAAGAATACAGATCACAGTAATGTTAGTAACTAAAGATGTTTCCTTTTCTTCTGCAATCTAGCACTGAATTTGGAGATGAGATTGTTTGCGTTACAGGACGTAATAGCAAGGTTGAAGCTGTTGGAGTCACAATGCGCTATGGGGAAACAAAAATTGATGTACCAGTGCAATTTTCATACAGTGAGAATCCTACTGTCACCAAGTTCAAGCCTGTAAATAGTTTCAGCAGGTAATGAAATATTTGTCATTACTTCATTTACAATTGGGTTAGAATATGTTGTAGCTTTTTCTCCATATAGAACTGTTTGAAATAAAAACTAGCATAGTCTCAAACTTATATGCTGACTGCTCTGCCTATTGGGCACAGTTGACAGAGAGGAATCAAGTAAATTTTTTCTTTCAGGAAGAAGTGTAAGATCATGATCTTAAAAATAGGATGATAAAATTAAAATCAGCCATGACTTCTCTTAGATAAACTGGTACCTTCCTCCATGTATAGGGAGCATTGCTTATGTAAAATTTGATGTGTTTTTCACACTTGCTTTTGATTTTTGTTTGGGTGGTTTGGAGGCCTCAGGGGTTCTTTGGTAGATCACTAGTGATTTACTCCAGGGTATTTAAAAGACATCTTTTTTCCTCCTTATGAACTGAACCTTATTTCAGTGGATTGCTCTGAGGATTGCTATCCTTCTCAATCTGTGTTACTGAGAAGACTTGAGTTCCCACCGGCCACCTGTATGCGTTCTTTTTCTTATATGAATACATTCTCTTGTAAAAAATATGTTGCAAATGAAAAGGAATAGGGAAGCCAGTTCCCTGCAGATCTGTGGAAAATACACTCACCTTTATCTCAGTGTGTGGTAGGTGGACGCATTTGAACAAAAACATTGCAGAAGTAAAGCACACAAAAATAGGCATCAGTGAAAAGCTACTGACAAACGACTTGCACTTTTCTATTCTGCTATTTGAAAATTACTTTTAAGTTGACATTGCTGTTTTTAAATGATGTTGCCATCAATAGCTTTAACAGAATTTTTTTGTGTAGAATGTGTGCAATTACATTCTCAGTGGAAGTAGTAATGCTGTAGGATAAAGCAATCTATAACTGTAGTGTTTTGCCAATTACTTGACTTCTCTATTAATTTTGTCTTTCAGTGGAGGGAGAAACATTACAGTAACTGGAACTGGGTTTGAACTGATCCAGAGTTTCTCACTGATGGTACATGCAGAGCGTCCAGAAGCAGGCAAACTGAGCTCCAAAACGGTAATTTTCTTTTTCCCCCACAAGGCATCACACTGGATGCATAACACATAATCTATTTAAAAAAATGCATGAACTTGCCCACTTGAATTCATTGGGCTTGAGGTGGAGGGACGTTTGAACAGGCTTCTGGGTCTGTTCTGGATCTCACTCTGAGAAAAGCCCACTCCCGCCATCTTCATTTACATTTACATGGATCTTATAATCTTTTGCTTTAAAATTATTTTCATTCAGAATGAATAAGGATATAAGAATTAAGCTTTGGATGGTAAACTGGATATATTACAAAACTTGAAAGTGGTGTAATTTGTCTTCATCTTTCTCCTTCCTTGCAAACTTCAGCAATTTGCCTAAAAGTCCTACAGTATTGCATTCTTGGCTTGCACAGTCAGTGCGCAACAAAAAAATCTTCTCTTTCTTTCTTCAAGCATATTCCACTTACAGCATGTTCCTAAAAAAAAGACATGAACAATAAATAAAGTTAAAAAAGAAAACAAACGTCTTGCTTGTAATGTTAAGAACTGACATTATCTGTAGGTCTCAATTTCACACTCTTCTCATGAAGATTGCAATTTAATACAAAGATTGAGAGCTTAGAAAACAATCTTCCAGTAAGAATGTGTTTTAAGGCTTTTTTTTAAGGCTAGCTTTTCAATTTGAGACTGTAGTGTGGCTCAATTTCAAAAATAATTATAGAATTGCTAATCTGCATTTCTAGTGTTTTATGTGTGGTTCAACTTTTAGAGTATGCTAAAGCCAGCTGGCTTTTTAATCTTTTTTGATCTTTTGTTTTGCTTCATTTCTGTAGCAATATCAATATTTAGGAGAGAAGCTATCAAGTGGCATTTGATTTCTGTGAGAAACTATGGTGTTAATAGAGGAAGTTCTGAGGGTTCTTGGCTGTGTGTGTTAGTGTTGTTGGCTGTGGTTTGTGTAACTGAATGGCTGCAGGAGTGTGTAGGATAAGAACATTTACGTAACTGAGAGTGAGGTGAGGGGCAGATCAATGGAGTTGTTATCAATTAGTAACAATTAGTAAATTTTATTCAGAAATTCACTTTGTAATTGTCTTGAATTTCAGCAAGGTATTCTACTGTGTCAGTAAAAAGAACCTGAGACACTTTATGGTTCAGAAGATGATCTGGATTAAACTTCCCATGTAAACCTCTTAATCTTAGAGCAATTTACTGATATCAGCCCAGTTGTCCAGAGCCACAGAATTTGGAGGCAATGGAAAGTGAGCTGTGTTTTTTCTGGGGACAGCTGCTAGGATATAATGAATCAACAGTTTGTTACCGTCATTATTACTTCTTCTTTTCTTTTTAGCAAGTACCAAATACTGTGTTATTTTTTCTGTATGAAGAGGATACAACTCCAGTGTTTTCATTTCTGAAGTGTGAAGTTATCAACACTTATGTATAAGAACCAATCAAACTCTAATATGTTCATGTTCTTCTCTTGTTTCTTATAGTTTGTTGGAAACTGTGTTATGAGACTTAATGAAACCACAGTGGTTTTTTCTTCACTACCAATATTGGAAGATCCAGAAAACTATAACATTACCACTATTATTCTAATGGATCATTATCAGTTGGTTGTAAAAAATGAGAGCCATTCATTTACATATGTTGCAGACCCAACCTTTGAAAATTTCACAGATGGCATCAAGAAGCAAGTCAACAAACTTATAAATGCAAAGGTAAATTTATTAAGAGATTATGGTTACTCACTTTGTCCTTGATACGTGTGTGAGATTTTTCCTTTCTTTCAAAAACCCTTAACCTATAATGAACAGCTGTTTGGTATAATACTTCAAATTCTAGAATGCCTTACTCCTGCTAGATAATAAATATTGTCTTTCCTTTCCCTCCCCTGCCCTTCTCAGAGGCCTTTTTGCCATACTTTGGGTTTCCCCAGGACTCCACTACTGTTGAGTCTGGCCTTCGGAAATTTCTTCTCCCAGAGAGCTCTCAAGGACTGCAGGGAACTTTTCTTCTTGAGTCAGGAAGAAAAGGAGAAGGAATTGTATGATTCCGCTCCACTCTGCTCTTCTGTACACTACAGTATGACTCACATCTGCTGCTCAAAATGATCCAAATAGAAATTATCAACTCGGGATTTCTCGTATCCCAAGACTTTGCCTTAATGACTTACTCTTTTATTTTCTGTCTAGGGCAGTAACCTGAACAAAGCCATGACCATTGACGAGGCCCAGGCTTTTGTAGGTGATGAGCCTTGCAACATAAAGACACTGACTGAAACAGACTTATATTGTGAGCCGCCTGAAGTACAGCCACAGCCAAAGAAAAGGCAGAAAAGGGATATGATCAATAACCTTCCAGAATTCATTGTAAGTTACCTTTTCAATATAATGTATACCGTAAAGAAACTCCTTGCAGTTCTTTCTTCCTCCAGTTTCTGCCTCTTGTCTAGAAGATGTCACATGTAAACAGTGTTCCCAAGCTGCCGAGCTGTACATTCTTCACACGGGATTGTAAAATTCTAGCTAGGCAAGCTGGGAATTTTTCTTCCTCTGCAAAGTAAAGTAAAATTATCTCATAGAATAAAGTGCTAGTGACCTAAATTTTGTATAAAGTATTCAGAAATGTTTCTTTTGTTTGGCAAATTGAGCTAGAAGTTCACTTAGTGAGAATTACTAAGAATTTAGAGCACAATTGAAAAGTGAGCCACTGTCCATTTGCAGTTCTTGAGGCAAATGTCTGTTCTTACCTAATTAGGTGAAATTTGGACTCCGTGAATGGGTCCTTGGAAGAGTGGAATATGATACACGTGTGAGTGACATCCCACTGAATCTTATTTTGCCACTGGTACTTATTCCTATGATAGCAATCATCATCATTTCTATCATCTGTTACAGGTAAGAAGTTCCTTTAATTATGTCCTTTTGTTGTCCTGTGTCCTACAGTTTAGAAGGTAATACCTGATTGTTCTGAGCTCAACCAACAAAATATAAATTTTAAGAGCTTTAGAGTTAAGAAAAGCAGTTAAGGCTGGAAATATGTCTGAGCACCAGTTTATTCCTCTCACGCACACCAAATAATGTGTAGGTGTTCAAGGCCAGGTTGGATGGGGCCCTGGGCAGCCTGGTTTAGCATTAAACGTGGAGGTTGGCGGCCTGCATGTGGCAGGGGGTTGAAGATTCATGATCCTTGAGGTCCCTTCCAACCCTGGCCATTCTGTGATTCTGTGATTCTGTGTGTCAGTCAGCATGGTGTGTCCTTTAGACGTGAGCACAACAATTGGTCCCAGGTTTGCCTAGTGCGCAACTGCGAAGTGGCACACACAACATTCTTGAAATGGCTGCTAACGTGCCTCTCCTGAAGGATATAACCTATTCTGCATACATATTCATCCACATTTATACTGCCTCAGTCAACTGTAACTCCAAGCTGGGATGTATTTGGCTTAGTGGTCATTTTGGTCTTTCAAGCTGAGATAAGTTTTACCCACACACAAATTTCATTATTAAGTTCACACTTCACAGAGGTCCAGAACAATGTCTGTACTTCACTTGAGACCTACTTAGCATAATTTTGAGGTTAGTAATACACTGACCTCATGCACAGACCTTAAGAGTAGGTGGATTTCATTCCAATGGTGTGTATGAGCAGAGCAGATGTTCTGTAGCCTCCTTGGTTCACTTCTTGTTGCATACCCTGGATGCCTCATAGCTAGTGTAGAACATACTGCAAGTAGTCTTTGTTTGGTGCATACAAATTAAGCTTCTGTACTGAATATATAGGATTTGTATGTATAAATATTTGTAGCTTAGTGCTTATTGGATTTCAAATGTCTGCCCCAGCACGCTTTCAAGTAGCATGTCTGTGGTGATGCCAGGGTGATTGGCACTAATTTTGAGCTACGGATGCTGTTCTCCATTTCTTCATCTGTCAGTAGTGTTCAAATGGAAATCTAAGCCAAGAACGGTCCTCCCGTCATCCCCTGTGGCAAACTATTTGATTTTACAATTTGTAACTTTTGTAAATCTTATTTTTATTCCATAAAGACGGCAGAGCCAGCAAGCAGAACGAGAGTATGAAAAAATTAAATCTCAACTTGAAGGCCTGGAGGAGAGTGTCAGAGACCGGTGCAAGAAGGAATTCACAGGTATGACAGATATTTGCACTGCTGTGAGTCCTCTTGAGCAATCGGAAGACCTGTGATGCTATGTTGCTAAAACTATCTCTTGAGAACAAATAATTCAAAGTAGGTCTTGGTAGTTTTGATTACAGGTATTGACACAGAGCAAACATTTTGCTATTATGTATAAAAGTCATAAATTATGTAAAATATGGAGTTGAGGTTCTTAAAGGAAATGGACAGTTTTAGTCTAAAGGAAGCACATTTTTCTATTACAAAATAAAAATAGTTGAGATGGGGGTTATTTGTAGTTATTTATGCACGTACATAAATGTGAGTGGATTGACACAGAGGAAAGAGAGGTTCGCAGTAACTAACTGTCCACTTAGTATTTAGCACAATGGCAATATATGCCAAGTATGTACATGAAAAATGATTTTCAGACCTGCAAAATGTATTTTCAGCAATCAGTCTGCAAAGGGATAATTGGTAAGCACGCAGGAAAGAAATAGTATGTTGTACAGTTTATCATGGCAAGACCCTATGCTTGATTTGAGAAGCTAGCTAATTGTTTTGTATAAATCTAGAAACATCATCCCAGGGAGGACAGCAGGAGGTGTGTAGGCTCAGCATTTCTACATGTTGAACCACTCATTGCAATGCTTAAATTAAGCATCTGAATGCAAACATTGCAAATATTGGCCTAAATGATTACCATGAAATGTCACCTCATTAGCTAATTAGACTTGCTGTTGGGTCGTGTTGAAATAATCCCTACTAAAAAAGCCACAGGTTTTATTCTACAGAGAAATAGATTACTTCATGCTGACAGCAGCTAACAAGAAGGACTGAATTAAACACCAATTTCAGGTTAGAGTTTGAAACTAATGTTAGGAGCTTGGGTATCTCAGTGACTTCTGCCATACTTGGAGCTTCTCTAAGTCTTGTTTTCCAGAAATGTTGGAGACTGAATGTTCTTTCCTTTCAACTTTCTTTCTCTGGAATGCTAACTCTTTCCATGTCCTAGACACAACCCAGAAACAAATCTTTGAATCAAAAACTGTTACTAGGGAAGCTTAATTTCAAACTGCATTTTGAAATGTGAAAGGTTTAATCAAAGTTAACAGCGCTCTCTCCTACTGCCTCCTCAATGCAAAACCTCATACTCATTTCTGAAAGGAAAAGGTGCCTTTCTCTTGCTGACCCTCCCTGGAGGGTGCTGCAGACTCCTGGTGTTTGGTGGGTTGAAGGTTTCCTCTCTGCTCCATTAAGCACAAATACTGAGGAAACAGAAAGCATCTGCAAGGAGCAATCCAGTTTCCAAACTGCATCCACCTTGGCTGACAGTAAAGTGAAACACTGAAGTCAAAACACGTTCTAGAGCCACAGTGTAAAGCTATAATGACAGCAGCATGAAATACAGACAGTCTGAAATACGTAGGACCAAGAATAGTCAAGAGCCATCAGGGAGGAAGTGCAAATACCAAAGAGCTGGAAACCACAAGACGCTTTCTCTCTTAGGATTTGCTGACTGCTCTAAAATAAAGGGGTAAATGAATGCATATGAGCAATAAAATTGCAGAGACACAAGGTCACTGTATTAATTAACATGGTATTCTAGTCAATCAACAATACTGGGTAATTGGAAATCCTTCAGCTAAAATAGCTCTTCCGAAAGATGATTCCCTAGTTGTTGTCCTTTTAAGAAATGCAAAGTTTCTGAGTCCCACAGAAATGTCTCCATCAATTTCAGCAAGATATTTAACCTTGTTCCTTCCTGCCATTCCCTTCCTCTCAATTAAATTAGTGTTCTTTATGTTTTAAACTGTACTTCTCCTGCATTGCTATGTGTTTTTAAAAATAACTTTCATTACTGCATGGATTCAGAGGAAATAGAACATACTTTGAAAAAACTGAAAAAACAGTATTGCTGTGTCAGTTTTTTGCTCTTTGCAGCAACCCCAGGTTCATACGTATGAACTCACTCAGACATCCATTAAGACTGTCTTTCAATAGATGTAAACAAGGAAACCATCTGTGCTAGAGACAGATGCTCATGTCACCAGAGGATTAGCTGTGGTCATAGTTAACAGGATAATTGGCAAAAATAACAAGAGAAAATGTGAGTTGAGATAGAGTTTTCAGTGATGAGTTACTTCTTCTATGCTGTGTGGTACCCAAAGCGATTGTGCTACCAAAAAAAAGAAAAAAGATGCAGGTTTTTTTTTAAATCAACTGTTCAACTGTGTTCTAGATCTAATGATAGAGATGGAGGATCAGACAAATGATGTAAATGAAGCTGGAATCCCAGTACTGGACTACAAAACATACACGGACAGAGTCTTCTTCTTGCCCTCCAAAGATGGGGAGAAGGATGTGATGATTACAGGCAAGCTGGATATTCCAGAGGCTCGGCGGCAGACTGTGGAGCAGGCTCTGAACCAGTTCTCCAACCTCCTCAATAGCAAATCATTTCTCATTAATGTGAGTATTGAAGTAGATTCACTTTGTCTCTTCGCTTGGCATACCTTGGCATTCAACACAGTAGGTTTGCAAGTACAAGTGAAACGAAGTCCATAGAAATAAGCCATTTTCTAAGATTCTGGTTCCATAGTAACCAAAGCCAAATCTGTGGCACTGCAGCCAGAACTTCCTGGAGTTACAGACAGGCATTTCTGTAGAACCAGCCATAGCATGTAGCATAGCCTTAGTCATCATTACAGCGGCTGCAGGAAAACAGATATTACCTGCTGTAAAAGCTGCTGTTACATGTTAGTGTATGTTTATCTTTTTAAGAAATGTGTCCAAGGGAATGGTGATTCCCTCTTGGTTCAGCTAGGTGCTGTGGTTACCAGTTACTCCTGGAAGCTGTCAGCTGGATTTTTCTCCCAGACAGCCCAAGACATAGGCTCCTCCAGAAACAAGTGCCCTATTCATAAAAATGATTGATGAGTACTCAGCTCCTCCAAAAAGATATCTAATTGCTCACACTCAAAAACTGAGCTGATTGTCAGACACCTAAATATAGATTTAGGCTCCTATCTACTTCTTATTCTTTAATGAGACTCCAGTGTTGAGCTAGTTAATGGTAACATTATAGTTTCTGGCAGAACAGAGTGCATTCCCAGGTGCACTTACTTAGATTAGTGGCTTTATAATATGATGTGAAAGGACTGGGAATTTGGGAAAGAGGAGAGTTGATTTTCCTTTTTAAAAAAATTGTCACAGAACACATTATTGTTCTTTCTTTCTCTCCCTCCCTCCCTTCCTCCCTCTCTCCCTCTCTCCCTTCCTTCCTCCCTCCCTCCCTCCCTCCCTCCCTCCCTCCCTCCCTCCCTCCCTCCCTCCCTCCCTCCCTCCCTTCCTCCCTCTCTCCCTCTCTCCCTTCCTTCCTCCCTCCCTCCCTTCCTCCCTCCCTCCCTTCCTCCCTCTCTCCCTCTCTCCCTTCCTTCCTCCCTCCCTCCCTTCCTCCCTCCCTTCCTCCCTCCCTCCCTCCCTCCCTCCCTCCCTCCCTTCCTCCCTTCCTCCCTTCCTCCCTTCCTCCCTTCCTCCCTTCCTCCCTTCCTTCCTTCCTCCCTTCCTCCCTCCCTTCCTTCCTTCCTCCCTTCCTCCCTTCCTTCCTTCCTTCCTTCCTTCCTTCCTTCCTTCCTTCCTTCCTTCCTTCCTTCCTTCCTTCCTTCCTTCCTTCCTTCCTTCCTTCCTTCCTTCCTTCCTTCCTTCCTTCCTTCCTTCCTTCCTTCCTTCCTTCCTTCCTTCCTTCCTTCCTTCCTTCCTTCCTTCCTTCCTTCCTTCCCTCCCTCCCTCCCTCCCTCCCTCCCTCCCTCCCTCCCTCCCTCCCTCCCTCCCTCCCTCCTTCAGTTAAAATATATTACCATTCCTTGGATTAGCTAAACCAAATGATCTATCTAAAACCAAATGATAGGGAACATATTCTTACAAGTAGTATTTTCGAACTTCTGAAAACTTTTCCATGTTGTGTTTAGGTTACTGTTAAAATAATATTCCTCATCTTTGTAATGCAGACAAGTGTTGAGGTTCTTCACAAAAACGTCAACTGACCTGCTTTTCCATTTGTTTTCTATTTCAGTTTATTCACACGCTGGAAAACCAAAGGGAGTTCTCTGCTCGAGCTAAAGTGTACTTTGCATCTTTACTGACGGTTGCTTTACATGGAAAACTAGAATACTATACTGACATCATGAGGACGCTGTTCTTAGAACTGATGGAGCAGTATGTGGTGGCCAAAAACCCAAAGCTGATGCTAAGAAGGTTTGAATGATTGTTATATTATTCTTTTGTTCTCTATTTTCCTGAAAATGTACTTCTTTTGCAACTTCTTTTGACTGTATTAAAACACCAGCTATCTGTGGAAGTCAAACACCCTCACCCAAGCATATTAAGAAGACAGCTTCACCAGAAATAGCCGTGAAAGGCAAAAGCTGGGCTGTTGGCAACAGATTTCCTTATTCAAATTGCTGTGACATAGAATCTGTATCAAGGTTGCTGAAGCATCTACCTTACTTCAAAATACAATAATGAACATTTCATTTACTTTTTAATCTGATTTTATTCCAAATTATCTAGCATTTATACCACACGTCATCTCCGTAATGAGCACACATAATCAGCTTTCATTATGTATTCGATGAAGGCTTGCACTAATGTTTTTAACCCTCCTGTTCTCTCAAATCCATTACAGAAGGCCTTGCTGTGCACATGTGCTTTGTAATCTGTAGAGTTGCTTTCCCAGTCTGCGCACTTCTGGGTTAATTTTTTAGCTCTTCTTACAGCATAGCCACAGTTTAAGGTTTTGCATAAAGACTGTGCTTTTTAGTAATGAGCCGAAGGTACTCGGGAATGATGAGCAATACAAAGCACTTATCATAAAGCAAGTACATGCTCTCAAGACTCTGTAGGGAAATCATTGCATTAGGAGAGTGCCTGCAGTTAAGCATGTAAAAAATATTATATTTCAAGCAACGCTTTTCTTTAAAACTTTGTCATTAAGTGCCGTTAACTTACTTGGCATTGTATTTTTTTTAGATCTGAAACAGTTGTTGAGAGAATGTTGTCTAACTGGATGTCTATTTGTTTATATCAGTACCTCAAGGTAAGAGCTGAAGTCTGTTGCCTTTGGGGTTTTTTCATCAGTAATACTTAAACATGCGCACTGAGTATATATTTCATTTTTGTTTATTTTGCTTTATTTCCTTGTAACAGGACAATGCTGGGGAGCCTCTTTACAAATTGTTCAAAGCCATCAAACACCAAGTAGAGAAAGGTCCAGTGGATGCTGTTCTGAAGAAAGCCAAGTATACGCTGAATGACACAGGCTTACTAGGAGATGATGTCGAGTATACACAGTTGGTAAGCAGAGCATGGTTAATACGTTATGAAAGTACTTTCCTATTATAATGAAGATGTCTAGTGTAAAGACTGTACATACTTTCTGAACTACTATGGTCTGCACAGGAATTCTGATCAAGGGCAATACTATAGATGATCAGCAAGTCTCCAAGCAGGAAAACAGAGTTATAATCTATTTTCTATGTGTTAAATTCCAGTTCTACCACTATGGAATTTACTTCACTAAATCCCTTCTGTATTTTTCAAGGTCTTCCTGAAGAGTGGCTGTGGTGTTTACGTCCTTCCCTTTTTCCATCTAAATTAACTTGTGATTGATTTTTGTTAAATTCTTTCACTAACATTGCGCTTGAACTTCAGGTTGTTTCTTTCACTTTTGATTTCTTCTTGTCAGAAAATTTTTTTTCATCTCTGATTCCTCTTTTATTGACATGTTAGCAGTCATTTGTGGTTGTCTCCAACTGAGAAAGACGCAGTGACATATCTGCAGTGTCAAAAGAGAAACTTAACCAAAAGCTTTAAGTCTGTTTGCGTATTCTGAAGGGATGCTGATGGGAGGGCTGATGTGAGGAGACTGCCATAGGACTTTCACTCACAGAGTCACTCGACTGTTACCTAGACTGCCTGCAGGAAAAGGGAGTGCTGACCAAGAATGAATATTTTAAGTTCAGTTGTTATGATGGGAATTAGCTGTGTTTCTGTGTTAATATCTGAGCTGAAAATACCACTCAGAGAACTGCACTAAGTGACAGTGCTGTATCCATTTTCTCTTGTGTATGGTGAAGAAAATGTATTTGTACTGTGCATCGTGCAAGTCTTCATAGCAGCAGTTTGTTATTCAGTCAGTTTCTTTTCATAAAAATCTGATGCCTATAATTAAGCTAAATGAATGCAGTGCAACAGCAGAAAATTTGTGTATGTAATCAGATGTGGGCAGAACAAGCATATTTAGATGTTAAACACTGTGACATTGTATAGTGGCGCTATTTGGTCCAGATTCACAAATTTCACATAAAACAATTATCTTGTATGTATGTGTGCACGTGCAAGATAATGAGATATATACAGATACATGTGTGATAAAAGACTGTGAAGCACTGCTGTAAATTATTAGGATCCTTCGGCATGATGGTGACGATGTTGTGGTAATAGAGAACAGTTAGGGAGCATTCATCCACCGAGGTCAGTTGAAGCATGAGTTAATTAGTTCACTTCTGCTGGAAAGTGAGATGTGGTGGGAGAGTACGGTACAGAGCTGTCTGCGCTCTGATTGTTCTTATTTAAAAGCTGAGTCTGTTTTGCATCACTGGTTACGCTGACATGCTGCATACTGAACCAGCAGCAAATCATGTCTAATTACCATAAAGCTAATAGGAAAAGGAAGGTGAAATCTCATGATTAGTTTGAGAGTTCTGCCAAGGGACAGTGCAATCATGTTTAATTTCACTGCCGTATGGCGTAGTTTTTCTTCGCGCAATAAAAATACCAACCGTGCAAGTTCAATTCTGAGGCTCATGGTGATAAATTTAGGTGTCATGGTTGGCAGGACCAGATGAGATGCTTAGGATCACCGGCTGGTCTTGTGACATGCCTGGCCTCCGAAGCTTCCCGACTAGCAAAACCTCCACAAAGATGTGGTGTTGTACTGATTTGGATACTGAAAGAAAGAGGTTTGCTGCAATGTCTGTTTGTTTTGGGTATTTTTTCCTCCCACGGAGGTTTACTGGCCATCATTTTCTCATTTGCTTCTATCTGTGCTGAAACTGATGTGTATAATGAAGATACTTTAAAAAAAATCCCCCTAGATATAACAAATTACAGGCTTTCAAGAGATTCGCTTTAACATAAAAAAAACATGTCAGTACTATCAGAAAACAGTAATATTTTAGAACTATTATAAACTACTTAGGTGTACTTCCTGCAGCTATTATGGTTATTGTGACAATAGTGAGCAATAAATAAAGTCTTGGAACATCAGAGCTGTTGTATATGGCTTTTATATATACAGATATATGTGTCTGTGTATTCATATATGTCTAGTGAGCAGCTGGTCACAGGAGATAAAGTTATGGGAATGGACAAATCACTACTCATCATCTGAGCCATGTTAGATCATATATGTACTGGCTTAGCCTGCTTAGCTTGAGAGGTAAAACCCAGTCTGTGAAGATAGCATAAAGGAAGACAAAAGTGTGCTGTATTCTAGGAGTTCAAAAAAGTGCAGTTCAGGTGGTTATTGGTAACACATTAAGTTTAGGCACTGTGTTACTTGTGCTTCTTGCGCCCCAAGTTATCAGTTATCATTGATCAACGAATTTTTTATTTAAACTTATTTTATGTAAATAATGTTTGCATTTGAACTATCTAGTAAGCCAGATTTACAGGTAATTTAAGCACTGATTTGTCGTAATAACCGTATACGTTCTTTCTTTCACAGACAGTAAATGTGTATGTCCAGGATGGAGGAACTGATTCTACACCTGTGAAAGTGCTGAACTGTGACACCATATCACAAGTAAAGGAAAAGATAATAGACCAAGTCTATCGAAATCTGCCATGTTCTCAGTGGCCAAAAGCTGAGAGTGTAGCTCTTGGTAGGTTGCTGCTTGTGATCCTATACAGAGTTGAGGAAACGTGCTTTGTGATTTTGACTTTTCCACATTGCCAAAAATTCCTACAAAAGCAACAAAAATTGAATTTATGTTCAGCTGGATGGAAATATACCACATTTTATCACAATCTTAATATGCATTTAAAATTAATGCTTTCTTATAGAGTTCTTTTTCATGATTGTTAAAGTTTTTGTCTACTGTCATTAGTGTGTAAAGAGCCTGTTAATGACTGTTAGCACAAATGTATTCATGTCTGACAGTATCGCAGGTACTAATTAATGTGATAATGACAGCATGGACAATTAACTGATGGAAAAGTAATGATGCAGTTTCAGAAATTGGTACCAATTTTGATCTTATGATTGTTCAAAAAAATTATAACTTAGAGGAATTTCACTTGTTAAAGATGATGAGCCACCCAACCTATGAAAATCATCATCTTCGAAGGCTTTCAGAATTGCTGTTCTCTTCTGAAAAAAAAGGAAAAAAAAGTCTGACCTAAAAGGCCTAATAATCTCATAGTAGAAGCTCCATTTAAGAAGTTTTGCAATATCCTCATTACTGTCTTAATTTGAAAGTAGAGGATGCAATTTTTACTCTTGAGAAAATACTGGTAAATTAACTAAGAATGGTTTTTCCAAACCACAGAAAGTCTTACTCCTCTATTTTGGACTGCCAGTGGTTCTTATTATATATATTAGTAGTATTCTATGCAAAGGAATTTGACCTAATCTGGGTGTTACTGCTCTGGCAGGGGACTGGACTAGATGATCTTTCAAGGTCCCTTCCACTCCCTGGCATTCTGTGATTCTCTGACTTTCTGTGGAAAATAACCAGAAATTATGTGCGTGGTTGGGAATAAATTGTGCAGACTTCTCTAATAAAGGCCAAACTAGAAAGCAATAAATAATGCACATCATGACGTGTCAAATTACCTCTTTTAATATTCCACAATGCGTCAGAGGTTCTCTAAATTTAAACATTCTTGGAGTAGTTATATTTGCCTGTGGTTAAAACAAGTTGTTTTTTTCTCATTTTAATTGCACCTTAGAGTGGCGTCCAGGCTCTACTGCACAGATCCTCTCAGACTTGGATTTAACATCCCAAAGAGATGGCAGATGGAAACGTATCAACACCCTGATGCATTATAATGTAAGGTGTTTCAGAGCAGTTGTTCACATCTGTTAATTGTTCTCTAGTAATAAATAAAATCTTTATTTGTTTATAGAGGAACTTCTGTTCTGTGTAAAGGATCAAAAGAAAAACTACCTCTGGGTCTAGACTGTAAAAACTTGAGAGCATGAAAGACATGGTCTAGACATATTGCCTAAATTCTCCTTTCAACATTCCAAAGCTCCCTGTGCCTTTGCTGGGTCTTTTATTCATATTTTCTTTTATTTCCTTTACAACTTCCTACCCTTGAGAATTATCCTTATTCTTGCTCTGCTGATAAATAGATTTTGGGTCGATCTGTTTTGTTCAACAGCCTAGTCAAGAGAGCAGATGTTGATGTTCTGTACAGTCTGTTAGATTTTGTGCTGGGCACACTAACACTTGCAATCCACTTATCTTTCCTTTGTATTTTATTTGTCCTCTTGTAACAACAGGTATCCTGTTTAGGAAAGCCAGAAGTTAGTTTTGTCTCAGAAAAGATAGAGGTGTGATTCTTCACAATAAGATCTATTTTTGCACAAAGGGCCTTCGCACTGGACAGATGAACCACTGATGCCTTGGATGTGCTTCTAGCATTTTGATTACTCTGAGGACGTGTTGATGCAATCTATTATGCAACAAGATGGAGGGCAGTCTGCTCTGAATGACAGATCTGGTTGCCCAATAAGCCTTTGTAGGGCAGCATTTATCAGATTTCTTTTGATAGAAATCAGGTCCAGATTTCTAGCAAAAGATTATGGAAACCACAGATTATCTGTTAAGAAAAAAGTTCAGCCTTGTTTTATTCTTTTGCATAACAACCCTATGTTTGTATCTTCAAAGGTCCGAGATGGTGCCACACTCATCTTATCGAAAATGGGAATTTCCCAGCAGCCAGAAGATAGTCAGCAAGATGTCCCTGGGGAAAGTAAGTATTTTAGGGCTTCTCTACTTCCCAAAATGTTTGGAAGCCAAACCTACACAGAGATGGTGATGGTGATCTTGGTAGTGTCTACTGAGTATATGGAGCAAGACTGTAGAATCATAGAATAGCTTGAGTTGGAAAGGACCTCAAGAATTATTACGTTTCAACCCCGCTGCCACAGGCAAGCAGGCTGCTAGATCAAGTGCTAGATCACATTGCCCAGGGGCCCTCCAAACTGGCCTAGAACACTTCCAGGGAGAGAGTGTCCACAACATCTCTGGGCAACCTGTTTCAGCACCTCATCACCCTCTCAGTGAAAAACTTTCCCCAATATCTAATCTAAATCTTTTAGTTTAAAAACATTCCCCCTTGTCCTATCACTATCTACCAGTGTAAAATTTCATTTCCCTCCTGTTTATGATCTCCCTTTAAATACTGGATGACTGTAATGAGGTCTCCCTGCAGCCTTCTCTTCTTCAGACTGAACAAGTCCAGCTCCTTCAGCCTATCTTCATAGGAGAGGTGCTCCAGCCCTCTGATCATCCCAAGACAGACACCCTGGGGGATACTGCTTGTCATTGGCTTCCACCTGGACATAGAGCCATTGACTACAACCCTCTGGCTGCAACCTTCCAACTGATTCTTTATCCACTGTATATTCCACCCTTCAAATCCATAGCTCTCCAATTTAGAGATAAGTATGTAGTGAGGGACCATGTCAAAGGCCTTGCACAAGACCAGGTTGAAGACATCAGTTGCCTTCCCTATGTCCACCAACGCCTTCACTCCATCATAGAAGGCCACTAGATTGATCAGGCATGATCTTTCCTTGGTGAAGCCATGCTGACTGTTTCGGATTACCTGCTCGTCCCACATATGCCTTAACATGTCTTCTATGAGGATCTGTTGAATGATCTTCCCAGTCACAGAGGTGAGACCCACTGGCCTGTAGTTCCTCCATCTTCCCTTTCTTGTAAATGGGAGTGATATTTCCCTTTCTCCAGTCATTAGAGAGTGGCTTGGCAACCACATCAGCCAGATCTCTCTAGACCCTGAAATGCATGTCATCCAGCCCCGTGGACTTGTACATGTTCAGTCTCATTAGGCAGTGTCAGACTTGCTCTGCCCTCACAGTGGGGAGGAATTTACTCCCCCTGTTCCCACCAACAGGTTCAAGGATGTGAGATTCAGGGATATGAGAAATAGGAGAATGCTGGCTGCCAGTGAAGGCTGAGGCAAAGAGCTCATTAAGTACCTCAGCCTTCTCCATATCTGTTGTATCCAGTTCTTGTTTATCTGATATGGTACGCTCTCTTTGGCCTGTCTCTTCTGGCCAATGTATCTATTGCATCCTTCTTGTTGTTTTAACATCCATCTCCAAGCTCAGTTCCATTTGTGCGTTGGGTTTTCTGATCCCATCTCTGCATGTTTGAACAGCATCCCTGTATTCTTCCCAGGTGGCACATCCTTGTTTCCACTGCCTTTTATTCCCCACCAGACTATAGAGGGCTTATTTGTTTTGTTCTACTTTCTGTACACTTGCATGCTTCCCTTCATCCTAGTTATAAAAGCCTGAAATAATGGAGCTTTAATTATAATTAGTGTAAGACTATATCCCAGCTTAATAGAAAGTGCTCTTAGCAAACATTACCATTCTGTTTCTTAATGCCATTACATCTGCAGCCAAAATGTTTCAATTTTTTAAGAAATAGATTCTCCTTCTTTCCTCATACTTTCAAAGTTTCTTCCACTTACTGAACTGAGAATTGAATGCACCTTTATAGATGAACCACAGGAGAGATCAGCTCCTCTGCTCCATGATAGAACAGATCTGATGAAATTTCTGTATTGCATTTCTTACAACTGCATTGCCTTGCAGACTAGTCTCTGTACATTCATAGTTTGTGTCCCTCTACCATGGCAAGTGGTATTTCTCCAGCTATGTTCACTTGGTTTTTCCAGAATGTGTTAGCTGATTTTGTTAATTCCTCATACTATCTCTTAAAATTTATATCTTTCCTTTGTTTCAAGGGTTGCAGTCCATTGTCAGCTACTGTCATGACTTACCTTTTAAATCTTCCTCTCTTTCATGTTAGTTATGCAGTTCCATATGCAATAATGCATGTTACATAAAGTTAATTCTAATGCTACTGCCTGATACAGTGTGTTGGACTTCTCTGTGTGAGAGATGACGTGGTAGCTTGGAACCCATCTTCTAAAGCTTTTACCTTCCTGTGTGGGTATGCTCTCTACACCAATTTCCTTTGTTTCTCAATTCCTTGACAGACAACATCCACTGTAGCCTAAAATGCACTGCGATATTAATGGAAGTATTTACTTGTAAGTTCATATTCTTCGTCATGTGATTCTTTTACATTTCAGATGTTCTGTTTCTCTTATTGTAATCCTTATATTCAGTTACTGTGCACGAGTTGGGTGTTAGAATTATGGATTGATTATTATTGTTGAGATCATTATTCCTTCCATGAAACTGTTTGATACACTTTTCAGTCTAGCACTGATTTTAAAAGCCATTGCTTCACCTAACAGTTTCATTCCTTTACACAAATGTAGCTAACTTAAATTTCGTGGCTTCCAACAGTTTGGCAATCAGACAGATTGGAAATAATATACCAGGAACATACATTTTTCAAGATGACTCTCAGTTGAGAGCTCGACATGTATTATTGCTATTTAACAGAAATGTGCCAGCTTCCATTTCATTAGTGTTCAGTGTTGACCAAGAGAGCAGAACAGGCAGAATTACTTGCCACTTACCTTTTACTCTTTCCTCTT